>NC_056664.1:98839868-99458082 GCF_018350195.1 Panthera tigris | reverse complement strand
ATGAGAAGATAAAATTATGGAAAAAGAGTTAGTGCAACCCCAGCCCAGGTGGGCAGAGCTGTTCAGTATGGGTCTACTTCAGGAGAATTAAGAATTTTTTAATCTCCTATCTTATATAAAAATGTCACTGATTAATAATTCAATCTAACTTAAAAAATTCAGTCATCTATCATGTTTTTTTCATGAAATAATCTAAACAATCTAGGCAAAATAGAAGAATAACATCCTGACATTTATTTTTGGATAAAGGCACTTTTACAACAAAGTAAAATGTCAACACTAAATAGGATCCCACATTAAAAAATCCAAAAGCATACACTTACATTGTGTGTAATGTTCATATAAATCAAAGTGTTTTTAAGAATAAAAACGAGTCTTAGAGCACCTGGGTAGCTCAGTCAGTTAAGTGTCTTGATTTTGGCTTAGGTCATGATCTCATAGTTCATGAGATCGAGCTCCACTGTGGCTCCACACTGACAGCATGGATCCTGCTTGAGATTCTCTCTCCCCTGCTCATACTCTCTCACTTAAAATAAATAAATAAACTTAAAAAAAAAATACAAGTCTTTACTCATTTAAAAAAATGCATTATTGTTTAGATTTGGATGCTATACCAAACATGAAAAATTTTACAGATTTTGATGTCCATTGAACAAGCACTAACTGCAGGATATAATCAAATACAACTTTATTTTTGTCCCAACTATCCTCTTAAAACTTATGTGGGGGAAAAATGTTACCTTGCAACTGGATGACCACTTCAGCAGGTCCATATAATTCTTCTAGCCAATGTTAAATAACAGAAAGGCCTAAGTTCGCTTTCGGTAACAAACCAATCTTCACTTGGTTATCAAATCTTTTTCTCCAGCTCCAGCTTTGTCTCTTTTCCATGACCTCTTCTCCACTTCCCTAGCTGCCATATTCTCTAAAGTAGGCATGGGAAAGAGGGAAGCTGGGACAAGGAAGGTAAGGAGATTTTTCTCCCTTCCACTTAAAAGTGCCTATATGTTTTAGGCACTATCCTAGGCTACTGAGAATACAAAAACAACTAAGAGATTTCTCTACCTTTCAATAATTTTCAGTCTAGTAACATATATGCAAATAGAGGTCCAACAAGACCACCACACAGAAGGTGATAAATGCCTTAAGAGATATAGATGTCAAAAAATGCATAATAGGGACGCCTTGGTGGCTCAGTCGGTTGAGCATCCAACTTCGGCTCAGGTCATGATCTCGCTGTCTGTGAGTTCGAGCCCCACATCAGGCTCTGTGCTGACAGCTCAGAGCCTGGAGCCTGTTTCTGATTCTGTGTCTCCCTCTCTCTGCCCCTCCCCCGCTCATGCTCTATCTCTGTCTCTCTCTCTCTGTCAAAAATAAACATTTTTTTAAAATGTATAATAAAGAAACTCTTTAAAATGTGTTTGTATACTCTTATTTGAATATATGTATGTGTATGTGATATTATAGAAAGAGACATCCAAGAAAGGCCATGCTGGGGAACCTTTGTCAAAAAATACTAAGTAGCTTTCCAATTTCCCCATCCAGATCCTTTGTTTCCTCCTCCATATGGAGAACAAATCCTCAGCTTTCAGTATATGGCCAAAGGAGAATGCAAATCACTGAAAGGAAGTGGTTAGGTTTAATATATAAGATTTTCCTGCATGTTAAATAAAATAAAGGTGTTATAATAATGCAGACATAAATGATTGCAAGGGCAAAGTGTTTACAAATGAAAATACTCAAAGAGAGAACTACTGTGGTTAGTTTAAGGTTGATATTCTTTTACCCTTTTTTGGTAGTTCCAACCCTCATTTTCACTTGATCTTGGCCTCTTTTCAAGACATCTTTGCTTTCTAATATCTCAACATTGTTTTAATAGCTTCAAATAAAATGAAATAATACAAAACTGAGATTAGAATGCAAAATATCATTCAATAAAGTTCCCATGACTCGGGGCATAGAGCTATCTGGCAACTACACAAAAATTCAAGAATGAGTAGACTGTACTTGACCATTTCCTTGCCACCCTAAATGTTATTTCAGAGTTATACTTCCACTAACGAGGGTTTTTTTTTAATTACTTGCTATCAACTTCTGTTAATAGCATCAGAGTGAAATGGTCAAGCAAACCCTCCTGCAGAGAACAATTATGGCATGTGTGCACTGGAAAAAAAAAAGTATTTAAACACACTGGAAAATGTCTAAAGCAGATAGAAGGTGGAGGAGAGTTTACCTTTGAAAAGCTGAAACTGAAACTAAAAACTGTAAGTCTGTGGGATTTTTTGAGGATCAAGACACAATACAAGTGCTGGATAGACTAGTTAGGGGCCAGACTAAAGACAAGTAACAGCTAGAGAAAAAAGAAAAGCAGTAGCTGAAGGCTGTAAGAACTGAGCAGAGATTATCAGCTGCTGTACATCACAGAGTGACAGTTTGCAGGAGTCCAGGCAAGCTAACTGCCTACTAGGAACAAAAACTCAATAACCTTGGAAGAATACAATAGAATCAGAGTTACTTCAAAATAGTATCTATAACATCCATGTTTCAACCTAAGATTATCAGACATTCAAAGAAATAATATTAATGGACTCTGAATGTGCTCAGATATTGCATTTAGCAAAGATTTCAAAAACCTGTTATAAATGTTAGAAGTATTAGAGGATACCATTTGAAATAATTAAATGTAAATATAATCTTATTCAGTGTGCAGATAGGGAATCTCAACAGTGAAATGCAAACTACAAAAAAATGGAAACTCTATAGTGATGAAAAGTACAATAACTGAAGAATGCACTCATAGGCTCACTAGACTGATAACAAAAGATAAAAAAGTATATGGAAATTTGAAGACAGGAAATACCCAACCTCAAGAACAGAGAGAAAAATATTTTTTAAAAAGGTACAAAGTGTTAAAGGTCTGTGAGACAAAAATCCAAAGGACCAACATGTGTATGACTGAAGTCCTAGAAAGGAAAAACAGGGGCAGAAAATATATATGAAGAAATAATGAAACCCCAAAATCACATATTATGTGAAAAACTAACTTACAGATCTAAGAAGCTCAAAGAACCTCCTTAAGCAAACCACTCCTAAACACACCATAAACTTCAGAATGTCAAAGATAAAGAGAAAAATTTGAAAGTAGAGAAAAAAGATAACCTATTATATACAAGGAAAACAATGATATCATTATCAGTTGGCTGCTCATAAGAAATAATGAAGGATAGAAAACACTGGACCAGTGTTATTTAATGGGCTGAAAGAGGAAAAAACTGTCTACTGTGGATTCTATATCCAGCTAAACTACCCTTCAAAAAATTAAGGCAAAATAAAAACATTTTTAGATAATAAAAACAGAGAATTTGTCACTGGGAGATTTCCACTACAAGAAATATTAAATAAAGTGTTTCAGACTAAACAGAAATGATACCAGCTGGCAACATGGGTGCAAAGGAGGACTGAAATATACACATGCTTTTTCTTTATAATTTCTTTACAAGAACTTATACGACCATTTAAAGCAAATTATAACACTGTTATATAGATGTAGTATATAATAATAAAAAAACTAAAAATGGAGATAGATGCTACATACTATTGCAAGTTTCCTATATTTCACCTGTGGCAATCCTATATTAATTTAAGATGCATTTGGACAACTTAAAGATGCATATTATAAACCCTAGAGAAAGCATTAAAAATAATGCAAAGAGATATAGATTAAAAGTCAACAGAGAAACTAGAATTGATTACTAAAATTATTTGACTAGTGCAAAGGAAGGCAGAAGAGAGGAACAGAAGAACAAAAAATGGATGAGACAAATAGAAAACAAATAGCAAAATGTCAGACCTGAATATGACCATATCAGTAATTACATTAAATAAAAGTAGACTAAAGACTCTAATCAAATGAGAAAGATTTTTTGACTAGATTAAAAAAATCAAGAACCAATTATATCCTGTTTAAAAAGATGCACTTTAAATACAAATACACAAGTTGAAAATAAAAAGATGGAAAAAGATATGCCATATAAATAACCCTAAGAAGAATGGAGTGGCTCTACTCAGTTTAGACAAAACCGGCTGAAGACAAAAAGTATTACTAGAAACACAGAGGGATATTTTATAATGATAAAAGTATCAACGTATCAGGAAGATATAACAATGATAACTTTATACACATTTCATAACAGAGCTTCACAGATACAGGAAACATTAAAATTTGATCCCTACTTACACCATCTTTAAAAATTACCTCAAAAAGGATCATAAAACTTAAATGTGAAACTGAAAACTTTTAAAATTTCTGGAAGAGAACATTGGAGAAATCTTTGCAACCTTAAATTAGGCAAAGATTTCTCAAATACAATACTAAAAGCAATCTATAAAGTAAACCTCACAAAACTAAGAATTTCTCCTTGAAAGACACTGTTAAGGGGCACCTGGGTGTCTCAGGGAGTTAAGCATCCAAGTTTTTTTTTTTTTTTACACATTTAGTTTTATTGTAACAAAGCAACTTGTACACTTTTAACATTTGAAACTAAGCATCATCTTTCCTTTCTAGTGAAACAAAAGGAAAATTTTAAAATAAACAGGAACAAAATTACAAGAGAATGTCCATTCTAAATAAGAAGCTACAGATTCTGCTGATTGTCCCATAGAGTGGCAGGGAAGTAGTCATCATTAGGAGGGAATTTCATTTTAAAAGTGTCATCTTCAAGGATGTCCATTAAACATCACAATTAAACATGCCAAAGGAGAAGCCATGTTGTTAAAATGCCCACTTAACCCACCCAAACATTTCAAATCCACCCATAAGCATCCGACTCTTGATCTCAGCTCAGGTCTTGTTCTCAGGGGCATGAGTTCAAGTCCAGTATGGAGCCCACTTAAAAACCAACAACAACAACAAAAAATAAAAGACACTGTTAAGAGGATAAAAAGAAAGTCACACACTAGGCAGAAAGATTTGCAAATGATGTATCTAATAAAAAACCTGTACCCAGATTATATAAAGAATTCTTAAAACTCCATGAAAACCATGCAACCCAATTAGAAACCAGGCAAAATATTTGAAAAATCACTTCACAAAAAAAGATATGCAAATGGAAAATGTGCATATGAAAAGATGCTCAACATCATTGGTCATAAGGGAAATGTAAATTAAAATAATAATTAAAAAACCACACATCTATTAGGCTAAAAGGAAAAGGATTAATCATATAAGTGCTAATGAGGTCATAGAGCAATTGGAACCATCACACGCTGCTACAGGGAATATAAAATTGTTCAACCACTTTGGAAAACAGTTTAGGAATTTTTTTTTTTTTTAAGTTAAACATACCCCTACCATATGACCTAGGCATTCCACTCCTAGGTATTTACCTAAGAGAAACAAGTAACTTGTAAACAGCCACTTATAGCTGCTTTATTTCTAATAGTCAAAAACTAAAAAGAATCTAAGTGTGGAGAAATAAGTGACTATATAAACAAATTAAGGTGTAGTTATATAATGGAATACAACCCAGCCATATATACAGGAGTGAACTCCTAATAAATATAACATGGATGAATAGCAAAATAATTATACTCAGTGAAAGAAGATCAACAGAGCACATAAAGCATGATTCCATTTATAAAAAAATACAAATTAGGGGCACCTGGGTGGCTCAGTCAGTTGAACATCAGACTCTTGATTTTGGCTCAGGTCATGATCCCAGGGTCAAGGGATCGAGCCCCACATCGGACTCTGTTCTGATGTGGAGGCTGCTTAAGATATTCTCTTTCTCTTTTTCTCTCCCCCCGCCGCCACCCCAGTCACACACTCTCGCTTTAAAATTAAAAAAAAAATACAAATTAATCTATAGTGACAAGAGGCACATCAGTGTTTACCTAGAAGGTGGGAAGGAGCTGGAAAGAGGGATTACCAAGGGACAAAGAAACCTTTGAGGGTGATGGTTATGTTCATTACTTTGTAGTAGTGGCTTCATTGGCATATACATGTGACAAAACTCATCAAATTACATACTTTAAACATGCAGCTTATTACATGTCGATTACACCTCAATAACACTGATTAAGAAATGAACTTATATGGAAGATTTCAACAACAACAACAACAAAAAATAGATGTCCTAAAAAACAAATACACAAAACTAACAAAACTAGACAAATTCACAATCATAGCCATATATTTAGCACATCTGTCTCAGTAATTAATAGAAATGAAAAGACCAAAAAAAGCATTAAAATATAAAAGTTTGGATGACACTATAAACCATCTTAACCTAATGACATTTACAGAACACTATATCCAACAATGACTGCAAAGAATTGTCTGCTCTGCCAGGAAAAATGTTAATCACTGGTGAGGGTGGGGTGGGGACAGACGGGAAAGAGAACATTTCTGGAATGTCTCCTAATCCTTGGAAAGGACCTGCACAGAATTGTCATTAGCTCCTCAGGCAATCTTGTGAGGAATTATCTTCATTTTAAAGATGGGGAAGAAGAGATTAGAGGTCCTAGGTAACTTGCCAAGGTTATGCAACATTGGTGGGATTCGAACTAAATATCCAGGGTGGAAACAGGAATAAGAAGACATGTCCAAGAGTCCTTCATTAAAAAACAGACACTGGGCACCCACAGCTAGGCGCCATGTTTGATGTTGTTGATAAAAAGTTTGCCCTTCCTGGGGTGCCTGGGTGGCTCAGTCAGTTGGATGTCATCATGATTTCAACTTAGGTCACGATCTCACAGTTGTGAGACTGGGCTCCACGTGGGGCTCTGCACTGGGCTTGAGGCCTGCTTAGGATTCTCTCTCTCCTCCTCTGTCCCTCCCCAGCATGGGCATTCACACACTCTCTCTCTCTAAAAAAAAAAAAAGAAAAGAAAAGAAAAAAGAAAAAGAAAAAAAAAGAAAAAGAAAAAAAATGTAATTTAAAAAGTTATCCCTTCCTGGAGAAGCTCACAATCTAGGTAAATTAAGACAAAATCCAAATCCCAATCAAGGTGCACAGTGAATTCAAGTTCCATGTATCATCCTCTGTTCCAAACACAAAATAATGATAGAATTAGAATATACATATAGATTTTTCAAAAGATACCAAAAAAACCTGGTCATGGGCTACAGACTACCTGCAAAAAGGAACGGACTAAGTTGGGCCTGTCTAATGGAGTCCAGGTCCGTAAGCAGATACTAGGCATTGTTAAGAGGACTAAAAGTACTCCCTGTGAAACAGAAAAAAGCCAAGCTCACTGACTGAGCCCAGAGCTGGAACTCCCTCCATACACCTGCAAAAGGAGACTGGAGAAGGCAAGAGTGAGCTAGATGGGATTTTAGTAATGTTTCCTTTTTAAATTTTTATTTAAATTCTAGTTATTAAGGTATTTTAGTGATTTCTATCCAGATTAAAGATTCAGAACTCTACAAACTTCTAGGGGAAGGAGAATACAGACTCAGCCTCATGACTAGGCCTGAAATAAGGTCCTCACTGGCTCTCTGGCTGGCCTGTGAGATTTTTTGTGCTACTGTGGAAAAAGAAGCTTAAAATACCTTATTCTGAAACTGGGAATTCAGGGAGCCTAACAGAAGACCCGTTAGGGAGGGAAGGTGAAGAAGGAGAAAACAAAACAATATACCTCCCACTAAGAATGATTCTGTAAACTCAAATTCCAAAAAATTGAAGTCAGTCCAATGCTAACAAAGACAGCTAACAAATCACCAATTAGCAAATATAGTCACTCCAGATGAAATTAATTCTGTAGACCAGTGTAACTACCACTCCAAAATGAGTATATTTAGAACTTTCAAAGAAATAAAATGAAAGAATATTTTCATTTAAAAAAAAAACTATGAAACAAGCAAAAATAAAACAAGGGCAAGTGTGTTTAAAAAAGAGTATTAGTTAGAAATCCTGGATATTAAAAATTGTCACTGAGATAAAAAAAAATTCAATAGAGAAAACTTTTTATCCCCAGAATACAAACCTAAAATATAAAAAAAAATTACACATCTCAAAAAAAGAATATCTTGAACTCATGATAGAAAAGTATTTCCAGACATAAGCACAAACCATGAAGAAAAACATGGATAAAATTTACAATTCCTAGGCAAAAAAAGACACTAGAACCAAAGCAAAAAGAGACAAGCCACAGAATGGGAGATCACTGCAGGGCATATAAACAGTAAATTATTATCATCTTGCATTTGTAAAGATAGGCTATAAATCAACAGGACAAAGAAGACAACCCAACCGAAAAATGGACAAAAGAGTTCAGAGGAAATACACAGAAAAGAAAACCCAGTGGCCAAGTGACATTTGGCTCAGATGCTCATTAGTAGAAAAATGCAAATTAAAAGAATAATAAATGACCATAATTTGGCAACAAATAAGAAGTCGGAGTTTTAGTGAGACAATGGGAAAATGGGAATTCCTACGCATACCAGCATAAATAGAAATAACCATTGTGAGTAGCCATTTGGCAACATCTAGGAAAGCCAAGGATACGCATACTCCATATTCTTGCAATTCCACTCCCAGTTATGTACTCCAGAGAAATTTTATGCAAAAGAACACATGAGTAAGAATGTTTACTGACACATTGTTTGTAATAGTGGTAAAAAAAAAAAAAGCAACAACCTAAATATCCATCAGCATTTGAAAAGAAATGTTGGTATTGACATCCAATGGAATATGGATTCACACATCTGTAGTAATAGTATAAAACATGATGGGACTCATATGTGGATCCTGAGAAACTTAACAGAAGACCATGGGGGAGGCGAAGGGGGGGGAAAGTTACAGAGAGGGAGGGAGGCAAACCATTGGAGACTCTTAAATACTGATAACAAACTGAGGGTTGATGGGGGCGGTGGAAAGAGGAAAGAGGGTGACGGGCATTGAGGAGGGCACCTGTTGGGATGAACACTGGGTGTTGTATGGAAACCAATCATACAATAAATTATATATAAAAAATAATAAAATAAAATAAAACATGATGGGAATAACAAAAGCCAGTAAGGCATAGTTATTACCTCTAGGAAGACATGGATGAAGAAGGGGACACAGGTGACTACAACTGAGTCTAATGTTTTGCGTTTTATTTATTTATTTATTTATTTATTTATTTTTAATTCAAATTCAAGTTAGCTAACATATAGTGTAATAATAATTTCAGGAATATAATTTAGTGATTCATCAATTCCATATAACACCCCATGCTCATCCCAACAAGTGCACTCCTTAACGCCCCTCACCCACCCAACACCCCACCAGCAATCCTCATTTTGTTCTCTGTATTTCAGAGTCTCTTACAGTTTTTCTCCCTGTTTTTATATTATTGTTGCTTCCTTTCCCTTATGATCATCTGTTTTGTATCTTAAATTCCACATATGAGTGAAATCATATGATATTTGTCTTTCTCTGACGTATTTTGCTTAACATAATACACTCTAGTTCCATCCACAGTGTTGCAAATGGCAAGATTTCATTCTTTTTGATGGCTGAGTAACATTCCATTATATATATATATACCACATCTTCTTTACCCATTCATTAGTTGATGGACATTTGAGCTCTTTCCACATTTCGGCTATTGTTGATAGTGTTGCTATAAACATTGGGGTGCATGTGCCCCTTCGAATCAGCATTCCTGTATCCTTTGGATAAATATCTAGTAATGCAATTGCTGGATCATAGGGTGGTTCTATTTTTAATTTTTTGAGGAACCTCCATGCTGCTTTCCAGTGTGGCTGCACCAGTTTACATTCCTACCAGCAGTGCAAAAGAGTTCTTCCCCTTTCTCTGCATTCTCTAATATTCCGTGTTTTAGAAAGAAAATCTTAGAATCTGAGTACTGAGTAGTAGTTATACAGTAACTTATATATAGTAGTTATAGTAGTAACTTATATGGTAGTTATATAAACCATGCATTTGTTATCTTATTTTTGAGAGAAAGAGCGTGAGCAGGGGAGGGGCAGAGAGAGAAAGAGAGGAGACACAGAATCTGAAGCAGGCTCCAGCCTCTGAGCTATCTGCACAGAGCCCAACATGGGGCTTGAACCCATGAACCACAAGATCATGACCTGAGCTGAAGTTAGATGCTTAACTGACCAAGCCACCCAGGCGCCCATGTAAACAAAGAACTCTAAAGCAACACTAAGTTCATGCAAATGTAAAGTGAACTAAAGCTTCACTTCCCGGTATCTCCAGGTCCTGGCATACACAGAAAATTTTAACACTTGTACAGCTCACTAAGGTAAAATGGACAAGGTTGCTCACGGCTGCAGACAATGGCTCAGAAACTTGGGACTCAGGAGGTGATCAACACTTATGCTCACCTGTAACCATTCACCTCACTTGGGAAGCACTAAAGTGAAGTAACAGCTACAGAGATTTCTGGAGCCTAACAACTACAGAGATTTCTGGAATCATGTATCACATACTATTCCAAAAATATGAAAATTAACAAAGTCCAAGGTTTAAAAATTCACAATACACCATACCCATACCAATTGCTGGGGTCTTCAGGGTTCATCTTTAATTTATAGCTCTCAGAAATCCAAAGTAGCATATAGGTAGTTCTGAGTTTGTGTGATTTTTTTTTTTTTTTACTCCTAAACATAGATTCACAGTTCCAGTCTCTAATGCAAAGCTCCTCACCCCAATTTATTGAAACTCACACTAAGAGTAATGAACATTTTCTAATCTTGCCATTGTTCAAAGTAGAAGATAAAATCCCCCAGCCCACATCCATAATGCAGTGTGCTACTCATACACTAAATGTGAGTCTGCTAAGGCCTCTCCATTTCCATGAGAGGATGCCAACCTGACAGTCTGCTAGTTTGATCTCTAAGGGAGATAAATCCAGTGTAATTCTACAATAAAATACCCACAATACAAGTCCTAAACTCCTGGGCAGCCCTTATCAAACTCCCTGTTGAAAGCAAGGATATCTAAAGATGGGGAAATTGTGTATTACAGTCTCCACATTACCCTTGGATTAGGCTAGACTTGGAACCTGTAAACTTGGTCAGATCACACTGGCCCCTGATAGAACTGCTTTCAGAGTTGTCTCTTGATGTCATAAACTCAACTGTCATCAAGAGACACTTACAGAAACTGTCTAATGAAATCTATTATTACATCTACCATAAGGGTAATGCTAACATTCATTTGTTCAGTCATTCATTCCTCAGTGCTCCCTACAAGAAGCTAAGGGTTAGGAAACACTTTACTTTACACTTTACTTCCTAGAGTAATAAGTAAATTTCCTCTTTAACCACCTCCATCATGCCTCCCTTTTCACTTTGGTTTCCAGGAAGCTTAGAGTCATTTATGTTATTGTATTATAACAATACAGACCCTTAATGGTTTATGTATTAATTAGGTACTGTTTTCCCATACTATTAACCACATACCATATTTTTTCAATGTTCTGATTTCTTATTTTCTGCTCCTATCTTACCATTTTATTTGTGTAGTATTCCATGCTTCTGAAAACCACCTCAAATCCTTTGTGGAATGAGGTAACATAAGTTAATACACATTTAATCCTATTGTTACTATAGTTGTTTAAACTCTACAGTAATGACAGGGTTAATGGCCTATAGTGGGCAACTTAAAGAGAATTTTTTACAACATTCTTATAGAAGATATTGAAAAATATTCTCCAAAAGAAAACAAACAACTATTCTTTCCCTGAATATCATTTTCTTATAAGACTCTATGATGTAATTTTAAATTCTAGGCCATCAAGAAAAATAATTTTCTAATTAGACCCCCTTCAAACATCCCTTCTTTCTATACCCACTTCTGTGTTCCTCTTCCCCACCATGGCGAACTTTTCTCTTTTTTTAGCTGCAAGAACCATATAGATCATAGCTATTAAATCATAATCATACCTAATAACTGTCAGTAGGAACACTAAAAAATTACTCAGGACAAGCATCTTATCTTTGTAAGGAGAAAGGAAAACTAACATTCAGTGAGCACTACCATGTGGCAGACAATATGTGGGGCACTTTATATACACCACTTTATTCAATCTTTGAGGCAACCCCACGATTTGGACAATATCCCTGTATTACAGTGTCTGAAATAGCCCAAAGCACAGAGATTAAGTGATTTGCCTAAGGGTGCTCAGCTCTTTAAGTGGAAGCCTCTAGATTTATACTCCATACTGCCTGGTTTAAAGCTCTGCTCTGTCCATTCTTTCACCCCTTATAAACAACCACACTGCTTTTATAAACTCTTGTCAGTGCACCTAAGCCAGGGAACATTTTTAAGGTGGGAGAACAAGTTAGAAACCTTCAACAGGATGATAAGGACCCAAAAAAGCTACTTAGCATGCTTCTGTGGAGGAATAGGTCAGAACCTAGCTCTTTCAATTGGCCTTTGGTGTTCTTTCCCTCCTCTGCTCTTCTGCAGCAACTTCTAGTTGGTGCCACTCACTGTCACTGACCCAAGGTTCTTTACCTTGTCTGTGCATTGTCTACACACACACACACACACACACACACACACACACACGTCTCTCCAAGTCTCAATTCCTTAAATGCCACCACCAGAGGTGCTGAGTGGCTTAGTCAGTTACGCATCCAACTTCAGCTCAGGTCATGATCTCATGGTTCATGGGTTTGAGCCCCACATCAGGCTCTGTGCTGACAGCGCAGAGCCTGGAGCTTGCTTCGGATTCTGTGTCTCCCTCTCTTTCTGCCCCTGCCTCGCTTGCCCTCTGTCTCTCTCTCAAAAATGAAAATAAACATTAAAAAAAAGCCACCACCATGCCTTACATATGCTTTCCCCTTCCATTCTCCATATTATAGTAGGCAATCAAATAGTTATCAAATAAGTGAATGGGAACATTCAATCGTTGAGAAGGAAGTTATTGCTAGATATGCAATGTTAGTTATCTCAAAGAGGGCTGGATCCAAATCTACCTCCTTTGTCCAGAGTAAGATGTTCCTCCCTTACTGCAGCAGAATGCGGAGAAGTCAGAAAAGAGTTCTTACAAGTATAGCTGAAACTACTTACAGCCCAGTATCAACAATTTCTATACTACTTTACTTCTCCCACGATGAAACAGTCCTGATTCATTAACACTTTTCTTGAAAAAGTCTGTTCTGCTGTAAGATTCACAAAACTAAGTCCTACATAATAGTGAAAGAGTTTTTTTTTTTGAGTTATCTCTAATAAAAACGTTAAAAAGAACATAATCGAGGAAGGGCCAAGACATGAAAGGAAACATAAGTTCCATTAATCAGATTTGTAAGTGACACATTCATTCATTCATTCAATATTTATTGAATGCCTATAACATATATATACTGCTGCTGTTTTAGGTGCTGAGGAGATAGAGCAATGATCAAAACAAACCCCTGTCCTCAGAGCCGCTCTTCCACTGGGGGGACAAAAAGCTAGGGAGAATGGTTGATATACTGGTTGGCAAAACGAGGACTTGAAATCAATATAAAGAGAAGACCAAAAGCAACAAAATCAAGTTTAATAGAGAAAAAATATATAGTACTTTACATGTAGAGTCCAGGGAATTAAATGGACAAATACGAATGGGAAGAGGATATACAGCTTTATACTAGGCCCTGGAGACCTCAGATCCCAATCTCCAGAAGCTCATAATCAGGAGAGACAGACAGACAGGGATTGAGCAGTGTGCAGTGTGATAACGGGCCAAGGTATGAACCATGTATTATGGGACCACGTAAGAGAGGTACCCACACCAGGAGGGAAGGAGCTGTCAGGCACTCTTTCCTCAGGGTAACACCCGAAGTGTCTTACAGGATGAACAGGTCTTAACCAGACAAGGATTGGGGAAAAGAGGCAGGAACACTCCATGCAGAAGGAACGGCATATACAAAATTAGTATCTATAAGTGGTTGTCTAAAGGTACAGCCAGAATCAGTGTACGGCTTTGCCATTCTAAGAAATGCAGACTCCATCCATTAGATGTTAAGGAGTCATTGTTAGGTTTTAACCTGGGAATTACATGATCAGATGATATTTTAGACACTCCACTCTGTGAACAGAGTGGACTATTGATGGGGGAGATTGGGAGGGAGGCAGCTGAACACTGCTACAAGTAGCAAATGACAATGGTCTGAACTCAGAAGTGGCAAGGTAGCCACAGGGACAGATCAGAGATGTGAGTGGTAGAATCAACAGAACTTATGATTCATTAGTTATAAAGAAATGAAGGGAGTAGCAGTAAGGTCTGCTCTTAAGAGATCTGGCTAGGCGACAAAATGAAGGGGAAACAGAGGCAGAGTCTAAGAATAAGGAAAATGAACGGGTTTGGGGAGCAGGGAAAGGAGAAGAGCAGTTTGTTTGAAAATGCCAGCAACTAACTCAATATGCAAGTTTCTTCTTCCAAAACTGTTCCTTGGAAATAACTGAAATAATCGCCTTATGTTAAAGCAATAATTGCTTTATACTAAATTCTTTCAGGAGTTTCCGTATCATGGGGCACTTTCTCAATTTCTATTTTGAACAAATTATTGTTAGGGAAACTACAAATAAGCCTCGAACTACCTCAACTACCTACTGTTGTTGGTTTTAGATACTACTACGGGTCACCTGATGGACAGAACTGGTTAAAAAATAAAAAAGGGGTACTTGGGTGGCTCAGCTGAGCGTCTGACTCTTGATTTCAGCTCAGGTCATGATCCCAAGGTCGTGGGATCTGAACTGAGCTCTACACTAAGCATGGAGCCTGCTTGAGATTCATTCTCTCTCTCTCTCTCTCTCTCTCTCTCTCTCTCTTTCCTCTGTCCCTCTCCCCCACTCACATTCTCTCTCTTTAAAAAAAAGGAATAAAAAAAATTCACACACATTTATATATTTTCCTGGGAGCATACTTCACACTTGCATGTTTGGATGTTACAAATTTCCAAAAGCAACATAGTGAGTAAGCAGTTATGTTGTAGAGATCACAAATATGCACCCACAGGACAAAACATCTGTCCTAATAAAGCTCCAGTAGAGACTTGCCACAGGAAACCTTCCGCATTCCCTGGCCTCTTGTTTCCATTCAGGGACTTCCCAGTGGAGACAACTCAAGGCCTGTCTCCACCTCCTCGGCAACTTCTCCTGGGGAAGAGGACTGTTTGCTTGGTGCCTCTAGTGGGAGGAACTGAGCATGCTCAGCCAGCCCCTTCTGGGGTTCAGTCCTCAGTCCTGGCCTGTCCTCAAGAGGTCCAAATTCTCTGATCATCCATGATCGGAGCTTACAGGGCAAATCCTGTAGGAAAGATTTACAGCTGACCTGTAACTACAATGCCAGCCCTATTCTTTAAATGCAGGGGGAGATATTAGGTGGCCATAGATCATAATAATACTGATGAGGATGACAACTAGAATTTACTTCAAATTCACCATGTGCCAGACACTCTACATGCTTCACATATATTAAGTCATTTAATATCCACAGCAAACCCATGAGGTAGGTTATTCCTGAGAAAGCTGAGACACCGAGATTTAAAAACTTGTTAAAAATCACATAAATCTAGTAGGTGGAAAGGCTAGAATTTGAGCCCAAAGCCCTCATTCTTAGTCACTATGCTATATTGCCTCTGAAATGATTTAACCAAAATTCATAATATTAAGAGGATAAGAAAAAGGGGTAGTATAAAAGAGTCGTATCTTCAGCCTCCACAGAAAGAAGTCTGCAGGTAAGTTTGAAAATTCAAAATATAGCCATGTAGGCATTTTGTTTAGAAATATGAAGATAACCATAAGACACTGCTAAGCAAGTTAAAAGCAATGCCTTTGGGGGCGCCTGGGTGGCTCAGTCGGTTAAGTGTCCAACTTCGGCTCAGGTCATGATCTCACAGTTTGTGGGTCTGAGCCCTGCATCAGGCTCTGTGCTGACAGCTCAGAGCCTGGAGCCTGCTTCAGATCCTGTGTCTCCCTCTCTGTCTGCCCCTCCCCAGCTCGCACTCTGTCTCTCTCTCTCAAAAATAAACATTTAAAAAAAATTTTTTTAAAGCAATGCCTTTGGAACAGGGTACTCAGGATAAGGGGGAGTGGGACAGGGGAATGCTACCTTCTATTATAAGACTCACAGAAGTCTTTTATACTATATACATATATGTCTGATCATAAAAATTAATTTTAGAAAACTGATACCAAACTTTGTTAGAATTAATCAGGGCATATATCTAGCCTGCTTTTAAAAATCGTATGACCCCATTATGATGGAATAACTTCACAAAACTACCCCGCAAACAGCCTAAGCTGAGAAGATACCACTTGGGAATAGGAGGGTCATAATGGCGGTGTGGCCTGGCTCACGATTTGAGAACTCTAAGACAAATTCCAAAGGAGAGATGAAATCTGTGGGTCAGATACCAAAGATAAAGGTAGATTCTCTAAGCCCAGTCAAAACACAGCTTGTCCTGATTGGAGGTTGAAGGGGTAACAAGAAATTGTCTTATGCTTGTAACTAGTTTTATCTGAGCTAAAAACCCAGTTCAGTCACTAACTTGCTAGAACATCTAATCCTGGAAAGCATAAAGTCAACCATCCTTCCTTTAACAACAAGAATATTTGTCGTGTGAAAGGGAAATGGAGGGTGAAAGTGATTGCCACAAAGCAAACCAGAGAAGAGTCCTGACTATGAATAGGCTGCCTTGCCCAGAAACGTCAATTCTTCAAAGGAAGGTAATAGTAGAGACAATTATTTAAAAAAAGAAAAAAAAAGTCCCTTGTGAGATTTGGGAGAATCTGAAATCATAAAGCTTTATTTTGCTATTTAATACTTAATAGCAGCATGTGTTGTTTTAAAAGGTAAAAAGGAATATTATACCTCACAGAGCTGAGTAACAAAGGTCATTCTAGACAGCTACAGTATCTCCATTCCCTGCAAGAGGGAAGAAAGACCTGTTTACTCCTTTCAAAGGGGTTTATCTGAGTACAAGTAGTTTAGGTAAGTCTAGGACAAACTCCAAGGTAAAATTTCCAGTTAATGTCACATCATCACCATTTCAGTGGCCCAGAACTTTGTATACATTTCCTATGGAGTTTGGCACTAAGTAACATTTATTAAGTGCTTGCTCTGTGCCAAGAACTTGTACATGCTTTATCCTTACAACAACACTGACTGAGGTCATACTATCCCTGTATAATAGAGGAAACTGAGGCAAAGAATGGTTAAAAAACTTGCCCAAGGCCACAAAGACAGAGAATGGAGGAAGGGAACCCAGACAGTCTGGATGCCATGTTCTTAGCCACCCCACAGTACCCACTAAGAATCCAAAAAGAGCTATAACAAACCTTTTGAAAACACAGGGAAGCACCTCCTACAACTGTCATGTACAAACAAGCCTTGGTATTCTAAGAAAGCATCAACCCACACAAGTAAGTTTGTACCTAACAGATAGATTTCTGTCTTGGTGAATCAAATGCCTCCTTGCCCTGCCCTAAGTACCAACTAAACAAAGATGCTCTGATAAGAGCCTTCCTAGCCACAAGTAATCCTGCCAGGGAGTTATTTACTACTGAAGAGCAGGAAATTAAGAGAGAACTTAAACCGACAAGATAAACCACAAACTGCATATAGACGCTGGGTTGCAAGCCAAGACTCTCACATTCCTCCCTGACTGGATTTAGGACTTAGATCGTCTTTTATATAAAGGATTTATAAAGACACGTTGAATTGATAAATGATTGAGAAAAAAAAAAATAGCTTAGAAGGATACCAAAACCATTCAGCCTTTGCTTGTTCTACTATGTTTAGAAATCTTGATCTTGCCATAACATAAAAGGAAAGATTAGTCTTAGCCAAGTCTAAATTATCTCTGCCATTCTGTTTAATCTTAAAATCAAATTTAAATAATAAGCATCTGCTGAAAGTATTAACAGTGAAAAAGCAGACTCATGATCAAGTAAGGCCTAAAGAGGGGTATGATAAGATCAGAAGCAGTCCCTTAGAGCCCCACAAGAGGGACCCCTGCCCTAGACCCCTGCAGATCACACACTCCCGTGTGCATACAAATCTCATTAAAGAATACACAGGTGCTCAATCTTGACACAGTGAGACTTGTAACTCTAAACATGTGCTCTTGTCCAGGCCTCAGAGAAGCACATCTCTATATCTGTTGTCCTATGCCCACATAACAAAGGGGACCTCATCTAAATGCCATGAAGTTGAAGCCGTGCCACTGCAAAAGCACTTAGATAAGAGAAAAACAAATTAACTTATCAAATCTTCTAAGAGGACATGAATGCAATGAATTCTTGCATAATAAAGTTTCACTTCCAAGTAGAGCTAGCTGTTCATTTTCTTGCTTTTCTTCCTATTCCAATTCATGGTTCTGGTGGTACTCACTAATTAGCACTAAATTCACAGCTATTACACGTGGAGAGAAACATTTTGCAGCATTAAACAATTCCTATTACTCCTAAATACATACATATGTTAGTGGATCTAATATGAGTGAAACATGACCCTGATTATTTATATTGGGAATTAATAGACACTAAATGTTAGAACAATTTTGATTTTACAAAACTATTTAGTAAGACTTTATTAAATTTCAAAAATAAATCAAATTCAACTATAAATACTTTGTATTTAAAATTAAAACTCGCGGGGTGCCAAGGTGGCTCAGTTGGTTGCGCGTCTGACTTCAGCTCAGGTCGTGATCTCACAGCTCGTGAGTTCAAGCCCCATGTCAGGCTCTCTGCTGTCAGCACAGAGCCCATTTTGGACCCTCTGTTTCCTCTCTCTCTGCCACCTCTCCCATTCATGCTCTCTCTCAAAAATAAACAAACATGAAAAGAAAATTAAAACTTGATTTATATTCTGTATTTTGTCTTGATTTTTCTCATGTAACTATTTTAATGAGATACAATTCACATACCATAAAACTTGACCTTTTAAAATATACAACTCAGTGGTGTTTAGTATGTTCAAAAAGTTGTGCAGTCATCATTATCTTATTACAGAACATTTTCCTCACCCTAAAAAGAAACTCTGTACCCATTAGCAGTCACTTCTATTCTTTCCTCTACTCAGCCCATCTTCATGGAATTGCCTATTCTGAATATTTTGTATAATGGAAGGACAAAATACACTTCCATTTTGTGTCCAGCTTCTTTCATTTAGTATAATGTTTTCAAAGCTCATCCTTGTAGCATGCATTAGTACTTTGTTCCTTTTTGTGTTTAAGTAATATTCCACTTATGGATAAACCACATTTTGTTTACCCATTCATTCACTGATGGACATTTGGGTCGTTTCCACTTTTTGCTTATTATGAATAAAGCTATGCTGAATGTTTCTACACAAAGTTCTGCATTCACATAGCTTTTCAATTCTCCTGGGTAGAATGGCTGTGCCATATAGTAACTTTTTAAGGAACTGCCAGACTGTTTGCCTAGGTGGCTGCACCATTTTACATTCTTACCAGTAATAAATGAAGGTTCTAATTTTTCCACATCCTTCCCAACATTTGTTATTATTCATCTTTTTTTATGATAGTTAGCCTAATGGGAATGAAATAGTATTTTGCTGTGATTTCTATTTGCATGTCCCTAATTATTAGTGATGTTGAGTGTCTTTTCATATGCTCATTGGCCATCTATAGATCTTCTCTGGAGAAATGCCCATTCAAATCTGTTGCTCACTTTTATTATTTTTTTTAATGTTTATTTATTGATTTTGACAAAGAGAGACAGAGAGAGAAAGAGAGAGAGCGCACATGAGCAGGGGAGGGGCAGAAAGAGAGAGAGAGAGAGAGAGAGAGAGAGAGTGAGAGAGAATCCCAAGCAGGCTCCACACTGTCAGCACAGAGCCCAATGCAGAGCTCAGTCCCACGAACCGTGAGATCATGACCTGAGCCAAAATCAAGAGTCAGACATTTAACCAGCTGAACTATCCAGGTGCCCCCATTGCCCATTTTTAAATTGTGTTCCTCAGGGGTGCCTGGGTGGTTCAGTCAGTTGGGCGGCCAACTAAGGCTCAGGTGATGATCTCGTGGTCTGTGAGTTCGAGCCCCGCATCGGGCTCTGTGCTGACAGCTCAGAACCTGGAGCCTGCTTCCGATTCTGTGTCTCCCTCTCTCTCTGCCCCTTCCCTGCTTGCTCTCTCTCTCTCGCTCAAAAATAGTAAACATAAAAAAAAATTAAATTGTGTTCCTTGCCTTTTCATCGTTGACTTGTAAGAGTTCTTGATATATTCTGGACACTAGTCCTTTAACATATGATTTGCAGAACACTTCCTCCCATTCTGTGGGTTCTTTCTTTTACTGTCTTGATGGTGTCCTTCAAAACAGAAGTTTTTAATTCTGATGAAACTCAATGTATCTATTTTTTCTTTTTGCTGTTTGTGTTTCTGATGTCATATCTAAAAAGCCACTACCTAATCTGAGGTCATGAAGATGTATGCCTATGCTTCTTTCTGACAGTTTTACAATTTTAGCTCTTACATTTAGGTCTTTGATCGATTTTTAATTAATTTTTGTATAGGATGTGAGATAAAGATGCAACTTCATTCTTCCTCATGTAGTTATCTAGTTGTCCCAACATCTTTAGTCAAAAAGACTATTCCGTCTTGGCTTGCTTTTTTATCTCAATAGTTTTTACTACGCAGGAGAAGACGAATAACATTTTCAAAACAAAATTTTCATTTTTTATAATTTTACAGATGAATTGTTATGCAATGTACTGCACATAAAGTGCTCAATGGGAAGCTTTGGCAGCTGTACCCACGACTGCTACAATTAAGACAATGAATATTTCTATTCCTTCAAAAGTTTCCTCATTCCCCAGTGTAATTCCTCAGTCCTGCCCCTTCCCAAACAACTGCTGATTCATTTTCTGTCACTATAGATTAGTTTGCATTTTCTAGACTTTTCCATAAATGGAATAATACAGTATGTATTTTGTTTCTTACTTTTACATTTGCTTTAATTTACACCTTTGTTGAAAAGTATTCAAATATTGTGGTTCAAATACAATCACCTTATTTTTTAATCCTTAAATCATCACTGTGACTACATCTTGCTGCCAATACACCAAAATATCTTGATTATACTAGCATGCAATTTTGCTGAAATAAAAGGTAAGTTATTTTATAGAATTATAGTAATTTGTGAATATATTTTACTTTATTAGTTTTATTACTGAACCAAACATTACAGGCCTAGCAAAGTATACAAAATATATGAAATAATAATGGAATTCAGCCATCTTTGGTATTTTGCTAACATTCAATTAAAACCATAACTTTACAGGAGCACCTGGGTGGTTCAGCTGGTTAAGCAACCAATTTCGGCTCAGGTCATGATCTCACAGTTTTTGAGTTCAGTGCAGAGCCCGCTTCAGAGCCTCTGCCCACCACCCCCGCGTCTTCCCCGCTCACGTGCGCACTTTCTCCCTCTCAAAAATAAACTTTAGGGGCGCCTGGGTGGCTCAGTCGGTTAAGCTGCCAACTTCGGCTCAGGTCACGATCTCGCAGTCCGTGGGTTCGAGCCCCGCGTCAGGCTCTGTGCTGACAGCTCAGAGCCTGGAGCCTGTTTCAGATTCTGTGTCCCCCTCTCTCTGACCCTCCCCCATTCATGCTCTGTCTCTCTCTGTCTCAAAAATAAATAAATGTTTAAAAAATAAAAATAAATAAAATAAATAAATAAACTTTAAAAAACCATAACTTAAAATATCTCTTAAATCTTTTACTAGGAGGGTTTATTTTTCAAGATACAGAGAATATTTTAACAGTTTTTAGACATAAGGTATATAGGATTCCATTTGCACTTTAGAAGCAGGCTGGGCTGGTAACATTCTGTTTCTTTATAAGGGTGTTCATAATTATCGTTTATAGGTATGTTTTACACCATTCTATATATAGGTTATATTTCACAGTGAAAGGAAGAGAAAAAGGAACAGGAAAAAGCATCCCAGAAGGTCACTATATGTGACTCTGATAGATGCTATGAATCTTCCAACCAACTTGGTATAAAGTATGGGTGAAGTGGAGTCAGTTCGCTCACTTTGTTCTTATATGAATTCAGCTTTTGGAGGATCTGAGTCAAGCCATAGAACTCTCCAGGATCCTTGCTCCCTCAGGCAACTAGGGACTTTTGATATGCATCACCTCCAATATGGTCAGAAGAGCTGGGAAGGAATCAAGAGAAAAGAACATCCAAATGGTACTCTGGTAGGCCAGGCATAGGGCCAAGGGCTTTACATACTCGTGTTATTTAATCCTTGCAGTAACTCTGCCAGACAGGGAGTACTGACTCCATTTCACTGATAGGAAAGTTGAGGCTTACAAAGATTAAGTAATTCTCCAAAGGTCATATAACTAGTTAGTAAGGCATGGGCTCAAGGCCATTTTGCTGAAAATTCATTCATCAAATATACCAAATTTATTAATTCATCAAAGGTGAAAGAAAGATCTAGAAATGAGAGAAACAAGAACACCATCATGATGAATAAGACAACCGGTCTAGGAGTTCAAAGACCAGATCTACACTTCCCTGCCTGAAATACACTCCTGCCATCCTGACTATCCCATTTATTTATTATTCCCACTCTTACTAAGTAATAAAAAATTCTCCAAGTTTTATAATTAGAAAACAAAGTATAGGGGTGCCTGGGTGGTTCAGTCACTTAGGCTCCCAACTCTTGACTTCAGCTCGTGTCATGATCACACAGTTCATGAGATCAGGCCCCGAGTCCAGCTCTGAGCTGCTTGGGATTCTCTCTCTCCGCCTCTCCCCAAACCTTTGCACACTCATGTGCTCTCTCTCAAATAAACTTAAAAAAAAAAAAAAAAAAGTATTGGGGCACCTGGATGGCTCAGTCAGTTAAGCGTCTGACTTTAGCTCAGGTCATGATCTCACAGTTCATGAGTTTGAGCCCTTTGTCAGGCTCTGTGCTGGCAGCTCAGAGCCTGGAGCCTGCTTCGAATTCTGTGTCTCCCTCTCTCTGACACTACCCTGCTCGCTCTGTCTCCCTCTCTCTCAAGAATAAACAAACATTTAAAAAAAAAAAAAGTATTTCTTTTACTTTATGTTCATATAATGTTTACCATATGCTAGACACAGTCTTGTTTTATAAATATTAACTCATTTAATCCTCATAACAACCCCATGAGCAGAGCATTATTAGTATACCCTTTTTACCTAAGGAAACCAAGTAACTTATTTGAGATTACATAGCTAGCAAGTAACCCAGACAGGATTCAAATACAGTTTGGATCGTGCTCTTAACTACTACACATTTCTGCCTATTAAAAAAAAACCAGGTTATTCTTATAGGAAAAAGCTATTTTATTATCCTAATGAATTCCATCAGAGCAGAGATGGGCAGGTGGGAGCGTGGATGATGGCCAAATGGAACCCAAGTCTGGGGCCCAGGGAGGGAGCGGGTAGTGTGTGCACTCACAGACACAGAGGTACCTGGCAAACGGCAACAGCAAAACGTGAGAGGCCTTTCTGCCTGGGAAGGCTGCAGCCTCCCTGAGGGCAGATGTAATGTTTACCAAGCCAAAATGCAGCTCTACACACAACCACACAACAGGATGTCCGGTGCTGAGAGTACAATAGTGGTCATTCAACTAGAGCACTCAAAAACAGGTAGAGACAACAAAAAAGAACAGCTCATGAAAAGATGCTTTTTTCTAGACACCGTTTGAATGTAAACACAAAGGAAATGGCCATATGCCAGTGAACAGGTTCACTGAAGACTGTCGCATAAATAAGTTTCTGTAGTACAGAAGAAAGCCTTTATGTGAATTTAACAGAAAGACCCGCTCCCCCAGAAATTAAACTGTGCTGACTCCACTGTAGTGGCATTTTCTTTAGAACGCATTCCTCACCGCGCCCCCCCCCCAACCTATATAGTGCTCCAGTGCCCACACTTACCTCAAATTCTTGTTATGACAGAAAGGGAGAGATGTCCTAGAGAATATACAAAGAAATGTTTCAAAGCAAACTATATACTCTGATATAATGATGTGTCCCATAATTAAATATTCCAGTTCATAACTCAAATACAGGCATCCTTACATTGTAATGGCATGAATTTAACATAAAACCTGACTTTGGAATTCTCGTTTGTATAAATTTTTTTCCCAGGGATTTGTTGTGTGAGGTGACTTCAATCAGATCAAACGAAATGTGCCAAAGCCCAAAAATCATCATGATACTTCGAATTTTGCTTGTTTTATAAAGGAGAAAAGCGGAAACAAGTATCTCTACCAATTGTCTCAGGCCTTGTCCGAACAGGTTTAACAGGATTTCTACTTTGTCCCATTGCCTTTCACTCAAGTTACCTCTTGTCATATCCAGGAGGCACAAGAGAAAAAGGCCAATTTGGATAAGGGAACTTTCAGGAAAGATCCTGAATATGGGATTTCATCCTTCAGGACATCTGGAGCTTGAACATGGAGGCTTCTGAATGCATGTAGTTGGTCTACAGTTAACACAAATTTGAAAGTTGAAAGCCACTTTGAATTAAACTGAATTTACAGAATAACAGCTCTATCACTAAAATAGCATTTATCAAGAACTCTGTTCTTCCACTCTGATGAAACTAGATGTGTGACCAATAAGTAACTATTAAAGCCCCTGCAAAGAGCAAAATATTGATAATTTTGACAAACCATGACGCATTCCCTATCCACTAAGGTTTGGTTGTCATTTAAAGTACCGTATCAGGTAAGGACTGTTTTTCCTCTTTCCCAACAAGGAACTCAATCAGCTTGTTACTTTCACATGGGCTCCAAATCACTGTATTTTTCCATCCCCCCCGACTGGCTTTCTTGGAAGCCTGACAGACTACATGGAAAGATGAAGACTTTCCAAGGTCCCACACACAGTTGCTCTTTCCAAGGCCAGCTCCAAAACTGACGTTGCTGGCTTGGTAGGCATGACCCCAATCGATCATTAATGCCTTGCAGCCTTTCCTGTTCCAATCTTTTCCTTTTTACTGGAGAGACTTACAGCCTAACTTAATAACACATTATAATATAAAATTAAATGAAAAGTATTCTAGAACTGTGTACAAATTATATACAAATAAACAAGAACTAGAAGTGCATGTGAAAAGGTAAAAACAGTTAATCTGTTGAGGTAAAGATTTTTCTTGATTTACAAATTATTTTTTATTATATTGTTTGTGCAATTAAAAGCCACTAAAGAGGTAATAATCACAATCTGTCACTGGTAAGCCCCTTCTTTAAGGGACAATACATCCTCTTTTGAAGAAACACAGGTACCAGTTCTCTCCTCAATAAGCAGCCTTCCTAAATGCTTGTCATTTCATGTGGGTGGTATACAGGTGAAATTCTTCAGAATAGAAAGGCTTATAGTATGGTGCTATGGAATTAACTTCCATATTTCTTAAAACCAACTGGTATTGTCTTCATTAAGTAGACTACATTTTCCAGTAGAAGAACATCACCCCCCCTTTTCAGACCATTAATAATCAATAAGTAACGATTAAATATGTAACAGTGTACAGAAGCAACTAAGAGTATCATGTCTACTCTTAAATTAAGCATAGGTTTGAACCCTGGGCTTCAATGACCTGCTCTGGGACCACACGTAGATAATTAACCTCTCTGTGCTTCATTTTCCTCATCAGTAACAATGGAAGGTTAGTAGCACCTACCTCAGAGGGTTTCAGGATTAGCAGAATAATGTAGGTAAAAGAGCCTATAACTAATTTTTAGTAAGTACTTAGTAAGTATAGTGGCTAAATGTTAGCCAATATAATAATTACATATGACCATTATGTTAATTGATCGATTATCATAGCTAAACTGACGGAATGACTCAAAGAAATAAACTCCCAAGGGAAGAGTATCTTGTTGTAAGAAGAAAACACAAGGGTATCACTGCCCCTTTTGGCCTCAGTGGAGATGAGGAAAACTACTAACAATCTCAGGCTAGAGAATCAAAGCAGCAGTATCTGGGCTGCCCTGCCTGGATTCATGATGAACCTGGGAGAGACACGGCCCAGCCCGTACAGACTCACACATGCTACCTCAGGAAGCCACAGGTTAAACAGCATCCCTCACCTCCATGCTTTTTCCTTCACTCCCCTACTTCCTAATCTCTATTTCATATCCATTGTTCAGAAATAGTCTTTTTATCATTTCCCCCCACTTTGTCGCAACCCCCCCCCATGCCCTTCAGACTTAGAGAAACAGATTCACCAACAGATAACACAAACCATAATGTCACCTGAGAGGTGACTGCTGTGAGAACACATGATAATAAATAGCATCCATTATCAGATTAGGAGACACCAGCAGGAACACTGGGTGTGTGCTGCTCTAACTGCTAATCTGCCATGTGCTAGTTTTATGACACAGAAGACTCTAAAGGACAATAGCAGTGTTTCATCTATACCTCTATTTCTTGGCACCTCCCTACTGCTTGCTCAAAATTGAACATATCCCTCCCCTGCTCAAAAACCCAACACTTAGAAGAAACCCAAGCTCTTTTCCCTGGCATACAAACCCTATACAATCCAGCGCTCCACCTCTCCACGCTGGACAATGTCTCTCTGTTCTGTAATGCCCTTACCCTGCCTCTGTTTGCACTGTTTTTCTCCTCCTAGAAAGCTATTTCCCTGGATCTGCACACAGCTATGGCCACTTGGGTCTCAGATCAAATGCCACTTTCTCCAACAAGACCGTCCAACTAAGAATGTCCTCTCAAGCATTGTCCATTTTACTTTCCTCAAAGTTCGTGTCACATCATGAAGTTCTCATTGACTCATTTACCGTTTCTACTACTAAAACATAAATTCTGTTGGAATAAGGACTATATTTGTCTAGTTCACCATCATGTACCTGATGCCTAGCCCAGCGATTGGCACAGAAAAGGGACTCTCAATTTTTGTTGAGTTAAATAAATAATAACCTCTGAAGATGATAATGCTACCTAATATTTATTGATTCTAAATAGTGTCTACCCATTATCTCTTTTAAACCCCCCAGCAAGCTCACAAGGTCCTCCATTTTACAGATTAGAAAACCAAGGCTTAGAAAGAGTAACGTGCTACAAGGTCATGCAGGTAGTAATTGGCAGAGCCAGGGTTCTGGTCTGATTCATAAAAGAATATATAAAAAATATATACTCCTAACCATGGTGCTATACTATCTTTAAGTCCTATTTCTTCATTTGTAATATGATAATAACCATGTCATCTCACTTGACTCAAATTTATTGTGAGGAGTAAATATATAAAAACAGGTTAAAAAGTATATAAAGTGCTATGCAATGTATTTCAGTATCTTAAAATAATCACAGACTGCCTAACATGAATCTAACTAGGTCAAAAAAAAAATGAGTAAGCAATAAAATTCTTTAATCTCACACTTCATCTCTGGTGCAGCTGGCAGTAGTAGCGTGAATCTGACACTTCTAGATATATTTTTTAACCTTTTTTTAAAAGGTTAACCTTTTTTAAAGGTTTATTTATTTCGAGACAGAGAGAGAGAGAGAAAGGACACACAAGCAGGGGAGGGGCAGACAGAGAGGGAGACACCTTGAGATCATGACCTGAGCCAAAATTAAGAGTCAGACGCTTAACAGACGGAGCCACCAGGTGCCCCTAGATATATTTTAATATAAGTCGATTCATGTTCTGTCTACTTATCCTTCAGCTAAAACTGCATAAATATGAAATACGGGAAGAAGCTAACCAAAAGACTGGCATCAGAAAGAGGACATACAAATACCAAGAAAATACTTATCTTTATAACCAAACACCAACACACCAGCTCCTCATTCATCACACGAAAAAAAAAAAAAAGAGAGAGAGATAACACCCAATTTGGAACACTGCTTTGAACAGTCTCCAAAATCTTAATACCTTTTATTCTAAGGATTTCACATAATTCCCACTAAAATAGTAAGTGGTTCTCAACTATAAATCTAAAAATAAGGCACTATTGATTATAATTCTGACATTTATGACAAATATTACATACATATAAACACCTACCATAAAATATGCATGTGCCTGTGTCTGAACAAAGCCCCTATTGATTTAAGTTACTAATTTCCATGACTGTCTTCACTAAGAATTTATAATGTAAATCAGTGTACAACGGTATCCAGTATAGAACAGTAGAAGGAACACGGAGTTTGGAGTCGAGAGATCCAGGTTTCAGACACCTCCTGTTTGATCTAGTTAACCTGAGCCTCAGTTTCCTCATCTGTAACCATGAGGATAATAATAATACCACCATCCTACATGTTGGTCATGTTAGGATAAGGGATATTATTTTTGTAAAAACATATTAGAAAGTGTAAAGCAGTAAAACAGATTTACATTTGTTATACGGCAATTGACTGCAATTCTAATAGCAAATATATGCAGTATACATATAAAGTTTTACTGATATTCATGTTAAAGAGAGTTGTAGGAAATATTAATTTAACCACAGAAATATCCAAGAAATTACATTCTCTTATTCAGACTGTCTAGAAAAACTTAACAGAGGCAAAGGGATTTCAAGGACAGTTTGATGAGATATGGAAAGAGTAGTTTTTGGAGAACTCAAGTCAGATGGTTTTTCAATAAGTCTTAATCGTAACATCTTACTGTAAATGTGTCCCAGTTTCCCAGAAATTTCTTGGGAGGTAAGTGATAACCACTCCATGCCCATATATATTTATCAAAATATACTACCATTTCTAGAAAGATTTGCCCCAAACTGCTCCCATTAGCCCTGAAGATGATCTAATAAATTATCTCTAATTTAATAACACTGTTTTTAATGCCGATAATGTGATCTTTAGTGTGGTTAATTATAGAAGCAAAAAGATCCTTGAACTAAAATAAGTCTGCAGATTTCACGATCTACTTGAGGAATTTAGAAACACAAATGAAACCAAGGGTAAAATTAGATTTACTAACAAAACTTAAGATACTTTCATAAAATATTTTTCTAATTGTATTTATCCTTCCAGTATAACAGTACTAAGGTTAAAGGATGACTACCTTTAATGAATTGTGCCATTTAGCCATCAGGACTTAGGATTCAAAGTCTTACTAATTAACAGTGAGGAAAATTTCCATATACTGTGCAATGAACTGAATTTGAACTCTGACAGTCATTAGTGGATAAAATTACAGAGGTAGGAAAAACAAACAGTTGATAAGCAGAGTTTATAAACATTTGTTTTTCCTATAGAGAGTCTATAAAGAACATTTTCTACTTCATGTTTCCAGAGATTTATTTTTACATCATACTAAAGATCACACTAAAAATTATTATACTCTTGCATTCCCACTCAATAACCTAAGCCAGAATTAAATTTTAGGGATTCAGTGAAGGAAAAGCACTGTGTTGGAGAAAACAAAACACTTAAAAATATTTTTTCAGGGGCAGCTAGGTGGCTCCATCAGTTAAGCATCTGCCTCTTGATTTTGGCTCAGGTCATGATCTCACGGTCTGTGAGATCGAGTCCCGTGCCAGGCTCTGTGCTGACAGTGCAGAGCCTGCCTGGGATTCTCTCTCTCCCTCTCTGTGTCCCTCCCCTACCCGTGCTCACTCTCTCTCTCTGTCTCTGTCTCAAAATAAATAAATAAACTTAAAAAAATATATTTTTCAAACTGTAAGTACAAAATAAAAGTCCACTTCTTAGCCATCAACCAAACCCAAATAATTAGGTTCAGACTGAGCAAATAAAAGGCCCTAACTTAAGAAGAGTTGAAAGCATAGGGTCGTTTTTATTCTATGGCCAATCTCATCACCCAGAGTTTACTTACTGTGTGGCAACTAAAAAGCCCACTGCTAATCAAGAACCCCTTCATCTTGGGGCCCCTAGGTGGCTCAGTCGGTTAAGTATCTGACTTCAGCTCAGGTCATGATCTCAGGTTGGTGAGTTCGAGCCCTATTTTGGGCTCTGTGCTGACAGCTCAGAGCCCGGAGCCTGCTTTAGATTCTGCGTCTCCCTCTCTCTCTCTCTGCCCCTCCCCCCCTCACGCTCTGTCTCTCTCTCTCCCTCTCTCTAAAAAATAAACATAAAAAAAGAAAAAGAAAAGAACCCCTCCATCTTATGTCTTAGAATGAAATTATCTTGGATTCAGGGCAATTTTCTCTTAGGACCTCAGAGTGTTTGGTTTGCTCTTAATGCAGCCTCTGAACACACCCTGGAGTAGATACTGGAGCCTGTGGCCTCTTCCCACCTCTGAGTGGCCTACTTTCCTGCTTCTTCTGATCCAGTCCTGACCCCCCAGTTCTGGGACTTCCTGGAGATTTGAACGGGAAAAAATGGGGAGAAGGCGGGATTTAAGCCAGTGTCTCCCTAATGGTAACATAACGTAAACCCTACTGCCCTTTGACTGAGGAATATCAGTGCTACTTCAGGAGGGCATTTAGGTAAGAAAAGGCCCCTTGAGCTGAGTGAGGGTCACAAAAGTTAGTATGAAGGACAAAGACTCAAATCCAGGCCCTCTGGGAAACTATCTCTGATGAAGGGCTCCAATTCAGGCTTGTATTTGCCCCTTAGACCTATATCAGAATATTCTGGATCTTTTACTAGTTATTAGTCTACTGGAACACAACAGAATCAGACAACGATTACTCCCTGGCTCTAGGGCTCAGACAGGGAACCCTATTTAACCGAGGGAGCAGTGCATCTCAGCCAACAGGTCTCCCTATTTAGGCACTAAATTAGACACTGAGGAGGAGGCTAATATCAGGCACTGATCCTTCTCCAGAGGGAGTCACAGTCTCGGAGCTACACTAACACATACCTGAGCATGGACATGAATTACACAAGTAAATAAATAATTGATCCAGTAAGCTATGAGAGGCTGAAATGGAAAGGATTCTTTTACACTGTAGTAATCTGAAGAGACTTCCTTGCAAGCATTAAAACATCCTGGGCTGTGGCCTTTACACCAGGATTATCAGGCACAGTTGCTCATGAGAGAATTGTATTTGACAGGGAAGGTAAGAGTAGGTAGGATGAAGAGATAAAACCCCAAAAGCAAAGTTACTAAGGAACCAGGCAGAATCAGCCTGACAGGATGATGACAAGTAAGAGGTATGGGCTAGAGTCCAAAGAAGCACCTGATGATAAAAACATACACGAGGAGTAATAAGATCCAGATCACACCAGGCTCCAAGATCACGCTGATCTTCTCAGAAGGAAAGTTAATATGCGACATGTGAGTGAAAAGCAAGTGTAAAAATATTATGCCATGAACAGGTGAGGCAATGTTTATCTTCCAAATGGAATGATTGTCAGTAATGATGAACTGGCAGTAAATAAAATACCAACAGCAGTATCTAGTGATCACACTCAGCGCCCCTCTCCCAGGAGATGGGTGACAGCCGGCAACTGAGGGTGAACTCCAGCCACACAGAACAGCCTGAAGCAGAACCCACCAGTTCTCTCCGGGGAAGCAGGAAGCAGGAGCCGTACTGAGTGTGCTAAGAACCTTGATAAAAGCTGGGTAACAAGAGCCCTTGCCTAAACCAGGTGCTAAGTCTGCATGGAAAAGCTGTGCCTAAATGACTGATCTCAATCGTGCCTTGGACACTTTCAAGAAAACAGTGAGAAAAATGCCGGACTTCCTCCCTAGCCAGCCCCCTGTGGAGGAAGAAGTTCTCGATGGTAGGCAGTTCAAGAATTAAAGCTTCTCTTGCCTGGAAAATCAGTGACCCAGTGCTGCCAGAATCTGAACTCCTTTGTGATAGCATATTGGGTTCCATGTTTAAAATCTCGGGGCGCCTGGGTGGCTCAGCCGGTTAAGCGTCCGACTTCGGCTCAGCTCATGATCTCACGGTCCGTGAGTTCGAGCCCCGCGTCGGGCTCTGTGCTGACAGCTCAGAGCCTGGAGCCTGTTTCGGATTCTGTGTCTCCCTCTCTCTGACCCTCCCCAGTTCATGCTCTGTCTCTCCCTGTCTCAAAAATAAATAAACGTTAAAAATAAATAAATAAATAATAAAATAAAAAATAAATAAAATAAAATCCCAAAGCATCTCCTTGTCTATGCAGCCAAAGTGAGTTTCTAGGGCATGCTGAGAAGCAAACTAGACTAAAGCCAAAGGGCAGAGTCAGGTCCAAGTTCAGGACACAAAAAAGCAAGACACAGGAGGCTGTCAGTGAGGGGAAGGAATGAATGAAGGGCCATATCTTCAAGGCCAGGGGACTCACAGGCAAAAATAAGGCCAAGCCATAGTCAAAAAACCCACGGGCTCCCAAAGTCAGAAACTAGGAAGCTGACAGACACAGGGACAGTAAAGAAACACAGTTCAGAGCAGAAATCATCCTTGGCATTACATGCTCACATAAAAACCACATGCTTAATGAAAGATGTGTTCTGTCAGAACATACCATATATAGTAAAAATACAGTAAATTGAGTAGGATTACTCTTCTGACCAAAAAGCCTCACGGGTCCAGTTTATCACACATCAGATTTCATATATGTTTGTATAATCCAACTTGAAGAGGGCTTATCTTTCTATCTGAAACATTTTAAGAGAGGCCACTGATGCTGTGCAGTCACAGTAAAGAAAAATAAAAATGTGCCATTATTAGCATGAATTTCATCATCATTTTTATACTGTGCAGTGCTAGTCTTAAGTATAAATACAAGAGCATTTAGCTCATATGCAGAATCACTGAAATTCCAAAATTTATATTTCATGGCTTGTTCCCAGAGGGTACCTCAAGCCAGGCAGAAGAGACAAATTCAAGCCAGACTCAAGAAGGTTGGAAGGAGGGGGCGCCTGGGTGGCTCAGTCGGTTAAGCAGCCGACTTCGGCTCAGGTCATGATCTCGCGGTCCGTGAGTTCGAGCCCCGCGTCGGGCTCTGTGCTGACAGCTCAGAGCCTGGAGCCTGTTTCAGATTCTGTGTCTCCCTCTCTCTCTGATCCTCCCCCATTCATGCTCTGTCTCTCTCTGTCTCAAAAATAAATAAACGTTAAAAAAAAAATTTAAAAAAAAAAAAAAAAGGTTGGAAGGAGGAAGAAAGGGTGCCTCAGGCTACCCAAAGGAGCACTCCTTCGAGCATAAAAATATTGAAGGGAAAAGTACAGACCTTTAAGGGGGGAGGGGGACTGCAAGTATATGCTTAGGCCTGATGGCTGTTGGGTTTTCTCTTCTGACCACCCACTAGACTGAGGGGAAGGAGAGCCAGGCATTTCCCCTATTGGCCAGCCACCAGAATCCATGGCAAGTGATGCCCACGGGTTTTTAAACCTTTGCACCCGGACATACTCGATACCTAGACTGGGGGTAAGCTAAACACTGACCCACTAAACGCGCCAGTGTGCTGCCAGCCAGGGGCAGGGCTGGCCACCACCACTCCCCACAACACTATGAGATATAGGTAACCAACCCCAACCATCCCTAAGCCTGCACCCAGGCCAAGCAGAAGCCGGAGAGTAACAGCAGAACATCAGCCTCCTCCTCCCTAACACGACCCACTTACCACCCCAGATGAAGAGCGGAGGCAGACATGGGGCAGTGGCTGGGAAGGGGAAGCATAACAGGGTCTGGGGAGGTAGAAAGGCAAAACTGTAGAGCCAAGGTCCCAAACCCCCAGCACAGGCTCCATTGTCCCATCGGACTTCATGTACCAAACAAGATCAAATACAACAAGATGCTGACAGCAAAGCATTAAACCAAACATGGGATCCTTCTGAGCACAAAGCCCTGTACAACTGCATACGCGATATGCCCAGGAAGCTGAGGCTTGCTTGCCTGGTTCTCTACTATAACATGAAAATCAAAGGTAAAGGAGGTTAGTCTGTAGCTTTCTACAAATGGAAAGCTTCTTGAAATTATCTTTAAATGGAAATAGAATAACATGGAATTTCTCTAAAAACTATGTTCTTCCAAATACGATGAAATCTTGATAATGCTGGTGTCAAAGAACTAAACTAATCCAGATCTATCGGGTAACCATGCTGCCTCAAATCCTCCAACAGGGGGTGGGAAGCATGTGTGCCATATTATATGTTATTTTTTTGTTTTTATTTAAAAAAAATTTTTTTAATGTTTTTATTCATTTTTGAGACAGAGAGGTAGAGGGAGAGAGAGAGAGAGAGAGAGAGAGAGAGAGAGAGAGACAGAGATAGCACCCGAGCAGGAGAGGGGCAGAGAGTGAGGCAGACACAGAATCAGAAGCAGGCTGCAGTGTCTGAGCTGTCTGCACAGAGCTCGACGCGGGGCTCGAACTCACAAACTGCGAGATCATGATCTGAGGTGAAGTCGGATGCTTAACTGACTGAGCCACCCAGGCACCCATTTCTTTCTTTCCATTACTGACTTTTGTCACCATTACTGACTTTTGTGGGTTTTTTTTTTTTTTTTGAGAGCCAGAGTTAACAGCCATGGCACAGTGAGGTTAGTAACAATTATTTAAGGATGAAATAAATGTGTCCCATTTTATTTGGTTTACTCACTCCTTATCCTGAGGTGAAAACCTGCCTCTTCCTTTCCTATACTGCTTTCCCAATACCCTAAACACACTTGTGGATTTGAGTATGAAATCTAAATATAATACAAAATAGTCACAGGTCATCCCACTAGTACATCACGCTTTCAAAATACCCCAAATACAAATAATCAGGAACAATAACGAATACCATAAACAAAAACAAAAAACAAATGACAAACTGGGAAGAGTACTTGCAACTCATATCACCGACAAATGGCTGAGGTTCTGAACAAATCAGAAATTCCTACTCATCTATAAAAGAAAGCCAACATCCCAGTAGAAAAGTAAACAAAGGATGTAACAGTTCACAAAAAAGAAATACAAATAAGTAACACTTTTTACACAAGAGAAGATCCTCAACTTTACTCATTATATAAGAGAAATGCAAGTTGTGACGTAGTACTGTTCTTTCCCTAACAGTCCAAATGCATTAAAATAATTGTGTTGGTGAAGTTGAGGGTACATGGCACATTCTCATGTATTACTTTAAGGAAAGTAAAGTGGCAATATGGAGACAATCTGGTAATTGTTATTAAAATTAGAAGTACAGACCAAAAAGGACATTATTGGGTCAAATGACAAAATTGGAATATGGGTTATATATTTTGAAGAAATGTATTGTATCTATGTTCAACTTACTGCAGTTGATAACTTATTGTAGTTATATAAGAGAGTATCCTTATTTTGAGGAAATATACACTTAAGCATTTAGAAGGAAAAGGCCATAAGATATTCGACTTATTTTTTTCAGCTAATTCTTAAATGGTTCAGAAAAAAATTTTTTTCTCAAATATATGTGGATGTATGTGCGTACACATACACAAACACAACACCAGAAAGAGAAAGTGTACAGGTATACACAAATGATAAAGCAAATGGAATAAAATATTAGGAGGTAATAAGGGGTTTACAAGGATTTTGATACTATTCTTATTCTTGTAATTTTATTGCTAAATAAAAAGTTTTTAAAAGTGAAAAACTGCACACATACTTTGACCCAGAGCTTTCACTTTTAGGAATGTATCTACAAATGTACTAACATAGGTTAATACTTTGTATGTATAAAAATATTCATTATAACATTGTTTGTAAAAGCAAAAGACTGAAAGCCACCTATGGTCCATCATTGGGAATCAGTTAATTATGGGACATCCATACAATGGAACGTTGCAGAGAAGCATACAGAAGGAGCCACTGAGCCCTTAAACCTAATATTCAATTCAGTTACTGGAAAACTTTTAAGTATGTTTGGAACAAATTATGTATGCAAATCTGTTTCTCCCAACTGTACATTTTAAGAAACCTAAATACAAAATCAGTATCAAGCATCCAAGTTGGAACGTGCTATAAATGTAAAGAACACAAAGGATTTCAAAGGCTTATTATGGAAAAAAAGAATGCTAAATATCTCACTAATTTTAACGTTGATTACATATTGAAATAATAGCATTGAGCTATGTTAAAATATAATATTAATTTTCCCTGTTGCTACCTTTTAAAATATGGCTACTAGAAGATCTTGATTTACATATACAGCTTGTGTTCTATTTCCACTGGCAGGGCTGCTACAGGGCAGCGGTAAACAAACCACTGCCTGGGGGCCAGATTTGGCCAGTTGCCTGTTTTTACACAGCCCCAAAGCTAAAAATGGTTTTTACATATTCAAATGGTTGGAAAAAGTGAAAAGAAGACTATGTCATAACAAATTATTATATAAAACTCAAACGTCAGTATCCAACAATGCTTTACCGAAACACAGTCATACCCATTCATTTACATGCTGTGTATGGCTGCTTTTGTGCGACAACAGGAGCACAGTTGAGTAGCTGTGAAAGAGACTATTTGGCCTACACTAAAATATGTATCATACGGTCCTTTACAGAGATCATTTGCCCACTCTTGCTACAGAATGAAAAAGGATGAGGCATTTCTATATGGTCTGATTGGGCCCACCTCTAAAATATATAATTTAGTTAAAAAGCAACACTGAATGTTATTTTTACCCTGCTCACTTCCAAATGGGATTTGAGGGGAGCTATTTTTGTGTCAGTAATATTAAAATATTAAGTTCAATCCTCTTATCAGAACTCCTGGGCTGGTTTAGTCCAGATGATAAGGTCTGTTCAGAGATGTGGCACATGGTTGCCAAGGACAGATAACCCACTCAGCCCCCTTACTTGGCTTCAGAAAACCACACTCGGCTTCAGAGTTACAACACAGTCCAACCCCTGTCTTCAGTATGACATCCTCCAATAACTAGACTTCGGCCCCTTTCCTATTTTGATGATTCTCTTTCCTTGGCTTTGTCTTCCTGGGGCTCTGCAGTAATTTTCTGAGGAGGGATGAAGACATCCATTTAGTCAGATATGCGCCAGCTTCTCTATTTGTATAGGGCACGGAAGGAAAGGAAAATTAGGTATGGATACCTAGTCTCAACTGTTTTGAGCCCTTCACAGCTTTCTTCCTAGTGGTTCATGGTCTGCAAACACCACCTGAGTAATTCATCTACAGATGCCAGATAGGATCGAATGAATGAGTAAAAAGAAATTTAAAGCTACCACAACTTTTCATGAAATTCATTGACCAGGTTGTCTTCTTCTTTTACCACTTGCACTGCATTTTCTTCCATTTATTTCCTAAAATTAGAGTAGATTGTCAACAAAAAGCCCTGTAAGGCCAATGGTCTTTTTTTTCATTTGAGAGAGAGAAAGCACAAGAGTGCAAGTGGGGCAGGGGCAGGGGCAGAGGGAGAGGGAAAGAGAGAGAATCCCAAGCCGGCTCCATGCTCAATGCAGAGTCCATGTGATGCAGGGCTCAACCCCAAGACTGTAAGACATGACCCAAGCTGAAATCAAGAGTCAGATGCTTAACCCGCTGAGCCATCCAGGCACCCTGCCAATGATCTTAATAATAACTTTTGTATGTAAATTTTTTACCTTGAGGTAGCAATATGCATTTATCATTTGCAGTTTTTAATTATGGCTGCATGTTTTTTCATTTTTATTATACTCCTTCTTTGATGAATTGTCTAGTCATGTCTTTTACCCATTTTTGTTTTGGGGTGTTTTTGTAAAAACTATAACTAAAATGATAATGACATCAGGTCCAATGTTCTTTCCTTCCTGAAAAAGTAGCCCCTAAAATGTCAATAATTTGGCTCTGCTCTCCCTTTCCCTCCTTGGATAATAGAAAGGGTACTAGATAGATATGAAGTCCTAAGACCTATAGGTTCACTGAGGATTCCCTGGTACTCACTTAACTGTAAATGAGGATGCTGGATTAATTGCTTAACAAGGCACTAAAGGTCTAAAACTGTTTCGGTCTATTAGTACTATTCTATCCTCTCATCAGTCCCACAGCCCCAATCTACCTATGATGGCAAGATGGTTTAACCATGCATTAATCATGGGACCTTTTTTGGTAACTATAAATCTGTGGTTATGTAAAAATCAAAAACAAGAAGTACAAAGAAAAGAAATGATCCATCGTGTCCTCAAAAGATTCAGTTTCTATATAAATGATAAAATTAGTTAAGATTCTACCATCTCAGGGGCTCCTGGGTGGCTCAATCGGTTAAGCGTCCGACTTCAGCTCAGGTCACCATCTCGCGGTCCGTGAGTTCGAGCCCTGCGTCGGGCTCTGGGCTGATGGCTCAGAGCCTGGAGCCTGTTTCAGATTCTGTGTCTCCCTCTCTGTCTCTGCCCCTCCCCCGTTCATGCTCTGTCTCTCTCTGTCTCAAAAATAAATAAACGTTAAAAAAAAAAAAAGATTCTACCATCTCAGGGTCAGACTATGGCTCTTGTGAGGATGCTAATGGCATTATTGCAAACAAACAGCTTCAAAGCAAATAACCAATGACTAAAGCAGACACAGTCCAAAAATTTATTTGGTAGTGCAAAAGAATAAGCCAGTCACATTGGCTTTGATCCTCCCACTTCTTTTTGCCAATCTTCTGCAATATTCTGATTTCCACACAATTGTACTAGGCCAACTTACTTCGAAAAGACAAAGTTAAATAATCAATATTTGCGAAAGCAAACCTGGTTTAAAATGTTTTAGTTTTATCTTCAAAAGGGCTGCTACTTTTAGTTTCCTAGTATCCTCAAACCTACCATCTGCTGTTTTCTTAAAGAGAAATTTAAATTTTTCTTTAAAGGATCTGACCCACACACACACAAAAAAGAAGTACAAATATTTTTACAAATGGTGAGAGAAGAAATCCACTCAAAATTCTACCATTTTAATACAACTATTTTGTCGTTGTTGCTTTTTCCATATTCCCTTCATCTTTGTTCACATTCACATACGTTTCTAGAGTCACATCATGGTACATCTGCTCTTTTCACCATCGAACATTTTCTATGTTGCTACATAGCACTCATTATCATTTACGGTTGCAATATAATCCATCAAACAAGATTGTCATCATTTATTTACCATTTCTAGAATTGGGGACATTTAAATGGACTCCAAAGTTTCACTTTTTTACACTCATGGTAGAGAGGAAAGCTTCTGCATATAGTTTTTTCTTTCTTGTGAGTCATTAGGCAAGATTTTAGGGAATGAGATTCTGGGTATTTGGCACTTTTTTATAGATTTTGCCAAATTTTATTTTAATCAAACAGTAAGGACTACTAAATACCTAAGTGTGATAGTAAAATAATATTATGGGATATGAAAAACAGTCCTTCACGGAGGTAGAAGGCTAAGGACCCCGAAGGGTAGTGTGATAACACAATGCCCCTTTCGGCCCTACTCTCCTCACCACTGGGAAAATAATCAAACACCCTACTGCAGCCCTTTCACCTGGTGGCAGCAGGGCAAAACCGAAATACTTCTTAGGTTTCAGTAAAAGGATTATAAAGAGTTCATGAGCTTCAAGGCCCTATTTTAAAAGTCTCTTTATCAGATTTCTAGGCGTGATAGTATTTTTTTGTTAAGTAAGCTCTACATCCAACGTGGGGCTGGAACTCACAACCCCAAGATCAAGAGTGGCACACTCCACAGACTGACTCAGCCAAATGCCCTGAGAGTACTAACTTTTGTTCAACTTGTACAATTCTCATTCTTAGGACCTGACCTCGACAGACACCTTACCGCAAAGAACAAGGGAGCAACCAGAAAAATGGTTTCAAAGAAATGAAAAATGGAAACATTTTCTTGCTCCTTATTAAAACCAAGAAATAATGCCAGCCAAGTCTATTCATTCTGTGACATCTTTAAAATTTTGCCCTTTTTATCATTATTAGGCAATACACGGTATGTCTTTTAATTCATACACAAAAATGAAAATGCAGAAAGGCCCAGCCTTCCCACAACAGCAGCAACAACAACAAAACCTGCTATGGTGTGACAGACGTAGGAAAAAGTCTGAAAAAACACAAAATCAAATACTGCTAGAAGGTAAAATAGGATCCACTATATGTAGAATTTTGCAACTTGCTTTTTTGTAGCTTTTAAGTACATATTTTTCATTATGAAATATTTATAGCATACAGAAAATTACAGAAATTCACCAACCAGCTTTGTCTAATCTTAACTTTTTGCAATATTCGATTTGGATTTTTAAAAATAAATTATTGGGACACCTGGGTGGCTCAGTCGGTTGCATCCAACTTCAGCTCAGGTCATGATACTCATGGTTTGTGAGTTTGAGCCCCACGTTGGGCTCTGTGCTGACAGCTCAGAGCCTGGAGCCTGCTTCGGATTCTGTGTCTCCTTTTCTCTCTGCCCCTTCCTCACTTGCACTCTATCTCTTGTGTGTGTGTCTCTCTCTCTCAAAAATAAATAAATATTTTTTAAAAAATTTTAAGGGGCACCTGGGTGGCTCAGTCGGTTAGGCGTCCGACTTCGCTCAAGTCATGATCTCACGGTCCGTGAGTTCGAGCCCCGCGTTGGGCTCTGTGCTGACAGCCCAGAGCCTGGAGCCTGCTTCAGATTCTGTGTCTCCCTCTCTGCCTGACCCTCCCCCGTTCATGCTCTGTCTCTCTCTGTCTCAAAAATAAATAAACATTAAAAAAAAAATTTTTTTTAAGAAATTATAGCATTGAAGCCCCTTATGTAGCCCTGTCCTCTACATTCCTCCCTCCCTTCATAGAGATAAACTAGAGATCCTGAATTGGCTATATATATCATTTCTATGCATGTTTTTATATTTTTATTATATAAATACATTTCAATAAGGTGTATCTATCTTACTTCTTCAATTCTAAGATGCTTTTTTTTCATATTAAAACATCTATAAAGGGGCACCTGGGTGGCTCAGTCAGTTAAGCGTCCGACTTCGGCTCAGGTCATGATCTTGTGGTTCATTAGTGTGAGCCCCTCGTTGGGCTCTGTGCTGACAGCCTGGAGCCTGGAGCCTGCTTCAGATTCTGTGTCTCCCCTCTCTCTCTGCCCCACTCCTGCTTGTGTTCTGTCTCTTTCTGTCTTTCAGAAATGAATAAACATTAAAAAAAATTTTTTTTAAAAGAAACCATCTATAAACTGGGGGCACCTAGGTGGCTCAGTCAGTTAAGCGTCCGACTTCGGCTCAGGTCATGATATCGTGGTTTGTGAGTTTGAGCCCCGCATCGGGCTCTGTGCTGACGGCTTGGAGCCTGGAGTCTGCTTCGGATTCTGTGTCTCTTTCTCTCTTTGCCCCTCCCCCGCTCACACTCTATGTTCTCTCAAAAAAATAAATGTAAAAAAAAAATTTAAAAAAATCTATAAACTGGGATGCATCTTACAATAAATTCAGCGTATGTAAAATAATGGTGCATCTTAGCATCAATAGCGTTTTAGATTCTAGGAAATGTATTGTTTTACATGTTTTCAAATGAAATGTAAACTGTATCACATTAAATACTCTACAACTTCATATTTTCACTCAATACTATCTTCTGGAGATTTCCCAATGTTACTACATGATGCAACATCTTTAAATGTCTTAGGTCACCATTGCACACCACAGGAGTAGGAGTCAATCAGGTAAGGAGGAAGTCCTATGCTTGCTAGTGGAAATGGGAAGCGCTATGTTTAAATGCCTGTGCTTGACTAAATTAAAGGAGTAGCAGACAAGATAGAAATAAGAAAAAAAGGAAGGAAAGGCGAGCAACAGAAGAAGCTGCCTGCTTCATTCCTAAGTAACTGGCAATACTAGACATCTGAATAACTAAACACGATGATTCAGAAATAAAAATGATGACAGGAAGGTTTGTTTCCTGGAAATTTGTGCCGTTGCTACCCCAGAGCCCAGCCGGAGATGCAACCTGCTTATGTCAGCCTAGCAGGCACTAAGACCCCAGATCCCGCCTTCACACAGCAGACTTCGCTCGCTCCCACAAAGCGGGCAGAACACCAGAATAGGATGGGGCAGGCCTCAGTGATGAAGACATTTACACAACCAAACCTGGAGCCTCAGTCTTTGTTTCCTCTGATTCTGCTCCTCCTTCCCCACCCACCCCTCCCTCACTCCTGCCCTTTCTATTACTTCAGTGGAGGAAATCCATTTCAAAGACCTAGGTCTCTTGTCTATCTACATGCACACATACCACAATAAAAAGCCATAGTAATCACTCAGGACTAGATTTCGCAGATGATATATAAGAAAATTTCCATTATTGTCTCTAAAACCAAACTCCAGTTTAGCTCACTGAGAGTTTAAAAAGGGTAAAAAAATTCTAGAACTATAGCTCCTAATAGCTTTTCTATTCTCCTTCATTATGATCCAAAAAATATCTTGCTGAAGGCAGATTTTGTGTTTTTAAAAGGGCCTCAGTGGGTTTTTCTACACACACAGAGAGCCCTTACCTTTTGGAATCAGAGGACATACTGTGATTATTCTTATAGGGATGTCATTATATTGCTAATTAATTCTTATATGTGTATTTTGCCCCTTTATATACACTTAAACATATGCCAGTTGGAAAAAAAGACTTTAATACCAGTTAACACAGAAATGTCTATATTTGTGCATATTTCTTAAAGTTTTACTGAATCCATTAATAAATGGAACTGTAAAAAAATACAATTCCTAATTTATTAATACATTAACTATATATTTTTATCTTTAACAAAGGGAATTATTTTAAACCCTAGTGTATTTTATTTAATACAAAGTAATAGTACCAAATAGCCCCAAACAATTTTATTGGTTTTTCTTTCTCCAAAACATTACTATAAGCCATAAAATCCACACTGGTATTTTGCCGTTTTGGAGTATTCTGCCACTAAAGTTCCTGTAACCTGCTGATATATTTGAAGTGTGTGTGAACATAAATTATTGGAACATTCTTTCAACTCTCAAATTTGATTAACTCACTTTCTGTCAAGTTATCCTAATTAACCTACAGCCTTCAAGCTTCGGGATTATTGCTGCCAATTCTGTACAACCATTTGTTTAATGCACAATCTACTCTAATACTTCCAAGGTGAAACTGCAAATATAAAACCTTTTTGATTTCTACTAATTAACTAGACATTGGAATGTGGCATGCCCTATAATCTGTATTAATGTGAATACAAGTTTTACTTACTTTATAGGAAGCATGTAGAAAGAACTTATTAAACTAAAGTAAATTCTTTCAGCAAAGGACTTCCAAGTGTTTAAAAACTTCACTGATGGGGCGCCTGGGTGGCTCAGTCGGTTAAGCATCCCACTTTGGCTCAGGTCATGATCTCTCAGTTCGTGGGTTTGAGCCCCACGTCAGGCTCTGTGCTGACAGCTCAGAGTCTGGAGCCCGCTTCAGATTCTGTGTCTTCCTTTCTCTCTGCCCCTCCCCCACTCATGCTCTGTCTCTCAAAAATAAACAAACATTGAAAAAATGAAAACAAAAAAAACTTCACTGAATGCCTACTATGTGTCAAGCACTATGCCAGACAGTACAGATATCATTGTGAACAAGACAGACATAGATAGCCTCTGCACTCACAGACCTTACAAGCCTAGTAAGGCAGATAGACATTAACAAATAATTACAACTAAATATCAAGAAAGTTAATGCCACAATTTGGGCCTTGCACAGCACCTGCCAAAATTAAGCTCAGTACCTACTGTTGTTAATATCTCAATTTCAAAAATACCAATCGTGTACCCAGTAAAGGACTATGTTGAATTTATAGGTCAGGAGTAACAGAAAGGGAGAAAAGAGATGACCGAGTCATGCCTCAAATTAAAATTGTAGGATAGTGATGGGTGCACAACATTGTAAATGTACTTAATGCCACTCAAGTGTACACTTAATAGTGGTTAAAATGGTAAATTTTACATTATACAGATTTTATCACAATTTAAGAAAACGTAAAAAACTGCATTTGGTTGTCAGATGTTTAATCAACTTTACCAAAAAGATGAGGTGTATAAAAGGTGAAGAGAAGAGAAAGCCACACAGCATAGAGCTGAAAAGAGACAAAAAATGTAAAATCATTTTGCTTCAATTCTCTTCCAACCTTATATCAATTGTTCAGTTCATCTTCCCTGTTCACTTATCAGGCTGCAGAGGACGGTAAGTTGGAGGCGGGGGGGGGGGGGGGGGGGTGGGCACAATCTTGGAGACTGATTTCACCACAAATTCACATTTTCCAATCTTGGTGGAGTTCTCAGAGCTGTTATCAATCCTTCTCCTGCTCACTACTCAGCCCCCAAACCTCTGCCACTCTCTTCATATCTACTACTCCACCCCAATACAGTACACTTAACAAATACCTTCCCAGACAAAACAAAGGCCCCCTCCGCTTCCTGATCCTCAGCAATCCCACCTCCCCTTGCTCCTGTTCTTTCTTCTCTCCAGATCCTGAATAGATGCCACCCCTGGCAAACTCCCCTCACCCCGCCCCTGCCACCAGCAGTGCTCTGGATTCCTTATCTGACTTGCTCATGAACCTTATCTATTAATTAGCCACTTGCTGACTTCACCTTCTTCCTCGCTACAGGCTCCCTCTCCTCAAGCTACTCCCATCTTTTAGAAAATTAATGATTACTCTCCCTTGATGCTGATCCTACTCTAGCTACCACCATATTTCTCCTCTTGTCACTTCTTCAGTTCTCAGCCTACACCCCCATCTCTACTCCCCATTCACTGCTCCACAAACTAATCAGGCCCCACTTACCTCCACCCACACCAGTGAGGTGACTTCCCACGGACTCATTCCAATGGACCCTCTTCAGTCTTTTTTAAAAATAGGAAATATTTGACTCAGCCATATTTGACTCTCTTGATCGGGAGTACCATTCACCCAATCACCCAAGTGAAAAATCTATCAGTCCTCCACTTACTATTTCACCTCCTCATTCAGTCACAATTTCTTTTAATTAAAAAAAAAAAAAATACAGGGGCACCTGGGTGGCTCAGTCGGTGAAGCATCCGACTCTTAATCTCACCTTAGGTCTTGATCTCAGGGTCGTGAGTTCAAGCCCTGTACTGGACTCCACACTGGGCATGAAACCTACTTAACAAAAAAATGCATAGTATCATCTTCTTATGTAATTTAAAAATATAGATAAGCATATAGAATAAAATTCACATTAAAATAAGGTGCACAGGAGACATGAAAACACAGGTAACTACACACAAATGTTCAAAGCAGCACAATTCATAACAGGCAAAAACTAGAAACAACTCAAATGTCCATCAACGTGTAAATGGATAAAAAATTGTAGCATAGGCAATAATGGAATACTATTCAGCAATAAAAAGGAATGAACTACTAATATATGAAACATGGGTGAATCTTCAAAATGATCAAGCTGAGTGAAAGCTAGAAACAAGAGAAAAATACTGTATGATTCCATTTATACAAAGTTTTAGAGCAAGCCAAACTATAGGGACAATGCTGATCAATGGTTGCCAGGGGCCAGGGTCTAGGCGAAGATTAACTGCAAAGAGATACAAGAACATCTTGGGGTGATGGAAAGGCTCTATCATGATTGTGATGGTGGTTTAAGACTGTGCATTTGTCAGAATTCATCAAATTGTAGACTTAAAATTGGTGAATTTTGTATGAAATTATCTCTCAATAGAGTTGGATTTTAAAAATTAAATTGAGCTTTCTAAAATGTGTCCTAGTTAAGATTTCTAAACCTTCAACTGTTTTCTAAAGTCCAAATTTATATTTTAGTTCTAAAGTCAGTCCCATATACAGTATTAGGTTTCTCATAATGACACAAATCTTTCTCTATTGATTGGAAACAATACTTAGCAGAATTCTGCTTTGTTTCCAGAAACCTTAGAAAAGCAATAATTTGTAACATACGCAAGTGAATTTTATTATCAAAATGGCATTACTTTGTGATAAATAAGCAATATATCTCTGATTCCACCTACATAACAATCTCATTTACTCTTAAATATAAAGATTCATTGGGAACCTCATGAATGATGACCTCAAACTCCAAAAGTGAATACTAGTCTGCATTTGAGACACTGTACCCATGCTGAAAACACAAGGCTAGGACTTCCTCCTTTTTTATTCTTTTGGAATTGAAATGTATACCTTTCTTTATTCCTATCCCCATCCCTAGCATCTAGTAAGTACAGTACCTAAACAATGTTGACTCCTTCAAAATATTTATTTAATGCACAAGTAAATGGAATTGCTGTCCCCAAAAGACTTCTTAACAACCTATAGTCAAGCCAATTTTATAACGTAATTAACTTGCCTAATTCTAAAAACCAAAACCATATACACAGGTCACAAGCCTTTACCTGTTATGGCAACTTTGTTAATCCTGAACTAACAGGCTTTGAAGGCCCACCTGAAAACCACAAGGTAGTATATTAATATATTCTCCCTGTTGGTCCATATACAATGTCCGGAGTTATAGAAGGATCATGCTACAATACAGGGGAGAAAGGGTTGCAGGCAACTAGTTTCTATTCACTTATTATTAGACTTAGAAAAGCTGATTAATTTTGACAGTTCTACTAACTCACTGACTTGCTTTCCAAAAAACTAAGGATATTTCCAGTTAAATAGAGTAATTATCCAAAGATTAGTGACCAGTGATTAATTTATCCTCTTAAGTGACCATAAATAATGAGGATTACATTGCCTTGACATTTTTCCATAACCCATTCTCAGTTGCTCCCAGACACCTGAAGTCATCGCAATGAATCAGAGGAAGAAGACAGATTAATTGGATTAAGCATTATTTTTACTAGATTTTTTCCCAAAAAGAGTAATAGTCTGCCTTTTGATTTAAGTGGCTCATGATTTGTTTCCTAATCAAAGTTAAAAAAACAACTACCACATACACACAAAACTGTAACGGCATACATATAACAAATGAACATTAAACTATAGAAAACAGTGTGTTTTGAAGTCAATACCAAAAACTTACAGTGCTCTTTTGTGATTCCTGACCTTTGCTATTAGCAAGTCTTTTTCTGCCTGTAATGTTGGCATGGGATTTAAAAGATTACATGGCTTCTGTTTATCAAACTCTGAGGAAAAAATGCTTCAGTTGGACTTCCCTTTTCCTCCTCTCTCCGTAACTGTCAGATATCAAATTTACTTGTCAGCAAGCCAGGACTTCAATTCATCCCAGCAAGCACAACAGGAGACAAGCATGGTCAAAAAATACTGCCTTAAATCCTGACATGTGCTTTAATACACAACTTGTAAATGAAGCCAAATGATATGAAAAGATAAAACAGTTACTGCAAAGGTAAGAGTATCTTACAAAAAAAAAAAAAGGCAGATACCCTCTTCTTACACAACTATCAATTCCCTTTCATCCACCCCCTGCTTTTACAGGTTCTTCCTCCAGGGTCACTGCACTTCCAACACCTTCAACCGGGCTTCGATCACAAGAGAGCAATTCAGGACCTGAGTTCTAAAAGATTACCGCACAGCATGTGAGTCAACACACACCCCCCACATATAGGCACTATGCCAAGCTGCTCAATAATAACATTGTTTGACATATCTGTGCTGTTTTACGCATCCAAAAGCACTTTGACATTCTATTATCTTGCTTGAGTCTCACTGTTACACTATGTGACAGGAAACTAAGGCAAAATATACCTGAGCATAGCCAGACGTCCAGTTATTATCTGAATTACAACCAACTCCATTCCCAGTCAGCAAGCACATGAGGACACCTCCTCCTCCCACTGCCAGACCTCAGATATCTAGTGTGACGAACTTGGAAAAGTCAATCATGTTTCTTAAACAAATGTGCAATATTCCACCCTAGTGCTAGTCAGAGAACTTAAATTCATTTATTCTGATTTCCTAGTTTTCCTAGATAATTTTTTAAAAAGTCAGCCTACACTAAAGAGTTAGCTATTTTCATTATGAATTGTAAATGAAGTAGCTGACTCAGTTACTACACCCTGAAAACTGATCTACAAGATAACATTTGCCTGTTGAACGGGTTTTCCACCACTGTCAATACTTTACATTTCAATTTGAAATACATAAATGAATTAAAACTAAACATCTTGAAAATAAGACTTACAGACTGGCTTAATTACATCATGCTTGAAAGAAAGAGTAAATGTCAATAGCCTTAGAGATTATGCTAAACTACAGGGAAAAAATAATTCTCAGGACTACGTTTTGGAAATACTTAAGACAATGATAGTAAAAAAAACAATTCTGACCTTTGGGAAGTTGCAGATCTGAATTAGAGAAATCTAAATGCTAGAAAGACTTTAAGGAACGAAGTTTTGTTAATTTTAAATAAGACGATTTCAAGGGACACTAACTAAACTACCTAGGAGAAGCCCCCAGGTCTGCTTGAGACAGAATTTCTGGGTTTCTATTATCAACATCATGTTCCTCTTAGAGACACATGGTCTTTCCAAAGCTCTACCTCTAGCTTCAGCTTCATTCTGAGGCTCCAGGTTTACATTTCCAGTTATCTGATATCCATCCCCTGATGTCCTGCTGGCATTTAACATTCAAATGTCTAACATCTGAGTCAATCTTTCCCTGTCAATTCCTCCTCCTCAAGTCCTGACAATGGCACCATCCAGAACTGTCTACATAATATGTAGCACTGGTACAGAATGAAAATGTGGGGCTCCCAGTTTAAAAAGTACTAAGACATACTCTTTAACAAATGGTGCTGGGAGAACTAGACAGCAACATGCAAAAGAATGAAACTAGACCACTTTCTTACACCATTCACAAAAATAGACTCAAAATGGATGAAGGAATGAGACAGGAAACCATCAAAACCCTGGAGGAGAAAGCAGGAAAAAACTTCTCTGACCTCAGTCGCAGCAGTTTCTTACTTGACACATCCCCAAGGGCAAGGGAATTAAAAGCAAAAATGAACTACTGCGATCTCATCAAGATAAAAAGCTTCTGCACTGCAAAGGAAACAATCAACAAAACTAAAAGGCAACCAACAGAATGGGAAAAGATATTTGCAAATGACATATCAGATAGTATCCAAAATCTATAAAGAACTCACCAAACTCCACACCCAAAAAACAAATAATCCAGTGAAGAATTGGGCAGAAGACATGAACAGACACTTCTCTAAAGACATCCAGGTGGCCAACAGACACATGAAAAGATGCTCAACATCACTCCTCATCAGGGAAATACAAATCAAAACCACACTGAGATACCACCTCACGCCGGTCAGAGTGGCTAAAATGAACAAATCAGGAGACTATAGATGCTGGCGAGGATGTGGAGAAACGGGAACCCTCTTGCACTGTTGGTGGGAATGCAAACTGATGCAGCCGCTCTGGAAAACAGTGTGGAGGTTCCTCAAAAAATTAAAAATAGACCTACCCAGCAACAGCACTGCTAGGAATCTACCCAAGGGATACAGGAGTGCTGATGCCTAGGGGCTCATGTACCCCAATGTTTATAACAGCACTTTCAACAATAGCCAAATTATGGAAAGAGCCTAAATGTCCATCAACTGACAAATGGATAAAGAAGATGTGGTTTATACATACAATGGAGTACTACTTGGCAATGAGAAAGAATGAAATCTGGCCATTTGCAGCAACGTGGATGGAATTGAAAGGTATTATGCTAAGTGAAATAAGTCAGGCAGAAAAAGATACTGTATATTTTCACTCATATGTGGATCCTGAGAAACTTAACAGAAGACCACAGGGGAGGGGAAGGGGAGGAAAAAGTTACAGAGAGGGAGGGAGGCAAACCATCAGACACTCTTAAATACTGAGAACAAACTGAGAGTTGATGATGAGGGGTGGGAGAGAGGGGAAAGTGGGTGATGGGCATTGAGGAGGGCACTTGTTGTGATGAGCACTAGGTATTGTATGGAAACCAATTTGACAATAAATTATATTGTCAAAATATATACATATTCATATTATATATATATATATATATATATATATATATACATACATATATATATAAAGTATTAAGACATAGACTCCAGACATAGGCATCATCTCTGCTTCCATGTCACAGTCTACACCCATCATTTGCTAAAGTTCCCTCAGTCTATCCTTTAAAATGTTTCTCATCGGTCCCTTCCTTCCCATTTCAACAACTGTGGCCTCAAATCTCACCCAGCTCTCAGCCAACAATTTTGTAATTGGCGTTCCTCCTAAGTATTTCCCTCTGCAACCCAGTCACATCTTTTTAAGGCACACTTCAGACACCTTCAATATCTCCCCATTGCTTATTATCCAAACTTCTTAACCTGGCATTCAAACATTCTGTTCCCCAGCTCCCTCATTCTTTTCCAGCCTTATCTTCTGCGACTTTCCTTACATATATACCCTGGCCCTAGGCAAACCAAACACCTTGCATTCACTTAATAAGTCCAGTGTGTACTCAGGTATAAAGAGCCTGGGTCCTAATGCAAGAGACTTAAGTTCAAATGCAGCCCCACTGCTCACTAGCCTTAGCTGCCCATCTAAAGCAGGACAATCATAATAGCAGTTATATCATATGATTACTGGATAGATAAAACAAGATAAAATATAGACTAGAGCACAAAAAAAATCCCTTATTAGGCTGCCTCCTAGCCCTTGCCTAGGCCTTGCACTCCACCTGAAACACCTTTTTCTGCTATATCTGCTGAGGAAAAGTCTACCAATACTTTAAAGCCTAACTCAAAAGCTATCGCCATGAAGCCTTCCCTGATCAGCTCAGTTAGAAAACATTTTGCCTTCCTTTAAAATCCTAGATCTTATGTATACTGCACTCAAATAAGTGTAGCATATTGCATTAGAGTTATTTATGTACATGGCATTTTGCTTCAAGAAGTCAAATTTGTTTGTTTCTTGCATGACCCCTAGTACATGGTTTGTATTCAATAAAGGATTTCTAGATCTTTTTAAAACTAAAAGCAAAACAACAACAACAACAACAACAACTGTAACACACATACACCCAAATTAATTAATTAAAGCTATCTTTAACCAAACTGGCTGGGTCTGGAGAAGGTTGAGGCAAGACGATAGCACAGAGAAGGAGACAGGGCTGCTCATGCAGACTTGATCCTCTGAAGGATTAGGTGCCACCTGGAAGAGTCAGGAAGTACTTCTGGCCAAGTCTCCAGATGGTTAGTTTCCATCCCCACTTCTAATCCCATAGAAGGCCCTGATCAACACCTGTGCTGAGAAAAGATGAATGGGAACAAGGGTGTGCCCCACCTAGCAAGGTGTGTCAGGTGAGACTAAAAACGAGAATAATCTCAGGACTTCCTAGCATTCCCACCCATGGTAACAAAGTTTTACTCTAAGATATTTACTGCTATATGCCCCCTTGTATTTCCAGATATTACATATAACTGCCAAACCATGTTGCTGCTTCTAAAGAGCTCAAAAACTGGGAAAACACATAGCCCTAAAAGCAATGAAATATAATCTAAAGCTGCTTTTTAAAAATAGCATTGGCACTTATCGAATTAGCAAATATTAATAAAAATAAAACACTGGTAGGATTTTCAGGTAACCAATATATTGCTAGTACACAGTAACCTGGCTCAAGTTCTCTAAAGAACAACCTGGCAATGTGTAACAAGTGTTATAAAGTTGGTCATACCCTTTGAACCAGTAATCTTACTTTTACATATACCCTAAGGAAGCAATCCACAGGAGAAAAAACAATTTGTTCAAAGATGTATATAGATATGATACTTATACTGCATAGCACTGCCTACAATTCAAACATCCAGTCAAAGGGGCTGGTTAGTAATCTAGGATAGACCAGTACAGCAGAAGAACACGCTTACTGAAAACCTTAAGTAGGTACACTATGTGATACAGAAAAATGTACCTTAAAAAGAATGTTTACTGAGAAACCAAAAACAGAAGTAAATATTTTTTAATGTTTATTTAATTTTGAGAGAGAGAGACACAGAGCATGAGCAAGAGAGACAGGCAGAGAGAGAGGCAGACACAGAATCCAAAGCAGCTTCCAGGCTCTGAGCTGTCAGCACAGAGCTGGACAGGGGACTTGAACTCATGAACCGTGAGATCATGACCAAAGCAGAAGTCGATCACCCAACCGACTGAGCCACCCAGGTGCCCCAACAAAAGTAAATATTTACATGTAAATCTACAATTCCGTATTGGCAATTCTGAAATCCCAAACCCAAAGTTTTTTGTATGATGATATCAACACTCACTTGGAAGCAAAATATAACCTGGGGGGGCGCCTGGGTGGCTCAGTTGGTTAAGCGTCCGATTCATCTAGGTCATGATCTCCCAGTTCGTGAGTTCAAGCCCCACATCAGGTTCTGTGCTGACAGCTCAGAGCCTGGATCCTGCTTTGGATTCTGTTGTCTCCCTCTCTCTCTGCCCCTCCGCCATTCATGCTCTCTCTCTGTCTCAAAAATAAACACTAAAAGAAAACTTAAAAAAAAAAAAAACTGAACTGACATGAAACTATGGCCTTTATTTGTCCCATTTGCTCTGAATACTCATAGATTTTGCTGCAGAACTATCAAGGTATCTGACTATGGGGCCCTGCCTCAAACCCCCCTGTAGGGATCGTGGCTCCATACTAATGACATCTATACACATGTAAGAACACTGGTATATATGCATCCATTATAAATTTGAAGAGTTAACATTTAGTATTCATTGGCTTTCCATTTCCAGACTATTCCATAATTAACATTTTTCTCTTGAGTAGGAGACAAAACATAACACCTAAAACTAAAATTCCACACATATAGGGGCGCCTGGGTGGCTCGGCTGGTTAAGCAGCAGGCTCTTGGTTTCGGCTCAGGTCATGATCTCACAGTTTGTGAGTTCAAGCCTCTTGTGGGGCTCCTCACTGGCAGTACAGAGCCTGCTTAGGATTCCCTCTACTCCCTCTCTCTCTGCCCCTCCCCTGCTTACTCTCTCACTCACTCTCAAAATGAATAAATAAGCTTAAAAAAAAAAAACAAAAAAACAGGGACACCTGGGTAGCTCAGTCGTTGAGCGTCCAGCTTTGGTCAAGGCCATGATTTCATGGTTCATGAGTTTGAGCCCCACGTCAGGCTCTGTGCTGACAGCTCAGATCCTGGAGCCTGCTTCAGATTCTGTGTCTCCCTCTCTCTCTCTGTCCCTCCCCTGCTCATGTTCTCTCTCTCTCAAAACTAAATAAAAACATTTTAAAAAATCAAAAATTAAAAAAGAAACCCTCATACATCTATCATTTATTCCTATAGAACATCTTATTCTTAGGGCAAGTTTACTACTATAGTCATGAAAGTTAGTATTTCTAATGCTAATGGTGAATTATTTTTAATATTAATATTTTTATTATTATAAAAGTAATACTTATTCAACATGGAAAACTTAGAGGCCACAGATAAACTAATAGAAAGTAAGAAATCCAAAATCCTGGCACTGAGGGAGAAGTATGAAGTTAAGGATATTGCTGCCAAAGTTTGAGTGTTGCATTAGTATAGAGCAACAATGGCAACTTTCTGCCCCCGACTGCACTAAAACATCAATTAACTTTGTGGAATGTCGTTTAAACAACTATTGACAAATGTGAATCCTTTGAGATGCTGCCATTTGAAAAAATGGAACATGAAGTCAAAACTAATAAAAAGGATAATTAAGCAAGATGAAAAGGTTTTTACTATTAAAAGGCCACCAGACTAACCCACTCGACTTGGCATTAATACCAATCTACCCAGAAGAGTCAAGAAATACCTCCATTTAATGAATAGTGGTTTACTGCTTTTATAAAGCATATCAGAGAATTGGTTTTGAATCCAGTCTAAGTTTGTCACAAGAATAAATTTTGACTTTCTGAATACACACAGAACACTGCTGATGCAATTTACTTTAGCAAAGGAAAAAAAAAAAGTAATAGCTGAACAGCATACCAATGCATAAACTCTAGTCAGTGATTCTCTTCCTTATGGGGGAGCAGTGTTTCTGGCCAACTTTGTCCCCTCTTGATAAACACAGAAGTCTCATAATCCTTGATGCACACCTCTAAGGGTAGTTTACCTTTTGAATGAGTAGCCATAATATTCAAAAGATAAAGCCATGCTTCTGTATTTATCCACCAGCTAAGATTTTGTCACTTTTGGTTGTATTATGGAAATAATTAGACTCTTTTGTTTTTCGCATACAGAATTATAATCTTGACTATCCTTTTGTAAATTAAATGTGCTTCTCTGGAACTTCTGATATGCTCCTCGTGGTGGTGGGGGGGGGGTGTGGATCTGGGCTGCCTTCTCAGACTCATATATCTTTCCAGAATTAACTTAAGCAGAAACACTGCTTTGGTCCATATACATTATTTCACATCTGTATTTCATATGTATCCCCATAATTAAAAATTATTGAAATGAAAAAATACTTGCAACTTGGAAATAAGGCATGTCATTGTCTTAGTTCTTTTAGCTCTGGTTCCTATATTCAAGGTAGGGAATTATTTCTGCTGTTAATGAAGATACCTTAGCATTACTTTAGCATTTGGTACATGTACATGTACATCTGAAAGCACTGCTTTCCTCCATAACTACAGTCTCAGAAGAACTGGCTATGGTGTGGTGGGTTTGTATAGCTCCCAGGAGTGCTGGAGTTGCTCATTCTGAATCACTGCCAATAAAAACACCATCGTTCATGGGTGGCACCAGGCTAGGCTAATGCTCAGAGCCATGGTGAGCCAACTTTTCAAGTAGTGTTTGGGGTTTGGTTTGTTTTTGTCAAGGTTTGTTTGTTTAATCTGAATATGAGATCAGATCTCTAACTGGATTGTAATAACTCTAAATAGAATTCTATTCCAAAAGCAACTTCCCAGGATTTCTGATATCTTGGGTACAAGACACTATTAAAGTTCTAGAGAATATATAGGGAAATAAGCAGAAAATAGTTTCAAGGAAGAAAATAGGCAAGGTTCTACATTTCAGGACAACTTTAACATAAGCACAAATTTTTACACAGCTGAAAAGATGCTCTTAAATTCAACTTGAAAAATATAAACACTGATATCATGTGCCCCAACTCAAAACTGTGCAAGTTAAAACTTTCTTATCTGTGAATGGAGGTAACAGCACGCTACAAGGCTACTCTAAAAAAATAATGTTAATGTGTATGAGAGCTCTTTATTTATGATAAAGGACTGTGCAAATTATCACTTAAATATGGATTCTCTTTAAAATACCATTCACAGAATGCTAGATTAGAATAGACTGCAATTACATTCTCGGTCTTCCACTTTAAGTCTTTTTTAAGAATAATCTCTATCCTCAACATGGGGCTCAAACTCACCACCCAGAGATCCTCCTCCCCCTCCCCTTCCCTTCCCATACTCTACTGACTGAGCCAGCCAGGCACCTGCTCTGTCTTCCACTTTAAATTTAATTCCTAACTCATTTGAATTCATGTTACTCCCAAAACATTCCAATTGCATCAAAAATGTAACAACACTTGCATAAAATCATTGTTTTCTCCCATGGTTGTGACAAAAGGAATAAAATGGCTAACCATTTCATCAGAATCTTACAAGGACTAACAACTACATTGAAGAGAGGAGAGGCACACATAAAGGCATAGAGGCAAAAGATAGCAGGATAAATTTGGAAAAGCACAAGGCTTTCAGCTTGGCCAAAACACAAAGAACAAGAAGGAACAGAGGTGAGAGACAAGGCTAACGGGTCAGGCAAGGGCCAGAACTTGAAGTCCTTTGGTGTATGGAGCTCAACGTTTTCCTAGAAGTAATGAGTTTCACTGCAGGCTTTTAAACAGAAAAATGATATGGCCCTAAGTTTTAGAGAAGTCACTCAAGTGTATAACTGAGGACAGGTGGACCAGTTAAAGCATTATGACAATAATTGAGGCCAAAATTAATGAAGGCATGAATTAAGACAGTACTAAAGGAAAAGAAGGGGATTGATTTATGAGACATTAAGGAGGTCAATGCAAAAGGACTGTGTCTGATTTAACAAAATAGGAAAGGAAAAGGCAGAAATAAGAAATTAAGATGAATTCCAGGTTTCTGACTCAAGCAACCAGAGGCGTCATGCACGGAGAATTCAGAAGGAAGGATATGTCTATTTGCAAGTGGGCTATTCTTTTTGGTGGAGATATATATATATATATATATATATATATAATATGGGGTGGCTAAAAAATGAGTTCATTTTAGTTGAGTATGATATACCTGTGTATCCACATGGAACTGTCCCAATATAATGAATACGGGTCAGGAACACATTAAAGAAATTTGGAAATAACAACCCCAAGATAGTGCCTGGAGCCATAGGGTGTATGAGACACACAGGAAGGTAGGAAAAGTGAAGTACATGGCCTAGGATGAAGCCTCAAGGAACTGCAACACAGATTCAACAAGAACCCATCCAAAAGATATAGCAAATCACATCAGGAGCACAGAGTATAATTTATTCAAAAAGATATCTCAAAACCCCTCCTGATATAATTCTGGTATCCATTTATTTTTGATTGATTTTGTTCTTTGAGCAGTTAATTTTTTTTTTTAAGTTTACTTATTTTGAGAGAGAAAGAGAGAGTGTGCGCACAAGTTGGGGCGGGGTGGGGGGATGGTGGGCGTGGCGGGGAACGGGGGGGGGGGGGGGGGGGGGGGAGGGGGGGGTGGCTCAAACTCACAAACCCTGAGATATCATGACCTGACCTGAAGTCAGTCGCTTAACTGACTGAGCCACCCGGGTGCCTGGAAAACTTTTTTTTTTTTTTAAACCTTCAGGAACATGAACTGACTTGAAGTTTGAGAGGTGCTAGTAGGATTATACTGAAAGATCTAACAAGATGTATTGCTCCTTAAGTGCTATTGAAAATCCTACTTTGTGATTTTTAACTGTCTAAAGAGTGATCTACCTCCACACAGAGAAGGCAGAGTTGCATTAAAGATTGTAGACAAAGAGCCTCCCTTTTGGAACCTTTTTAATAATCTACTTCTCTTTAAAACTACTGAATTTTTAATACCTTGATTTCTACTTTAAATATCCAAGAAAGGAGGATAATGCGCCGTGTTTCCCAAACTTGTTTAACCACAGACCTCCACTTTGAAGAAGGTTATTAAAGAACACATTTTGGGAATTACTGAAAGAAGCCTCTGGAATTCCCAAAGAAGCCTTCAGAATTTACTTGACCAAGCCTCTGGACCACAAAGATATCCTATCTCCAAAAGAATATCATTAACTACTCTGAATACTGATTCTGAAAACATACTTGTTTTAAATAAATATATTTAAAAAGTGAATATGCCATTAAAATATTTCTTTCTCCAGGAAGAAAGCAGGGAAGTAAACTAGATTAATACCCTCGTAAGATCCCAGAGTGTCCACAGCACTGTGTCTGAAAAGTACCCTTGACTCTTTATCAATTCCATGAAGGAACCAAAAATGGGTTTTCCAATATCCAGCCAAGTAGTGATTTCTAAGGGAAAATAATGTTCCAGTTAGTGGTAGTAATTATTTTCGTGTTCCCAAAAGCATCAGATTTGCCTGTGCACATGTGAACCAGTAAAAGTTCAACTGAAAAGAGACCACTCGAGCCCAGCTTGTTTCCTCTGATGCAGCAGGAGGTGTGAGGCAGACCTCTGAGTACCATGTCATCAGCAGCCAGGGTAACACAGTGGGGCTGGGATACACTCAACACTTTCCATTAGTTCTACTGCCTAACTTGCAGTTCAGCTTGCTTGCCCTTTCCAAAGTCTCAGATTAATAAAGTAAGATTTATTACCATAGAGAAAGAGGCCATCAAATGCCTTTCTCAGCCCTCACCATTCACTGGAATTCCCTTAGAATTTCAGCTTTTTAAAATAAGATTGAGCACGGATATATTGCAAATGCCTCAGGGAAGTATTCTGTTTACTCATTTGTATCCCACAGAAGATCAAAAAATCCTTGGGAACAGCTGACCTTGTTTCTCTCAATTACCATCTCTAGTGCCCAGCACAGAGTGTCAGAAACTTGGTAAACAGTTGAAGAATGAATAAGGAGTAACACGAAGATGTATAAACTAACCTATATCTTCGTGTGAATGAATTTCTTCAGGGCCTTTCCTGAGAAATTTTGGGTGGATCATCAGTTGTATCGGAAGAGGTTTTTTGGTTGGTTTTTTTGTTGTTGGGTTTTTTTTTGTTTTGTTTTTGTTTTGCATAGGAAGAGTTAAGATAGCCTGAAAAGAAGTAAGCCTGAGAAAGGCTCCTTTTCAGTTCTGTCTGGAAACATCATCCTACCGTGGATCAATCTAAAGGAACATGGTTCTTCAAAGGAGACCCCAGATTTTTGCTTAAATGCCATATGAAATTATCTTGTTTCTCCATAGAAGTCCCTCTACAAAAATCTATTTCAATGAGACATTAACAATTGGCAATCGTTTATTGATAGCAAAGTAAGATCAAGAAACAGGCACCCTAATCTTTCAGACTTTTTAAGCCTTTTCTTTATTTTGAAAGAGACAGAGAGTGAGAAATTGCTCCAGTGCACACACAGGAGAGGGGTAGAGACAGACAAAATCCCAAGCAGACCCTGTGCTGTCAGCAAGGAGCCTGACTTGGGGCTCCAACTCACAAACTGTGAGATCATGACCTTTCAGACTTCTTTTCCAACCCTAGAATGCCTGGAATAGTGCTCAATTAATGCTTGAATTGATATACAACATAAAGAATACTGAATTAGCAGGGGCGCCTGGGTGGCTCAGTCAGTTAAGCGTCTGACTTCTGCTCAGATCATAATCTCATGGTTCACAAGTTCAAGCCCTGAATCGGGCTCTGTGCTGACAGCTCAGAGCCTACTTCATTCAGATCTTGTGTCTCCCTCTCCCTCTCTCTCTCTCTCTCTCTCTCTCTGCCCCTCCCTTGCTTGCATTCTCTCTCTCTCTCTCTCTCTCAAAAATAAATAAACGTTGGGGTGCCTGGGTGGCTCAGTAAGTTAAGCATCCAACTTCGACTCAGGTCACGATCTCGCACTCTGAGTTCAAGCCCGCATCGGGCCCTGTGCTGATGGCTCAAAGCCTGGAGCCTGCTTCAGATTCTGTGTCTCCCCTCTCTCTGCCCCTCCCCCCCCCATGCTCTGTCTCTCTCACTCTCAAAAATGAGTAAATGTTTAAAAAAAATTGTTTAATAAATAAATAAATGTTTAAAAAAATTTTAAGAACACTGAATTAGCAAAAGTTATCTACTCAATGCAATATGATCAATCATTAAAAACCCCATTTCTAGAGACATAAGCCTGAGGCTGAATCCTGGCTCCACTGCTTACTTAAACTCTGTAAGCCTGAGTTTCCACATCTGAAAAGAAAGATGTTTAAGCCAATATCGTGGACTTGTTGTAATGTTTAAATAGGAATGCAGGCACTGGGCCTGGCACATAGGTAGTTCTCAAGAAAAGTGAACTATCATTTAGAAACCTCAATTTGCATTCCATCACTACCTCCCTATGTGCCCTAGGGCTCATCACTATGAAGAAACCAATGAAAACATGGAGACAGAATTAAATGCTCTCTAATGCTGAGATTATCAATCATGAATAACAGTAATAAAAAATGGACCAAAAGTTTGAAAAATAAAAGCCTTAAACAATTCAGATATTTTTTGTATTGTACTTGAAGCTTGCATCTGTTTGATCACAGATGACTCAGCATTAGAATATCAAAATAAAGAAGCCTGAACAGTCAAACTTCAGGTATTCTCAAATACTTTAATACCTGCTGTGAAGGATGGACTATGAAACACCTGCGTGTGTGTGTGTGTGTGTGTGTGTGTGTGTGTGTGTGTGTGTGTTGGGCTGGCACAGGGGGTGGGTAGGTCTCAGTAGTAACTGGCTTAAAGAGTATCTTGTTACCATTTTTTCACAGATGAGGTTAAATCTTTGTTCTTCCTTAGACCTTAAATTGTATCAGTTATCAGCTCTGTATCACATAGTATCCAAGTAAAGATTCAATGTAGCTGCTATGTCATACAGGGCCCTTACAAGTATATAGGCGGGCACCCAGAGCACAGGCTGGTTTTCAGGCACCACTTACCCTGAGTTGGGCACCTTTGTGCAAGGGCACAACCATACATGGGAGTCATGTGCAGAAGTAAAAAGATTTTCAGTATTTAGCTGGCATATTTGGATAACTATTTATACAATATACACCCACATATACACAAACATGACTGAAAATCGTCAAGGATTCAACTGAGTAAATGGAGAAGGATATTCATCAAAACTGAAAATAGCTTCAAAAAGCTCAAGAGAGCAGGTTCCTGTCCCCTCTGTCCCCCCTCAGGTGGCCTGTGTTGGAACATTGTAGCCAACAGGAACTTTGGGGATGGAAGATAGGTCAAGGCTGCGACACAGTAAAACTCTGGCCCTCCTATGGTTTTTCCCCCATAGTTGCTCACTCACACACTCTCACTCTCATAAAATGAAGGAGAAAAAATCCACAGATAGAAAGGACCTACTCACCTGAGCTGGCAGAAACACTGGTAAACAAAAGACTTTTGTCTTGCTATCTTGACTGCATTAAAAATCTGTAATCCTAGTCAAGAATATGCTAAATGCTAAAGGAACCAGTCTTAAAATGTTGACTCTACCAATTCCATCTGCCTCCTTGAGCTTCTCCCTACCAGATACCCATGCTCATATAAAAAAAAATTTTTTTTGTTCAATATTGCACATGCATATCAATCCTGCTAGACTTTCAACAGTTGCCTTCCATAAAAATAAGTATAGGATATTACATTAGCCTAATACTAGCCCTGTGACCTGCGTAACACAGTAGTTCAAGAGCTACTGTTTAAGGAACAGAAATTCCAGATTAAATATGGTACATTATCACATATGCAAAGAGAATATTCATTGCAGCATTATTTATATTAAGTTTGGAAGTAATCTAAACGTTTATTAAAGGGAGAATGCATTAGTAAAGTATAATATATTCATACAATGGAAAACCTGGAGCTAAAATGTAAAGAATTTAAGCTACCAGTTCAAGTTGAGATATTATGTGGATAAATTGCAAACAATGCAGAGTAGAAGAAAAGCACACTCCAGAATGATACATACAGTATAATAGTATTTATAAAAGGTTTTAAAACTCCCAACATTACCTCTGCCTTAGAATTTGTTAAAACAGTCTCTTGCATGTTCTTTGCATGCACACTAAAGTCCTAAGGAACAGTCACTCTAAAAATAGAAAATTAAGGTTTAAAAAAAGACTATTAATCATATAAAGTTCCTCAAATGGCAGGGAGGAGCCTTATTTAGTCATGGAAATCCCTTAGCCCTTTAAGTCATAAGATGTGTGTTCTATCTCCATTCTGCTACTTACGAAGACACTATTTTACCAAGCTTCAGTTTTCTTTCCTAAATAAGGCTGATAACACCTGCCTTGCAGGTTGAAGTACAATAATGTATGTAACAGAGTTATATACAAAAGGTCTTGGACTTGTTTTTTGCCTGTCAAGAGATCACATTATAAGTCTCTACAGGGAAAAAAAATGTTGAGTCTGCACTTTCTCATCTAGTCTAGTATATGGTTAAATATGACAACACAACAGGAAAGGGCAACCCTTCACCTTCCTCCTCCCGGTCCCTGATCTGGCTGCCTCCTATGCTTTCTATATTTAGCACACAGTGCCCCCCCCCCCCAAAACAAGCAAACAAACAAACAAACCACGAAACCAGGGCTCTTGGCAGAGCTCCCTTGGGGAACTCCCCTTGACCTTGGAATAAATCTCTTTAATCTCGCCAACCCTGCCTCCCCTCAGCACACACGCCCCTCTGCAGCCCCGGAGGCACATGAACGAAAACCCAACGGTCACGGTCTCATAAGAGACTGCAAAAATCACAGTGCGGTGTCGTTGGGTTTGGAAGGTTGTTTGCTCTCGACAATTAAGAGGAAAGTATACGTAGACTCTTAAACCCTACTCTTGCTTATTGGGAAATAAGTTCTGCGGCTTGTTTCCAAACACACTGTGCCCAAATCTGTATTCACTACAAAGCCAGGCACACCGAGGCCCCTGGAGCGACAGGCTGCATTTGCGATGGGACAGACCCACCTTTCTCACGCTCTCCCACACACAGGGGCCCACCGAGGCGCACAAGCCGGCGCGGGCACACTCCGCACGCGGGATGCGCTCAGGGGCCCCATGCCCGTTCTCCCCCTACCCCGGGCTGGCCCCGGCCGGCTCCGCGCCTCACCTGTCTTGAAGACCATCTTGTCATCGTCCGTGGACCCAAAGGTCTTCAGCATGGACACGAAGAGCACCCCGCAGGCGTTCTGGATGCCGAACACCGACCCGTTGCACCACATGGCCGCCAGCATCACCAGCCAGCCCCAGCCGCCCTCGGGAGGCTGAGGGGGCTCAGCGCCCGCCGGTCCCGCCAGCTCTACCTCCACCTTCTCGACGACCGCCTCGGGGCCGTCCGAGGGTCTCGGGTCCGGCAGCGGAGCTGCCCCGGTGGGCGCGGGGCCCGGCGGCTGCGCCTCGCTCGTCCCCCGCGCGGCGGCGGGCTCCTCGGGGAAGGGCACCATGGCCCGAGGCGGCCCCCTCGGGAGCCAGGGGAGCGCGAGGGGTGCGAGTTCCCGGCGGGCTCACGGAGGAGCCGCCGAGCGCCCGGCCAGCGGGCTGGTGAGGCCGAGGAGAGGGCGGTGGAGCCCCCGGTGGGACGGCGGCGCAGGGCACGGAGGCTGCCGCGAGGAGGAAGGCGGAGGCGAGCCGGCACCCCAGAGCACAGCACTCAGACCTCCAGCCCACAGCCCCGCACCCCCTGCTGCGTCGGGGGCCGGCCGGCCGGCTCTTAAAGACGCCCCCCGCCCCGCAGGCTGGGGGCGTGGCCGGCGCGGGACGTACCCCAGACTCTCCAGATGATTGGGCTTCGGTAGATCGGAGGCGGGGCCCCCCGCCTAGCTGAGCCCGGAGCCAGGTGTCCGCGGGTGGCGGTCTGTGCGCGCGCGCCTGCGGCAAGGCCTCCTCCAACCTAGTTGGGGGGTCACGGATGTGTGGGTTACCTCGTCTCCAAGTATTAAAGGAAGGGGCGCGAATCTTCCTAAGTACAGTCTGGGTGTGTCATCACAAAGCAGTATGAGATCTTTAGCCTCAGCTGACAGCGTCACAACCAAACTAACATTGTCTCTTTGCTTTGTTTCTGTTTTGCTTTTTGACATGCACCTCTTATTACTAACCATAATATTTGGGGTACATAATGCCCCCTGCTTACTTAAAAGAAAGTCAGAAGTATAAGGGGCCTTATGTAATCGTTTCATTTCTCCTGCTTTCATATACAATTTCCTATAAATACTTGGCACATTAAAATGCCCATTTTGTAAGACACTGTAATACCAAAGCCTTCCAGTAACATTTTTGACAGACAGCTGGAAAACATTACATTTAAACTACAGCACAGTTATTTGCACTTTAAACAAAAACTAGCACCTATATTCAACTCCCTGAAGCATGTAGCAACAACAATATATGTGAAAGAAAGGAAGAATAGCCATGAAATTGAGCCCAGTTAAATGTGTCAGTTACTCAGGTTCTTCGCTTCAAAGTCAAAATATACTAGTTATTTTATGGGCTCATCACTGCAATGGAGGACACAGATGAGTGTGATTGGTCTCACTTCTTCTTCTGCCCATTAATAAACTACCCAGGAAAAAGTCCTGGGATAAAACAGGAGGCTCAGATGGTGAGTATTATAATACATACACAACAAAGAGAAGTAGGATGGAACCATAAAATTCTCTTCAAAACACTACAGAAGAGCTTCTACAGCAAGATGCCTTGGAGCTGAGCCCTGAATCAAATAGGGAAATTGAGTGGGCAAAGATAGCAGAAGATCATTCTCGGTAGAGAAAACCGCCTAAGCTACAGAACGCAGTGTATAGTTGAAGAAAGGGAACATAGCTCAGGTATAATGAATGTGTCTTAGAGATGGGGTTAGAATAATATACTAAAAATAGTCACACGAGTGCACAAAAATGATCGCACAAGGATGTTATTTCAGCATTGTTGGAAATAAGGAAAAAGTGACGGGTTGATTAAATACATACTGCATAACCTCTAAATGTTGTTCACCTCTGTTGACTTCGAAAGCTGTCCACATTTTACTTAGCCATGAAAGTACATTTTTAAAAAGACATGGATTAGAACGCAAAATATAAAGTAAATATCCATGAGTCAATATCGATATAAGCAAATGATTAAGTATATTAAGTCTTCCTCTCAAGACCCATAATCCCAGTCTAATCATTAAAAAAAAAAAACAAAACCAGACGGTGCCTGGATGGCTCAGTCAGTGAAGAGTCTGACTGTGGCTCAGGTCATGATTTCTGAATTGAGACCCTGGGTCTCTGCTGTCAGCGCAAAACCTACTTCAGATCCTCTGCCCCATCTTCTCTCTCTGCCCCTCCCCCACTCACTCTCTCTGTCTCTCTCAAAATAAATAAATAAACTTAAAAAAAAATTTTTTTAAATACTAAACAAATCCCAACTGAGGGACATTCTATAAAACAACTGACAAGTACTTGTCAATACTGTTAAGGTCATGAAAAACAAGGAAAGTCTGCGAAACTGTCACATCCAAGAGGAACTGAAGGCAGCTGAATAACTAAATGTAATGTGGCATCCTAGATGGGATCCTGGAACAGAAAAAGGACATTAGGAAAAAAATAAGGAAATCTAGGGGAAGGATGGCTCAGTTGGTTGAGTGTCCGACTCTTGATTTCACCTCAGGTCACGATCTCATAATTCATGAGATTGCACCCCACATCTGGCTCCATGCTGCACATAGAGTCTGCTTGGGATTCTCTCTCTCCCTCTCCCTCTGCCCCTACCCCACTCAGCACTCAGGCGCCCTTGTTCTCTCTCCCTCTAAATAAATAAATAAATAAATAAATAAATAAATAAATAAATAAGGAAATCTGAATAAAATACAGACTTCAGTTAATTATTAATATTGGCTTATTAATTGTAATGAGTGTGGAATGTGAATTAAGATGTTAATAATAGGAGAAAATGGGTGAAGAGGGTGAAAAGGGATGGGAACTCTGTACTATCTTTGCAATATTTCTATAAATCTAAAACACTTCTAAATATAAAATGTATTTTAAAAAAAATCTTTAAGCTCTAGGCTCAGTGTGGAGCTTGAATTCATGACCCTGAGATCAAGAGTCATATGCTAAAAAGAAAGAAAGAAAGAAAGAAAGAAAGAAAGAAAGAAAGAAAGAAAGAAAGAAAGAAAGGAAGGAAGGAAGGAAGGAAGGAAGGAAGGAAGGAGCGCCTGGGTGGCTCAGTCGGTTAAGCGTCCAACTTCAGCTCAGGTCATGATCGCACGGTCTGTGAGTTCGAGCCCCACGTCGGGCTCTGTGCTGACAGCTCAGGGCCTGGAGCCTGCTTCGGATTCTGTGTCTCCCTCTCTCTCTGACTCTCCCCCATTCATGCTCTGTCTCTCTCTGTCTCAAAAGTAAATAAATAAACATTAAGAAAAAAAAAAAAGAGTCATATGCTATACCAGCTGAGCCAGCCAGGCACCCCTAAAGTTTTTTAAAAGTTTATGTATCATGAACCCATTCTTGTAAAAATACATACATGAGTACATAGCAATGTATTAAATATGATACAGTTTAAGTTTTACTTTATATATAATTGTTACACATACCATATATATAACATTATTTCTAAGCATTATATAGTGTATTTTATTTTCAGATTAAAGTTTGACATTTTTCATGCAGATTGATTTAGGAATAGCTCTGACTTAAGGGATTAAAAAGTTAATGCCCACAGACCACTTAGCATGGTGACTGGTGCACAGCAAGTTCTTAGGAAATGTTAGCAGTTACTACCATTATTATTACTATTGATGACATCATTGTTTCTGTCTAGGGACTCGGAATCGAGCGATTTAAATGGATGTTTACATTTTTATAAACACCTTTATTTAATCACAAATATATCAGGTTAGGAAATTAAAATATGAAAATATTTGAATTTAGGAGCTTAGACATCCCTGTCCTCAACTATTATGTTGTCTATTCCTTAAAGAGAAATTTATTTTCCACCACTCACTGTTTCCCTAACTCACAAAATGCACCCCTTACAAAACCCAATACAAAGTCTACAACACAAATAAATGGGAAGATATTCCATGCTCGTAGAATGAAAGAATATTGTTAAAATGTACATACTACCCAAAACAATCTACAGATTCAATGCAATCTCCATCAAAATACCAATGGAATTTTTCATAGAACTAGAACAAATACTCCTAAGATTTGTATGGAACTAAAAACATGCTGAATAGCCAAAGCAATCATGAGAAAGAAGCACAAAGCTCTCTAATTTCAAACTATACTACAAAGCTATAGTAATCAAAACAGTAGGATACTGGCACAAAAACAGACACATAGATTAATAGAATAGAATAGAATAGAAAGCCCAGAAAAGTCACATAAAGTTCAATTAATCTATGACAAATGAGGCAAGAATATACAATAGGGAAAAAACAGTCTCTTCAATAAATGGTGTTAGGAAAACTGAACAGTTACATACAAAAGAAAAAAACTGGACCCTATCTTACACCATATACAAAAATAAGTTCAGTGTGGATTAAAGATCTAAGTATAGGACCTGAAATCATAAAAGTCCTAGAAGAAAATGTAGGCAATAAGTTCTTTGACACTAGTTTAGCAATATATTTTGGACCCATCTCCTCAGGCAGGGCAATGAAAGCTAAAATAAACAAATAGAATTACCTCAAACTGGGGCAACTGTGTGGCTTAGTCAGTTGAGCATCCAACTCTTGATTTCAGCTCAGGTCATGATCCCAGAGTCACGGGATCAAGACCCATGTGGGGCTCTGCACTGAGCATAGAGCCTGCTTAAGATTCTCTCTGTCTCTCTGTCTCTCTCTGTCTCTCTCTGTCTCTGTCTCTCTCTCTCCTTCTACCCCTCTCCCACACTCTTTCTCTCTCTCTCTCTAAAATGAAAAAGAAAAAGAAAGATAAAATTGTTACATCAAACTGAAAACCTTTTGCACAATGAAGTAAACCATCAACAAAATGAAAAGGGAACCTGCTGAGTGGGACAAGATATTTGTAAATCATACATCCACTAAGGAGTTAATATCCAAAATATATAAAGAATTTGTACAAGTTAATACCAAAAAAACACATAACCCAATTTAAAAATGGGCAGAGGACTTGAATATACATTTTTCCAGTGAAGATACACAGGTGGCCAACAGACACATGAAAAGATGGTCAACATCACTAATCACTAATCAAGGAAATGCAAATCAAAACCACAATGAGATATCACCTCACATCTATCAGACTGTCTATTATCAAAAAGACAATAAGTATTGGCAACGATGTGGAGAAAAGGGAATCGTCATACACTGTTGGTTAGAATGTAAATTGGTACAGCCACTATGGAAAACAGTATGGAGATTCCTCAAAAAATTAAAAATAGAACTACCATACAATCTAGCAACTCCACTTCTAAATATTTATCCAAAAAAAACAAAAACATCGATTCAAAAAGATATATGCATCCCTATGTGATGAAGCATTACTTACAAAACCAAGATATGGAAGCAACCTAAAGGTCCATCAATAGCTGAATGGGTAAAAAAGTTGTAATATATCGATGTAATAGAATATTACTCAGCCATGAAAAAAATGGATCTTACCATTTGCAACAACATAAATGGACCTAGAGGGTATTATGCTAGGTGAAATAAGCCATACAGAGAAATAAAAATACTATATTATTTCACGTATATGTGAAACCTAAAAATAAGTGAACAAACAAAACAAAACAGAAACACACTCGTAGATGGGAGAAACAAATTGTTATTATCAGGGTGGGGAGCAGCTGGGGGTTGAAGAATGGCAGAAATAGGTGAAGGGAATTAAGAGGTACAAACTTCCAGTTATAATACAAATAAGTCATGATGATGTAATGTATAGCATAGGGAAGATAGTAATATTATAATAACTGCATGGTGACAGATGGTAACAAGACTTATGGTGTAGGTCATTCATAATGTATAATAATATTGAATCATTATGATGCACACCTGGAACCAATAGGATATATTATGTCAATTATACTTCAATTAAAAAAATAATCAAGGGGCGCCTGGGTGGCTCAGTCAGTTGAGCATCCGACTTTGGCTCAGGGCATGATCTCGCAGTCTGTGAGTTCAAGCCCCGCGTCGGGCTCTGGGCTGACGTCTCAGAGCCTGGAGCCTGTTTCCGATTCTGTGTCTCCCTCTCTCTCTGCCTCTTCCCTGCTCATGCTCTGTCTCTCTCTGTCTCAAAAATAAATAAAAACATTAAAAAATTTTTAATATAAAAATAATAATAATAATCTGATATGGGGTGCCTGGGTGACTCAGTTGGATAAGTGTCCAACTTCGGCGCAGGTCAGGATATGGTTCGTGAGTTCGAGCCCCACATCAGGTTCGGTGCTGACAGCTCAGAGTCTGAAGCCTGCTTCAGATTGTGTCTCCCTCTCTCTCTGCCCCTTCCCTGCTCACACTCTGTCTCTCTCCCTTTCAAAAATAAACATTTAAAAAAATTTTTTTTAATAATAATCTGATACAAAATCTCTCTCTCCCATTACTAACTAGATCTGTTTGGAACAATTGGTTCATTTACTCAGAGCAAAGTATTCTTCTAGACTATGGTCTGAGTGAAGGGCATATACTGAAGTTTACCAATAAAAACAGAAGTTCCATTCTAGTTAAGCCACAAGTTGGCTTTGCCTTCACCTTCACGGCTTTCCTTTGCCTTTCTCAAATTTCTAAGTTGGTGAAAGAAAAGATGTCATGATGTGAAATGAAAAAATAAAACACTTTAAAAATAATAAGGTGCCTTAAACATTAAGAATCAAGAGTTATTTTAGGTTTCCATGCTCTTTGGAAAAGATATTATAGAGCCCAAATTGGATTCTGGGCTGAAATCATATTAAATCAGGCAAGTTTGTGTTTAGCATTTTGTTTTGCTGTATCAAAGGGGGAAACTTAAATCAGATTTTCTTATTTGAATGTTTTTTACAAGAAAGCTTTTAACTTATAAATGCCAATAAGCCACCTACTGAAGCAAAGTTTTGGGTGTGAAGAGAAACTATGTTCTATTTCTACATCCAAACCTGCCACTAACTTACATTGTATACGTTGACTTCTTGCCTCACCTTCTCCATCTGAAAATATGAAACTGTTTATATATAACTACCTCATAATAATGGTATATTCCTTAATGGGTTCCTATTTATTAAGCACTTTGTGATCATGAGATAGAAGGATTTATAAACATAAAACACAGGGTACCTGGTGGCTCAGTTGGTTGAACATCTGACTGTTGATTTTGGCTCATGTCTTGATCCCAGAGTCATAGGATAGAGCCCCGTGTCAGGCTCTGTGCTGAGTGTGGAGCCTGCTTAAGATTCTTTCTCTCTCCCCCTGCTTCACTCCCCTGCTCACACTCTCTCTCTCAGTAAAATATATATATATAACCGATAAAATATATTTGAACAACATATAAAGAACAATATGTTCTTTAACTCTAAATGCCAGCAGTAACTTCACAGTAAGGCCTTTTCACCTGTAGTTTGTATTAAACCTATTATTTATAAAAACTTTTTTAATTTTCATTTATTTCTGACAGAGACAGAGAGAGAGACAGAGCATGAGCAGGGGAGGGGCAGAGAGAGAGGGAGACACAGAATCCGAAGCGGGCTCCCCAGGCTCTGAGTTGTCAGCACAGAGCCCGACGCGGGGCTCAAACTCACAGACCGCGAGATCATGACCTGAGCCGAAGTCGGACGCTCAACCGGCTGAGCCACCCAGGCACCCCAAACCTATTATTTATAAACTAACTACTTATTAAAGTATCCTTACTTGACTCCTCACCGTATCCTGAGATGCCATTCTTTCCTATTTAGAAGAGTCTCATTTTTTAGCTAAACATTAACACTTTCCACTCTCCAAGAAATGTTCTCCATCTAGTCCGGTTCAGCATAAATACTCTTTAAACATCTGAGTTGAACTGAATATACTAAATACTAAATTACTAAGTTATGCGGTCATGGATTTCCAGCTATGTTCTATGTAATCCAGTACATAATACCTGCTTTGATACCATTTTAATTACTGTTTTAAATCTAGTGGCCAACAGTAGCTTTCTACTGCTTTTGTGGCTATGGACAAATTCTAATGCCTAATCTTTCTAAGTGTCTATTCTCCAAGTCACAAAATAGGAATAGTACTATCATGGTGATTATTTGGGAGAAGATGGAGTATTAGTGAACTGCTACAATAAAATCAAATTTAAACACACACACACAACCTAGACATTTTATTGTGAATGTTTTGATTAAAAACATATGCATAGAGATTCTTCAATATTGACTTGCACAAGTGATAAATGAGGATTTTGATGCTTAAAACTGCACTTTATAAGTGACACTGGATTAACTCTCTGACTTCCACTTCCTCACTTTTAAAAATCCCTTCAATCTGCTCTTCCCCTAGAATCCCGGGCACCTGGGTGGCTCAGTCGGTTAAGCGTCTGACTTCCGCTCAGGTCATGATCTCTCAGTTCATGGGTTCGAGCCCTGCGTCGAGCTCTGTGCTGACAGGTCAGAGCCTGGAGCCTTCTTCGGATTCTGCATTTCCTGTTCTCTTTGTCCCTCCCCCACTCACGCTCTCTCTCGCAAAAATAAATAAGCATTAAAAAATTTTTAATAAAAAAACTTAAAAAAAGAAAAATCCCTTCCCTATACTAAGAAGTAAAAAACAACAACAAAAATCCTTATCACCAGAGACAGGTACTTTAAAGTTCAGAAGCCAGAGAAGCAAACCTTGTTACTAATCCACTGCCTCAGCCCAAATTCCACTTAGAATTCCTTACTAATTAAAGATCCCAAACACCTGTTTTCTTTATCCTGTAAATTCCTCGAAAAACAAAACAAAACAAAACAAAAACTACCTGACCCGGTCATTTCTTTGGGTCTCATTTTCATTACTGGGCCTCCATGTGCACGTAATAAAACTTAGCTTTTTTTCCCCCTATTAATAAATCTCATGTAAATTGAATTCTTACTCCAGCTGGAAGAACACCTAGTTCCCTCAAATATAATCCAGCCAATTCCAACTCCAGAAGGTCTTCTGACTGGCCCCCTGCCTTCCATCTAGCTGCTGGTTCCCTAATGATTCCTTCTCATTTCACGTGGACCATCACAGTGACCTTCTAATTAGTCTTGTTGCCAAAAATCTCTGCCTCCACCAATTCATCCTCTACCCTATCTCTGCCCAATTTCTACTCTCCAGGCTTAAGACCTGCTCCTTATTTCAAGAACAGGTATAAACAGCTCTATGCCTGCCGTCCTATGGCCCCTCATCTTACAAGTGAAAAACTGATGCTAGGAAAAAGGAAAATGACTGTGTTTTGACTATTCCATGAACACACATACATCAAAGCCATGATAGTGACAAGACTCCAGCCCTTGTGATCCTAATTCTGCAACTTAAGTGGATAAGTTTTTTGGTTTTTTTTCTGATAGAGAACCATTTGCTTAAAGTGGATAAGTTTTAACTGTGGTTTTCATTTACCCATTTTACATTTCTAATTGAAAATAACTTTAACATTTTTTTTTCTAATACATCTTTTTTGTTTAGTTATTAAAGATTTAAAAAAATGTTTTTAATGTTTATTTATTTTTGAAAGAGAGAGACAGAGTGCAAGCTGGGGAGGGGCAGAGAGAAAGGGAGTCACAGAATCCAAAGCAGGCTCCAGGCTCTGAGCTGTCAGCACAGAACCCAATGCGGGGCTCAAACCCACAAACTGTGAGATCATGACCTGAGCCGAAGTGGAATGCTTAACCGACTGAGCCACCCAGACACTCCTGTTTGTTTGTGTGTTTGTTTATTGAGAGAGAGTTAGTGAGTATGAGTGGGGGAGGGGCAGAGAGAGAGAGGGAGGGAGAGAGAGAGAATCCCAAGCAGGCTCCATGCTGTAAGTGTGGAGCCCCACGAGGGGCTCGATCCCACAAACCATGAGATGATAACCTGAGCCAAAACCAAGAGTAGGCTGCTCAACCGACTGAGCCACCCAGATGTCCCTAATGTAACAACTTTTAACACCATGATTTGTCTCCAGATATTTTTGGTTTTTATATATATTTTATAAAGCAAAATATTTTGCATCAATGTTTATACTGTTAACTGTTCCAACAGCCTTCTCAAACTCTGTGCTATAGTGTTCTATAGGACAGGACAGAGACTGGCCTGGGGTTCACTGGACACTGCTCAGGCTAGAGTCTGAACATCTGCACCTTGGGGGTGCAATGTAGATCCAGAGTCTGGTCTTCAACTCTGTGTTCCAGAATTCAATTATTTCCCCTCACTGGGGTCATTTGTCTTTTAGAGAGTGAGTCAGTCAAACTAAATCCACAATAAAACTAATTAAGAACACAGGATATAGTTTTTAAATATAATTTCATATACTTTCAGGCCAACTTGGATATTCTAATGGTTTTGTACAGTGTCTTGTTTTCCCAGAGGGAAAAATCTGCATGACAAAACCTATTACTACCCAAAGGCTGTTAGGAGATCCTACGCCAGGTTAAGAAGGTTGAATAATCTTCAGAGAAAATGTTCAAGCCTATGCTACCCTTATGCCCCCTAACTCCACTACAGAACACACAGGCTATCACAGCAAGAACACTTGGAATTAGAAAATGAGCTTCTGTCACTTCACCATCTGAATGACCTTGTTCTGGTCATTTGCTTTCAAGAGCTTATCTGCAGGTCAGTGCTGGAGACCCAAATACAATTCCTCAGCATCTAACCCAATTCACTCACCCAACATACTCCATCCTTCCAGTATGACAGCATTACCTCAGTCATGCGACAGCATTACCTCAGTCATGCTACAGCTTATCATAGGTATATTTTAGTATCATAAAAGATGATTGGGAAAACCCATTCTTCCCCCCCTTTTCCTTCCTTCCTTCCTTCCTTCCTTTTATTTTCTTTCTTTCTTTCTTTCTTTCTTTCTTTCTTTCTTTCTTTCTTTTTCTTTCTCCTTTCTTTCTTTCTTTCTTTTTCTTTCTTTCTTTTTCTTTCTTTCCTTCTTTCTTTTCTTCTTTCCTTCTTTCCTAAATTTAGGAGTGTGCCCTAGCGGTGGCCTGTGCTCCCCATGCCTAGTTCATCTATACCAAGTGTCCCCAAAGTATGGGTGCTCAACAAAAATCTCTTGAGTGCAGCATCCCACCTTTAGCACAGGCCCTGCTAATGTTTGTTGAATTGTACTCAGTAGAATTACATTTAGTGACATGAGAAGAAAAAACATATTTGATCACTTAAATTTGATAACAATAATCCCTCTGCATGTGGTACAGTAGAATTCTAGACAGTTTTGGAGGAAAGAGATTTGAATTCAAGCCCAGGCTTGCCCTCTCAAAAGCTGCCAACCTAAGACCCCAGGACTGTTGAGATGGAGTGGGATAATAAGCTCTGTGACCTATGCCTCATTGCACAGGGACTGATGTCATTATTGATATTAGAAGAGTGTCCTTAGTTATGAGTATTTATTGAAATTTTGTATTCATGGAATCATACAATATTACCTCTAGAGAGGGGATCCTATTATTTTGTACAACTTCCTGCTTAAAGCAAGAATATCTTTTTTTAATGTTTTATTTATTTATTTATTTATTTATTTATTTATTTATTTAGAGAGAGCAAGCAGAGAAGGGGCAGAGAGAGAGAGGGAGACAGAGAATCCCAAGCAGGCTCTGCTCTGTCAGAGCAGAGCCTGAAGTGGGGCTCAAACTCATGAACTGTGAGATCGTGACCTGAGCCAAAAACAAGAGTCGGAAGCCTAACCGACTGAACCATCCACGCACCCCAAGAAACAATCTCTTCTAAGCATTATAGTGAAACCAAAGGGGCTACAATATGCAAGAAATCCAATTAAAACCCTCAAGATGTCATGGAATCAGCATTGTTTAACAATATGGCTCCCAGTTATACCTCAGCCTCTTCTCACCTTCTGAGTTGCCTGTGTCTGTCACAGTCTCAGTACAGAGACTTGCTTGTTTGGGTTGAGGGTGTGGAATGACATCATGGAAACGTATTCTCCGACCTCACCATGAAGGTAAAGCCCCAAGGAATACTTTTTGCAGACACAGAGAAACCAAAAATACCAGGCTAAAGGAACCTCAGCAGTCATGAATTCCTATGTTTTTAAAACATTTTTTACTGTGATCCACAGTTAGAAACGCGTTTAATGTAATAGCCCAGTACACACACACACACACACACACACACACACACACACACACAAATTGGAACAAAAGTTTAACAAAACAATATTTACTTTACAAAGTACAACAGCACATTCTGATCTCTTTTATTTCATCTTTTAAAAAGCTTTGCTAATCTTAAAAATAAAACAGCCAGTTATTTTACCAGCAAATGACCTTACTCAGGGATAGGAGAGAATTTGCAATTTGGGACATACAAGCTATGGCAAAACCATTGGCAAGTCCAGGGAACAAAGAAGAGAGACACTTTTATAGAGGAAAGGGGGGAGTTGGGAGGGGCTATTATAAACAGAGTCCATTGGAGTAAACTGGGATTTTAAAGTGTGGTGGCTTTTCACTGGCTGAGGTGAGGCAATCTCTCATTGGTTGGGCAAGGGAAAAACTGCTTCCCTCCTGCTGGGGTAGTTAAGTATAGGTTTCTTCTTCTTGGGTCTGCAAGGAGCTGAGGAGGAGTGGTAGGGTGGGAGAACTTCTGCTGGTCTCCTGACTCCATTTTAAATAAGGTTTCCCTTTATTAATTTTCACAATCTGCCAGTGAAAATTCTAAATTGATTTTAAAACCTACTAATGAATTCAGATTTGAGGTTTGAAAAACACTGATCCAATCCAATGCTCTCATCTTACAAGTGAAAAACTGATGCTAGGAAAAAAGGAAAATGACTGTGTTTTGACTATTCCATGAACACACATACATCAAAGTCAGGATAGTGACAAGACTCCAGCCCTTGTGATTCTCATCACAGCCTTCCCTCAGAACTTCCTATTACTTCTCCTGTCTTATGTATAGAGACAAATTTCCTCTATTTTAAGAGCCATTTAAACTTTAAATAATTAAAGCTAAATAAAATTTAAAATTCAGTTCCTCATGCTCATTAATCACAGTTCAGATGCCCAATAACTACATGTGGTTAGTGACTACCATATTGGACAGCACAGAAATAGAACATTTTTTCCATCATAACAGAAACTTCTGCTGGGCAGCACTGATCTAATGAGCAAGGTAATAGTACCGTTCCTCTCTGATTCTTTCAGTCAGTCCTGGGCATTCCTTTTCAAATCAAACACAGACAAAGAGGGAAAAGAAAAAACCAGAACATAACCACAAAGCTAAAAGACATCATTTGGCAAGGAATTCAAAGAAACAGAGTTTAGTCTGACAAGAGGAAAACCCACTGTAAATGTGAAGATTATCTTTAAATATTGAAGGACTGTCATATAAAAAAAATTAATATTGTTCCATGACTTGAGGAATAGAATTAAACCCATGGGTCAGAGTTAGAGGAGAAAAGATTCTGGCTCAACAGAAGGAGAAACTTCTTCCATGTCAGAGCTTCCCTGTCAGTCCATCCCAAAGACAGAATGGACTGCCTCATAGAGGAGTGAGCTCTCCATCCTGGGGGTGTTCAAGCAAAGGTTGAGCATATGCCTGCCACACAGATATTTAAAAAAAAAAAAAACTGATGGAAGAAAGGAAGTTATTTGTCATGCACATCAGGGAGAAGGTATGAATTCAAACATAAGTGGGTAGTTGGAATTGATGATCTTTGAAACCTCCTTAAACTCTGAGAATCTCTGACTCCTCTGATTGGTTTTCAGCCTATGGGTGAGAAATTCTGGAAAAGGTAAAGTAGGGAGTGTCTAGACTATTTTGAGCAAAATCAGGTAGAAACTCAAGCATATAATACAGTGAGGGGTGCCTGGCTGGCTCAGTCAATAGAGCATGCAACTCTTGATCTCAGGGTCATGAGTTTGAGACACACATCGGGCTTAAAAAAAAAAAAAAAAAAAGGGATATGACGGTGACAGAAGGCTCCAGAGAAACCGAGAGGAAGAAGGGGGATGAGTAAGCAACTTAACTTCAATTAAATGGAATAGGGGGACAGAAAAGAAAGTGCATGAGGAAAAGAGGATTGTGAGAAAAAGAAAAAGAAAGAATTGGGATGGGGTGAAAGAATGAGATGTTTGTAAGAGGTCTGTGATAAAAGACACAAATAGAAGCTTCAATTTTGACTCTCCCTGACTCAGTAAGTGACCTAATAAGTTTGCTTAGATAGCAGTAGAAAAAATATGATAAAGGGAAGGACAAAAACAGATAAATATAATACAAAACACTACCTTTTGAAACCCTGAAGTGGAAAATACTTAACCACCCCACAGAGCCAAAAGGATTTCTTCCACTGCTACCTATCCACCCTCCAGCTCTTCAAGAATATGATAAAAAATAATACAACTATTGTGAAATGAAGACTGTATTTGTTTCTCTTACTACTACAACAAATTATCACAAATTTGGTGGCTTAAAATACTAGTGATTTAAACAAATTGATTCTCTCACAGCTTTGGAGATCAGAAGTCTGAAATGAATCTTACTGACCTAAAATCAAGATATCAGGGCTGGCTCCTTCTGGAGCCTCCAGGAAAAAATCTGTCCCTTTCCTCTTCCAACTTCTAGAAGATGCCTGCATTCCTTGGCTCATGGTGACATCACTCCAATCCTTGGCTTCTGTGATCATATCTCCTTTTCTAACACTGACATTCCTGACTCCTCTTGTAAGGACTCTTGTGATTACTTTGGATCTTCCAGATAATTTAGGATAATCTAATCTCCCATCTCAAAATACTTAATCACATTTGCAAAAGCCTTTCTACCATGTAAGGTAACATATCCCCAAGGTTCTTAAGATCAGGATGTGGACTCCTTGGAAGGCCATTATTCCATCTACCATAAGGGTGGTAAGCATTTGCATTTCTTAGTTAAAAATATTATATGAAAGTATTCCAAATTAAGGTCACTGATCCAGTATTTGTAGGACATATGCTATTAGGGAGCATGGTAGTGGAAAATGCAATGAATCAGGATTCAGGGGTCCCAGGTTCTAGTCCTACCTCTACCATTAGCTAGCTCAATGACTCTATGAAAAGTCACTCCCTTTTCTCTGGAATTCCCCTTGCCTATGAAATAAACTATCATTCTCTTCTGGGGAATTGTCAAATTAGTATTCTTGGCCTATTTTTTTTTTCTTCATTGTGTAAAAGGACATAAATCTTTCCTAAAAGTTATCAGTTCATTCATTATCGCCATAAAGCAAATTTTTCTCTTAGTAATCAAATGGTCTGGGATTCTAGACAAGCTCTAGCACACTTTATGAAGTGTGGCACTTAGTCTCTGCCATAGTGTCTATCTGTACATTGTGTGTGTCAATTAAGTCTCTTAAATCAATATTCTGAAGTTTGTTAAGATAAGACCTGTGAGGGGCACCTGGGTGGCTCAGTTGGTTAAGCGTCCAACTTCAGCTCAGGTCATGATCTCCCAGTTCATGGGTTCGAGCCCCATGTTGGGCTCTGTGCTGACAGCTGAAAGCCCGGAGCCTGCTTCGGATTCTGTGTCTCCCTTTCTCTCTGCCCTTCCCCTTCTTGCGCTCTGTCTCTCAAAAATAAATAAACATTAAAAAATGTTTTAAAAAAGAAAAAGGTGAAACCTATGAATTCCATGTGAGTTCAGCATCCTAGACTTGTCCTCTCAAACAGTGATTGAAACTATTATTTAAACACATACATTCACTTTAACAAATATTCATTGAGGGACGCCTGGGCGGCTGAGTCAGTTGAGCGTCCGACTTCGGCTCAGGTCATGATCTCGCAGTTCGTGAGTTCAAGCCCCGCATCGGACTCTGTGCTGACAGCTCAGAGCCTGGAGCCTGCTTCGAATTCTGTGTCTCCCTCTCTCTCTGCCCCTCCCCCACTCATGCTCTGCCTCAGAAATAAATAAAAAACATTTTTAAAAAAACCCACAAATATTCATTGAGCACGCTGAGTACTGCAAAGCACTGTGCCAGGCTGACTCCCAGCAAACTTGGTTCTTGATTATAATAAAGACTACTATAACCTAATAGAGTAAGTGGAACACTTGAACATTACTACTCAGCAAACAACTCAAAAAACACTTATTAGGACAAAGCACAGGAAATCAGGAACTCAAGTTCTCTGACCTCAAGTAATACCATACAAATATAATATGAAGCAATATATTAAATATGCCTCAAGATTAGTGTTTTTTCCCCAAAGTTTTCATTTTCCTTTGTATATACAATTTATTTTTTTTTAAGTCAGCCTCCACCTCCACTCCTTTCCAGGTGCTGCTTCTCCTAGTACAGAAATATGAGTGTAGACTTTTGATCTTAGGTTCTGAGTATTTTTCCAGTTACAAATAGTATAATCCCATTTTTTTAATTTCAAGAAGTATGTGTGAGGGCGCCTGGCTGGCTCAGTAGGTTGAGCGTCTGCCTCTTGGTTTCCGCTCAGGTCATGATCTCACAGTTCATGGGTTTGAGCCCCACATCATGCTCTGCGCTGACAGCAGGTAGCTTGGTTGGGATTCTCTGTCTCCCCTTCTCTTTGCCCCTCCCCCCTTGCGCTCTCCCTCTCCCTCCCTCTCTCTTAAAAATAAATAAACATTTTTTTTTAAAGTATGTGTGTGTTTTTCCCTTCAGGATAGGAATTTGAGGGTTTCCCCCCCCTGTTTTGTTTATCCACATTTTCTAACTTTTCAGTAGTGAACATTTATTAATCATATAATGAAATACATCATAATGTTTTAATAGAAAATAGATCCTTACCACTTATGATAAACCTACTGTCAAAATGATCTCTGTTGGAAAACTTAGAAGTACTACTCAATTTCCACAATAGTAGTTAGTGCGTGTCTATGCCACCTGATAGCTTCAAGTAATAATTGTAGTCATAAAGCACTTATGAGATTGTAAGATTAAATTTTGGCTCCTCTCTGACTCATTCTGGAACTCGGAGAACTGTTAAATTTCTCTGCACTGTGGTTTCTGGCCACATTTCACTCTGGGCATTCTTCTCTAACCTGGCACAAATGAAGAATGATACAGGCTTTGATGGTCAAACAGCCTTTGAAAGCTTTCTATTTATTATATTTATATGTGCTAATGGTCATTTAATGTTATAAAAAATTGAGGGAATTAATTTGGCACAAATTATAAATCTCTCAAAACTTGCCCAGCTAATTAATTTCCAAATTAGATACTAAATCCTCATTGCAGCTTCCTGAAGGTCAACAGGTGAAAGACAGAAGCTAACGTAAGCACCAGCGTAAGGTTATAATTTAACCAGTGGCTCCCGTTTGAGATGACCACATTCCTACACAGAAAAGGAAATGTTTGTTCAACAGTTTTATCTGTTTTCTTCCATGGGATTTGGAGGGATTTACAACTGAGAATCAGTAACGTATTATTCTAACTCCAGCTACTTTCTTCAACAAACTTCAGGATGGAGCTCAATTCACAAATAAAGCACATCAAAGGTGGTAGTCCGAAATTTGATTGTACTCCTTGACTCAACCCCAGAAAGATTAAGTCACCCAAGGTCACATAGTTATGAGAAGAGGAGGGATTAGAACATTGAGTTCCCGGGGCGCCTAGGTGGCTCAGTTGGTTAAGTGTCCAACTTCAGCTCAGGTCATGATCTCACAGCTTGTGAGTTCGAGCCCCACATCGGGCTGTGTGCTGACAGCTCGAAGCCTGGAGCCTGCTTCGGATTCTGTGTCTCCCTCTCTCTCTGCCCCTCCCCTCTCATGCTCTGTCTCTCTCTCCTTCAAAAATAAATAAACATTTAAAAAAAAAAAAAAAGAACATTGAGTTCCCAGTCTCCGGAATAATCAAGGAGACCTGTTTCGTGTTTTATTGAATCATGCAATTCCCGTTTTAGGTTCCAACCACAACAGTCTCCAGTTCTCACATATCACAGCTTGTTGTTTCAGCCCCTCATCTTATTCCTTCAGTCAACAGCCATTTTGAGCACCTGCTCCATACCAGTCACTGTATTAAGCACTGATAGGATAACCAACACATTATAGTGTTGTGCTGTTTACAAGACACTTTCACAAACACCATAACATTTGGTCATGTAATTTGACCTATCCAAAGTCAAGAACCAAGACTCATTCATCCTTGTATCATCTGGGACTTAGTTCACTGCCTGCACAATGCACCGAACATTCACTGAATAGATGAATAAATGCAGGAGACAATGAAGGAGTGACTGAATATAGAAGGCCTCATATCTCTGGCCTATAACATTTTTTGTTTTCATAGGATGGGCAAACATTAACTTTTCTCCTTAATCTTTTTTCCTTTGGAAAAGCTTCTTCTTTCCTATCCATTTCTTTCTCTCCTGTAGAGCAACACCTCCTAATCATGCTCAGAGGCAAACCCCAGGTCCCCAGAAGTCCCTAAAACTCCTACCTTTGTCCCTTGGCCAGGACCCTTGCCATTAGCTGCTATAAATCTCTGGGTGAGAGGACGCCCACTCTAGTCTGTTTTTATTTTATTTAAAATAAAAAATAAATTTATTTTTCTTTTATTTTATTTTTAAAATTTTTTAATGTTTATTTATTTTTAAGAGTGAGAGCAAGCAGGGGAGGGGCAGAGAGAAGGGGACAGAGAATCCAAAACGGGTTCTGTGCTGACAGCAGTGAGCCCAGTATGAGGCTCAAACCCACAAACCTCGAGATCATGACCTGAGCCAAGTCGGAAGCTCAACCAACTGAGCCACCCAGATGCCCCTCTAGCCTGTTTTTTTTTTTAACTTTATTTATTTTGAGAGAGAGAGAAAGCATGAGCAGGGAGGAGCAGAGAGAGGGAGAGAGAGAGAATCCTAAGCAGGCTCAGCACTGTCAGTGTAGAGCCCGATGGGGGGCTTGAAATCATGAACCGTGAGATCATGAGCTGAGCCAAAATCAGGAGTCAGACACTTAACTGACTGTGCCACCTAAGCACCTTCTAGTTTGTTTTTAAAATTGACCAACGTGTATAAAGAGTTTGGCAATTGGATTATAATACAAATTCTTGTCACTTGTCTTCCTACTGTAGAATTATTTTAATTGGGATAAAAACCTGTGTAACTAGATTTGCCTTATAAGATTTAGAAACCTGGAAAGCAACAAGTCAAGAAACCTAGAAAGCAATGGTGGGGGTGCCTGGGTGGCTCAGTCAGTTGAGCACCTGGCTCTTGATTTGGGTGCAGGTCATGATCTCATGGTTTGTGACTTCGAGCCCCACATTGGGTTCTGTGCTGACAATGTGGAGCTTGCTTGGGATTCTCTCTTTCCCTCTCTCTCTGCCTCTTCCCTAACTGTGCTGCCTCTATCTCTCCCAAAATGAACAAATAAACTGAAAGAAAGAAAGAAAGAAAGAAAGAAAGAAAGAAAGAAAGAAAGAAAAAGAAAGCAATGGTAGAAACCACAAGCTAAGCTGATGTGCAGTTAGTGCTCAGGGTGAGGTCAACAGACAGAATCAGGAAGTGGATTGGGCCCAGGGATTGCTAAAAAGACTTCAAGCAATTATCTACTAGTCTCACTAATAGACAGCCTTTTTTTCCCTATGTTTTTGACATACTTTCCAGATCACCCCAACTTTTAAAAACTTCTCAGGGCATCATCTTGAAAAAAGCCCTGAAGACAGGTAAGACCCCAAGAAAACCAAGTTCACCTTTCCCATCTAAAGTGGCAATGGTCAACTTCCAGGGAAGATGGCAGAGTAGGAGGATCCAAGGCTCACCTCGTCCCATGGATTCACCTAGATAACACCCACATTAGTGTAAATAACCCATAAAATGGCTCACAGACTGGAAGAACACAGTCTCCACAGCTAAATGGAGAGAAAAGGTCACACTGAAGAGGGTAGGAAGGGGGAAGACATGGTCAGGAGTCAAACAGACCCACAGGACTGTCCACAGGAGGGAGGGATCCACTGGTCATGGAGAGGGGAGAGTAGAACCCATCCCAAGCAGGGGGCACCCACACTGGGAAGACAAATTGCCATAACATTTGGCTTTGAAAACCAGAGAGGCCTAACTTCATGAATTCTTACAATCAGTGAGGCTTAACACTTGGAAATTTAAAAATCAGTGGGCTCAGCTCTGGGAGAGCCAGAGGGCAACAGGAAACCAAGTCCCCACCCTTAAAGAGACAGGACAACAAACAGCTCTGCTGAGATACAGCACAGAAGCAGCAGTTTGAAAGATTCCTCGGGTGTATGGAGGGAGATTTATTTCCTAATCTAGAGGCCTGTGGGGAAGGGGCAGGGATCTTTGGGAGACTTCCCCAAGAACACAAGAGTTGGCAGGCATCATTTCCCTTCTCACATCCAGCTTAGATACGCGGACACCTGTGAGAATCAACAGATCACAGTGCCAACACTTTCCACCTAGCTTCCTAACAGTATGCCCCACCCCCTGGAAGAGGACTGGCTCCCTCCAGCCAACCTCCTCCCATAGCAGACATGCAAACTTTGCTAACACTGCAGTCTCGCCCCTGCATTCTCTTGTGGACTTGTTCCCTCCAATACACCCTTGGTAGGAGTCCATCCAAAGTTTGCACCACAGCTGTCAGCAAGCAGCCCCAACAGGGATCAGCATCACCCCAAATTGACTCCTCCTACCCAGGGAGAGAGGAAGAGAACCACACATACCAGTTTGACTGTGGTCCCAGCAGCGGGCTGGAGACAGACAACTGGTCTGACCGCAGACCTCAGCAACCAATAATAGCTTCTCAGGAGACAAAACAGAGAGAGCACCCTATGGTTCAGTGCTGCCACAGTTCTGGCAAAAGCCTTATCTGACCCAACTCAAGCACAAGGTGGCCCCAGACTGGCACACTAACAACACAGGGACCAAACCCTGCCCACAATAGGCAAAGAGAGCCATTGTAGGTGACTGGACTGAAAGCAAATGCAGCTCAGCCACAATAATAGGATGCACACTACACACATAGAAGACTCTCCTGAAGCACCAGGTTCTGGTTAACAGGGGACATGCAGAGCACTATAAGACCTCTTCTTCATAGGCAACTACATTCAAGAGCAGAAGGCACAGCTGACTTTCCTAAAACAGAGAAACAGACACAGAAAGTTAAACAAAATGAGGAGGCAGAGAAACATGTCCCAAATGAAAGAACAGGGCAAAATCACAGAAAGAGAGCTAAAGGAAAGGAAGATACGTAAGATACCAATGGTCATAAACTTAGTCATGGAACTTCAGAAAAGAGTGGAGGACCTCAGTGAGATTCTGAACAAAGAGATAGAAAACATAAAAAAAGAAACAATCAAAGATGAACTCAATAACTGAAATTAAAAATACACTAGAGGGAGGGTGCACCTGGGTGGCTCAGTTGGTTGAACTTCCAACTCTTGATTTTAGTTCTTGTCATGATCCCAGGCTTGTGGGATCGAGCCCCACATCAGGCTCCTCACTAAGCATGGATCCTACTTGGGATTCTCTTTCTCTCTCTCTCTGCCGCTCCTCCCCCTACCCATCAAAAAAAAAAAAAAATACACTAGTGGGAATAAATAGTAGACTAGAGGAAGCAGAAGAATGGATCAGCAACCTGGAGTATACATTAATGGAAAGTAATCAGGTTGAATAAGAGAGAGAAAAAAGAATAATAAAAAATGAAAATAGACAAAGAAAACTCAGTGACACCATCTAGAGTAATAACATTTGTGAGGCATCTGGGTAGCTTAGTTGGTTCAGCGTCCAACTCTTGATCTTGGTTCAAGTCATGATCTCACAGTTTGTGAGTTTGAGTCCCACATCAGGCTCTTCACTCACAGTGCAAAGCCTGCTTGGGATTCTCTCTCTCCCCCTCTCTCTCTCTCTCTCTCTCTTTCTCTGCCCCCTCCTCCACTCTGCACTCTCTTTCTCTCAAAATAAATAAATAAACATTAAAAAAAAGAGAGTGATAATATTTGCATATAAGGATCCTAGAAGGAGAAGAGAAAGAAAGGGGAGCTGAAAATTTATTTGAAGAAATAGTAGCTGAAAGCTTCCTGAATCTGGGGAAGAAAACAGATATCCAGATCCAGGAAGCACAGAGAGTTCCCAACAAAATCAATCCAAGGAGGTCCACACCAAGACACATAGTAACTGAAATGACAAAAAGTAGTGATAAAGAGGATTTTTAAAGCATTAAGAGAGAATAAAATAGTTACATACAAGGGAAACCCCTTAAGGTCATCAGCTTATTTTTCAGCAGAAACTTTGCAGGCCACAAGGGAAGGGAATGGTATATAAAAACTGCTGAAAGAAAAAATCTCTGCAACCAAGAATACTCTATAGCAAGAATACTCTGACATTCAGAATAGAAAAGAGATAGTTTCCCAGACAAACTAAAGTTAATGGAATTCATCATCACTAAATCAGATCTACAAGAAATGTTAAAGGGGATTCTTTGAGCAGAAAGGAAAGACTAAAAGCAAGAGTAAGAAAAGTAAGAAGCACAAAAGCAGTAAAATTAAGTATATCTATAAAAATCAGTCAGGGGATTCACAAATTGAAAGATATAAAATATGACACCATATACTTAAACATGGGGGGAGAGGAGTAAAAATTTAGTGCTTTTAGAATGGGTTCACACTTAAGCAACCATCAACTTAAGATACACTGTTATGATATATATGCATAAGACGATAAATATAAATCTAATGGTGACCACAAATAAAAAAAACCAGACATGCAAAAAGAGAGAGAGAGAGACAGAGAGAGAAAGGAATCCATGTATATTATTAAAGAAAGCCAACAAACTGTGAGAAAAGAGAGCAAGAGAAGATAGGAATATAGAGGAACTACAAAAACAACCATAAAACAAATGACAAAATGGCAATAAGTACAGACCTGTCAGTAATTACTTTGGATGTAAATGGACTAAGTACTCGAATCAAAAGACATAGGGGGATGGAATGAATAAAAAACAAAACCTATCTATTTGTTGCCTACAAGAGACTCATTTCAAACCTAAAGACACATGCAGATTGAAGGTGAAGGGATGGAAAGGCATTTATGCAAATGGCAATAAAAAGAAAGATGGGGTAACAATACTTATATCAGACAAAATAGACTTTGTTCTATTTAGATAGGATTTTTTTTTTAATTTCAGAGAAATAGAGAGAGTGAGTGGGGGAGAGGGGCAGAGAGAGAATCTTACACAGGCTCCACACTCAGCACAGAGCCCAACACAGGACTCAATCCCACAATCCTGGGATCGTGACCTAGGTCAAAATCAAGAGTCAGACACTCAACCGACTGAGAGACCCAGGCACCCCTTGGACAAAATAGAATTTAAAACAAACACTGATAAAAAGAGACAAATAAAGACACTATTATAATCATAAAGGGAACAACCTAACAAGAATATATAACAATTATAAATATTTATGCACCCAACGTGAAAGCACCAAAATACTTAAAGCAACTAATAACAAACGTAAAGAAAGTAACTGATAGTAAAACAATAATAGCAGGGGACTTTAACACCCACTTACATCAGTGGATAGATCATCCAAACAGAAAATCAATAAGGAAACAGTGGTTTTGAATGACACATTGGACCTAATAATGACACATTGGATCCAATAAATATATATTTCAGAACATTCCATCCTAAAACAGCAGAATACACATTCTTTTGAGTGCACATGGAATATTCTCCAGGATACATCACATGTTAGGCCACAAAAAAAGTTTCAACATATTCAAAAAGATTGAATTCATAGCATCTATCATGTCTAACCACAATACTATGAAACTAGAAATCAACCACAAGAAAAAATCTGGAAATAACACAAATATATGGAGGTTAAATAACATGCTACTAAACAATAGATGGGTCAGCCAAGAAATCAAAGTGAAAATCAAAAAATACATGGAGAAAAATGAAAATGAAAACACAATGTTTCAAAATCATTAGGATGCAGCAAAAGCTGCTCTAAGAGGGAAGTTTATGACAATACAAGCCTACCCCAAGAAGCAAGAAAAATCTCAAATAAATAACCTAAACTTACACCTAAAGGAGTTAGAAAAAGAAGAACAAACAAAACCCAAGAACAGTAGAAAGAAGTAAATAATAAAGATTAGAGTAAAAATAAATTAAATAGAAACCAAAAAACAACATCAACAAAAAAACAATAGAACGGATCAATGAAACCAAGGGCTGGTTCTTTGAAAAGATCTACAAAATTGATAAACCTTTAGCCAGACTCATAAAAAGAGAGAGGGAGAGGACTCAAATAAACAAAATAAAAAATGAAAGAGGAGAAATAACAACCAACACCACAGAAATACAAAGGATTAAAAGAGAATATATGAAAAAATTATATGCCAACAAATTGGACAACCTAGAAGAAATGGATAAATCCCTAGAAACATGAAAGCTCCCAAAACTGAATCAGAAAGAAATAGAAAATTTTAACATATCAATTATAAGCAATGAAATTGAAGCAGTGATCAAAAAAACTCCCAACAAACAAGAGTCTGGGATCAGATGGCTTCACCATTTGGTGAACTCTACCAAACATTTACAGAATAATTTAGTGCACGGTGATGGACTGATGACAGCCCTTCTCTGTGGGCCTTTCATAGTGTGCCAGTGCCAGAGATGCATGCAAACCATTGTCCAGCCTTCTCACCAGTGGGCTGTGAGCACTGAAGGGAGCTGTACAGTGTGAAAAAATGACAACAAAAATAAAACATAGAATTAATATGTATTCTTCTTAAACTATTCCAAAAAATAGAAGAGGAAGGAAACCTTCCAAGTTCATTCTATGAGACAAGCATTACCCTGATACCAAAACCAGATAAAGACACTACCAAAAAAAGACAACTACAGGCCAATATCTCTGATGAACATAATTAAAAAATCCTCACTGAAGTATTAGCAAACCAAATCCAACAATACACTAAAAATCATCCACTATGATCAAGTGAGATATATTTATTCCTGGGACCCAAGGGTGGTTCAATATTCACAAATCGATCAACATGATACATCATATCAAAAAGAGAAAGAAAAAAAAAAAAAAAGAGAGAAAGGACAGGGGCACTTGAGTGGCTCAGTCAATTGAAAGTCCAATTCTTGATTTCAACTCAGGTCATGGTCTCATAGTTCATGGGTTTGAGCCCTTCATAGGGCTCTGTGCTGATGGCGTGGAGCCTGCTTGGGATTCTCCCTCTCTCTGTGCCCCTCCCCAGCTTACACTCTCTTGGTCACTCCTACAATAAATAAACTTTTAAAAAAAATTTCTTAATTTAGTAAGAGAAAGGATAAAAACCATATGATCATTCAATAGATGCAGGAAAAGCATTTGACAAAGTACAACATGTATTCATAATAAAACTCCCTCAACATAGTAGTTTTAGACAGAACATATCTCAACATAATAAAGGCCACATATGAAAAACCCACAGCTAACATCATACTCAATGGTGACAAACTGAGAGCTTTTGCCATAAGATCAGGAATAAGACAAGGACATCCACTCTTACCACTTTTATTCAGCATACTACTGGAAGTCCTAGCTATAGCAATCAGACAAGAAAAAGAAATAAAAGGCATCCAAACTGGTAAAAGAAGTAAAATTTTCATTATATGTAGATGATATGATACTCTATATAGAAAACCCTAAAGACTCCACCAAAAAACTACTGGAACTGATAAATGAATTCAGTAAAGTTGCAGGATACAAAATCAATTTACAGAAATCTATTGCATTTCTATATACTAATAATTAAAGCGCAGAAAGAGAAATTGAAAAAAAAATCCAATTTACAGTTTCACCAAAAATAATAAGATACCCAGGAATATATTTAATCAAAGAGATGAAAGACTGCACTCTGAAAAACTATAAAACTCTGATGAAAGAAATTGAAGATGACACAAACAAATGGAAAGATATTCCATGCTCATGGACTGGAAGAACAAATATTGTTAAAATGCCCATACTACTCAAAGCAATCTACAGATTTAATGCAATCCCAATCAAAATACCAACAGTGTTCTTTCACAGAACTGGAACAAATAATCCTAAAATTTGAATGGAACCACAAGACTCCACATAGCCAAAGCAATCTTGAAAAAGAAGGTAAAAACTGGAGGTATCATAGAGGCACCTGGCTAGCTCAGTCGGTAGATCATGCAACTCTTGATCTTGGGGTTGTGAGTTCTGCCCCCATGTTGGGCATAGAGTTTACTTAAAACAAACAAAGATTTTAAGAAAAACCTGGAGGTCTCACAATGCCATTTTTCCAGACATACTACAAAGCTATAGTAATCAAGACAATATGGTACTAGCACAAAAATAGACATATAGACCAATAGAACAGAATAGAGAGCCCAGAAATAAATCCTTGATCATATGGTCAATTAATCTTCAGCAAAGGAGGCAAGACTATGCAATGAGAAAAGGACAGTCTCTTCAACAAATGGTGCTGGGAAAACTGGACAGCTACATACAAAATAATGAAACTGGACCACTTTCTTATACCTTATACAAAATAAACTCAAAATGGATTAAAGATCTAAATGTGAGGCCTGAAACAGTAAAAATCTTAGAAGAGAGCACAGGCAGTAATTTCTCTGACATCAGCTGTAGCAACATTTCTCTAGATATGTTTCCTGAGGCAAGGGAAATAAAAGCAAAAATAAACTATTAGAACTACATCAAAAGAAAAGTTTATGCACAGGAAAGAAAACAACAGGAAAAAAAAAAACCTAGTGAATGGGGAGAAGATATTTGCAAATGACATTTCCAATAAAGGGTTAATATCCAAAATATATGCAGAACTTTTACAACTCACACCAATAAAACCAAACAACCCAATTTTTCTTTTTTTCTTTTTTTTTCAATATATGAAGTTTATTGTCAAATTGGTTTCCATACAACACCCAGTGCTCATCCCAAAAGGTGCCCTCCTCAATACCCATCACCCACCCTCCCCTCCCTCCCACCCCCCATCAACCCTCAGTTTGTTCTCAGTTTTTAAGAGTCTCTTATGCTTTGGCTCTCTTCCACTCTAACCTCTTTTTTTTTTTTTTTTCCTTCCCCTCTCCCATGGGTTTCTGTTAAGTATCTCAGGATCCACATAAGAGTAAAAACATATGGTATCTGTCTTCCTCTGTATGGCTTATTTCACTTAGCATCACACTCTCCAGTTCCATCCATGTTGCTACAAAGGGCCATATTTCATTCTTTCTCAATGCCACGTAGTACTCCATTGTGTACATAAACCACAATTTCTTTATCCATTCGTCAGTTGATGGACATTTAGGCTTTCTCTGCAATTTGGCTATTGTTGAGAGTGCTGCTATAAACATTGGGGTACAAGTGCCCCTAAGCATCAGCACTCCTGTATCCCTTGGGTAAATTCCTAGCAGTGCTACAAACAATCCAGTTTTAAAAATGAGCAGAAGAGGGGCACCTGGATGGTTTAGTCGGTTGAACATCTGACTCTTGATTTTGGCTGGGGTCATTATCTCACTGTTCATGGGATTGAGCCCCACGTCGGGCTCTGCACTGGCAGCACAGAGCAAGCTTAGGATTCTCTCTATTCCTCTCTCTCTCTCTGCCCCTCCCCATCTCTCTTTCTCTTTCAAAATAAATGAATAAACATTTAAGAAAAAAATGGGCAGAATACGTGAATAGGCATTTCTCCAAAGAAGACATCCAGATGGCTAACAGACACATGAAAAGATGCTCAACACACTCATCATCAGGGAAATGCAAATCAAAACTATAATGAAATAACCACTTCACACTTGTCAGAATGGCTAAAATCCACAACACAAGAAACAGTAAGTGTTGACGAGGATGTGGAGAAAAAGGAACCTTCATGCAACTTCCAACTATTGTTGGGAAACTGGTGCAGCCACCATGGAAAACAATATGGAGGTTCCTCAAAAAATTAAAAATAGAATTACCATATGACTTAGTAATTCCACTACTGGGAATTTACCCAGAGAATACAAAAACACTAATTTGAAAACGTATGTGTACCCCTATGTTTATTGCAGTATTATTTACAATAGGCAAGTTATGAAAGCAACCCAAGTGTTCATCGATAGATGACTGGATAAAGATGTGATATATACATATATATTGGGGGGGCAGGCTTGCAGCCAGGCCAAGTGCCTAGCTGCATATATATATATACACATATGTATGTATGTGTGTGTGTGTGTGTATATATATATATATATTCAATGGAGTATTATTCAGCCATAAAAAAGAATGATATCTTGGCATTTGCAACAACATGGATGGATCTAGAGCATATAATGCTAAGTGAAATAAGTCAGTCAAACAAAGACAAATATATATTTCATTCATATGTGGAATTTAAAAACCAAAACAAATAAAGAAAAAAAGAGGAAGAAAAAGACTCTCCACTATAGAGAACAAACTGATGGTTACCAGAGGGGAGGTGGGTGGGGGATGGGTGAAATACTTGAAGGAGATTAAGAGTACACTTAAGGGAATGAGCACTGGGTGACGTACGGAATTATTGAATCACTATATGGTATACCGGACACTAATATAACACTGTGTTAATTATACTGGAAATTTTAAAAATAAATAAAAATTAAAAATAATCAAAAAACAAAGTAGCAACGGTCCAGTTCCTTTGTGCACTTTTTCAACAACAATCTACTGAACATCTATTTGTCAAGCAGTCTTAGGGACATAGTGTTTAAAACAAAACAAAACAAAACAACAGACAAATGAGGACCCTTCTGGGTGGTCAGAGAAAGAAATGACATTTCAATTCATCCCTGAAGCACATGCAAAAGGTTCTGGCCTGTTCCCCCAGCCAGAGACCAGGAAAGGAGAGGGTACAAGACAAGATCTATAATGGAGGCAGATGAAGAAGGGCCTGAAGTCAGAGGAGGCAGCTCAGTTTTATTCTGAGTACGATGGAGAGCCATAAGAGAAGAGAAGTGGCAGGTTGTGATGTGTTTTTATTTGTACCACATTCAGTGGCAAGACCTTTAAGGTAAAATGGCCATCCAAAGGGGCACAGAAGTTTTTGACTATCCCTTTGCCTCATTTATTTGGATGCCACTTTAGAGGATTGGCTATGTCAATATGTTTTGTTACTTTACTAAACACTTCCCTTTTTAATAAAGATTGTGCCAGGTTTTATCCAAATTATCACATTAAATCTTCATGAAAACTTGCTTTATGTCAAAACCACCTGCCACTCTTTGACAACAGCTTTCTAAGACTTCCCCATCCTGGAGTACCTACTGGGCTATGCCTTGTTGGCATGATATTCCAATAAGGCAGGAGAAGAGAGTCCAGATGAGGATCTGCTTCTGCAATAACTTTCACCACCAGGGCAAATACATCTGCTTGTAGATTTTGATCAGGAGCAAATGTTTATTTCCTCACTCAGCACATACTTATGGGCACTAAAGATATGCAAGGGGGAAAACATAAGCCAGATCCTGTCCTAAGAAGGAGAGGATCTAGTAAGAGCTCAGGTCTGTTGCCCTCCTTTTCACTGCTCCCCTGTCCACCTACACCCCTCATGCATTTCCATGATGGGTAACAGAACAGGGCTCCTGGACAAGCCACAGGGGAAGAGGGAGAATTGTGTCCCTCAGGCAGCTCACACCTTGTAAATGCACCACCAAAACATTAGGCCTGAGATCAGGTGAAAATTGAGATCAAGGTTGGCCTTTGGAGAAAAGAAGACAGGCTGGTGGAGTTGCCACAAGCATGGACTCTGGCATCATCCAGGCCAGGGCTCGGGGAGTGGTCTGCCACTAATAGCAGGACTCTATGCAAGTTACTTAACCTCTTTACGTCTTTATTTCTCACCTGGAAAATGGGAAACAATAGTACCTACCTCACTGGATTGCTGTAAGGACTAGAGGAAGTGGTAAAATGGTATAGGAAACACCTACCTCAGAGCCTCACATGTGCGTGTTTAATAATCGGTGACTAATATTGTCTTGGAGAATATAGCAGAGACCTGGATGTGGAGAGGAGAGGTTGTCCCATGGCTGTACCGTGTGATGGGCTGGCAAGGACTGGGCCCACAAAGCCACACATGATGGGAAATGCATGCCTCCTAGGCCACCTTGTGCACATGTAAACTCAGGTCAGAAGAGAGATAAGCAGGGTATTGGCACCAATGGGAGGGCTGCCTTCTCAGTCCCCTTCCCTCTTTCCTTGCCCAAGTCACCACTGTTCACCGAAGGCAGCAGCAGCAGCAGCCACAGGGAAGAGACCTTGGGAAACGGAAACTGTTTACATGTTCTGTTAAGTTTCTGTCTCCCTCAGCCCATGAGGCCCACTCCATTCATCCAGCCACAAGGAGGAAAACAAACACAATGTGGCCCAGAACCAGCTGCCTTCATAGCCTTTACATGTACCATATAGAGTTACATGATGCCTGTAACATTCACCCTGCTCTGAATCTGGAAGACAGGATGACACCAAACAGGACAGGCACAAACAGAACTTTGGGGTTTAGAGGAAGGAGGAAGGGAGGAGGGACCACATCCCACTGAGGGGCCTGGGATGCTCCATGAAACAAATGGCTTCTGTGGGAATGGAAAGGGAGGGTGTGTGTAGATCACAGACACAATTATTCAAGCACCTTAGCTAATGAGAGAGAGAGAAGGAGAGAGAGAGAGAGAAGCCCCAGGGTGTGGGGGAAGGTATACAGAGAAGAGAGAGAAGTCATTAACTAGGAAGAAAGAAGATCAGAGAGAGGAAAGGTGTGTGTTCTTTTTTTTTAATGTGTATTTTGTGAGAGAGAGAGAGAGAAAGAGAGAGAGAGAGAGAGCTCAAGGGAGAGAGGGGCAGAGAGAGGGAGAGAGAATCCCAAAGTAGCCTCAGCCGCTGTTAGCACAGAGCCCGACATGGGCTGGATCTCACAAACTGTGAGATCAGGACCTGAGCCAAAATCAAGAGTCAGGACACCCAACTAGTTGAGCCACCAGGTGCCCTGAGGGAGTGTGTTCTTAGACCCACATGGCTTGAGCATGGGTGTAGGCTGAGGGAGGGAGCCAGGATGGCTGAAGGAGCAAGCTCCCAGAGGGCTGTGAGGGGCTTGGACTGGCCTGAGCAGAGAGGGCAGCTTACCTTGTGACATGAGGAGAGGAGAGGAGAGGAGATTAGTTGTAAATGTTGGTAAAACAGAGAAGGAACAGGCTGTTTAGGTCCTGGAAGCTTCGTGGCTCAATTTTCTCAGTGAAGTAGAGTTAATTCCTGAGACTAAAGGAGGGTCGGTCAGGTGGGGCTTGGGGAGAGAGGTGAGGCAAGAGTCACTGAAGACTGCTAATTGGCCTGGAAGGCCCAGCTGCAGCTGGAGACAGAGATTTCCCTGCGACCATAGTCCTCACAGGTGCACAGTTTCCTTTAACAAATGAGAAAAGCCTGTGTGTCCCCAAGTAGGCAGCCTACAGAGGGAGCAACAGAAAGTTGGAAGAAGGGGCAAGTCATTAACTGTGTGGTCCAATCTGGATAGAAAATCAGACGTCAACAGAAGACAGACACACTGGGACAAAGTAGGGAGACCATGAAACTGGAGGACCCTATGAGGAGAAAGAGAAAGGTTGGTGTAGGGAGATTCTGAGAGTTGGAAAAACTGTGTCCGGGGTTGAACAGCGTCTTCCAAAAGTCCATGTCCACTAGAACCTCAGAACGTGATCTTATTTGGAAATACAATCTTTGCAGATGTAATTAGTTAACATGAAGGTGGGTCCTAAGTCCAGTAACTGTTGTCTTTATGAGAAAACAGAAACACAGAGCTATACACACACACAGAGGAGAATGCCCTAGAAAAACAGAGGCAGAGACTGGAGTGTTGCATCCACAAACCAAGGAATGCCCAGGATTGCTGGCAACTCCCAGAAGCTAGGAGAACAACATGAAACAGACCCTCCTGAAGAGACTCTAGAAGGCAACTACCCTGCCCACACCTTGATTTTGGACTTCTAGCCGTCCGAACTATGAGACAATAAATTTCTGTTGTTTTAAGGCACTCAGTCTGTGCTATTTGCTATAGCAACTCTAGGACATTAATACAGACGGGAAGAAGGTCATGGTGTGAAAGTTGGAATTGACAGATATCAGCATCCCCACTCCCACTCTTGCACTCTGTCATGGCAGTGAGGATGAAGAGGATTGGTAGGTGCTAGAGAGATCCTGCAGAAGTGAACTCGGTGACCTTGGCAACTCCTTAGATGATGGGCAGGGGAGGGGGACAGGATGTGCACAAAAGGGGCAAAGGTGACCAAGGTTTCACAGCCAATAAATGAGATACCACTTTCCCCTGATCTTGTTCTGTGAATAGCACTACTCTTCTCCCAGAGAAAAACAGGATATGGTCTGAGAAGATTCAGGAGTCTTGGTGTCACCTCGGGAAAGAAGTGGAGGAGGGGGCCACACTGCAAAGGGATGAGGAAGTTTGTGACGAGGAAATGGAAGTGGTTAGAAGGGATGAAGTTGGCAGATGTTCAGGAATGAAAGAGGAAGCTCAAGTAGCTTCCTGGGCTAGAAAAGATATGTTCTTCAGACATTGGTGTGGTTTGTCTGCTAAAGGGTTATCTTGGGCTAAGAAAAATTAGTATTGCTCTCATTTTTCTCTCCCACCCCATACAGATGCATAGATATAGAATATATGTTAAACCGGACCACATCTCTGCATCATAGTCCCAGTCTATACAACCTTGTACTTGAGTCAGTCACAGATGATGAAACACAATTAGAAGGAGACTCAAAGAGTGCATGCTAGTGACCGTGTTGTCAGCAGGTAGAGATCGAGGACACAGGGAGTGATGAGAGACAGTGCCCTTTGGTACATTGGTGTTGTTCTCTTCTGAGATGGTGGCTCCCACCCCCACTGTCCCCACTCTACCTACGTGGTGGTCTCCCTCTGGAGGAGTGGTGATAGTGGCTGCCTTTAAGAAGTTCTGTGCCAGGGGCGCCTGGGTAGCTCAGTGGGTTAAGTGTATGACTCTTGATTTCAGTTCAGGTCATGATCTCAGGGTTCATGGGTTCGAGCCCCCCATCAGGCTCTGCGTTGATGGTGCAAAGCCTGCTTGGGATTCTCTCTCTCCCTCTCTATGCACCTCCATTGCTCATGCTTGCGCCCTCTCTTTCTCTGTCTCTCAAAAATAAATAAATTAAAAAAAAAAAAAAAAAAGTCCTGGGTCTCCTGGTCAGCAGGGGCTGTGGCTCAGGGGAAGCTTGGAAATTACCTCCTCCCCTGTTTCTAGATCACAGCTAAGGTTTCTTCTGCTTGTATTTCTGCTAGATAAGGGCCCATCTCCTAAGGTTATTATATGTCTGACTCTGACAGCAATTTGTTGTTGTTACTCTTTATTGCTTCTAAGTAGGACCCCTTGGCATCCATTCCTGGCACAGAAACAAAGAGCTGGTTAAAGCTAATACCTTATTCTAGTGGAGCCCTGGAGATCAAAGCCAGAGGACGGGGGTGGGCAGCTCTCTTCCAAAAGCCTGATAGGCATCTCCCTTGCAGTGCAATTTTCAATTTTCGTGCACCCCTTTCCTCTGTTTGCTCAGATGATTCTTCACCGTAATATAGTTCTTTTGCTCCACTTGCAGTCCGATGCCAAGGGGAATTCACACTTATTTATTAAAACTTGACAAAGAACAGAGTTGAGAAGGATGAAAATTAAGAACAGAATCAAATCAAAGGCATAGGTGTTTTATTATGCATACCACCACCCACACTGAGTCTGCTGATTGAGAGATAAGGGGGAAAGGGCTAAAGGGGAAGAGCCAGGGAAATTGGTGAAGGAAAGTTTTCTTTATGAATAGCTCCTCTAGGCCACAGCTCTGTGTGACCCAGTGATAGGACAACATTTGACAATATTTGAGGGCCAGAATAACATCACAGAAACACGGAAGAAATGCAAACCTTTGATTAATTCATTCAAGGTTTTGAGCACCTACTGTGTGCTAGGCATTGTGCAAGGAAGACTCAGGGGATATAACAATCCTTGGTCTTGTGTAGTGGCAAGGATTAGGGATTAAGGCCTAGACAACACACACAAAAAGGGAGTTGCCGATACCGCTTAGGGAAGTTGGGAAGGCTTCAGGGAGAAGGTGATAATTCAGGCAATTCTGTGAGGATGAGTAGGAGATTAGCTACATTAGAAACAGCATATACTAAAGTACAGAGTTATGGAGAATGTATTTTGTTCAAGGAACATTAAGAAGCTGAAGGCAGGGGCGCCTGGGTGGCTCAGGCGGTTAAGCTTCCAACTTCGGCTCAAGTCATGATCTCACGGTTCATGGGTTTGAGCCCCACATCGGGCTCTGTGCTGACAGCTGGGAGCCTGGAGACTATTTCGGATTCTGTGTCTCCCTCTCCCTCTGCCGCTCCCTGACTTGCACTCTGTCTAAAAATAAATAAACATTAAAAAAAAAAAAAAAGAAGAAGAAGCTGAAGGCAATGGTAGGGGATGTGGCCAGAGAGGCAAGCTAGGAACATCCTGTGAAGAACCCATTCTACTACACAAGAAATGTGGATTTTATGTGAATGGAGTTCTGCCGAGAGTATTTAAGTAGGAAAGCTGCTTGGTGAGAATTTCATTTTAAAATGATAGATTGACCAAAAGCAATGAGATACCTAAAAATAAACCTAACTAAAGAGGTAAGAGATCTGTATTCTGAAAACCACAGAACACTTATGAAAGAAATTGAAGAGGTCACAAATAAATGGACAAGCATCCCATGCTCATGGATCAGAAGAACAAACATTGTAAAATGTCTATACTACCCAAGGCAATCTACACATTTAATGCAATCCCTATCAAAATGCCACCAGCATTTCTCTCAAAGCTAGAATAAACAATCCTAAAATTTGTATGGAACCACAAAAGACCCCGAATAGCCAAAGCAATCCTGAAAAAGTAAAACAAAACTGGAGGCATCACGATTCCAGATTTCAAGCCATACTGCAAAGCTGTAATCATCAAGACAGAATGGTACTGGCACAAAAACAGACACATAGGTCAGTGGAGTAGAATAGAAAACCCAGAAATGGACGCACAACTACATGGGCAACTAACATTCAACAAAGCAGGAGGGAATATCCAATGGAAAAAAAACCTCTTCAACAAATGGAAAACTGGACAGCAACATGCAGGAGAATAAACTGAACCACTGTCTTACACCATACACAAAATAAAATCAAAATGTATGAAAGAGATAAATGTGAGACAGGAAACCATCAAAATCCTAGAAGAGAACACAGGCAGCAACCTCTCTGAGCTTGGCTGCAGCGACTTCTTACTAGACACATCTCCAGAGGCAAGGGAAACAAAAGCAAATAGAAACTACTGGGACCTCATCAAGAAAAAAATCTTCTGCACAGTGAAGCAAACAGTCAACAAAACTAAAAGGCAGCCAACGGAATGGTAGAAGATATTTGCAAATGGCATATCCGATAAAGGGCTAGTATCCAAAATCTATAAAGAACTTACCAAACTCAACACCGAAAAAACAAATAACCCAGTGAAGAAATGAGCAGAAGACATGATTAGACACTTTTTCACGGAAGATATCCAGATGGCTAACAGACACATGAAAAAATGCTCAACATCACTCATCATCAGGGAAAGAGAAATCAAAACCGCAATGAGATGCCATCCCACACCTGTCAGAATGGCTGAAATGAACAACCCCAAAACAACAGGTGTTGGCAAGGATGTGGAGACAGGGAAATACCCTTCCACTGTTGGTGGGAATGCAAACTGGTGTAGCCACTCTGGAGAACAGTGTGAAGGTTTCTCAAAAAACTAGAAATAGAACTACCTGACAATCCAGCCATTGCACTATTAGGTGATTCCTCAAAGAATGCAAAAATACAGATTTGAAGAGGTACATGCATACCAATGTTTATAGTAGCACTATTGACAATAGCCAAACTATGGAGAAAACCCAAATGTCCATCAACTGATGAATGGATAAAGAAGATGTGGTACACATATACGATGGAATGTTACTCAGCCATTGAAAAGAATGAAATCTTGCTATTTGCAATGACGTGGATGGACCTAGAGTGTATTATGCTAAGCAAGGTAAGTCAAACACAGAAAGACAAATATCGTATGATTTCACTCATGTGGAATTTAAGAAACAAAACAGATGAACATACGGGAAGGGACGATGGAGAGGAGAGAGGGAAACAAGTGACAAGAGACTCTTAACCGTGGAAAACAAGCTGAGAGTTGATGGAGGTCGGTGGGTAAGGGATGAGCTAGATGGGTGATGAGTATTAAGGAGGGCACTTGTGATGAGCACTGGGTATTGTATGTAAGTGATAAATCACTGAATTCTCCTCCTAAAACCAATCTTGCACTGTATTTTGGCTAACTACAATTTAAATAAAGAAATAAAAATAAAATGACAGGTTAGGTGGGATGCCTGGCTGTCTCAGTGGGTAGAACATGCAACTCTTGATCTAGGGGTTGTGAGTTCAAGCCCCATTCTGGGCATACAGTTTACTTAAAAATTAATAATTAAATGATGGCTTGGACTAAAGGCTGGGGGACTTAACGGCTGGTGAGCCAGGAGACCCCTGGGGGGGATGAGAGTGCTATTAACAGACAAAGAGATTATATGGCAGGCAGCATGTTTGTCAGAGGGAGCCACACATGCCCTTCATACCTACTGAATGCGCTAGATGTTCTCCAGGAGAAGATATCTTGGAGGCAGTTAATAATATGAGACTGTGAGGGCCACCTGGCTGGCTCAGTCAGTTGAGCATCCTACTTTGGTTCAGGTCATGATCTCACAGTTCATGAGTTTGAGCCCCCACATTGGGTCTGCTGCTGTCAGCATGGAGCCTGGAGCCTGCTTCAGACACTCTGTCCCTCCCTCTCTCTCGCTGCATCCCCCCCCCCACTCATGCTTTATCTCTCAAAAATAAATAAACATTTAAATCATAAGGAACTCAGAAGAACCGGTGATCCAAGATGTGAAAGCCTAGCAGATGGCGAGAGCTTTAATGAGTAGATGTATCTAGCCCAGAACACCTGACTCTCCCACATTTGGCAAACATCCGTGGTGAAGGTGAAGAAAATTCCTCAGGTGGAAGGCAGCTGAAATCTTCCTGTCTTTTCCTTTGTTTGACGCTGCCTCTCACCTCACCCTCCTCTCTAGTCGCAATCTAACCCACTTGCCACAAGCGGAATCAAGACCATGTGGACAGGTCAGCCCGGTGACAGCTTGGTTGCTGCAACCTGGGAAGGAAAAGCAGTTTATCTTCTCGGTTATAAGATTTGTTTATTTTTTCACCATGATTAAATAAGATACAGTAAAAGAAAATTTGGAAATAATGAAAAAAAGAATGCCTCTACTTTCAGAAACCACCTTTTAAACTTATGGTGTATCACTTTCAAAGTCTTTTTCTACATACACAGGGATTTTGCTTATTGTTATTTTTGTTTGTATTATGTATACTATAATGGTTCATTTAAAATAATATTTTAAGCTGTGTTCTCATACATATTTCATAAATATCACTTTTAGGGGCTGCATAGATTGCTTTGATTGGAAATAATAATTTATTTCAACAGGGTAAAACATGTACGTGGTAAAATATTCAAAATGCAGAAAGGATACATGTGAAAAATAAGTCTCTCTCCCATCCCTATCTCCCAGCCACCCAGTCGTCCTCAAACATAGTAACAGTTCTAGTCTGTTGTGTGTTCTTCCACAGATATTCTACATATGTACAAATATGCATTTACAAATAAATATCCTTCTAGCTTCTCCCTCTGAGGGTAGCTCACATACACACTGTCTACACTTAGTTTTTTCACTTCTCAGTGTATCTTGGAGCCTATTCCAGATTGCCAAATTAAAGCTGCCTTCTTCTTTTCATTCAAAAAGCAATTTCTTAGCCGGCAACAAATGGTGGCTCTCCCAAGAGCCACCAGACCCTCCCTTGAGCCCAAGTGACAGGAGTCTGCCTGCCAGGTTTGCTCATGTGAGCCAGGAATGTCAAGTCTGAGATTTCCATTTCCCACCCACAGAGTGGTGGCACTCAGAAGCCAAGGAGACAGTAGTGTCTCCTGTTAATAAATGAAGACAGCAAATACAGAGAAAACAAGACAGGAAGAGTGAAGTTTGCTCAAGAAATAAGGTTGTTTTCTGTCTCCCATTCACTAGCTTGTGCAAGTACACATGTTCCAGGAAACCTCCCCAGACCTCCCCAGCCTTCAACCTCTCCAATGCTTCAAACACAGATGGGCTGCTCCAAGACTGGTGTGATAACCTGGCCCACAAACGTCCCCCCATCTCCTTACCATGGCTCTTTTCTCTTAGTTTTCTTGAAATCTCCCAGTTAGAGGAACAGCCTTCTCTCCTAGCTTTATCCTGCTAGCATTTTAGGGTGTGTTATTACCTTACCAAATCAACTAGTCTACGCATTAAATACTCAGAAAGACAACAAAAATCTAAGGTTTGTTATAATAATAATAATAATAACAATATCAATGGCACAAAAACAGACACTCAGATCAATGGAACAGAATAGAGAACCCAGGAATGGACCCACAAACATATGGCCAACTAATCTTTGACAAAGCAAGAAAGAGTGTCCAATGGAATAAAGACAGTCTCTTCAGCAAGTGGTGCTGGGAAAACTGGACAGTGACATGCAGAAAAATGAACCTGGACCACTTTCTTACACCATACACATAAATAAACTCAAAATGGATGAAAGACCTAAATGTAAGACAGGAAGCCATCAAAATCCTCCAGGAGAAAGCAGGGAAAAACCTCTTTGATCTTGCCTGCAGTAACTTCTTACTCAACACGTCTCCGGAGGCAAGGGAAACAAAAGCAAAAATGAACTACTGGGACCTCATCAAAATAAAAAGCGAAGAAAACAATCAGCACAGTGAAGGAAACAATCAGCAAAAGTAAAAGGCAAGTGACGGAATGGGAGAAGATATTTGCAAACAACATATCAGATAAAGGGTTAGTATCCAAAATCTATAAAGAACTTATCAAATTCAACACCCCCCAAAAAAATAATCCAGTGAAGAAATGGGCAAAAGACATGAATAAACACTTCTCCAAAGAAGACATCCAATCATAAAAGACATTTATGAAAAGCCCACAGCTAATATCATCCTCAATGGGAAAAAACTGAGAGCTTTCCCCTGAGATCAGGGACATGACAGGGATGTCCACTCTCACCGCTGTTGTTTAACATAGTGTTGGAAGTTCTAGCATCAGCAATCAGACAACAAAAGGAAATCAAAGGCATCAAAATTGGCAAAGATGAAGTCAAGCTTTCACTTTTTGCAGATGACATGATACTATATATGGAAAACCCCACAGACTCCACCAAAAGTCTGCTAGAACTGATACGTGAATTCAGCAAAGTTGCAGGATACAAAATCAATGTACAGAAATCAGTTGCATTCTTATACACTAATAATGAAGCAACAGAAAGACAAATAAAGAAACTGATCCCATTCACAATGCACCAAGAAGCATAAAATACCTAGGAATAAACCTAACCAAAGGTGTAAAAGATATGTATGCTGAAAACTATAGAAAGCTTATGAAGGAAATTGAAGAAGATATAAAGAAATGGAAAAACATTCCGTGCTCATGGATTGGAAGAATATATATTGTTAAGATGTCAATATTACCCAAAGCAATCTACACATTCAATGCAATCCCAATCAAAATTGCACTAGCATTCTTCTCAAAGCTAGAGCAAGCAATCCTAAAATTTGTATGGAACCACAAAAGACCCTGAATAGCTAAAGTAATATTGAAGAAGAAGACCAAAGTGGGAGGCATCACAATCCCAGACTTTAGCCTCTACTACAAAGCTGTAATCATTAAGACAGCATGGTATTGGCACAAAAACAGACACATAGACCAATGGAATACAGACTCCAGAATTGGACCCACAAACTTATGGCCAACTAATCTTTGACAAAGCAGGAAAGAACATCCAATGGAAAAAAGACAGTCTCTTTAACAAATGGTGCTGGGAGAACTGGACAGCACCATGCAAAAGAATGACACTAGACCACTTTCTTATACCACTCATAAAAATAAACTCAAAATGGATGAAGGACCTTAATGTGAGACAGGAAACCATCAAAACCCTAGAGGAGAAAGCAGGAAAAAAACCTCTCTGACCTCAGCCATGGCAATTTCTTACTTGACACATCTCCAAAGGCAAGAGAATTAAAAGCAAAAATGAACTATTGGGACCTCATGAAGATAAAAAGCTTCTGCATTGCAAAGGAAACAATCAACAAAACTAAAAGGCAACCAATGGAATGGGAAAAGATATTTGCAAATGACATATCAGACAAAGGGCTAGTATCCAAAATCTATAAAGAGCTCACCAAACTCTACACCCGAAAAACAAATAATCCAGTGAAGAAATGGGCAGAAAACATGAATAGACACTTCTCTAAAGAAGACATCCGGATGGCCAACAGGCACATGAAAAGATGCTCAATGTCGCTCCTCATCAGGGAAATACAAATCAAAACCACACTGAGATATCACCTCACGCCAGTCAGAGTCGCCAAAATGAACAAATCAGGAGACTATAGATGCTGGAGAGGATGTGGAGAAACGGGAACCCTCTTGCACTGTTGGTGGGAATGCAAACTGGAGCAGCCACTCTGGAAAATAGTGTGGAGGTTCCTTGAAAAATTAAAAATAGATCTACCCTATGACCCAGCAATAGCACTGCTAGGAATTTATCCAAGGGATACAGGAGTGCTGATGCATAGGGTCACTTATACCCCAATGTTTGTAGCAGCGCTTTCAACAATAGCCAAATTATGGAAAGAGCCTAAATGTCCATCAATTGATGAATGGATAAATAAATTGTGGTTTATATATATAATGGAATACTACTTGGCAATGAGAAAGAATGAAACCTGGCCTCTTCTAGCAATGTGGATGGAACTGGAGGGTATTATGCTAAGTGAAATAATTCAGGCAGAAAAAGACAGATACCATATGTTTTCACTCTTATGTGGATCCTGAGAAACTTAACAGAAGACCACGGGGGAGGGAAAAGGGGGGTAAAACGTTACAGAGAGGGAAGGGAGCAAACCAGAAGAGACTATTAAAAACTGAGAATAAACTGAGGGTTGATAGGGGGGCGGGTGGGAGGGGAAAGTGGGTGATGGGCATTGAGGAGGGCACCTGTTGGGATGAGCACTGGGTGTTGTATGGAAACCAATTTGACAATAAATTTCATATTAAAAAAAAGAAGACATCCAGATGGCCAACCAACACATGAAAAAATGCTCAACATCATTCATCATCAGGGAAATACAAATCAAAACCCCAATGAGATATCACCTCACACCTGTCAGAATGGCTAATATTAACAACTCATACAACAACAGATGTTGGCAAGATTGCAGAAAAAGAGGATCTCTTTTGCATTGCTGGCAGGAATGCAAGCTGGTGCAGCCACCCTGGAAAACAGTATGGAGATTCCTCAAAAAATTAATAATAGAACTACCGTATGACCCAATAATTGCACTACTAGGCATTTATCCAAGGGATACAGGTATACTGTTTCAAAGGGATACATGCACCCCAATGTTTATAGCAGCACTATCAACAATAGCCAAAGTATGGAAAGAGCCCAAATGTCCATCGATGGATGAATGGATAAAGAAGATGTGGTATACATATACAATGGAGTATTACTCGGCAATCAAAAAGAATGAAATCTTGCCATTTCCAACGATATGAATGGAACTAGAGGGTATTATGTTAAGTGAAATTAGTCAGAGAAAGACAAATATCTTATGACTTCACTCATATGAGGACTTTAAGATACAAAATAGATGAACATAAGGGAATGGAAGCAAAAATAATATAAAAACAGAGACAGGTACAAAACATAAGAGAATCTTAAATATAGAGAACAAACAGAGGGTTACTGGAGGGGTTGTGGGAGGGAGGATGGGCTGAATGGGTAAGGGGAATTAAGGAATCTACTCCTGAAATCATTGTTGCACTATATGCTAACTAATTTGGTTGTAAGTTAAGAAAATTTAAAAAAGGCTAAAAACCAAAATAATAATAATAATAATAATAATAATAATAATATTGAGTCCTAAAAAGAAAGACATTACTTAAGAGAAGTGGACGGCAGCCTGAAGCAGCTGTTCCTATTTTCCTGAACTTCTATGACCTACCCAACCACAGACAAATGGAAAGAATGGTTTATCATGTTTACAGTAACAAGGAGACCCAAAATTCCGTATTACATGGCTCTTGATCTCAAAGAGTATATAATCCACTATATGCCAACCACTGTGCTAGGCATTATGGACAGATACAAAAACAAGGTAAGGAGAAGATCATGGTCCAGATGGTAAGACAAGACATTGTCATGAAAAGTCAAGTATCAGTGCAAGAGATACCACTGGGTGGTAAAAATAAGTGTCAAAACAATTACTTATTTTTTTATTTTTTTATTTAATTTTTTATTTTGTTTAATTTGCATCCAAATCAGTTAGCATATGATGCAACAATGATTTCAGGATTAGATTCCTTAGTGCCCCTTACCCATTTAGCCCATCCCCCCTCCCACAACCCCTCCAGTAACCCTCAGTTTGTTCTCCATATTTATGAGTCTCTTCTGTTTTGTCCCCCTCCCTGTTCTTATATTATTTTTGTTTCCCTTCCCTTATGTTCATCTGTTTTGTCTCTTAAAGTCCTCATATGAGTGAAGTCATATGATTTTTGTCTTCCTCTGACTGACTAATTTCACTTAGCATAATACCCTCCAGTTCCATCCACATAGTTGCAAATGGCAAGATTTCATTCTTTTTGATTGCCGAGTAATACTCCAGTGTGTGTGTGTGTGTGTGTGTGTGTGTGTGTGTGTGTGTGTGTGTATACCACATCTTATTTATCCATTCATCCATCGATGGACATTTGGCCTCTTTCCATACTTTGGCTATTGTTGAAAGTACTGCTATAAACACGGGGGTGCATGTGTCCCTTCGAAACAGCACGCCTGTATCCCTTGGATAAATGCCTAGTAGTGCAATTGATGGGTCGTAGGGTAGTTCTATTTTTAGTTTTTTGAGGAACCTCCATACTGTTTTCCAGAGTGGTTGCACCGGCTTGCATTCCCAATAACTTATTTTTTTAAACGTTTATTTTTCTGAAAGAGAGAGAGAGCGAGTGAGTGAGAGCAGGGAGGGAGAGAGAGAGAGGGTGACGGAGGATTGGAAGCGGGCTATGAGCTGACAGCAGAGAGCTTGATGAAGGGCTTGAACTCATGAACTGTAAGATCGTGACCTGAGCCAAAGTCTGACGCTTAACCAACTAAGCCACCCTGGTGCCCCAAAACAATAATTTAGATCAAATTTTCAAACTATGGTTCTTAATTCCTCACTGGATCATGAAAGCAAATTTAGTGGGTGGTGTATGTGACCAGAATCTTTTCAGTTAATGGAGCAGAATAGAATGTGTGGCACATATTTTGATTACTGCTTTGTAATACTTCTTTTTTCAGCTATATATCTGTATGTATGTATATGTGTGTATATATCTATATATCTGCCTCTATCTATCTATCTATCTATCTATCTATCTACCTATATCTGTATATATCTTTTTTTTTCAGTTACATGTGTTCTGGCCATGATACAAAATATATTTATTACTGTGGATTATAGAATAAAGTGAAAACAACTGACTTCACAGGAAGAAATGATCAGTGTACCTTTGAGTAGCCAGGGAAGAATTCCTCAAAACTACAAGAGCTAGCACAAAGTAGGTATACCAAAATGTTTATTGAGGCTGTACATGCTACAAGACTTTAAGAAAAGGCCAAATAAAGCAAGTTTGGGCTCAATGGTCCTGGATAAGTAAGGGAAAATTCTTGGTGTTCACATGGGTGCTGCTCAGGCAATGTACCTTGTTTCTGGAATTCGTCCACTCTGCTCCAACTCCATTACTGCCATTCTAATCCAGGCCCTTATTATCTCTGGTCTGGACTTTGGCAAAGGCCTCCGAACTGGCATGCCTTCTTCTGGTCCAGACCTCTGTATCAGTTAGGAATGTGTTCAGCTGTAACAGGAATCCCTGCTTCAGTGGCTTAAACAAGTAGGGAGCAAAGTGTGGCTGTAAGCTAACCAGAGCTTATATAGCTGCACAAAGGTGTCATCTGAAAACCAAGCTCCTTTTATGTGCCAGCTCTATATCCCCGGCATAAAACCTTCATCTTGACAGGTGCAAGATGGCTGCTGTGTCTCCAGGCATTGTAAGCTTTACCCAGGTAGGAAAAAGAAGGAACAGTGAAGGCCAAAGGGACATGCATGCCTTTACATCAGTAAAACAAGCCTTTCCTGAGACTACTGAATTCCACTCAGTAGACCTCCAAATTGTATCCATTAGGCACATGTAACACTGTCACATGACCACCTCTTGTGCCAAAAGAACCAGTCGATTTGCATTTTTGGCTGAACACATCAATGCCTTAAGCAAAAAACAAGGTTTGGTTGGCAAAAAATTAATATCTAAAAGCATTTGCTACATCTCCTTCAACATACTCTTCCTCATACCCCTTCCTCAAACTCTTCAATGGTTTTCCACCACTCTTAAGAGCAAATCTGAAATCCTTAAAGTTATGCTGTTATGGACTGAATTATGCCCCTGAAAATTCATATGTGGAAGCCCTATCCCCCTGTGAAAAGATAAACTGAGGTATATTCAAATTTTTAAGGGTTTATTTAAGCAAAAGTCAACTCCAATTGGGCAGCACCCAATCTAGCAGACAGAAAGGGACTCTAAGGAGCTGTACAAAATCAAAGACTTTCATAGCCAGAAGGGAACAGGAACAAGGAAGTTCTACTAAGCAAAAAGGCAGTTGTTTGTTATAAGATTACTTTCTTTTAGGGGATGGGGGGGGGTGCTATCGGACAGATCACCTAACTAGCACTGATCAGGCGATTCCCAATTGGTGTAAGTTTCCATTCCTGGGAGAAATGAAACTGTCTTAAGTCTTAGTTTGGTGATGGGAGGCTTGGCACTAGCAATTCCATTTGGGGCCTGTGTCTTGGTTTTAAGACCCCAATATTTCAGAATGTAACTGTATTTGGAGATGGCCCTTTATAGAGGTCATTAAGTGAAAATGATGCCAGTGGCCAGGGATTCCATCAATCATGCCAAAGTAATGAAGCCTACATAAAGCCTCAAAGGGACCAGTTCAGAGAGCTTCCAGGTCATTGAACACGTGGAGATTTGGGAAGAGTGGTGCATCCAGACAGCATGGGATCTCCGTGCCCTTTCCCCATAACTTCCCTATGCATCTCTTCCATATGGCTCTTCCTGGGTTGTATTCTTTTATAGTAAACCAGTGATCCAGCAAGTAAAATGTTTCTCTGAGTTCTATGAGCCACTCTAAGTTAATCAAACCTAAGGAAAGGGTTGTTGGAACCTCCAATCTATAGCCAAGTTGGTCAGAGCACAGGTGACAACTTGGAATTGGCCGTTGGCATCTGGAAGGTGAAGGGATGGGGCAGTCTTTTAAGACCAAGCCCTTAACCTGTAGGATCTGATGCTGCCACCAGATAAATAGTGTCAGAACTGGGTTAATTGCTTAGTGTGTGGGGAACAAAACATATATCCTATAGCCCTAGCAAACTAATACAGTTGCTTAAAAGAGCTGAGTATAGCCTGGATTCCCACTAACCTTGGGCTCCCTCTGATGCCATTCTCCCTTGCTTGCTGCCTTCCAGCCAGGCTGGCCTTCTCTAGTTACCAGAACAGGTGAGACTTGTTCCAGGCTCTGAGCCTTTGCATGTACTATTCCTTTTCTCTAGGACTCTGTTCACCCTGCTTTTTAAGTGACTAACTCCTTGTCCCACAGATTCCAGCTAACATATCACTTCCTCAGAGATGCCTCCTTGACCACCTTGTCTAATGAAGGTGGTTCGTTGATATTCTCTATCCCAGACCATGGTATATTTCTTTCTTCATAGATCTTATGAAAGATTACTGTGATTTGTAGTAACTTAATTTGTTTACTTTTGTCATCGTGTCTTTTATTTGTCTTTTCCAGTAAAATACCTCAAACTCTATCAGGGCAGGAACAGGTATAGTTCATAGATGTGTCCCTGTGGCCTAGCCTATCCTATACTTCCAATAAGTAATTTCTGAAAGAGTGAACAGGATGTATGTTATCTGATATTTCCTGTTGGTTAAATTTATTTTTAACTACGTCTGAATGAGAAGAGGAAGAGCCAGGCTGGCCTTTCTAAATGGAAGATGGGTAGCAGTTGGATATAATCACCACCCACAGATATGCCCTTGGGGTTTGGGGGATAACACTCTCCTGCCTCCTGATTCCTTTGAGCCATTTAATGCTTTTTACTGACTTCATTGGCATGGGGTGAAGCTGATCTTCCAAAAGCATTGCTTAGTGATACTAGTAACAGCTTGGTGAAGAAGAAGTTTGGAAGTAATTGTATGACTTAAAATTGGTCCGAATTTCATGAACTGTAGCAAATTCTCCTCCAACTCTTCTCTAAACTCTACCTAACTCATTAAATGAATGCTTCCAAATACATTCAGGCCCTGGGATGCCTGAGTGGCTCAGTCAGTTAAGCATCTGACTTCAGTTCAGGTCATGATCTTGCAGTTCATGAGTTAAAACCCCATATCGGGCTCTGTGCTGACTGACAGCTCAGAGCCTGGAGAATGATTCTGTGTCTCCCTCTCTTTCTCTGCCCCTCCCCCACTTGTGCGCGCTCTCTCTCTCTCTCTCTCTCTCTCTCTTTCAAAAATAAATAAACATTAAATATATATATATATATATTTTTTTTTTCAAACCTTTATGTGCTCCCTTTGCAACAATCTAGCAACAAAAAACAAAACCCAAGCTATTTTAAGTTTTGTAGAAGGGAAGATTATTCCAACCATCACATATTACAAAGGTTGAACTGTTCCACAAAGACTACCAGTGGAAACTGGAATCTGCTCCAAGTCTTTAGCAATGAGACAGGAGTAAAAAGAGTCTGTTATGGTCTCTACATCTAACTTGAAACCTCAAGATTTAGAACAGTGATTGCCCTGCCTCAGCTGACCATAAATATCTTCTTGTCTGAAAATTCCATGCCTGCCAGATTGTTGGGACAATGCAATATTATTTCAAAACACCTCAGTTTGGTGCAAAAAGCAAAAGGACTAACTAACCAAAAATAAGGATCTAATAAAAGTCACTGGAGTTCCATTAATAAAATTTATTTCAAAAGGTGTTTATAGTTTCTGGCCCAAAGGTTTCTGGGCCTCAGAACATGTTTGAGGGAAACAAAAATATTACTTTTGCATGTTTATGCAATGAATAAAATATGGACAGAGTTGGTCAATCGTCAATAATTAGATCAGGGTTTTACCTCTAAAAGAAATCCAAATATTAGTTTTCCCATTTTTCTCATTTTATAACCATAGGTGTACCTTATTTGAAAGGACCATTGTGCTCCTGGAAGGTTATGTGCAAATAATATTTTTGGAAACGGAATCATGTAATACCTAAAGATGCCAACTATTTTAGAGATCCTTATAGTGAATTTTGCTTGAAATATTAATAACTTAGTCATTAATATTGACTAAGTTTGTAATGAAAATACTCACTTTTTAATTCTTCCATCTTTGAAAAGCAGAATTTAGAGGCTCAGATTTGTCTTCTAGGAATAGTATTTATCCCATGAATGCAAGATTGGCTTAACACAAAACATCCAAAATACATCACATTAATAGAATAAAGGTCAAAACCCCACAGGATCCTTTAGTAGATGCAGAATAGCACATGACAAAATTCAAGACCCCTTCATGATAAAAACACTCAACAAACTAGGAATAGAAGGAAAATTACTCAACCAGATAGAGGGCATCTACAAAAAACCCACAGCTAACATCATACTTAAAGTGATAGATTGGTTGCCTTTCCCCTAAGATGAGAAACTAGACTCCACTTCTATTCGACATTGTACAGGACATTATAGCCAAGGCAAGCAGACTAGAATAAGACAAGAAGGCATCCAGATTAAAAAGGAAGAAGTAAAACTATCCTATTAACTGATGATGTGATTTTGCATAAAGAAATCCTAAAAAAGAAAAAAAAAAAAAAAGAAATCCTAAGGAAGGGGCACCTGGGTTGCTTAGCTGGTTAAACTTCCAACTCTTGATTTTGGCTCAGGTCATGATATCACAGTTTGCGATTTCAAGCCCCACATCAGACTCTGTGCTGACAGCATGGAGCCTGCTTGGGATTCTCTCTCTCCCTCTCTCTGCCCCTCCCCTGCTCACACACCCATGCTCTCTCTCTCTCTCTCAAAATAAATAAACATTAAAAAAAAAAAAGGAAGCCACGAAAAACCTACTAGAACTAATAATCAGGTTCAGCAAGTTTGCAGAATACAAGATTAATATACAAATATAAATTGTATTTCTACACAATAGTTACAATGAACAACCAAAAAAATGAAATAAAGAATTCTACTTATAATGCAGTGCCTGGATGGCTCAGTCTGTTGAGCACCTAACTTAGGCTCAGGTCATGATCTCATGGTTCATGGGTTCGAGCCCTGTGACAGGCTCTGAGCTGAGGGCTCAGAGCCTAGAGCCTGCTTCAGATTCTGTGTCTCCCTCTCTCTCTGCCACTCCCCTGCTCTCATTCTCTCTTTCTCTCAAAAATAAACAAATATTAAATAAACAAATAAAATAAAAATAAATTTTTTAATTTTTAAAAAAGAAGACCTACATAAATGGAGAGACATCATATGTTCATGAATTTAAAACTTAAAATTGTTGAAATCTTGCTAAGGAAAATAAGTCAGTCAGAAAAAAACAAAATACCATATGATTTCACTCATGTGGGCTTTAAGAAACAAAATAAATGAACATAAGGGGACAAAAAAGAGAGGAAAACCAAGAAACAGACTTTTTTTTTAACTTTATTTTATTTTTATTTTTTTGAGGCAGGGAGGGGCAGAGAAAGAGGGAGAGAGAATCTTAAGCAGACTCCATGCCCAGCGCGAAGCCTGATGCAGTCTCACAACTGTGAGCCGAAATCAAGAGTTGAATGCTTAACTGACTGAGCCACCCAGGATTCCCCAGGAAACAGACTCTTAACTACAGAAAACAAAGTGATGGTTACCAGACAAAAGGTGGGGTTGGGGGGAGGGCAGTGTTAAATAGGTGATGAGGATTAAGGAGGGCACTTATTGTGATAAGCGTCCGGTGTTGTATGTAAGTATTGAATCACTAAATTCTGCATCTGAAACTAATATTACACTGTATGTTAACTACCTGGAACTTAAACCAAATCTTGGAGAAACAAACAGGCAGGCAAAAAACCCTTAAAATTGTTAAGACGGAAATACACTTCAAACTCATCTACAGATTCGGCACAGACCCTATCAAAATCACAGCTGAGTTCTTTTCAGAAATTGGCAAGCTACTAAAATTCATGTAAAAATTCAAAAGACCCAGAATAACCAAAATAATCCTGAAGAAGAACAAGGTTGGAAGACTCACATTTCTCCATTTCAAAACTTACTACAAAGCTATAGTAGTCAAGACATTTGTGGTACTGGCATAAGGAAAGACATAGAGGCCAATGGAATAGAATCAAGAGTCTAGAGATAAACCCTCATACTAACTGCCAACTGATTTTTTACTAGGGTGAAAGACCATTCAATTGGAAAGGAATAATCTTTTCAACAAATAATGCTGGGATAGTGGATATCCACATGCAAAATAATGAAGTTGGACCCCCTACCTCACACCATACAAAAATTAAGTCAAATGGATCAAAGACCTAAATGTAAGAGTTAAAACTCTACAAGTCTTCAAAGAAAACATAGGAGTAGGTCTTTGTGACATTGGAATAGGCAACGGACTCTTAGATTTGACACCAAAACACAGCAAAAGAAAAAACTGATAAATTGGACTTCATCAAAATGTAAATTTTTCGTACTTCAAAGGATATCATCGAGAAACTGAAAAGACAACTCACAGAATATGAGAAAATATTTGCAAGTCATATATCTCATAAAGGACTTGTGTATCTAGGATATATTTTTAAAAACTTTACAACTCAGTAAAAAAAGACAAATAACCCAATTTAAAGTATATAAAATAAAAAGCATCCAAAAAACCCCCACACAATAGACATTTCTCTAAGGAAGATATACAAATAGCCAATATGTGCATGAAAAGATGCTTACATCACTGGTCATCAGGGAAATGCTAATCGGAACAACAATGAAAAGCAAATCTGCCTGAAAACAGCATATGACAACCTGTTATTTACTGACAAAGAAGTATCCCTTTTAGTTGGCAGATGAAATAAAAGGCATCCAGAAAACACACAATGAAACAGCATTTCACATCTGTTAGGATGGCTATAACAAAAAAGTAAGACAACAAGTGTTGGTGAGAAGGTGGGAAATTGAAACCCTGGTACATTGCTGGTGAGAATGTAAAATAAAATAGTACAATGGCTGTGGCAATAGTGTGGAGATGTCTCAAAAAGTTAAACAGAGAATTAACCACACGATCAAGGATTCATTTGTCCCACTCCTAGTTATATACTCAGAAGAATTAAAAACAGGTATTCAAACAAATACACGTACATGAATATTCATAGCCACGTTGTTCCCAATAGCTGAGTGGTGAAAACAATTCAAATGTTCATCAACAGATGAATAGGTAAATAAAATGGGGTAAATCCATACAATGGAATATTATTTGGCAATAAACATTAATGAAGTGTTGATACATTGCACAGAATGGATGAACTTCAAAAACATTATGCTAGGGCCCCTGTGCAAGGATGGCATACAAATTCATGAAGCATTCCATATTTTTACAAAACTAAGTTCAAGGGGTGCCTGGGGGACTCAGTCGTTGAACATCCAACTTCAGCCCAGGTTATGATCTCACAGTTCATGGGTTCAAGCCCCTCAGTGGGCTCTGTGCTGACAGCTCAGAGCCTGGAGCCTGCTTTGGATTCTTATCTCACTCTCTCTCTGCATCTTCCTTGCTTTCACTCTGTCTCTATCTCTCAAACCTAAATAAATGTTAAAAAAAAAATTAAAGAAAAAACAACTAAGTTAAAAATGGATGGAAGACCTAAATGTAAGACAGAAAACGATCAAAATCCTAAGGAAAACACAGGCAGCAATCTCTTTGACCTCAGCCGCAGCAACTTCTTACTAGACTTGTCTCAGGAGGCAAAGGAAATAAAAGCAAAAATGAACTATGAGACATCATCAAGATAAAAATCATCTGCACAGTGAAGGAAACAACAAATCTAAAAGGCAACCGATGGAATGGGAGAAGACATCTGCAAATGACATATCAGATAATGGGTTAGTATCCAAAATCTATAAAGAACTTACTAAACTCAACACCCAAAAAACAAATAATCCAATGATGAAATGGGCAGAAGACCTGAATAGACACTTTTCCAAAGAAGACATCCAGATAGCTAACAGACACATGAAAAGATGCTCAACATCACTCATCAAAAGAGAAATACAAATCAAAACACAATGAGACACCACCTCACACCTGTCAGAATGACTAAAATTAACAACACAGGAAACAACAGATGTTGGCAAGGATGCGGATAAAGGGGAACCGCACTGCACTGTCAGTGGGAATGCAACTGGTGTAGCCACTCTGGAAAACAGTATGGAGTTTCCTCAAAAAATTAAAACTAGAACTACCCTATGATCCAGCAATTGCACTACCAGGTATTTATCCAAAGGATACAAAAATGCTGATTTGAAGGGGCACATGCACCCCAATGTTTATAGCAGCACTATCAACAATAGCCAAATTATGGAAAGAGCTCAAATGTCCATTGACTGATGAATGGATAAAGAAAATGTGGGGTGTGTGTGTGTGTGTGTGTGTGTGTGTGTGATGGAATACTACTCGGCAATCAAAAAGTATGAAATCTTGCAGTGCCTGGGTGGCTCAGTTGCTTAAGTGTCCAACTTCAGCTCAGGTCATGATCTCACAGCTCATGAGTTAGAGCCCTGCGTCAGGCTCAGTGCTGACAGCGCAGAGCCTGGAGCCTGCTTCGAATTCTGTGTCCCCCTCTCTCTCTGCCCCTCCCCTCCTCATGCTGTCTCTCAAAAATAGATAAACATTAAAAAAATTTTTTTGAAAAAAGTATGAATTCTTGCCATTTGTAACAACGTGGATGGAACTAGAGTGCATTATGCTAAGCGGAATAAGTCAGGCAGAGAAAAACAAATATGTTATTTCACTCATGTGGAATTTAAGAACCACAACAGATAAACATATGGGAAGGGAAGGAAGAATAAGATAAAATCAAAGAAGGAGGCAAACCATTAGAGACTCTTAAATACAGAGAATGGACTGGAGTTTGCTGGAAGGGAGAGGGGTGGGGGGATGGGTGAGGTGAGTGGTGGGTATTAGGAAGGGCACTTGTTGGGATGAGCACTGGGTGTTGTGTGTACGTGATGAATCACTGGGTTCTCCTCCTGGAACCAACACTACACTGTATGTTGACCAACTTGAATTTAAATTAAAAACAAACAAGCGAACATGCTAAGTGAAAGAGGCAGTCACAAAGGATCACATTGTATCACTCTGTTATATGAAATATCAGCTTAGGCAAATTCACAGAGAGCAAATTGATTAGTAGTTGTCTTGAACTGGCGAAGGAGAAACCGAAGGATGGTGGCTCAGGGGAGGTGCTTTCTTTGGGGATAATAAAAACGTTATAAAATTGATTGTAGTTATAGTTACACAACTCTGTGAATATTCCAAAAGCCACTGAATGATACATTTTAAATGTGTGAATTATATGGTATATGAGTTAGATCTCAATAAAGCTACTTAAAAAATGAACAGTAACACTTAAAAAACAACAACAAAGCAAACTACTTCCTTGGGGGAAATGCTAATACTATTCCCGGTACTGAGGTCAAAGAGATGTTTCTTCTACAGATGTTTATAAAGAGGATCCTGTGAAATGTAGTAAGACAGTCCCGTGGATATCCTTCAATAAATGCAGCAACAACTGAAATGAAGATATTCGTAGAATACTCTTTAACACAGGTTAGGGCACCAAAGTAAATGCAACCCACCTCTGGCTTCAACAAAGAATGCACTCTGGACTCTAGGGAAATGGACAGACTGCACATTTTACAGAACTTCCGTAACTGTTTCTCTCAGCCTATTTCTTTTTCTTTCCTCCTCCTCTTATTTACAAATATAAAGCATGCTTGTTGAGGGAAGGAAATGAAAATCACCCATAATCTCATCACCTAGTAATGATCACTGTTAGCATTCTGATCCTTGAAGTTGGAGATAAGTAGTATTGGAAAAAAGTTGTTGAGGGGTGCCTGGGCGGCTCAGTCAGTTAAGCATCCGACTTCGGCTCAGGCCATGATATTGTGGTTCACGAGTTCAAGCCCCACGTCCAGCTCTGTGCTGACAGCTCAGAGCCTGGAGCCTGCTTCAGATTCTGTATCTCCCTCTCTCTGCCTTCCCCCTGCTCATGCTCTGTCTCTGTCTCTTTCAAAAATAAATAAACATTAAAAGAAAAATTACAGAAAAAAGTTGTTGAAAAGAAATCCACTTAAAACAAGAATCAATATTACATAGTGAATAGTGTTTGGGGTAGGGAGGAGAAGGTTTGATTTGGATTCTATCTGGAAAAATAAAACTAAAATTTATGAAAATGTACACAATTTAGGGGCACCTGGGTGGCTCAGTCGGTTAAGCGTCCGACTTCAGCTCAGGTCACGATCTCACGGTCCGTGAGTTCAAGCCCCGCGTCGGTCTCTGGGCTGATGGCTCAGAGCCTGGAGCCTGCTTCCGATTCTGTGTCTCCCTCTCTCTCTGCCCCTCCCCAGTTCATGCTCTGTCTCTCTCTGTCCCAAAAATAAAATAAATAAACGTTAAAAAAAAATTAAAAAAAAAAAAGAAAATGTACACAATTTATATTGTTTTTGCAAGTGTGAGTGAATCAAACTTTTAAGAAATGTGTGATTTTATGACTATATTTGTTTAGTAGCCTGGTTGGATAGCCTTCATTTCATTGTTTGACCTTTGCAGTACAATTCCATAAACAATGTTGTTTTTACAAATATATTTGAGAATTATGTCCATTTTCCAAGGGCCTGGCTTATCTTTGCTAAATACAGAGTGACAGTGAGTTCAAGATTACACTCACTGGTATATCCATACAATGGAATATTATTCAGCCATAAAGAGGAGTAAAGTATTGGGGCACATGGGTGGCTCAGTCAGTTAGGTGCCCGACTCTTGATTTCAGCTCAGGTCTTTTTTTTTTAATGTTTTTTTTTAATGTTTATTTATTTTTGAGAGAGAGACAGACAGACAGACAGACAGAACATGAGCAGGGGAGGGGCAGAGAGAGAGAGGGAGACACCGAATCTGAAGCAGGTTCCAGGCTCTGAGCTGTTAGCACAGAGCCCGATGCGGGACTCAAACTCACAAACCCGCAAGATCATGACCTAAGCTGAAGTCAGACATTTAACTGATCGAGCCACCCATGCTACCCTAATGTTTTTTCATTTATTTTCAGGGAGACAGAAAGCCGAAGTGGGGGAGGGACAGAGAGAGAGAGAGAAAGAAGCCTAGAGAAAATGCCAAGCAGGCTCTGTGCTGTCAGCACATGAACCATGAGATCATGACCTGAGCCAAAACCAAGAGTCAGACATTTAACTGACTGATCCACCCAAGCAGCCCTCAGCTCAGGTCTTGATTTCACAGTGGTGAGTTCAACCCCCCACGCTGGGTTCTGTGCAGGCTGTGAAACCTACTTGGGGAAAAAAAAAAAAAAAAAGGAGTAAAGTACTGACACATGCTACAACACGGATGAACCTTGAAAACATTATGCTAAGTGAAAGACCAAACACCAAAGACCACATACTGTATCACTCCACATATGTGAAATTTCCCAAATAAGCAAATCCATAGAGACAGGAGTAGATTAGTCCAAGAAATAGAGAATGAGCAGTGACTATTGATGAGTACGGGATTTCTTCTTGGGTAATTCAATTGTTCTGGAACCAGATGGTGGTGACAGTTCCAAAACTCTGTGAATATACTAAAACCATCAATTGTATACCTTGAAAGGGTGAATTTTATGGTATATGAATGACATCTCAATAAAGATTATACTCCCTGATAAGTTCATGGAGAACAGCCATTCTCTGCCACTAGTAAATGATCTTTCTGTACAAACTGAGGACCCTGAGGATGACTAGGGCTAGAAAGTAGCCCTTATCACATTCTCTGGAGGTGACAAGGAGCCACAGACCATAGCTTGAGGAGCCCCGCTTGGGGAGTTGTATCTTACTCCTATCCATTATGCACCCCTCCCATCCAGAGAAACTACCAATAAGTTTCTCTGGCAAAAGACTCTAAATATACTGTTCTTCTATATAAGAAGTTGATAATTAATGATCTACCTTATTGAATTAAAATTCCACAAAGTAATATAGTCCTAAAATTATGCCTGCACTCTTTCCTGACGATTCCAGAAGCATATAGGCAAGGACTGAAGGAGATCACGGAAGAATGAAAGCAGCGGTTTCTTGACAGGGCTATTTTCCCCTTTTCCTTCTCTCTCTCTCTCTCCTCTTCCATTTCCTCCTCCTCCGCTCCCTTCTTCTGTTCCTTTATTGTTCTTAAGTTCGCACAATAATAATTATATAACTTTGTCCTCTAATACATTTTCCAATTTTATAATCACATCTTTTGTCTGGGTTAAAACCTCGGTAGACATCATTTGAAATCATTATTTTTACTTTTATTTATTTTTTTGAAAGTTTATTTACTTATTTTGAGAATGAGAGAGAGTGAGGGAGGGGCAGAGAGACAGGGAGAGAGAGTCCCAAACAGGCTTCTCAATGTCAACACAGAGCCCCACACCGGGCTCAACTTTGAACTGTGAGATCATGACCTGAGCCAAAATCAAGAGTTGGATGCTCAACCAACTGAACCACCCAGGTGCAACGTTTTTTAATGGACAGATATATTATTACTTTTAATGGACAGATATAGGGACACCTGGGTGGCTCAGTTGGTTGAGTGTCTGACTTTGGCTCAGGTCATGAACTTGCGGTTTGCGAGTTCGAGCCCCATGTTGGGCTCTGTGCTGACAGCTCAGAGCCTGGAGCCTGCTTTGGATTCTGTGTTGCCTTCTCTCTCTGCCCCTCCCCAACTTGTGCTCTGTCTCTCTCCATCTCTCAAAAATAAATCAACGTTAAAAAAGTTAAAAATAAATGGACAGATGTAGTTAAATGCTAAAGAATCCCCCTCATTTTTATTATTAACATGTGCTCACACTTCCTATACACCAACCACAGAAGATGTCATTTGACTGAAGGAAGACAACACATCCTTCCTTTCCCAGGCTTTCAGGGCACACTTGAATGTTTTCTAACGGTCTATTGTTAAACCCAGACTTAGTAAGAAAAAGAAATATTTCTTCTATCAGTGGCCTTACGAAGTAGTGCAAATTACTGCAGTTGGTTTATAAGCTAGATTTCTATTTGCTCTATAATTCACGTTGAGGGACCAAAGTCACAAGTTTAGTTTCAGGTCCTTCTAGTCGTAGTTGTTATTCACATTAGTAGGAAATGTGGTTTTTAAAAAAGAAAAAAACTGAGGCGCCTGGATGGCTTAGTTGGTTAAGTGTCCGACTTCAGCTCAGGTTATGATCTCGTGGTCAGTGAGTTTGAGCCCCACATCGGGCTCTGTGCAGACAGCTCAGAGCCTGGAGCCTGCTTTGGATTCTGTGTCTCCCTCTCTGTCCGCCCCTTCCCCACTTATGCTCTGTCTCTCTCAGTCTCTCAAAAATGAATAAACTTCAAAAATTTTTTTAAAAATAAAACAGAAAAAAGAGAGAAAGCAAAACCTCAATAGCAACAAAAAAGAACTTAGAACTTGGTCATTTTCCTATCCCTGCATGTCCCACTATTAAAAGGTTGGACTAAACCAAAACTTGTCTCCATCTAACTTCCAAACTCGAAGGTCATATTTATGACTCTGACATTTCCCAGAACAAGTGTAATCCCTTTTCTTCCTGATTACTTTTCAGGTACCTGGAGATAACTATTACACCCCTAATTCATCCATCTTTCATTTCACAAACACTTTGCACCAGAAGTTCCCAGTTCCTGGAATGCGCACCCCCAAATCTCCATACACTGCTTCCTTCTCAACTCAGAACTCAGTTCAACTCCTGTGTCACCTTTACAGAGAGATCTTTCCTTGTCATTCTAGTTAAAGTAGACCCTTCTTAGTCATTCTTCACCTATTTTGCATTATTGTCCTTTTATCACTTACCATTTTCTAAACTTATCCTATTTGTTCATGTGTTTTACTGCCTCCTTCCCTCAACTAGAATGTGAGCTTCATGGCATCTGGGAGCTTCTCTGTCATTCACTCAGTTTCTAATGGAACTGTATGTGCAAAATAACCCAACCATCTCACTCCTAGGTATTTAACCAAAAGAAATGAAAACATCTATCAACAGAAACTTGTAACATCTGTGTTCATAGCAGCTTTTTTCATAATAGCCCCAAACTGGAAACCTACATGTTCCCAAACAGATGAATGAGAAGCAAATCAGGTGGTACATCCATACAAGGGAATGCTACTCAACAATGAACTACTGATAGATGCGAGATGTGTGAACCTCAAAATCTTCATGCTGAGTTAAAGAAGCCAGTCACAGGAGATGTCCTTTTCTATTCCATTTACTATATGCAATCCTAGAATATCTTCATTAATCTGTAGTGACAGGAAGTAGATCAGTGATTGCCTGGCCTTGGGATAAAGGGATAATGGACTACAAAGAAGGGTGAAAAATCTTTCTGGGGTAATGAAAATGTTCCCGTCTTTAACGTGCCAGTGCTTTCGTGGATATATACAAACATCAAAACTCACCAAATTATATACTTTAAATGGATGCACTTTATTATACAGGGGTGCCTGGGTGGCTCAGTTGGTTGAGTGTCTGACTCCTGGTTTCAGCTCAGGTCATGATCTCATGGTTCATGGGTTCAAGTCCTGCATCAGGCCCTGCACTGACAGCATGGAACCTGCTTGGAATTCTCTCTCTCTCTCTCTCTCTCTCTCTCTCTCTGCCCCTCAAAATAAATTTAAAAAAATAAATGGATGTACCCTTTTATAAATAAATTATATTCCAACTAAGCTGATAAAAACAATTTTTGTTCAGTGAATGCCTTTTTCCCCTGGGAAATTATTTCGGCCTCATCTGGCAAGATTTGGAGATTCTCATTGCCCTCATCATCATCTTCTGAACACACTCCAGGTAGCTCAAGTTCCTCCAAAGGTGGTCCCCAGAACTGGAACCAATACTGTAGATGTGGTTTGGGCAAATTAGAGACACTGGGTCTCTGTTGCCTCTACCTTTTTACTATATATTCATATCAGCCAGTGCTATTTTCAGACTTACTTTTCTATCTCATGTATACTATTTCAGTCAGCCTGAATGTTCTACTTCTGTCAATGCAACTTATATTTTTGTGGAACTTTCTGGCAGTCTACTTAACACTGATGACTGACAATGGGTTTGTTTCTTGGGTTGTTTCTCAACTATAGAACCACATCTCCCTTATGTTTTTTCATTTATTTTTTTTTCATTTTTTTTAACGTTTATTTATTTTTGAGACAGAGAGAGAGCATGAACGGGGGAGGGGCAGAGAGAGAGGGAGACACAGAATCTGAAACAGGCTCCAGGCTCTGAGCAGTCAGCACAGACCCCGACGCGGGGCTCGAACTCACGGACCACGAGATCATGACCTGAGCCGAAGTCGGACGCTTAACCGACTGAGCCACCCAGGCGCCCCTCATTTATTTTTTTTTTAACTTAAGTAATCTCTATGCCCAACATGGGATTGGAACTCATGACCCCAAGATCAGGAGTTGATGGGGACCCTGGATGGCTCAGTCAGTTAAGCGTCCAACTTCCACTCAGATCATGATCTCGCAGTTCATGAGTTCTAGGCCCACATCAGTTGGGCTCTGCACTTAGGATTCTTTCTCTCTTTGCCCCTCCCTTGCTGGCACAGGCCCTCTCTCTCTCAAAAACAAATAAATAAAACATTTTTAAAAGTTAAAAAAAAAGTTGCATGCTCTACCAACCAAGACAGCCAGGCACCCCTATCCTAACTATATTTGTATTTTCCCCCCTTGGTATGGAATTTCTCACTTATCTTACTAAATTTCTCCTTTTGGCTTCAGTCAAAATATATTTTTTAGCCAATATATTTTCTAGCCCAAGATACTTTATAATTATGTCATCTAATATTCTCCTTGCTTTATGTCATCCACAAATTTAGTAAGTGTGTCACTTTGTCATCATTCAAGTGGAAAGTAAAACTGTTTAGGAGACAAAGGCCAAGGACAGAGCCCTGTGGCTTGCCAATAAAGATTTCCTTTGCAGATGCCACAGATTTATTCATCATTCATCAATATTTTTTGTGTACAGTAGCCCTTCAAATTGCTATGAAGCAGCCTAAATGTGTTAGTTATATCACATTTCACCATTTGATTCACAAGAATACTTGGAGAGATTTAAATGTTTTGTTGAGGATCCACTAGACTAGAAATTAGAAGACAGCTTTCTCTTAGGTAATTAGAAAAATGACTTGGTTTTTCTTTTTTATATTTAGGGAAAAAAATCAAACCTGTATTTTAAGAAAAATGCTTTTTAAATTCTAACTATATATAATGAAGGCAGCTGCAAAATAATCATACTTGGTACATGTGGAGTGAATGATTACTCCCCTATCTACCATGCAAGGTCAGTTGACCCTTGAACATCACAGTTCTGAACTGCTCGGGTCCACTTATGCATGGATTTTTTTAAAAAATTTTTTAACGTTTATTCATCTTTGAGAGACAGAGAGAGACAGAGCATGAGCAGGGAAGGGGTAGAGAGAGGGAGACACAGAATCTGAAGCAGGCTCCTGGCTCCCAGCTGTCAGCACAGAGCTTGACGCGGGGCTCAAACTCACAAACTGTGAGATCACGACCTGAGCCAAAGTCGGACGCTCAACCGACTGAGCCATCCAGGCGCCCCACACATGGATTTTTTTTTTTATAAACACAGGACAGTGTTATAAATGTATTTTCTCTTATGATTTTCTTAATAATGTTTTCTTTTTCCTTTACTTTATTATAAGAACATGGCATTTAATACATATAACATACAAAATATGTGTTAATTGTTACCAGTAAGACTTCTGGTCAACAGTAGCTATCAGTAGCTAAGGTTTGGGGAGCTCAAATATTAGACATGGATTTCTTACTGCACAGGAGGGGGATTCCCCTAACCCCTGTGTTGTTCAAGAGTCAACTCTTTTCCAAAAATAAAGGGGATTGGGCCCCAGGGTGGCTCAGTCGGTTGAGTTTCTGACTTCAGCTCACGTCATAATCTTGCATTTGGTGACTTTGAGCCCCACGTTGGGCTCGTTGCTGTCAGTACAGATCCCGCTTCAAGATCCTCTGTCTCCCTCTCTCTGCCCCTCCCCTGCTTGCACTCTCAAAAATAAATAAACATTTTTTAAAAAGGTTGGGGAGAACGGTTGACACTCTTAGTCCCCACGGAACCCAGGCTGGCTCCCAGCATTGACTATCTCCATTTCTGCATAAGAGCTCATAAGCCACCTACATGATTCTTCCCCAAATGTTACCAAGGCCAGTTCTAGAAGATAACTACCTCTACCCAATGCCACAACTCCCCACAATTCCTCTGAGATTAACTGATTGTCCCTGTCTGGGATTGAGATTCCAAATCATTTCAATCAGCCAAGAGCTTTCCATACCCATGCTTAACCCCCCTTGATGTCACAAGGATTACTCTCTGGAACTCTGCCTCTCAACCATGATGGCTTTACTCCTCTCATATTCAAGCATGGAAATAACGTAAGAATTCTGTCAGCTAGTATCATACCACCTGCCTTATTAGGCACTTAAAAATTCTTTCATACTACCGCCACAACAAAACAAAACCTCATTTGTTTCCTTTGTATTTCTGGGGAAAATGCTGGGAACTAACCACTCCAACATTACTCTTAGAAAACCATACTACTAAATGGTGCTGCCCATCATTTTATGCTCTCTTTAACTGGATCCTTGTCCTTTTCATTTTTTAAAGTTTATTTATTTTGGGAGCAAGAGAGAGAACGAGCAGGGGAGGGGCAGAGAGAGGAGAGTGAGAATACCAAGCAGGCTCTGCATTGTCAGCACAGAGCCCAACACAGGGCTCAAACTCACAAACCATGAGGTTGCGACCTGAACAGAAATCAAGAGTCAGACGCTTGACTGAGGCACCCAGGCACCCCAGATCCCTGACCTTTTAAATCTCAGCTGAGCTCTCAGCATCAGGAGTCAGTTTCTTTTAATGCCACAACTTTCCCCAAACCCCACACTGCACTGCCTCCCTCCCATGTATTCTAGTCAGAATTCTTTTAAGGAGCTCCCATGCCATTTGGGCTTTATTGATTTTTCAAGATTCCATCTAATCCTTCCCTAAGGTCCCCTTATATGGAGAAAGGTGCTGGGGGTAAAACTCAAAACACATTTGTGACCTGGGCTAGCTTTAAGTGATGAGCTAAATGGATGGAAATGGGGCCTAATGGGGACAATGAATTCTCATGCTCTTTCCTCCAGGGTCATAAACCTGAAAGCTGCCTCTGAGAGGCTGAACCAGACATGCTGTCACAGGTTGTCATCTAAAGTGAGGTCTGTTTAGGTCCCCTTGCCATCTGCTCTGTCAGAGGACTCTGGGGAACTAGCTAAGGGACTGAGGTAGTAATTTCCTCAAGTTGATGAATGTGAATCTTCCAATCTATTTCAAATGCACCTACTAGTTTGCACTTTGCTTCCAAGAACCCCTGCGCTCACTTCCAGCATTCTGAGATGGACAGAGGGGTTACCTGAACAAGGCCTGGCTTCAAGCCCCTTACCCTGATCAGGCATCCAGACGTGGTGCCTCTGCAGCTGAATGGGAGGGTGTGCCTCCCAGAGCCAACACCCGCCACTCTGCTTCTTGCTGAGCCCTCAGAACCCTGGCTTTCAGTTTGAAGAACCAATCCAAACCCAGTAAAGTTCAGGGGCTTTCATCTTTGCTCGGCAAAAATGCTAACTGCTGAGTTCTACAAGCTTTGTCATTTCCCCATGATCTGCCATCTTTCATACAAGCCCCAACCCTGCTCAGCAGGAGCTTGTGGTGCCAGCCATTTCTCCCGTATTTGGAACCCATTTTCTGATGCCCTAGAGTGGGTGTGAAGGTGGAGGTGGGCGGGAAATGGATTTGGGGAGGGAGGAGGGAAAGTTGTTTAAAAGAACAAAAATTGATTTAAAATGCATATGTTATCTAAAAAGAAAGGCTTACCTTATATTTTCCCCTTATTTTAAAACTCTTTCCCAAAGAGCTTTCAAATGGAAAAAGTGCAAATGGCTCCAATTCAACCTAAGCACAGTTAAATCCTAACATGGGCCACTCTGGGTGATACAGGAAACATAGTGACAGTTTTGCTATTTTTAAACTTGAATTCAAGTTGTTGGTTTAAGAGAAAAACAATATACATTTAAAAGCAAGTTGACTTTGTCACAGCTAGTATAAACCTCAAGCCAGTGAGCCCATTTTACCTCCTGGTCCATAGTAACTTATTTCAATGAATGTGTAGAGTATTATTCATATATATTTCATTATATACATAATGAAATTGTGTAAAACATTATTCAATTGTGTAGAATATATGGTAGGACACATTTGCCTTTAATGCGGCTTGGGGATATTTTGACCATGTTGATGATCTTAAAAATACTGTTGATATAATGAAGACCCTGTATATTTATTTGCAGGCGCTGAATTTTATGATGGACAAAGCACCAATAACTGAAATTCAGTTTATTATTATTTTTAGGAATTTTTAATGTTTATTTTTCAGAGAGACAGAGAGCAAGCAGGGGAGGGGCAGAGGGAGAGACACACGCGCAATCCAAAGCAGGCTCCATCCAGGCTCTGAGCCGTCAGCACAGAGCCCGACGCAGAGCTCGATCCATGAACCACATGATCATGACCTGAGCCTAAGTCTGACATTCAACCGAATGAGCCACCCAGGTGCCCCTGAAATTCGGTTTAAAAACAAGCCTTTCCTTGGTCAAATGTTAGCAATAGTTTTAACTTCTTCCATTATAAATAAAGCTTTTCTCCCGGCCCCACATGGGGGTTCAGAAGAAGCTAGGTAATCAGATAACTGAAAACTGACTTGGGGTGAATTATTTTCTTCCTTTCCTGAGTAATAACATCTCTACTTTGGATTATGTTCAATACCAAGAAAACAAATAGAAGCATTTAGGTTATAAAAAGGAACCAAATTTCATGAAATTATATATAGCTTGGTATCAGTATTAACAACCTAGAAAAAAGAATTTGGTATTAAAAAAAAAATTCTTCATCTACCAAAATCCAAAGTGTTAAGTAAAACTTGGTTAAGTAAAAACGAAGGAAGACAGGCAGTTTACCACCTCTCCAATTTATGTATGCTGTGTCCTACGTTCAAGGACAAGTGGAAATTAAAGTGTACTTTCCACAGAAATGGTGATATAAATGGTGGATCAAGGGTTCCAGATGGCTCAACAACTACGACAAAGATTCCTAAAAAAAAAAGAGAAAGAGAAAAAAAGGCTTCCAACTACATTTCAGTAATACTATATACTTCTCTTACTGAACAGGATGCAAATACTTACTAGACACTCTATAATCTGAGATAAAAATTACATAAGAGAGGCACCTGGATGGCTAAGTCATTAAGCATCCATCTTTTGCTCAGGTCATGATCTTGCAGTCCATGGGTTCAAGTCCCGCATTGGGCTCTGTGCTGACAGCTCAGAGCCTGGAGCCTGCTTCATATTCTGTGACTCCCCCTCTCTCTGTCCTTCCCCTGCTCATGCTCTCTCTCAAAAATAAAACATTAAAAAAAAATTACATAGGAAACAAAAGGATGCATTACCAATCTCGAAAATTTTTTAAACACTCCAAGATAATGACCCACATACCAAAAATGCGGCCATCTGTACATTAAAATCAGTTGAATTGCTGGGATAGAGGTCAACGTATGACAGGATCCTTCCTGTAGGTGGCTAATGTGACCCATTGCTTTGCTGCATCACAATTACCCAAAGTGTCAGTAGCTGGAAGTCGGGGGTCAGGCACTGGGGAAGAACTCTGCATTCACTATTTCTGATGCCCCTTTCATGACTCCCCTTCTCCCCACCTATTATCCATTTACTTATAGATGGCTGGATATGAATTATTTTAACTTTTTCTCCCCATTCAGACGTAAAATATAAAATGTAAACATCTGCTTCAGATCTAAAACTCTATGGTCTTTGGTTAAATGTATAATCAAGCAATAAGTGTAAATGAATAATAACAGCTCCTTTCTTATGAGAGGTATCAGCCATCTGGAAAGGGAAGGGGAGAGGGAAGGCCAAGGAATAGGTTTACAAGGGAAAATATATGGAAGGTAAAACTGAGGCTCTAGCTTTGGCTTAGTATCAGCAAACTCCCATAAATGTACACACAGGCCCCTGACATGGAATCAAAAACAAAACATTTCCACTTCCTAGAACAATGATAGTTTATAGAGGTTTGTGTTTTTACAACATGGTAGGTTTGCACTTGCATGAAGGAGCTTCTTTACCAGGAACCTAAATTCGACATTTAAGGAAAACAAGTATGCAACACTAGGAGGAGGAAGTGGACAGTTTCTTCCCATTTCCTAGGCACAAGGCCCATCTTGAAGAAAATTTCAAAACAAGCTGTTTGGCTTTGGCTTATTCCCACTTGCTGGGCAAACACCCAGGGCCTTTATGTGACCTTTAGCTACCCAGGGCTACTCAGTACCTAAAGTGCTCTCTGTCTCAAAACTTACCCATTCTCTCCTCTCTCACTTCTAGCCCTACTAACACTGCCTTTCTTTCACAGGAGTGGGGATAGGGCTTAGTGGCAGAATCTCTTCAGATAACCAATAGTACAACCTAAAATTAGTATTATACTGTATGTATGTAAATGAACTGGAATTTAAATAAAAACTTGAAACAAAAAAACCCAATAGTATGGTAATATGTCAATGATCAGGTACCGGACATGCTCTTAGAGAAATGTTTTAAGACGCAAAGTTAAAAATCTCAAATGAATCTCAAACAGGCAAAATAAAATAACAGAAAGGTAAAAAAACAAAAGTCAGACTGTAGGTCTGTGCTGGAAGATGGGGTTAACTTTCCAGGTAGTTCATACTGAGCGTGTATACAGTTCCTTTGGGCCAATTCTACTTTCCATGGCTTCCTCCCTTTATTGAAAGCTTAATCCAGAAATTCTTTAAAATACCAATCCTTGTTCTGGAGATCCCTCCTCACCTACCAATCCAATGAGACAGGAGACTTTGCAGGAGGGGGGGTGGGTAGAGGGCAAAGGGAATACCATAACATTCAAAGAAAATGCCCACTAGGATAAGCCTCAAGTAAGAGGCTTGGGATGCTTGGGTGGCTCAGTTGGTTGCGCATCTGATTCTTATTTCAGTTTGGGTCATGATCTCACAGTTCATGGGTTTGAGCACCACATGGGGTTCTGTGTTGGCAGTGCAGGGCCTGCTTGGGATTGTTCTTCCCGCCCTTTATGCCCCTCCCCCACACACATGCTTTCTCTCTCCCTCTCAAAACTAAACGAACATTAAAAAAAATATTTAAAAGGGGGCAGCTGGGTGGCTCAGTTGGTTGAGCATCTGACTCTTGATTTCGGCTCAGGTCATGATCTCACGGTTTGTGGGTTCGAGCCCTGCATCAGGCTCCGCACTGACAGTGCACAGCCTGCTTGGAATTCTCTCTCTCTTCCTCTCTCTCTCTGCCCCTTCTCCACTTGTGCTCTTTCAAAATAAATTTTAAAAAATTTAAAATATATATATATATATATATATATATATATATATATATATATAAAGAGGCTTACTTTCAACCTAATTCATAATATTTTTAAGTTTAGGTAAATTTATATATAGTTTAGGTAAATTACCATGTTATAAAAATATACAATAAAATCTTGTAAGAAACTCTGAAATGACTGATGCTTGATAACTCTATTAGGTAAACAGACTACAATAACACTGCAGTTATTGGCTAGTTCCATCAATTTTTTTTAATTCTCTTTGATTTTTTCTCCTGGTCTTCTGTTATCCTTTCTGCAGGTCGCTTCTTCAACCCCTTCATTTTCCTGGTTTGTAGTTTGCTTAGGTCTTGCTTCTGCATATGAATCCTTCCATAAGTTGTGCCAAAAGTGTCATGGGAGACATTTTTCTTCTTCTTTGGCTATGAAACAAGAATATACATATATATATACATATATACATATATACATATATATATAGGTAATGGTCTCTACTACCATAAACTGGTAAAAATCTAGTGTACAACAAAGGTCTTACTAACAATTTCCATTCGTGAGCTCCTACTCAATAATATAGTCTATAAGCCTACAGACTTTTCTTCCCAAACTTAAGTACATACAAATCACTTAAGGATCTTGTTAAAATGCATATTATAATTCAAAAGGCCTAGGGACCTGAGACTCAGCATTTCTAACAACTCCCAGGTAAACTGTCAGACAACATTTGAAAAGCAATACTATAGACTACACTAACCATTGTCATCCAGTGAGAGAATTTCCTGTGTTTAGCTTAAGGAATTGTGACTATCTAGTCAATCTTTATTGGCATTCCAGAGAAGCCATTTCTACTTGTTTTTCAAAACCATTCGAAAGTCAAAACACATTTTAAACAATATGAGTTACACATCCTGTGCTCTAAATCCTCCATCTCCACAACGCCCCACACAATTCTTTCTTGCTGAAAACTGGCAGTCTTGGCTACCAGAAAGCTCTCAGCCATAGTTGATGCATGGTTTCTACAGCTCTTTTATTATCCTTTATGGTTGGCTTATGTGCTTCTTCCTCCTTTTCTTTGTTCTGAGAGTCTAATTTTATCTATTTTATCGATCTCTTTCTGTATGTTCTTTAATGTACTATGCTGCTAATCTCTTTTGGAAAGAAGAGTGGAATATACAAATAAATATGGCACCAATCTGCAAGTTATAAACCTTGAGGGCTTTTGGCATTTTCATAGATAATTTGTAAAGATCATCTGACGCCAGATGTGTCCTCCTCAGAACCAGATCCAATGAGGGCCCCATCTCTTCCAATTCAATCCTTGGTGTTTTACAACCAGACTTCTTCAACAGCAACCTTTGTGAAATAGAAAAAAAAAAAAAAAAAAAAGAAAGAAAGAAAAATGTTGCTTTGACTTTGATGGAATCCTTATCCCCTCAAATATTTTTGTTCAAGAGAACTACAGTTCCATAAAATGACACCGTCTTTAGGAGGCTAAACTTCTTTTTTTAAATGTTTTTATTTATTTTTAAGACAGAGAGAGACAGAGCATGAGCAGGGGAGGGGCAGAGAGAGAGGGAGACACAGAATCGGAAGCAAGCTCCAGGGTCTGAACTGTCAGCACAGAGCTCGATGCGGGCCTCGAACCCACGGAGTGTGAGACCATGACCTGAGCCAAAGTCAGATGCCCAGCCAACTGAGACACTCAGGTGCCTCTAGGAGCCTAAACTTCTTAAATGCTTTACACATTTAGGCCAAGTATATTCTTTGGCTTGCTGGTTTTTAAAAATCAAACACAAAAGTATACAATACTGTTGAGAAACAGCAAGTGAGACAGACAACTGTTTTAAGAAATGGAATCCTTTGATTTGACTTCTTCATCTTACTTACAGATTTACATAATTACAAAAACATTTTCAGTTGGCCCTTTGAAATGTTATGCTTACATGATTAACAATTCTTATTTCTTTAATGTTTATTTTTGAGACAGAAAGAGAGACAGGGCATGAGTGGGGGAGAGGCTGAGAGAGATGGAGACACAGAATCCAAAGCAGGCTCCAGGCTCTGAGCTGTCAGCACACAGCCTGATGTGGGGCTCGAACCTACAAACTGTGAGATCATGATCTGAGCTAAACTCAGACGCTCAACCAAATGAGCCACCCAGGTGCCCCAACAATTCTTATTTCTTTAAAGATCCATTCAGAATCCACTTTTGTCCATAGTACAGACATTTACTGATCTCCATACACTGGAATGAATTTTAAAAGCTTAATATAACAAAACCACAACTTTCTAGATAACATATGTCCAAATAGCTATGGATGTGGAAACAGATGAGGAATGTGGAAACCGGAGGAAGGGAGACTAACAAATTCTTTTTGTGAGTCACAGAACAGTCAAGAACAGCTCAAAGACCCGGCAATTATTTGAGCTGACTCAATTTGTTATAGTGGCCAGATCTCCACATGGACTAAAAGAACTGAATGAAAACAATATTTATAAAAGGTCAAACTTTTCACACCAAAGGTGGAATGAGAGAGAGACAACAAATGACATGAGAGAAGAGAAAGAACATTAAGAGTAGAGTACAGTAAGGAATACCCAAGAGCAAGAAAACACCAGGAAGCAGAAGTGAATGTGCATAATAAGCTCATTAACAGCCCTTTGGGCCCTAAACGCGTCACATGCAGACAGTCCACCCATGGGAGGTACATCCACTAGCTGCAAGAAGAGTCATAATGATAGATATGCTGTATCAGATAGTTATTTATACCCAATTGAACAAGACAAAAAGAAAACAAAACGAACACCAGCCTAGGATATGTCAAAAGCAGAAGTATTTAAAAAAAAAAAAAAAAAAAAAAAGCTCCAATAACAGTACAAGGTAACATGAATATTTTATGGGACTTGAAGGGAGCAAGCAGAGAGAAAAAAAGCCAAAACAGGAGCCTTCAGGCCACTCTCTGCATACTGGTTCCAGTAGGAGAGAGTTGAGAGAATGCCTGCCTCAGGCCCACTGTGGGGAAAATACTTTTAGAAACTAAATGGTGATATCAGGGCATCTTCCATAAAAGCTAATTCAAAGCATATGGTGGCAGTGACCATTTGACTCAGTTCTAACACACATACTTCTGCTTTTGCATCCACACTTTCAGTACCTCCAATAAAGGATATTTAAAGCTGAACTCCCATCAAAATATCTTGATTAATGTCTTGTGTTCAGCAGACTATTTAAGACATCAGGGACATTGTATATATAAAAATGTCAAACTAAAAATGTTTCTACCACTTAAAATGCTGATTTTCAGCTCAATGGAAGAGTTGTAGATCTAGAACAGCTCCTGGCATGCCTGACGGATTCACGTTACCCAAGTACCTTTTAATTTATGAAAGTGTCCTCCTAACAGAGTAACCTTTTGAGTGGTGTATATAATTAAGATTTTCTACATAACTACATGTATATATATAACTACATGTGTTGCCATTTACCAAAGAATTAAGTTACAGTGCCATACTGTCTGTATAGATGATCTTATCTGAATTACTTCACTGAGCAGGTTTACTGGCACATCAAACGGACAGAAATAGAAGAAAACTTTCTCCAGATATCAGTTTTCTACATATGGTTGCTGGTGATAGACCTTTAATCCTTTCTCTTTGTTAAACTTTTTATTTTTTAATATTTTTTATAGTTTGTTTTGAGAGAGAGGGCATGAGAGAGAGAGAATCTCAAGCAGGCTCCACGCAGCATGGAGCCCAATGTGGGGCTTGAACTCACAAACCACGAGATCAGGACGTGAGCTGAAGTCAGACACTTATTTGACTGAGCCACCCTGGCGTCCCAACTTGATTAAACTTTTAACAATGAAATCTAGAATCTAAAATGATTGAGGAAATGTATTAATAGAGAATTTATAAATGATTTTTATAATCACACTAAGCAAAAAGAAGAGACTGACACTGACCCGTTAAAAACACAACTGAAACCCTTTTCCTTCACCCCCGTTCTATTATTCATCTCACACTTTTTTTATTTTTTTAAAGATAGACATTTCAATTCTAGGCCATCATGTCTCCAGCCAAATACCTACGCCAAGAAGTGTTATACCAATATGCCTATTAACTCCATCTCAGATCCTAACCTCAAGCTTTGTTTTGTTTTGGCTCCCTGTAATCAAAAGTGATATTCAATTCCGCAAGGTTATATACTATAAGACACAAAGACAACCCAGCTCCTTTGCTTTCAGATGGGCTCAAGCTATAAGATATGTTGATGGGTAATTTCTGTATATTTTAAAATACTGTTTGCCTATTTCTTGAGAAAGACTGCCATTACCACTTTTGTTCAAGTTTAATTTCTTTACTTTTCTCCCTTCCATATCCCTCTCTTCTGCTGATATTGTTTTCTTGCCTATAATGTTGTTTGCTTTTTAAGGTATGCTAATACTTCGTTTTGCATGTTTCTCCCCATAAAACCTTACAAATGCCATCGTAAAGGCAAATGTGGCAGTTACTAAAAATTTTTATATTCAGAACTTTAACTTTCTAAGTGAATAAAATTCTCCAAGGAATACAAATGATCACTCACATATGAGGAATTAATTACTATACAATATACAGGAAGAGGCCAGTAACAATATGATTTATTCCCCCAAAAGGTCAGATCAAAGGTTATATTAACACAATTTCATGTTTACACTTCCTTTCATTCAAGAAACTCTAAGCCATTTTATAAAATTAACCTTATTAATCTTCACAAGTAATGTGTGGTAATGTTAACTATTACCTTGTACCAACTGTTCCAGGTAAAAGCAAAGGCAGGACACAGAAGTGTAGCTTGCAAGAATGCCTAAGGAACCACACGAAGTCAGGCACACTTCTCTGGCATATTCCCACCTCTACCTGCAACTCTTTCCCTCTTATAAAGGAATTACTGTTGATCACAGAGGGGCTGCAGAATTACCGAAATAGCATCGCTACATTTTGCGAAGGAAAGGCCCGGAGAAGTGCTCTGCCTAAGTCATGTGGCTAATGCCTGGCCCTGAGCCAAGTCACTAGGCTCAGAGGTGATGTTCATTCCTCAGACCACTTCTTTCTTCCTCTCCCAAGTGGGGCACAGCCCCTGCAGGCTAAACTAATCTAGTGATTTTTTTTCTCCACTAGCATCTTGCTCTCAATCACACAATACTTTTTTTTTTTTTTTTTTAAGATCTTATTTTTAAGCAATCTCTACACCCAACATGGGACTCGAACTCACAACTCTGAGATCAAGAGCTGTATGCTCCACTGACTCAGCCAGGCAGGCACCCACAGTCTATTTTCTATTTTAAATCAACAGCTAACAGGTATTACAGGGCCTATACAAAATACCTGGGGTTAAAAGTTTACTCTAGGGTCTCTGATCTGAAAAATTCAAGCCTTTTTTTTTTTTCCACTAAGGGATGGAAATGGTTATGCCATGCTAACCTAACAGTGATTCCAGTTAATTCTTCTTAAAGTAAGTGGATGGGTAGATATGTGTAGTTACACTGCTAATTTATCCATGTTTCGAAGTCTGATTTACTAATTTTCTGACCATTTTATTATCTCTGCATTTCTTTCTTTACAAATTAATCTTTCTCTTCACTAAATATAAGTTCTGATATAAGTGAATACTTTCTTTGAAACTATTTACAATGAAAGAGTTTTAGATTACTGTTACCCATTTTTCATCCTCAAAGATTTTGATCTTTATATTTTTAGCTCCTTTATGTCCCTAGGGCCTGCTTAACACAAGTTTCCAAAAAGATTCTTTTTATTTAGTGATTTTTCATCTTTCTTGTTCTATAAATTGGAGCCATCTACTTTATAATATATTCTTCATAGCCCCAAAGTAAGTTGGGAAATTCCAACACATTTAAGGGGCTTTCAATCTCAACCAGCTAAAAATGATTATAAAATCCCTAATTACATCTTGCAATCATGTAGATATTTTACTGCATTTTCCCTATTATTATTATCTAAACAAAAGGAAAATAGAAAAACAGAAATGATGACACCAAACGTATAGTGAGAAGAATGGAGTTATCTCTGACTCAATACAATTGAGACAAAGATGTAAATTATTAACAAAAAAGGTGAATATTTACTTTCATTTGGACGTTCATTGATACAAGCTAGTCAACCAGGTATTTCATGATGAAGGAAAAAAACCAAAATGAGGGGTGCCTGGCTGGCTCATCAGTAGAGCATATGACTCTTGCTTTCAGGGTCATGAGTTCAAGCCCCACATTGTGGGTACAGTTTACTTTAAAAAAAAAAAAAAAAAAATTAAACCATGGATGAAATGCTGAAGTCCCCAAGTGGCTGCACATATAGCACAAATGCACACAAGTCACTGTCAACACTGAACTGTCAGTGGCTCTCAGGCTGCACTTCCATACCATAGCTCAAAAACGGGCATCGGTCTGACTTTCATGTACAAAGGAAGGCAGCTTGTGGAAGTCAATATATTCTCTAGGCAAGTGTGGGCTTGATCAGCCAGGGCCAACACTGTTATAAATAAGAAAAAAAATCATGCTTATCTCAAAAGACACAATTGTAGCATGTCATTAAGCTTTTTAATGAAAACAAAATCAGAGCATTAGGATTCATATTTATATTGTGGTAGGGGTAGAAGGGCTAGGCTGAAGAAGGTAAAACAGCCACTGAATGTGCTCATTCCATTCAGACTCCAGTTTTTAGGCTCAGAAGACTCAGAGTTTTGAGATTTGCTTTGGCTGGTCTAAGACTTGTGACTCGGTGTTCTAAATCCAGTCAAAAAAAAGAAGGAGATATTGCACAATGAATTAGTGTTCTAAGCTTGGAGGACTGCAGCACCAGATGCTCTGGGGCCCTGGAAAAGCAGGGTTTCAGAGGCAGACGTGAGCGGGGGGATGACACATCTGAGGATCAGCACAGAGCTGCTGTGCCTGCCACTGCTTGTCTGCCCACTCTCCAGACAAACTTTGGACCAAACGCCAATTCTAAGTTCGAACTCTATAAAAGTCACACTAAAGTGCTGTAGCCCTGGATTCAAGAGTATACTAACAAATGCACTCACTTGTAGCTTCGAAAGTAAATCTTCCCATTCAGTGCAGTGAAGTGCAGAACATACTCTAAACCAGCCAGGCGGATATTTGATACTGTGGGGCCTCTGAAGAAATCTAAAAACAAATTTTAGGTTGTTAAAAAAACAAAAAACAAAAAACTAACATGTTTTTAAATTCAGTTACAGAGAGCTGGACTGTCGATGCTCCATTTCGTACCACTGCTCACAAAAAAAGATAAAAAGGTGGCACAAAAACTGGTCCCCGAACAATGTCTGAGACTCTCATCCCTTTACCATTTAAGCTCATGACTATTGTTCCGTGTTTAGCTCACTAAACCATGTAATTTTTCAGTTGTGAAGTTCTCCTTCTAAGCCAATGCTCAGCATAAGAGTCCATCACATTTATCATGCATGTTCACTTTTTTACAAATGTAAATCAAAGCATAAATTTTTTTATCTATGAGACAGGTAGGTTAAGATGGCAAATTCCTATAAAAACAGCTGTTCAAACTTTGACTGTTAAATCAAACTGGCCTCTGTTTTATGGTAGAAGCCAAGACACAAGAAAATTCTAACAGGAAATCTCAATTATATGAGCAAAGATAACAAACTAAATTGTTAAAGCCAGAAAAGAACCACTGAGATCCATGAATAGGCTGTTTCCCCACGGGTGGCACATGAAGTGATCTTGAATGATACATAGGCAGAATAATTTACTATGTATTACTTATCTTTTTATCAGATACCATTTGCCATTCACGGTAGAGACATAAAGTTTCCTTGTAAAAAGAGGAGTCAGTGTAAAGAAACCTCTTCGGAGAACACCACCATAATACTATGTGGACTTGGCTAAAGGTATGAAGGTAGCACAAGAATGAAAGAAGTCTGAAAAACAAGTTTGGTCCCCTGATTTTACAGCCAAGAAGACTGAACCCCAAGAAGGCTAAACAAATACACAAATAATATTTAGATAAGGAAAAGTTATACATAAAAGTTTATCCAACTTAATTAGGAAGAAATGGCCCAAGGCAAGTGATGTAGTAAACAGAAAAGCTCATTGGGTCCCAATTTGTAGCCACCCAGCATTGTCCTTCTCACTTCCGATTAGCTCAGATGAGAAACATCTCCAGTGCATGGACATACACATCCTTTGTTGTTTGCTTTTTTCTTTCTCATGGTTAACTAAAAGAAAATCACTAACGTGTATAAAAGAGGAACAAGTGTGTATGCACATGTATACACCACCCTTCCCTACTCCCCCAACAAAAATCCCTCAAGGATATTTTTATAAACCAGGTATATACTTTTTCAAAGTAAACTGATCTAAATTTGCATCATAATCAATAAACAGGGCTCCCATTATTTTGTCAAAATCTAACTCTCCTTCAGTGGCCAAGTTAATAAAGTCCCCCTCATTGTGTTGGAAGCACTAGTGAAGTCAATCTTTCTGGGGAACAAGATATGTACATTTCAGTTTCCCTGAAGCAGCTTTTGTAATGCAAATCATACAGCAGGAATATGTGTTTCTTCCATAAGCTTTTAAGAATGCAAAGGAAAAAAATGATGGTAGAAAATTTTTTTTTTTAATGCTTATTTTTGAGAGAGAGAAACAGAGTGTGAGCAAAGGAGGGGCAAAGAAAGAGGGAGACACAGAATCCGAAGCAGGCTCCAGTCTCTGAGAGCTGTCAGCACAGAGTCTGATGTGGGGCTCGAAACCATGAAGCGCAAGATCATGACCTGAGCTGAAGTTGGATGTTTAACTGACTGAGTCACCCAGGGGCCCTGAAGTGGAAAGTTTTAAAATCACTGGCCCTTTCCTCACACCATACACAAAAATTAACTCATGATCATAACTAAATGCAAAACCTAAAACTCTTAAGATTTCAACAAGAAAATACTAGAAAAAGTCTTTGTGATGCTGCTGAGGTAAGCAAAGGCTTCTTAAAATACAGGAAGAACATACCATTACAGAAAAAAAATGTAAAACAGACGTCACAAAAAACAAAAACTTCTGCTCAGGACACCTGGGTGGCACAATCACTTTAATGTCTGACTTCAGCTCAGGTCATGATCTCACGGTTTGTGAGTTCGAGCCCCACGTTGGGTTGTCTGCTGTCAGCACAGAGTCTGCTTTGGATCCTCTGTCCCCCCCTCCCCCCGCTCACATATTCTCTCTCTCTCTCTCAAAATTAAATAAACGTTAAAAATAAAATAGGGAAAGCTTCTTTTAAAACAAAACAAAACAAAACAAAAACCTTCTGTTCTTTGAAAGACGTCACTGAAAAAAAAGGCAAGCCACAGATTGGGAGGAAACATTCAAAGACTATGTATCAGACAAAGAGACAAAGGACTTCCCTCTCCCTCTCTGCTCCCCCCCCCCCCCCGCCACACCTTATGACACAAACAAACACCCCTACCTTATTACTCAAGAAGACAAATAACCTCCAAAAAAAAAATAATAAGGCAAAGATTTGAATAGACACTTCACCAAAAATATATGAATGGCCAATAAGCACACAAAAAGATGTTCAACATCATTAATCAGAAAATGCAAATTACAACTTCAACAATAGCACTACTTTATTTTATATAAATTTTTAAGAAATTTTATAGAAATTATTTAGAAACACATACTATCAGCATACAATATTCGTTAGAATAACTAAAATTAAAAAGAATGGTCTACCAAGTATTGGCAAGGCAGTGGAACTGGAGCTTTTCATACACCATTGGTAGGAATGTAAAATGGTACAGCCGTATTGGAGAACAGTTTCTTAAAACGTTAAACATACGCTATTCAAATGACCCTACCATTCCATTCCATTCCCAGCTAGGTATTTACCCAAAAGAAATGAAAACATATGCCTTCACAAAAATCTGTATATAAATGCTCACAGCAGCTCTACTGATCAAAAAAAATTTTCTTGAAAGCGAGCACAAGCAAGGGAGGGGGAGAGGGAGAGAGAGAATCTCAAGCAGGCTCCATGCCCAGCCCAGAACCCAACATTAGGGCTCAATCTCACAACCCTGGGATCATGACTTGAGCTGAAATCAAGAGTTGAATGCTTAATCGATGGAGCCATCCAGGCGCCCCAAGAAATGAAATCATATGCCCTCACAAAAAATTTGTATATAGATGTTTTAATTTTTTAATGTTTATTTATTTTTGAGAGACAGAGAGACACCGCATGCGAGGGAGAGGGGCAGAGAGACAGAGGGAGACACAGAATGGGAAGCAGGCTCCAGGCTCTGAACTGTCAGTACAGAGCCTGACTCAGGGCTCGAATTCACGAACCATGAAATTATAACCTGAGCCAAAGTCACACAGTTAACCTAAGACTGAGCCACTCAGGTGCCCCCTGAATATAAGTGTTCATAGCAGCTCTACTCACCAAAATTTTGATCTAATCAAAAGCTGGAATCAACCTAAGTGTCCACTGACAGATGACAAAATAAACAAATTGTGAAACAGCTATAAATGGAATACAGTTCGGCAATAAAAAGAAATGAACTACTGATAGATCCAACAAATCTCAAAACAAGCTGAGTGAAAGAAGCCAGACCAAAAAAAGTACATACTGTAGTGTACATACTGTGATTCTATTCACCTAACGCTCTATAAAATGCAAACTAATCCATAATCACAGAAAGCAGATTAATGTTTGCTTACAATACAGAAATAGGATAGATTGCACAGGGACACAGGCTAATTTTTGGGTGTAATAGGTTCTATACCTTGACAGAAGTGGTGTTTTCACAGGTGTATTACAGATGTCAAAAACCATCAAATTTTAAATCTTTAAATATGCAGACTTGCTTTTATGTAAAGCAGATCTCAAAAGTTATATAATTTAAAATTTAAAAATTTAAAGTAATCCCTAAAAACTGAAAACAAATGAACCTGCATACTGAGCTGAAGGCATAATCATACAGAAAAGAACTATTTCAAGTGACTTCAAAACAGTGATTTGACCATATATTCTTAGCAGGATGTATTTTATAGACAAAAAGAACTGCAAAAAACCCCAAAAACAACACAACAAAACCTTCAACTGCACTCAATATTCACATCATCAGTAGTAACACTGTATGGTAGGTAGTACAGTATAAAAGAAATGCATACTTGTGTTGGATCATTGAGAACCTGGATTTTTTTCATGGACGAAAGAAGGTACGCATGTGAAGTCAATGAAGTTAAGATCCTTTTGTCCTAAATTTGAGTTAGAAGTTTCAGTATGAACTCAGATACATTTTATCTTAACAAACAAATCTTAATTCACTGTTCCATTCTCTAAAAAAGCCTACAGTGACCAACCACAAAACAATCCCTGGCACCCAAACTGTGGTTTCTAAAATAATTTCTCATTTTAAAAATGTTCATTCAGGGTTGGGGCACCTGGGCGGCACAGTCAGTTAAGCGTCTGACTCTTTGACTTTGGCTCAGGTCATGATCTCACATTTTCTGAGTTTGAGCCCCGCATCGGGCTCTGCACTGACAGCCCAGAGCCTGCTTGGGATTCCCTTTTCCCTCTCCTTCTGCTCCTCTGCACATGTGTACACTGTCTCTCTAAATAAATAAATAAACATTAAAAAATAAAAGTTCAGGGCTGCTTAGAGAAAACAGCTAGTTGCAGGACTGGAGCAATGAATGTGTAAGAGGAGTCTGAAACATGGAAACCTCACCTCAAAGGGGCAATGAATTAAAATGTGTGGAAACTCAGAACACTGCCAAAAAAGCTGACCCGAAACTGGGCACGAATGATGGCTAAGGTAACAAGAGAGATACTAATGAGTAATGATAAACATAAAAACCTGGTTAAATACAAGTAAGGGGGTGGAGAAGAGGAAGATAAATTGGCTACTGTCAGAAGGAAAGCCCCAACTTGGATCTTTTTTTCAGCGGATCAATTCCAAGTAAAGATAAGATCTCACGCGTGGCTATGTCCACGAGTAAACACATTGAGAAAGGGGACAGAAGGTTACCATGTGTTGACAGGAAAGACCAGGGGATCCACAGTTAGAGAACACAGCAGATCCTGATTCTGCCACTTACTAGCTCTTCAATTGGCCTCAACTTCTTCATCCACAATATGGGACTAATATTATAATATACTGAATGTTTGCCCCTACCCCCTTGCCACTCTAAATTCATATGTTAAAAGTCCTAACCCTTAATGTGTTCGAATTTGGAGATGGGCCTCTGAGGAAGAAATTAAGATTAAATGAGGCATGCCATAAGGGTGGGGCCCTGGTCCCATAGAATTAGTGTCCTTATAAGAAGAGACCCTAGAAAGCTGACCGCCCCCCACCACCTCCACCTCTCTTCCCTTCCCTTCCTTCCTCCCTGAAGGAAAAGCCAGGAGCACAAAGCAAGAGCTGGCAAGAATCCTCATCAAAAATTGTGATTTTGCACTTTCAGCCACCAGAACTGTTTGTTTTTTAAGCCACCCAGCACATGGTATTTTTTACAGCAGCCCAAGCAGACTAACATGATTGCCTTTGTAAAGCTATAGAAAGAGTCAAACTAATAAATTACCTGACCTACATGATCCCACAGTTTTGGGATCGAGCCCCATGTCGGGCTCTGCTCTGACATCAAGGAGCCTGCTTGGGATTCTCTTTCCCCCTCTCTCCCTACTCCTCTCTCTCAAAATTAAAAAAAAAAAAAGATGCACTAAATCTAAAAATAGATATACTGATTTTCTATAAGGAAAAGCAATACCACTAAGATTAAATAGAAATCTAGATAGTATTTAAGAAAGCAAAACAGAAGCAAAAAAAATTTAGTTCAGCATGAACTAAATGCGCACCTGGCATAAAAACACTGAAGTTAAGGGCGCCTGGGTGGCTCAGTCGGTTAAGCATCCGACTTTGGCTCAGGTCACGATCTCGCGGTCCGTGAGTTCGAGCCCCGCGTCAGGCTCTGGGCTAATGGCTCAGAGCCTGGAGCCTGCTTCCGATTCTGTGTCTCCCTCTCTCTCTGCCCCTCCCCCATTCATGCTCTGTCTCTCTCTGTCTCAAAAATAAATAAACGTTAAAAAAAAAAAAAACACTGAAGTTAATAACTTCACTTTTCTTTCTGGCCAATTACCAAAAAAAGAGAACTTCCTAAAAGGATGGAAGCCCTTGATAACATTCTCTTTCCCCACTGCTCTACTTTACTTCATATGAACACAAAACATACACCAAGGAGTCTGCAGCTGGCTTACTTCATATTTACATTAAAAACACAACTGCCCTTGGGACCTGACAATCTCACTTCACTCCTCTACCTTCCTTCTTTCCCCAGATTCCTTTTTTGGTTTTCACTCCCTCTCCGTCACCACTGCATTATGTGGTTATTCTTGCCCTCTAGTGGAAGCACAAAATAATAAAGTTTTTATAAAAACCAATTATACAAAAGCAAATGAAAGCCTTCTGTTATAACAAATATATACTGACAATTAACAATTATTACGGAACAACTGGAGGGAAAAAGGCAGAAAATCTGGGCCAATGGAGTACAAGTAATCTTAGCTAAAAACCATCCTTGATATTTTGGGGTATGTAATTTTGAAAAAAGGAAATGTTGGTCATTGTCTTTCATGTATGATTTTCTTTTTTTAACTCATCAAAAATTCAGGTAAGAACCTATAGCAAAGATTCCAATAAGCCAATTGAACAGACACTTCTCCAAGGAAGACATCCAGATGGCCAACCGACACATGAAAAAATGCTCAACATCACTCATCATCAGGGAAATACAAATCAAAACCACAATGAGATACCACCTCACACCTGTCAGAATGGCTAACATTAACAACTCAGGCAACAACAGATGTTGGAAAGAAGGCAAAGAAAGAGGATCTCTTTTGCACTGCTGGTGGGTATGCAAGCTGGTGCAGCCACTCTGGAAAACAGTATGAAGTTTCCTCAAAAAATTAAAAATAGAACTACCCTACGACCCAGCAATGGCACTACTAGGTATTTATGCAAGGGATACAGGTATGCTGCTTCGAAGAGGCACATGCACCCCAATGTTTATAGCAGCACTATGGACAATAGCCAAAGTATGGAAAGAGCCCAAATGTCCATGGACTGATGAATGGATAAAAAAGATGTGGTATATATATATATATATATATATATATATATACAATGGAGTATTACTCGGCAATCAAAAAGAATGAAATCTTGCCATTTGCAACTATGGGGATGGAACTAGAGGGTATCATGCGAAGCGAAATTAGTCAGAGAAAGACAAACACGATATGACTTCACTTATATGAGGACTTTAAGACACAAAACAGATGAACGTAAGGGAAGCAAAAATAATATAAAAACATGGAGAGGAACAAAAGATAAGAGACTCCTAAATATGGACAACAAACAGGGTTACTGGAGGGGCTGGGAGAGGGGGGATGGGCTAAATGGATAAGAGGCATTAAGGAATCTACTCCTGAAATCATTGTTGCATTCATATGCTAACTAACTTGGATGATAAACAGATAGATAGATAATTAATTAATTAATTAATTAATAGGGGCACCTGGGTGGCTTGCTTAAACATCCAACTTCGGCTCAAGTCGTGATACTGTGGTTCATGAGTTTGGGCCCCGCGTCAGGCTCTGTTATGACAGCTCAGAGCCTGGAGCCTGCCTCCGAATTCTGTGTCTCCCTCTCTCCCTGCCCCTTGTGCCCCCCTTAAAATTAAACATTAAAAAAAAAATGAAAAAAAATGAAGGAGACTTGTGAACACATAGGAAAGGATGTAGTCATTACATAAGTCCTTAGGAACTAGTGTAGTTCACCAAGAATAACTCATCTATAAGACAACCTTACAAGGTTGCGAGAATAAAACAATACATATAAAGATCGATCATTAAGGATAATAAAAAAAAAGGAGTTGGGAAGTCACTGAAAGTTTTCTGGGAAAGAAACTTGATCTGAAACTTGCAAGAATGGAAGAAACTAGGTAAACGAGAACAAAAATCAGAAAAGACAATAGGAATGTGTACAATGTATTTTTAATAAGCCACTTTAAATGGAAAAAAGAGGAAGGAAATTGGGAGAGATAAAAAAAAAAAAAAAGTTATAAGGGGTTAGAGTCTAAAAAACCTTCCCTATCAAGACTAAGAAAAATAGAGGTTTTTGAGTTGGAAATGGATGATGTACAACAATCTTGAAAATTTAAGTTCTCAATTTTCTAAATTTAATGATGCCAATAATGACATAAAATGGGTGGAAGCATTTTATAAAGCATAAAATGTTTCATATATAGGTTGACAATGAAGTTACTAGAGCATCAAAAAATAAAAATGATCAATGCATTATAACATCCATTAACTCTCCCTTACTGCTAGTGGGGAATAAAGAAAATAATGAAAGGGTGCCTGGGTGACTCAGTTGGTTAAACGTCCAACTTCGGCTCAGGTCATGATCTCGTGGTCCGTGAGTTCAAGACATACGTTGGGCTCTATGCTGACAGCTCAGAGCCTGGAGCCTGCTTCAGATTCTGTCTCCCTCTCTCTCTGTCCCCACCCCCACCTCAAAAAAAAATTTTTTTTTAATTTTTTTTTAAAAAGAAAATAATGAAAAGGGGGGAAGAAAGGAAAGAGATCAAAAAGAAAAAGATGTATATATACAGTGAAGTGGCAAAGTGCCACCAATGACAGTCTTAGATTGCCTACTTGAGCAAACGTGTGGAGAAGTATTAAAATACTTACCAATAAGAAGATTTTTTAGCCTTCTGTAGTCTTCTGTTACATCAAAATCATCACCAGCAAATATTAACATGGGTTTTGTTCCCTCAGGACATTTACTATTCTATGAAACAGAAAAAAAATTATAATTATAAAATTATCAATTCTAAACTATTTATAAGTTGATTTTAAAGTAGTCAATTCTTACACAGTGATTAGTTTTCATATTTTAACTGTCCTAAAACTATATTTATGAATACTGATTAAAATCTAAAGATTTAAAACTACAGTTGCAACTTTTAAGCTAAAAAATTATTTTTTGTTCCACTCCCTTCATATCACCAAATTAATAAGTGGTCAAAGAATGATGTAAGCTATTTTTTAAAGTTATTCTGTACAAAGAATAAAAAGCTAAAATTGCTGCAAAACATACACAGCCTTTTAACAACCGACATCCCAGAGTCTAAACAAATTTAATTTCTTTAAATCATTTACTACCACTATGCCTTTCCTACTGTGTCACATAAACATTATTTAAATGAAAGCTAGATTAAACTACCAACTCCACAGTAACACGGGAAACAAGAGAATTTTATACAAGCTATAGAAAGTATGGGCAATCCTTACTCAGCATGGTTGAGGCTCTCACTAAAAAAAGTATTTTGTCCAGTTCTGGATTTTCCATACAAAGAAGAATGTGATGTGAATAATAATAACCTTTAAAAGCCACCAAAATAAAAGGAAAAAATCTAATACACTCTTTAACTAAATGATTAATTTATGACAGTGAACAAGTGTTAGTCTGAGCTTCCCATTGATTCTAGCACCTCTATTTTGGGATCAATCAAGGACTGTACACATCTAGAAACAAACAAACAAACAAACAAAAAACAGGACAAGAAAACAAATATCCTCTGCCCTAGGACCAGAGGTCACCTGTTGCCTCTTCCTGTTCACTCTTATTGACAGTCTCTGCTTCCTAACTCTGAACCTTAACTGTCTCTACTTAGGAGGTGTACCTAAGATCTGTGTCCTCTAGGGCCTGAATGGACCTTCCAGACCCAATGACTCTTCCATGGTTCCATCTGTGCCTCCCTGACCCTGCTGCTGCTACCCCTAGGTCTATGGAGGCTATTTAAGCATACAGAAGGTAAAGGGGCACTGGGTGGCTCAGTTGGTTAAGCGCCAGACTTCAGTTCAGGTCATGATCTAATGGTTTGTGGATTTGAGCCCCACATCAGGCTCTGTGCGGACAGCTCAGAAGCTGGAGCCTGCTTCAGATTCTGTGTCTCCTTTTCTCTCTCTCTCTCTGCCCCTCCCCTGCTAACGCTGTCTCTCCCTCTCTCAAAAAAAATAAATATTTTAAAAAAAGAAAGTACACAGAAGGTAAGAGAAAGTGAAGCAACATCCTGACCACAATGCATAATAAAAAAGATCATGTTACGTCATGACCCAGTCCACACATCATAAAAATATAAATGAACAATGGGGCTCAGTCGGTTGAGCATCTGACTTCGGCTCAGGTCATGATCTCGCGGTCTGTGAGTTCGAGTGCCGCATCAGGCTCTGTGCTGACAGCTCAGAGTCTGGAGCCTGCTTCCGATTCTGTGTCTCCCTCTCTCTCTGCCCCTCCCCTGCTCATGCTCTGTCTCTCTCTCTCTGTCAAAAATAAATAAACTTTAAAAAAAAAAATTTTTTTTAATATATATATATATGTAACTGAACAAGTTATATGAAACAGTACTTAACACGTAGGTCACTGATATTTTTCACAATGTGTAAAGCCAGAACTAGAAGAAACTACAACAGATGAGCTTTATTTGAATTATCTAAAAGGCACTAAAAATTCAAAATATTACATAAGTACTGTTTTTATAATTATGTAATGTCCTTGAACTAAATTTCTGAATTAAGTTTTTTTTTAAAACAAAGGGAAAGAAAGGAAATAATTCTTTTCTTTAAGTGTATTTATTTCTGAGAGAGAGAGAAAGAGGGAGTGGGGGGAGGGGCAAAGAAAGTGAGGGACAGAGGATGTGAAGCAGGCTCTGTGCTGACCACAGAGAGCCCAATGTGGGGCTCAAACTCATGAACCGTGAGGTCATGACCTGAGCCAAAGGCAGACGCTTAACCAACTGAGCCACCCAGACACCCCAGAAATGTCTTATAAATTATAAACAAACTTTCCAAATAAAATACTCCAAGGCACCTGCAATGTATCTTTTCCTATCTAAAATAAAACCATTGGAAAAAGTAAATAAAAATTTAAAAAACAACAACATTGGCCTTAAATTTTAATCATTTCATCCATTAAGGCTTATTTTATGTAAAACAACCATCCCTAAAAGTCTGGCCACATCTTAGAAAATAAGCTCCCAGAATAATCATTCAATTTCCTGGTAGAACTGAATCACTTCTCACTTAAGAGTAAACAGGAGGATGAGGCTTGGCTTGGCAATAAAAGTAGGCAAGTGAGAAAAGAAACATCTGGCGAAGAGGTCTTAAAAATAAGGACGTAGACGCAGAAAAGAAATAAATATGAAGAGAAAATATAACAGACATGCAATTCCAAAACAAACTAAAAACAAGTTGTAATGGAATAACGAGGTAAAAGTGAAGCTCTGGCTAACAGTGTAGGTAGGGACTGCCAATGTAAGCATATGGTCATCAATTAGTGATTATTATAGTTATGGATATGCTCCATGAGTGAAAATTTAGTATTCAATTTAAATGGTGCTTGTTAAGCGCGAGGCCTGACAAACGATAATGGTCTTGTGACCTGGTGGTTATAGAAGCTACACAATAACGCAAGTACTTCTTTGCTTTGGAAGTAAAATGGAAAGCACCGAGGGCTAGCATGCGTGCATCAACCAGTGCTCACACCCACTACCTGGTGACCAAGCCAGATATGCTGCTCCTCTCCAAGGATTCATACACTGCCCTAAAGACAAACTGTAATAAAATGATAGCCTCCACCATAACAAGGCATCACAGTTTACATACTTTACCAAACACCTTCCAAAACATTATATTCGCTGATAAACATTTTCACATATATTATCTCATTTGATATTATTATACCTATTTAATACTTGATTGCAATCTGAAGGTCAGGCAAGTAATTTATCAGGTCATAAAAGTCATCTAGGGGCGCCTGGGTGGCTCAGTCGGTTAAGCATCCGACTTCAGCTCAGGTCACGATCTCGCGGTCCGTGAGTTCGAGCCCCGCGTCGGGCTCTGGGCTGATGGTTCAGAGCCTGGAGCCTGCTTCCGATTCTGTGTCTCCCTCTCTCTCTACCCCTCCCCCATTCGTGCTCTGTCTCTCTCTGTCTCAAAAATAAATAAAAAACGTTTAAAAAAAAAAAAAAGTCATCTAAATGGCCAACACAGGCCTTCAATCCAATTGTTCTGTCTCGAAATCCAATCTCAGGCCACTGTTCTACCCTGTACCTGAAGAAGCTGGTGTAGCTAAGTAACATCTGGGAAGAGCCTGTTTGCAAACACACAACAAACTTGGAAAGCATATCCTCTTTTTAGGGGAGACTAGGAAAAGGAGTCATGACACATTTTACAATTCTTTCAACTATACCATGACCTTCAAAGACCCATAAACATGAACAATTATGTAACTTTCCACTGCAAACTTCAATATCCTTTCTTTCTAAGTTCTATATGTATGACTCCAGATCACCAATGGAATTCCCCTGGGCCTCAATCTCTAACTTTATCCAATAGGAAAAGTAATTTTAGCCTTACACAGGGTAGCAATGAAATCTAAATAAAATAATTACTTGATGGAACATTTGATGGAACAGATTCTGCTAAAGTAGAGTTCTGAGGGAACAGAAGCCCAGTTTGGACCCAGATGCTAAATTAGAATAGTTTTCTTGCCTATTTACTACTTTCTATTTAATAATCCATGCAAACAACGGAGACACGAAGATGTAAGTCCTGAAGAGAAAGACTGAACTAGCATTTTGGTGGCCAGCAGCCAAAATACTGTAGGACCAGCCAAAGTATCGTAGGTTTAGAACAAGGCTCGCTTTCAAACTCTGGTATTTATTTAAAAAAATTTTTGCAATGTTTATTATTTTTGAGAAAGAGACAAGAGTACCAGTGGGGGAGGAGCAGAGAGAGAGGAAGACAGAACCTGAAGCCAGCTCCAGGTTCCGAGCTGTCAGCACAGAGCCCGAGGCGGGGCTCAAACCCATGGACTGCGAGACCATGACCTCAGCCAAAGTCAGAAACTTAACTGACTAAGCCACCCAGATGCCCCAGAAAACTCCAGTATTTCTGAGGTTCCATAAAATAGGTGCTGTGACAATTGAGGGAGAGGATAGCATTTAAACTATGAGCCTAGACAAGAGTTAAAAACCACTCTGAATCTAACTGCTAGAAGATCCAAATATGTTATATGTTTATATCTCTTTTTAAAGTAAAAATAAAATGAGGGAGTTTCCACAGCATGAAAAGGAACAAAAAATTTTAAATATAGTGTATTTTCCAGCTTCCTGTCTTTACACCAAAATAGTGACACTCAAAAACATAAATAAAATGAAATTTACTTTTATCTCAGAGCACACTAGAATAAAAACAAAGTTAAGCTACAAACTGTGATAGTACTCTTCACCACAAGATGTCACTATTGCCCAAGAACAACATTACAAAATGCTTTTATTTTTATGATTAGTATCGTACCTTGATGTCTTTTAGAGAGACAAACTTCTCAATACCTAATTCGATCATATCGAGCACGTGGTAGTCATACATACGACCTAGAAGGAAAATACATTTTCTTTTAAACATTTATTTTTCCCAAAGAGACACCTTATATGTACCCACTAATTTGCATGTCCAAAATGTTATTATCTCCCTTTTTTTTTTCTCCTTATACCCCACCAAACATGTCCCCTTCTTTCTTAAACTTTCAACTCTACCTAGAATACAGTGTTGCAATCTTGGCCCTGAAAGGATCTTGGAAATCGTTTAACCAAACTCCCTTATTTTATAGAAGAGTAAATAAAGGCCCACAAGAAGTAAAAGGGGTTGCCTAAGCCAATGACGATACCAAGTTAAACGTCAACTCTTACTGGTGAAGGGTTAATTTATGTGGGTAGGTATGCTACTGTTTTTTTTCTCTAACACTGATTTAAGATACATATATTTTAGAAAAATATCGGCAACTTTTGGTAAAGTAGTATTTTTACATGCCTATTCTCTACCTGCAGTCTGATAGGTTAAAAATTTCATTCAAAGGCACAAGAAAAATTTTTAAAAACTAGCTTAGAGCTTACTTGTTATTCCTGAAATCTCAACACCATCAATTAATCTGAGTCACAAAACAGACTGTAAACACAAACATTAGAAAGTAAATTATATTTACCTATTACTAGATTATTTGGCCTCTTCTTATTATGGGAGCCAAACATGAATAAAGAGCAATCTGACTTCTTTGAAAAGAATTCCTATAAAACCAAAGAAATCCCAATTAATGCATAAATATAAGAACTTTACGAACTGTATTCTGGGGGCACCTGGGTGGCTCAGTTGGTTAAATGTCCAACTCTTGCTTTTGGCTCAGGTCATGATCTCAGTTCATAGGACTGAGCCCCACATCCAGCTCAGCGCTGTCGGTGAAGGAGCCTGCTTGGCATTTTCTCTCTCCCTCTCTCTCTGCCCCTCCCCTGCTCGTGCACACATGCACATGCTCTCTCCTCTCTCTCAAAATAAACTTTAAACTTTAGTCATAGTTTTAAAAGTATGAAAGTCTTACTTCAAAAAGAAACAAACAGGGGTGCCTGGATGACTCAGTTGGTTAAGCATCTGACTTTGGCTCAAGTCATGACCTCCTGATTCAGGAGTTCCAGCCCTGCATCGGGCTCTGTGCTGACAGTGGGGAGCCTGCTTGGGACTCTCTCGCTCTCCTGCTCACTCTGCCTTTCCACCCTGCCCCCCAAAATAAATAAACTTTAAAAATTAATAAATCTTACTTCACTTTCACTTTACAACAAAATTCCCTCATATAGGATGATTTCGAATTCAAAAAATCACAAATTACTAAAGGAACAGTAATTAGTCCAATCATGTATATGCTGTCTTAAATCAGAGTTTCTTGTACTCACCAATGATGTCTGATCCTCAAATGGTCTTGTAATGTTTTTCCTAAAAATATTTTTAAAAGATTACCTTAATTTTAATAATCTTAATTAGCAATTCACCCATAACAATTAAGTAATATATTAAAAAAAGATAATTTTGTAGTAGATGATCAAAAATAAAGTTAGAGGGATATTCATTCATTCAAATATGTATTTAGTGCCTATTATGTGTCACTCACTGTTGTATGAGCTAAGGATACTAGAAAACAAACAAGATCTTTGCTTTCATACAGCCTACATTCTAGTGGAAAAATAAAAATTTCAAAAAGTAATTAATTGTAGTGACAAAAATAAAATAGGGTATTGTGTTAGTTATGAACAGTGGAAAATGACTATTTGAGCTGAGATGTGATAGATAAGGAATGAGCCATTGAAAAGTTTTGAGGCTGAGGTGCCTGGGTGGCTCAGTCAGTTAAGCGTCTGACTCTTGATTTTGGCTCGGGTCATAATCTCATGGTTTGTGGGTTTGAGCCCCACTCAGCATAGAGCCTGCTTGGGATTCTCTCTCTTTCTCTTTCTGCCCCTCCCCTACTCACACTCACACTCTCTCTCTCAAAATAAATAAACATTTTTTTAAAAAAAAGTTTTGAGGCTAAGGGTATTCTAGGAAGAAGGAACACAATAAGCAAAGATTCTGAGATGGAAACAAGCTTAGACTATTCAAGAAATGGAAAGAAGGCAAGTATCACCGAAGCTTAGCATGCAAAGGGAAAATGGTGGGGCATGAGGTCAAAGATGTAGGCATGGCCCAGATTATGTTGGTCAAGGTAAGGCCTTGTTGGTCAAGGTAAGGAATGTAGATATTAATATAGTAACAGGAAGCACTAAAGAGTTTCAGGCAGGAGAGTGACATGACTGAACACAAATTTTCTTTTTACTACTTTTTTAAAATCATAATCATTTTTAAATTTTTTTTATTTTAGAGAATCTCTACCAGGCTCCCCGCTCAGCACAGGGCCTGATGCAGGGCTCAATCCCACGACCCTGGGATCATGACCTGAGCCAAAATCAAGAGTTGGATGCTCAACTGACTGAGCCACTCAGGCACCCCTCAAATTTTCTTTTTAAAGGACTATTCTGTCCACTATGTGGAAAGGGAATGTAGTTATGGCAAGAGAGAAAAGAATTAGCAAGAAGCTATCACAGTAATCCAGGAGAGAAAGAAATAAATGGTGTATTGGACCAGGAACACTAGTAGGGGAGCTGGAGTAGAACATGCTATCTTTCATGCAAAAGGGAGAGAAATACGTATATTTTTCTTTGCTTAAATATGCATAAAATCTGGTAAAACATGTAAGAAACTATATATTTTCACTTATAATCTCTGATTTCTCATCATGTAAATGAAGTTTCCATAAAATAGTTCATAATTTTTATGAAGCAAAATCAATGTACATGATCTTAATTTTGTTCAAAGAATAAAATAAACATACAGACATGAAAATATCTGTACACATGTGAAAATGGGTGAAGGGAGTGGGAGATACAGGCTTCCAGTAATGGAATCAATAAGTCATGGGAATAAAAGACACAGCATAAAGAATATAGCCAATAACATAATAATGGCAGATGGTAGCTACACCTATGATGAGCACAGCATAATGGAGACACTTGTCAAATCAGTGTTTTACACCTGAAACTAATGTAACATTGTGTGTCAACCATACTCAAATAAAACCAATTAAAATATGTATATACACAGGGAAAACATGTCAGAATGTACATAGTGCTATGGGTGATTATTCTATTATCCCAATTATCTAAGAGTAGCATGTATTACTTTTATAATCAGTAAAAAGAGTATTTTTTTTTAATGTTTATTTATTTTTGAAGGAGAGAGAGACAGAGTATGAGTGGCAGAGGGGCAGAGAGAGAGGGAGACACAGAATTGGAAGCAGGCTCCAGGCTCTGAGCTGTCAGCACAGAGCCCAATGCAGGCTCGAACTCACAAACCGCAAGATCATGACCTGAGCCGAAGTTGGACGCTCAACTGACTGAGCCACCCAGGCGCCCCAAAAAGAGTATTATTTTTAAAGATGCAAGGCAAACAAACTAAGAAAAACTACTACAGCATTTACGATTAACAACCATCAGCTAACTATAAATCACAAATAAGCAAATATGACCTGTTGAAAACATGGAAAATGCAAGTTAAACAAAGTGTGATTTTGACTTCTTAGCTTAAAAACATAAACAAAAAGTGGGTAATGGTCTATGAAACTTGTATATTGCACTCTGCTAAAAGGACAACCTTTCCAAAAAGCAGTAATTAATATGCTCTATTGGGCATGAAGTAATCTCATGTCTAGAAATCTCACATAGGAATTAATTCAAAAGGATAATTCATTTGTGTAAAAATGGCCATTTTAGCATAATTTATAAGAATAGCAAAAAAGAAAAACCTACATTTTTAGCAATAAAATTGCTAAAATTTATAAGAATAGCAAAAAATAAAAACCATAAAATTAAGGTAAGTTATAAATTTTAGTATAACCATTTAATAGATATTATATTGGCAATGAAAATAATACCTAGGGCACCTGAGTGGCTCAGTCCGTTAAGTGTCCAACTTTGGCTCAGGTTATGATCTTAGGGTTCATGAGTTCAAGCCCTAACATCAGGCTCTGAGCTGCCAGCACAGAACCTGCTATGAATCCTGTCTCCCTCTCTCTCTCTCTGTCCCTCCCCCATTTTTGCGCACGCTCTCTCTCTCTCTATCTCTCTCAAATATAAATATTAAAAAAAGAAAAGAAAAGAATACCTAAAGGATCACTTACTAACAGAAAAATTTTAGGGGCACCTGGGTGGCTCAGTGAGTTAAGCATCCGACTTCTGCTCAGGACATGATCTCACGGTTTGTGAGTTCGAGACCCATGTTGGGCTCTGTGTTGACAGCTCAGAGCCTGGAGCCTGTCGTCATAGTCTGTGTCTCCATCTCTCTCTGCCCCTCCCCTGCTCACACTCTCTCTCCATCTCTCTCAAAATCACATAAACATTAAAAAAAAAAATTTTTTTTAAAGAAAAATGTTTATAATATAAATGAAAAAGGCTTGATATAAAATTTAATGTATGTTGGGGCACCTGGGTGGCTAGTCGGTTAAGCGTCTGACTTTGGCTCAGGTCATGATCTCGCGGTTTGTGGGTTCAAGCCCCACGCTGGGCTCTGTGCTGACAGCTCAGAGCCTGGAGCCTGCTTCAGATTCTGTGTCTCTCCATCTCTCAGCCCCTCCACTGCTCATGCTCTGTGTCTGTCTCTCAATACTAAATAAACGTTTAAAAAAAAAATTTTTTTTTAAATGTAATATATGGCAAAAACACAAATAATATTTTATTATTTTGCTAAAGAAAGAAGATAGACTCTGAGGCTATATGTTGTATGATTCCATTTATGTAACATTCTAAAAAAGGAAAAACTATAAGGATAAGAAACAGTTCACTGGTTACAGGGGGGAGGGGAAAGGGTGGCCCTCAAGAGCACTGCACAAAGAAATTTTTAGGATGATGATATGGTTTCTGTATCATGACTGTTTCCATATCATGTGGCAGACACAGCCTAATGCATTTTTAAAAACTCATAAAACTGTACACCACAAAGAGTAAATTTTACATACTTAAATTCAAACAACAACCGGGAGAAAAGTGGAGAAAAACTCAAAATAGAATACAATCTAATAAACGACCCTAACTGTAGTTTAAAGTAATAACACAATCGGGGCGCCTGGGTGGCTCAGTTGGTTAAGCGGCCGACTTCGGCTCAGGTCATGATCTTGCGGTCCGTGAGTTTGAGCCCCGCATCGGGCTCTGTGCTGACAGCTCAGAGCCTGGAGCCTGTTTCAGATTCTGTGTCTCTCTCTGACCCTCCCCTGTTCATGCTCTGTCTCTCCCTGTCTCAAAAATAAATAAAACATTAAAAAAAAATTTTTTTAATAAATAAATAAAGTAATAACACAATCACATTAAATAGGCAGAAAAAAACCCAACCTAAGTTACATTTGAAAACAGTATTTGAACTGGACACCCTAAGGCTAAAGACAAAGAACTGTACACACATTCTATACTTTAGTTAGTAATTTTGTTTCTTACAGGGTTAGACATTCTGAAAGTATGCACGTACTAGAAACCTACAAATCAATAAACATATTATCAATCATGAAAGCCAGGTTTCTTACTGTCAGAAGAAGCACAGTTACAAATAAGAAAAGAAGAAAGGCTGGAATGAAGTCTGTGGCAGTGGACTGGAATTGGGAGTAGTATTAAGACTCATGATTTTTTTAGGAAGTATCAGTATGAACTCAGAGTTTTTTTTAAATACATAAAATTAAATTAGATGTGCATGTATGCATGGGTTAACATGCATAATACTTATTTTCAAGCTCTGTCTGCTAAGAGGATCTAGAGACAATGACACTTCCGTAGCAACTAAGCATACTTTGTGCCCAGATCTCTGTTTTCTAAATTACCAGCCCCCGATATATGGAAACAGGGCTCCACAGAGAAGGGATTGATTCCAGAGCTTTTGCAAGGAAAAATACAAGATGAGCTTGGAGCATCGTGTGGCACCAAAAAGGAGGACTTAAACACAAGGGGCATGTTGAAAGAACATAGGAGCCACCCTGAAAGAGATCTTAATGGCAAAAGGTATAATAATTTGAGCAACAAAATAGTGACAGCATTGGATTATAACTCAAAGAATATAAGTATCTGTAAGTCCACACTAATATAAATGAGTAATTCAACAGAGAAGAGAGAGATTTTCCTTACAAAATTCCAATTAATAAATGTAGAAGGAATGAGACAGAAAACCACCATTAGAACACCAAGAGTAATCCCTATGTAGACAACAGTCACTGATGGATGCTAAAATTAATAAGCAAAAGTGTGATGAGAAAGAGGATTATTTGCACAGTGTTTGCACAGTCTCCAAATATTTCCTCCAAACATTCACTAGTTACAAAGGGAAAAATAATAAATTTATAGTGGAGAAACCAAGCAGACATCACTTTAACCGAGGTTAATGCTACCAACATAAGACATCCTGTACTCCCCGGTATCATTTATTGAGAAAAGCACATCACTTTTGTGGTACCCTTGCCAAAAACACATAAGGCTCAATCTATTCATGAGAAATGTAAAACAAATACAAACTGAGGTATATTTTACAAAATTATTAACAAGTACTCATCAAAAACGTCAAAGTCATCAAAAAGAGAAGGACTGAGGAACTGTCACAAATGGGAGAGTAAGGAGACATGACAACTAAATGCAATATAGGATCCTGGAAGAGAAAAAAGATATTATTGGAAAAACTGGTGAAACAAGTCAAGTCTATAGTGCAGTTAAAACATTATTGTACCAATGTTCACTTCTTACTGTTGATAATTGTACTATGGTTACATAAAACATAACACTAAGAGAAGCTGGATGAAGGGTATATGAGAACTCTACTATTTCTGCAACTTTTCTTCAAATCTATAATCACTCAAAATAATATACATATGATAAGATTACAACCATGTAAGAATATTCAATACAAATGAAAACACAAACTAGAAAGAAATAAGTTTTAAAAATACTAATGCTAAAAAATAAAAAAATAGGGGCTCCAGGGTGGCTCAATTAGGTATCCAATTCTTGATTTTGGCTCAGGTCATGATCTCACAATTCGTTAGTTCAAGCCCCAAGTCAGGCCATGCTGATACTGAGGAGCCTGCTTGGGATGCACGCTCTCCCTCTCTTCCTCTCTCTGCCCGTCCCCTGCTCACATGCATGCGTGCACATGCATGCGCTCTCTCTCAAATAATAAATGTTCAAAAATTTAAATAAAAACATAAATAGATAAAATAAATAAATAATGTTAATAGCTGTATTTAAGGAACTGTCATTTTCTCTCTTTTTTTTTTTTTAATGTTTATTCGTTTTGAGACAGAGAGGGAGACAGTGCCCATGAGCAGGGAGGGGCAAAGAGAGATAGAGAGAGAGAAGAAGGGGGGGAGAGAGAGAGGAGGAAGGAGGGGGGGAGAGGTGAGGGGGAGAGAGAGGGGGGAGGGGGAGAAGAGAGAGAGAGAGAGAGAGAGAGAGAATATCCCAAGCAAGCTCAAACCGTGAGATCATGGCCTGAGCTGAAACCAAGAGTTGGTTGCTTAAACAAATGAGCCACCCAGGCGCCCCTGTCATATTTCTTAAACAAAGTACTTTTCTAAATCTCCCATAAAGTAATTATTACCTTTATAACAGAATAATAGGAGTTAAAATAAATCATTACTTACTTTTTATACAGAACGCCATATGGTTTTTTCAATGCATACTGTAAAACATAATTTAGTTTTCAAAATAAATTACATTCTGAAAAGCAGAGATAAAAATTAAATTGTATTATATCAGTCATTATACAAGATTACCTGGTCCCTGAATCCTATTCTGAGGTCTTCTGCTTGGCTCTCTTTTGATCACTTATCTAAACCTGTAACATAAGCTTAATATTCTGACTTAGACTACACTTTCCCAATTAAAAGTTTCTATGCCCTGAGCACCTGGGTGGCTCAGTCGATTAAGCATCTGACTTTGACTCAGGTCATGATCTCACAGTTCAGGAGTTCCAGTCCCACATCAGGTGAGCTCAAGCCCCCACTTGATGTGAACACAAGCCCTACTTCAGGTAAAAACATGAGCCCCACTTCTCTCTCTCTCTTTCTGTCTCTCTGCCCACCCCCCCCCCAGATTCTCTCTCTCTACCCCCCTGCCCTTCATTCACTTGTGCCCTGTCTCTCAAAAAAAAAAAAAAAAGTTTCTATGCCCTTTCAAAAATCCATCCAACTTAAATGATTTCTTTCATTTCTTTAAATTCTACCTATTCTATTCTTTCCAGGAAAACAATTTGAGAGTAGAAAGAAAAGCAAAAGAAAGCAGATAAAAACAAATCCTATTGGGGCACCTAGATGGCTCAGTCAGTTAAGCGTCTGACTTTGGCTCAGGTCATGATCTCATGGTTCGTGGGTTTGAGCCAGCCCCATGTCAGGCTTTGTGCTGACAGCTCAGAGCCTGGAGCCTGCTTCGGATTCTGTGCCTCCCTCTCTCTCTGCCCCTCCCCTGCTCGAGTTCTGTCTCTCTCTCTCTCAAAAATAAATAAACATTAAAAACATTTTTTTAATAAATAAATAAAACCTATCAAGAAAAGCTGACAAAATTGAAATAATGTTATCTGGAGATGAGAGAGCTGAGAAACAGTTACAATGAGGGCAATAAGAACTAGAGTTTTTAAATTCAGCCCTTGAAAAAATTCCTGTCGAGGCACTTGGTGGCTCAGTTGGTTGAGTGTCCAACTTCAGCTCAGGTTATGATCTCACAGTTGGCGAGTTCGAGCCCCGTGTCGGGCTCTGTGCTGACAGCTCGAAGCCTGAAGCCTGTGTCAGATTCTGTGCCTCCCTCGCTGCCCCTCCCTCGCTCACGCTGTACCTCTCTCTCAAACATAAACATTAAGAAAAAATTTTTTTAAGTTCCTGTCGTTCAGCCCTCTTTTCATTTTTTTCTTATTTCTTTCCATTCATCCACTAATAATCAGTTGTTACCAGTATGATCAGTTCTGCTCTACTATAAGGAATAACAAAGATCTAAGGCATTACCTTACATTAGGGAAAGGAGTAAATGAGGGAAACAATGAAAAGGAAAATGACTGACTATCAGAGCTGATAGATAAAGGAAATCCAGCAGTAAAACCTATCTTTTAAGTACTAAAACTTTTTTTTTCTTTTTTTAAGTTTATTTATTTGCTTTAGTAATCTCTACACCCACACTGGGGCTTGAATTCATGACCCTAAGATCAAGAGTCACATGTTCTTCTGACCGAGCCTGCCAGGCACCCCTTCAGTAGGAAAACTTTTTGGTAATTCTTGACCAAATATTTCCCTGCCTTGGTGTGATGCACACTAGCACAGTGACAACTCAAGAATCATCAATATGAATGTTAACTACTGTAATAACCTGTAACATTGTGTTATTCTTGGAACTTACTTAAATACAGGGCCAGAATCCTATCAACACAATGACACTGAGAAGGATGAGCATGTATTAGATTATTCAGTTATCTGAACTATTGTGTTTAACAAACGTCAACAGTTTAGTCAAGTTTAAAAATCAATTATTTAGTTGATTTAACTCAAAGAATCTATCTGCTGTATCCAAGGCCTAAATAATCAGCCACTTACTAGGTATCTCCATGGACTATGCCTTTCATTCACTGATTAAATATTTACTGAGCACCTACTGTGTGTCACACAAAGGGCTAGACATGAGGCTACAGAGGTAGGAAAAACGTAAAGCTTTTAACTTCATCACTTATATTATAGGCCCTGAACTGAACATATTACTTTTCTCTTCAAACCTGCTCCACATGATATATTCTCTACTTGCCATTATCACTTATCAAGAACCCAACCCAGAAACCTGGGAAGTTCATACTTCTTACTCATGCCCAAACTCTTCTACCCTCATCATCTACTCTCTCTGATGATCTCTCATTTTCACTGGCACCACCACATTCCAGGTACTCATTACCCGGCTGAAAACAATGGTTGAATCAGTTGCTACATTTGCTCTCAGTTTTCCCTGGTCAAACTGATTAAAAGGACTGATCATACCTGCCACCTCCAATCTTTCAGCGGTTCCTCAGATCTTTTACAACAAAGCTCAATCAAACTCCGTGTTGCTACCTGATCCCTGCATGTTCTTCTAGCTCCATCAAGCCCACTTTCCTTTAGCCATCCCCAATTATTTGCAGTTCCCCAAACACATCATATGCTCCTTCACGTTCCCTTTTGCACAAGTTTTTTCCTCAACCTTGGAAGACTTTCTGCTTCTCCTCCTCTCCTCCTCCTTGTTCTGACTCCTCCTTCAAAATGAAGTGTCTCCTCTGGGAAGCCCATTCTGTGTATGGCTACCCCTATGGGATTTTAACTGCCTCCTATCCTAGCCTCTACATGCCTCCAGCACAGCAGTTAATTCAGTGTTATAATTTCTTATTTGCCTGTCTCCCTCATTAAGCTCACTGAAGGGACAGACGTGTTTTATGTAACTCTTAATCCTCAGCACCTAGCGCAGTGCTTGGCGTTGCTGACGGAATAAACAGATAGTGATATGCAGTTATTTCACTTTACAAACTAGAGATGTTCCTTAAATGTGGGTAAACCAAAGTCCAGTCATTGAAATCAGTTCAAATTTACAAAAGGAACAACAGTAGTTGCTTTAAGGAAAACCAGTGGATAGTGTCTTGCCATGGCAAATTATCTCCAACTTGAGCTTTTTTCTAAGGCAAGGCAAACTTATCCACGTATCCAGCAGCCCAAACTTGTATGCTGAAAATTTCCTAAAATGATTCCAATATCATTTAAAAAATAAGTGTATAGGGACATCTGACTAGCTCAGTCAGTAAAGTGTGCTACTCCTGATCTCAGGGTCGTAAGTTCGAGCCCCACAATGGGTGTAGAGATCAGTTAAAAAATAAAATCTTTCAAAAATAAAAATAAAAAAATTATTATATACATACCACATCTCTAAGTACTTGTGTCACCAGTAAATTTGCATTTCCCCCTTTAATCAGCATAGCATTTTTAACATTTTCACTAAGTTTCGGTTCTCTCTTCTCAAGGAATCTCTTGGCTCGTTTTGTTTTTGGCTTTCTGTTTGGAAAATCACAATTTGTAACAACTTAAAACATTTTCCTCATAGTACAAAATCATGACTTTACTAACATGCAAATTCTTAAAAATCAACAATTACATAACATTTATCAGTTAGGATTCCACCACTAAACAAAAATCTCACTTTTTAGGGAGATATTAACAAAAGGTATTCAGCTATTACTATTAAGTAGTGTTAACTTTATTAGCTTTTGATTTTTTTTAAAGGCTTTCATTTTTTTAATATCACCAACATTCCTTTATTACTGTTTTTTCTCTAAACCTTTCATAAAAAAAAAAAAGACTCAATGAAGACTGTTGCTATTTTTATTCCATCATTTTTCCTTCAGCCTTAGAGCAAACAGTACTCTTACCCTAACACAAAGCATTGCACACCAACTAGTGATCAATCTGTGGGCAGTTACCAAACACAGGGAGGCTACTCATTGTTTATCTTTCCTATAGGTCGTAGACCTACCGGGAAGTATACACTATCCCACTCCAACATCACAGCTGAAAAAGTCCAACATTATTGCCGCCAACGGGGAATAATAATGACTGACACTTTTATAGAGTTACCTTACTAAGGCTTATCTTCACCAAGACCCTACCACACAGGTAAAATTATTATCTTCATTTTACAGATGAGGCAACTGAAGCCAGAGAGGTAATTTGGCCAAGGTCACACAACTTGCAAGTAAGCCAATCTTCAAAATGAGCAAAATTTAAAAACTCATCTCGACCACTGTGCAAAATATGAAGGGAAAACAAATTCATTATTCTGACTTTATGATGTGACAGGAGCAGAATGGTTTTATACAATTCTGTTCAGAGAAATTCTGTTCTGCTTCCACTATATCTTGCTTTTCCAACAGTTCTTGGCCATCTACTGAAAGAATTCCTCCTCTCTTAAATAACTACGACCCACCATCCTCCTTTCAGTCCTGTGGACACTTTGAGCAGGAAAAGAAAAACGCAATATACACACACTTCATTTATCAAGCAGAGTTTAAAAATTCTCCTGCAGACAAAGTGTTAAGCAATATAAATAAAGCCTCCAATCACTTACTGTTTGATAAAGATACACATTATTTATTAAATCAAAAAATATTTAGTATGTCTTATGGCAAAAAACAGTGCTCTATATTTCATGTGGTTTATTACTTCTCACTAACCAACTAATGCAAATAACATCTTCTATGTTGTATCAGCTGTTTGTTCCCCCATCAGATCATAGTCTTACTCATCTTTGCAGTCCCCATACCTAGAGGAATATATAGCAGATGCACAAAATTCTCTGAATGACTAAAAGACGAATTTGTTTTGATTAGATGTTAATCCAGGCAAATCCCAAGAAATAACAGCAGGACTATTCAGAAGACCAATAAATATTTTCTGAACGCATTTAAAACAAACATCAACTCAAGGGAACAAAAAAACTAATGAACATTTCTACGTGCTGTAGCAAAGGCTTTACGTACATACATTCTCGCCAGTAATCTTCACAGTTCAATGAAGTACGATTATTACGAACGCTATTATACAAAGTAAACTGAGGTTTAGGGGGATTAAATGGCCTAAAGTCACAAAGTTTTGTGAACGCGCCCGGACTGTCACCTACATCTGTCAGATTCCGAGGCCTTGTGCTCGTAACCATTCATTCGACCACCTTCCTCACGCTTCTCGGGAAACCAGGACTTTTCTAACTGGCTAGAATAAAAGCGGCGAACACCTCCGTGCTACCGCCTGGCAGCTCCCACCAGTGGGCTTCCCGGCACTTCATCGCCCAGCGAGCTGCACTACTAGAGACCTAGGCTAGCGGATGGATCGACCCACCATAAGCCAAACAGCGGGAGGAACGAGAGGAGTAGCCCAGGCGGAGAGGAGGTTTTTTCACTCGTCCCCACCACACGAGTCCCACTCCCCAACGTCCCCCATAGAAGGGACCCAGCGCACTTACACAACTCGATCCAAAGCGTCCATGGCTACCGCAACACGAACCCGCAGAACACACGTGCACAGCGCGGTTACGCGAGATACGCCAGTGGCCCGGAACAGGCGGAACCGGAACTTGAGCGTGGCGTCACTTCCTGGGACCGCCCCATCATGGATGCCTAGGCTTTTTTTTTTTTCCCCCCCTTCTCCCTTTAATGAAATTGCGCCCCTTTCCCTTGGTAACAGATTTTTGCCTTGGCTTTTAGCCGGAAATTAACACTTTAGGTAACATCGTCTATAGCAGCTTGATGGACGCGCCTGTGTGTATACCTGCAATAAGGTATTCAGGGACCAGATGTTATTCTTCTGGGAACCTCCCAGAATGTCAGAAAGGTTCACATGGTAGGTACTCACACAGTGAGTGAAATCAATGTGAAATATGCACTATTGACCGAACTGTAAGCTCAGTGAGGCAGAATTTATAAATACTGCAGTGCCCGACACATAAAAAGTGTGCATTGAAAGTTAACACTATGGATCTTCATTTATAGCCCCAATTTTTAAATTGCTATATAATTCATATGCCATAAATTTTACCCCTGTAAAGTGTACATTTCACTGGTTTTTAGTATATTCACAAAGGTGCAACTATCACCACATCTAATATCAGAACATCTTTATCACCCCAAAAGGAAACACCCACCCTATCAACCCAATAGTAGTCACAACCCATTTTCCTGTGTGGTAACACACAGGCTGTCAGCTACCTAAGCTTGAGGTCAAGCATGCCATGCCTTCTTTTGCCTCCTACAGAATTGACACAAACTTGGTGGTAAGAAATCCCAAGCTCTTCAAGAGCTGGCTTGGGGTGCCTAGGGGCATCAACGTCTGTGGCCTGGCCTCTGCCATCACACTGATTTGCTGACTTCCTCTGGCCAAGCCAGACCATTACCCTACACCTTCTTTTCTTCAAAGAGTTTTATAATTTCAGCTCCAACATTTAGGCCTTTGGCCCATTTTGAATTAATCTTTGTATATCGTATAAGATAGGAGATCCAACTTCATTCTTTTGTATATGGATATCCAGTTGTCCCAGCATCATTTGTTGAATAGATTATCTTTGGGGTGCCTGGGTAGCTCAGTGGGTTAAGCAATGGGACTCAACTTCAGCTCAGATGGTGGTCTCATGGTTTGTGGGTTGGAGCCCCACATCAGCATGGATCCTGCTTAGGATTCTCTCTCCCTCTATCTCTGCCCTTCCCTGCATGTGCACGCACAAACTCTCTCTCTCTCTCTCTCAAAATTAATTAATTAATTTTTTTTTTAAAGATTATCTTTGCTCCATTTTATTGCCTTTGCTCCTTGGTCTTAAATCAGTTGACTATATTTATGTGGATTTATTTCTGGGCTCTGTATTCTGTCTATTAGGTATTATCTATTCTTTTGCCAATTCTCACTATCTCCATTATAGTAGCTTTATAACAAGTCTTGAAGTTGGGTAGTGTCAGTCTTCCTACTTTGTTTTTCAATATTGTGTTAGCCATTCCAGGCCTTCTGCCACTGCATATAAACTTTATTTTTGTTATGATTCTTTTTTACAAAAGTTTATTCTTAAATGTACAAACGGATCTAAGACAACACTTGATTCTAGCTATAGGTGGCAACAGATACTATGACAAGGAATCCAAATGTTTGAACAGGAATGGAATTTAGGATCACATTGTCTCGGGGCGCCTGGGTGGCTCAGTCGGTTAAGCAGCCGACTTCGGCTCAGGTCATGATCTCGCGGTCCGTGAGTTTGAGCCCCACGTGAGGCTCTGTGCTGTCAGATCAGAGCCTGGAGCCTGCTTCGGATTCTGTGTCTCCCTCTCTCTGACCCTCCCCCGTTCATGCTCTGTCTCTGTCTCAAAAATAAATAAACGTTAAAAAAAAAAAAAAGGATCACATTGTCTCAGGCATAAAAAAACAGCTTACTTTTTGTCAGTTTTCTTAATTCCACCCGTGGCCAGGAGGCCCATCCCCATAGCCTTTGCTTTTAGCTCCTTGAGTTTCTTCTGCTCCCCTTTCTGTTTCTACTTGAGTGCCTTATCTTCCTCATCTGTGTCCTTGGCCTGCTTCATGGGCTGCTTCAGGGGCTCCTTCTTGCCACATTCATGGTCAGACATGGCACCTGACACCCCTTCCCCAGACCCTGCCACCAAAAGCTCCTCCATATAAATTTTAGAATCAGTTTGCCAATATCCACACAATAACTAGCTAGGATTTTGATTGATATTGCATTGAATCTATAGAGCAAGCTGGAAAGAACTGATATCTGGACAATGTTGAGTCTTCCTTTCTGTGAATATGGAACATCTTTCCATTTAGTTCTTCTTTGATTTCTTTCATCAGAGTTTTTATAGTTTTCCTCATATAGATCTTGTATGTGTTTTGTTACATTAATACCTAAACTTTTCATTTTGGGAATGCTAATATAAATAGTATTATGCTTTGTTATAATGAGCACTGGGTGTTGTATATAAGTGATGAATCACTGAATTCTACTCCTGAAACCAATATTGCACTGTATGTTAACTAACTAGAATTTGAATAAAAATTTAAAAAGAAAAAATAAAGCTTGAATTATTTAAAATAGTAATGGTATAAAAAACAAATAAAAAATAAAATATTAATAGTATTGTGTTTTAAATTTCAAATCCTATTTGTTCATTGCTGGTATATAGGAAAGCAATTGCTTTTTTGTGCATTAACTTTTACCCTGCATCCCTGCTATAATTGCTAATTAGTTCCAGGAGTTTTTGTTTGTTTGTACATGCTATTTTCCACATAGATGATCATGTTATCTGAGAACAAACAGTTTTATTTCCCTTTCTTCTTTATTTGCATTAGCTAGGACTTCCAGTGTAATGTTAAAAAGCTGTGGTGAAGGGGGACATTCTTGCCTTTTTTCTGATCTTAGCGAGAAAGCTTCAAGTTTCTTACCATAAACAAGATGTTAACAGTAGAATTTTTGTAGATAGTCTTTATCAAGTTGAGGAGGTTCCCCTCTTTCATTCCTGATATTAATAATCTGTCTCCTCTCTTTTTAATTAGTTAGCCAGGCTTGAGGCTTATCAATTTCATTGATCTTTTCAAAGAACCAGCTTTTGGTTTCATTAATTTTCTCAATTGATTTCCTATTCTCAATTTCATTGGCTTTTTTGTTCTAATTTGTATTATTTCTTTTTTTCTGCCTACTTTGAATTTAATTAGCTCTTTTTTTCTAGTTTCCTAGCATGGAAACTTAGATGATTGATTTTAAATCTTTCTTATTTTCTAACATATGCATCCCATGCTATAAATTTCCCTCTAAGCACTGCTTTCACTGTATCCCACAACTTTTGACAAATTGTTTTTTCATTTAGTTCAAAATATTTTTAAATTTCTTTTTGAGAGTTTTACTTGCCCTGTGTGATATTTAGAAGGGTGTTTTTTAGGGGCACCTGGGTGGCTCAGTTGGTTCAGTGTCTGACTTCGGCTCAGGTCATGATCTCATGGTTCATGGGTTTGAGACCTGTGTCGGGTTCTGTGCTGACAGCTTAGAGCCTGGAGCCTGTTTTGGATTCTGTGTTCCCTCTCTCTCTGTCTCTCCCCCACTTGTGCACTCTCTCTCTCTCTCTCTCTCTCTCAGAAATAAACACCAAAAATTAAAAAAAAAAAAGAAGGGTATTCTTTAATCTCTGAGTATTTTGGAATTTTCTGTCTGTTTAATGGTTTCTAGTTTCATTGTGGTCTGAGAGCAGACATTGTACGATTTCTATTCTTTTAAATTTGATAAAGTGTTTTTTGTCCCCAAATGTGGTCTCTCTTGATGAATGTTCCATGTGAGCTTGAGAAGAATGTATGTTCTGTTGTTATATGAAGTAGTTTATAGATGTCCCTTATGTCCAGTTGACTGATAGGATTGTTGAGTTCAACCATGTCCTTACTGATTTTCTACCTGCTTGATCGCTCCATTTCTGATAGAGAGATGTTGAAGTCTTCAACTATGTTAGTGGATTCATCTATTTCTCCTTGAGGTTCTATCAGTTTTTGCCTCATGTATTTTGGTGCTCTGTTGTTAGACACATACATGTTAATGATTAGTATGTCTTCTAGGAGAATTGACCACCTTATCAATATGTAATGCTCCTCTTTATCCCTGATAAATTTCCTTGGTCTGAAGTTGGCTCTGTATGAATTAATATAGCTACTCTTATGTTGTTTTGATTAATGTTAGAATGATATATTTCTCCATCCATTTACTTTTAATCTTTATGTGTCTTTATATATAAAGTAGGTTCCAGGTAGACAGCATTTAGTTGGGTCTTGTTTCTTGATCCAGTCTGACAGTCTCTGTTTTAATTGGTGCATGTAGAGCATTGACATTCAAAATTATTGTTTATATAGTTGGATTCATATCTACCATATATATTACTGTTTTCTATTTGTTGCCCTTGTTCTTTGTTCCTATTTTTGTCTTCTATTATTTTTCTGTCTTTTGTGGGTCTGTTTTTTAAAGATTTTATTTTAATGTTTATTTTTGAGAGACAGACAGACAGAGCACAAGCAGGGGAGGGGCAGAGAGAGAGGAAGACACAGAATCCGAAGCAGGCTCTAGGCTCTGGGCTGTCAGCACAAGACCTGAGGCGGGGCTCAAACTCATGAACGTGAGATCACGACCTGAGCTGAAATTGGATGCTTAACCAACTGAGCCACCCAGGCACGCCTTAAGATTTTATTTCTAAGTATCTCTACACCCAAGGTGGGACTTGAATTTACAATCCCAAGATCAAGAGTTGCATGCTTGTCGTAGTCTCTGGGTCTGGAGTTCTCTCTTGTCCAGCAAGGGAGCGGATGCAAGATTGAAATGCAAGAGACAATAATGTCCAAGAGGAGACAAGAGTCCCAAGTAAGAGTCCTTGCTCTGTTTTTATTAGGATCAGAAGGCTTACAAGCATGATGGACGTGCACAAAGAGACAATGAAACCATGAACATTAACTTGTGGGTGTGAGGGAAAGGGGGTTTTGAAGATATGCAGTGTTAGGGGTTTGGGTCAATACAAAACTAAATCCTGGGCAGAAGGTTGTTTACAGCAGACATGAGGCACCACCTCTGTTTACCTAAACTGGTCTAGGGGACAAGAAAGACAGAGTATGCTACCTCAGGGTCAACAAGACACCTTTCTTCTGCTAATTAGCTCCTCTCCAGGCAACTTCCTCCTGCTGCAGTCTATAGCCCTGTTTACCTGTTTTTGTCCTTGCTTCCAGTGAAAGAAGCTTTCTGCTATTGTACTAAATTGGGGGGTGTTTCTGCCCTGAATACCTAATCTTGTTTACTAATCTTGGATGTTTTCATCCTGAGATTTCCTATTCCTATACCTTTGTCCTATACTGGGGGCCTTTGCCCTGTTTACCTAATCTTGTTTGCCTAGTCTTGGATGTGTTCATCCCGTGGCTTTCTATTTCTTTATGTCTTGTTAACCCATCGGTGCAAATTCAGGGAATTCCTAACCTTATTCCCCACACACGCTCTACTGACTGAGCCACCCAGGTGCCCCTGTATTTTGTGATTTTAATTAACCATTTTCTATGATTCCATTTTCTCTCTTTTCTTAGTTTAGTTGGTTAAAATCTTTAAGATTTTAAAGTAACCTCTGCACCCAACCTATGCTCAAACTTACAACCCTGAGATTAAGAGTCACATGCTCTACCAACTGAGCCAGCCAGGAGCCCATGCACTTTTTTCCTTTAAGTTTATTTATTTTGACAGAGAGAGAGGGAGAGAGAGAATCCCAAGCAGGCTCCTTGCTGTCAACGTGGAGTATAATGCAGGGCTTGATCCCACAAACCATGAGATCATGACCCGAGCCAAGACCAAGAGTCAGAAACAACCAACTGAGCCACTCAGGCACCCCTGCACACTTCTTTACAAACACTTTTTAGTGGTTTCCCTAGAGTTTGCAATATACATTTACAATTAATCCACATCCATTTTCAAATAACAATATACTACTTCATGGGGTGTACAAGTACAAAAAAAAACCTCCTAATTTCTTCTGCCAGTCCCTTATATCATTTCTGTCATTAATTTCACTTATACATAAGCACATATGTCTTAGTCCATTCAAGGGGCTATATACCAGAATACCATATACTGGGTGGCTTATAAACAACAGAAATGTATTTCCCACAGTTCCAGAAGCTTTAAAGTCTAAGATCAAGGCATCAGCAGATATGCTGTATGATGAAGGCCCATTTCCTGATTCGTAGACAGCATCTTTTCACTGTGTCATCACGTGGAACAAGGAACAAAGGAACACTCTAGGGTCTCTTTTATAAGGGTACTAATACCATTCAGGAGGCCTCTACCCTCATGACCTAATCACCTCCCAAAGGCCCTACCTTGTAATACCATCACATTGAGGGGTTAGGATTTCCACACATGAATTTGAGAAGGACACATTCTGTCTATAGCAATCCATATATACAAAGGCATACATAATCAAATATATTGTCATTATTTGAACAAATTTTTCTGGTATATCAATTAAAAATAAAAATAGGGCGCCTGGATGTCTCAGTTGGTTAAGTGTCCAACTCTTGATTTCAGCTCGGGTCATGATCTAACAGTTCATGAGTTTGAGCCCCATGTTGGGCTCTGTGCCTGCAGTGCAGAGCCTGCTTGGGATTTTCTCTCTCTGTCTGTCTCTCTCTCTCTCACTCCCCCACTTTATGCTCTCTCTCTCTCTCTCAAAATAAAGTTAAAAAAGTAAAAGTAGAAGTTTTTATTTTACCTTCACGTATTCCTTTTCTGATGATCATCCTCTCTTTATGCAGATTTGAGTTTCTGACTCATATCATTCTACTTCTCTCTAAAGAACTTCTAACATTTCTTGCAAGGCAGGTCTACTGGCAACAAATTCCCTCAATTTGTGTTTGTCTTTATCTTTTTGAAAGTCTTTCTTTCTCACTTTTAAGGGATAATTTTGCAAGATACTGAACTCTACTTTAGTGTGTTTTTTCTTTCCACATTTTAAATATTACATTCTAGGGCACCTGGCTGGCTCAGTCAGTTAAGCATCCAACTCTTGATTTCCGCTCAGGTACTGATCTCAGAGTTTGTGAGTTCAAGACCCTCCTTGGGCTCTGGGCTGACAGTGTGGAACCTGCTTGGGATTGTCTCTTCTCCCTCTCTCTCTCTTCCCCTCCCCCACTCATGCACTTGCTCTCTCTCCCTCAAAATAAACTTAAAAATAATAATAATTCATTCCATCTGTCTTCTTGCCTGCACAGTTATTGAAGAGAAATTAGATGTAATTTTTATCTTTGCTCCTCTATAGGTATGGTGATTTTCCCTGCTCTGGTTCCTTTCAGGATTTTAAATTAATTGTTGATTTTATGTAGTATGAAAATGATATCCTGGAGTGCCAGGGTGGCTCAGCCGGTTAATCCAGCAATGGATTCTTGATTTCGGCTCAGGTCATGGTCTCACAGTTCTTGAGTTTGAGCCCCGTGTCAGGCTCTGCACTGAGCCTACTTGGCATTCTCTCTCTCCCTGTGCCCCTCCCCAACTTGCATGTTCTCTGTCTCTCTAAATAAATAAATAAAATGATATCCCTAGATTTAGGGGTTTTTTTGGCATTTATCCACTTGGTGTTCTCTGTGGTTTAATGCCTGATATTAATTTGGGGAAATTCTCAGTCATTATTGTTTCAAATATTACTTGTTTCTTTCTCCCTTTTTTCACTTCTTGAATTTCCACTACATGTATGTTACATCTTTTGTAGTTGTGCCATATTTCCTGATATTTTTTTTTTCTTTCAGCCTTTTTTCTCCTTTTCCATTTCCATTTTGGCAGTTCCTATTGAAATATCCTGAAGTTCAGAGATTCTTTGCTCAGCCATGTCCAGTCTACTAATAAACCTATCAAAGACATTCTCCATTCCTGTTATGTTTTTGGTTTCTAGCATTTGTTCTTGGTTCTTTCTTAGACTCTGCTTACATTGCCCATCTAGACTTGCATGCTGTCTACTTTATCCATGAAAGCCCTTAGCACCTTAATCATAGCTTTAAATTCCCATTCTGACAATTCCAACATCCCTGCCATACCTGAGTCTGGTTCTGATGCTTACTCTGCCTCTTCAAACTGTGCTTGCCTTTTAGTATGTCTTGCAATATTTTTGGTAGCTGGACATAATGTGCTGGGCAAAAGGTACTGCTGTAAATAGGCCTTTAGTAATGTGGTGGTAAGGTGTGGGGAAGGGAAAATGTTCTATAATCCCATGAGTTGGTCTCAGTCTTCTATGTGACTCTCAGTTTTTCTTCTTCTGTTTGGTGGGACAGAATGACTAGAGTGGACTGGAGTTGGGTATCTCTTTTCCTCAGGTCAGTTACCCTCTGATAAAACCCCAGCAGGTTAGGCTCTGGTTACATAATTTCTCCTGAGGGTAGACCTTGTTAAGAAGACAGAATGCTCTGAGGTATTTCAAAACCATTCCTTTTGTCTTCTCCTTTGTGGAAGCACGAGGAGATTTTTCTCCAACACTCACTGTGAGAACCTAGTTGAGCTCTTGGAGGCAAAATTGAAAAGTGAATGAGGACTTCTGATAACTGGGTCTTCCTGGAGTTTTTAACATTCAAAGTTATCCACATTGAACCTCTAGCAATTTATCGATTACAGTTCAATTTTTCTTATCCCATAACTGGTTCTCATAGAGGTTTGTGCTCATAGGCTTCTGCTCCATTAAGTTCTGATCCTCTGTATTCATCTGTCTGTGGTTTGTCCTGTGACTTCACTTGTCTAAAGTGAAGAGTTATTGATATGTCTTTTCAGTTCAGCTTTTTATTGTTACAATGGAGTGGCAATTTCCACCTTCTCAGCATCAGACCAGAAACCAGAAGTGTCTTTGATAGTATTTTGAGTGCCAGACATTGTGAATTTTACTTTGCTGGGTGCTGGATATGTTATTCTACAGTGTTGTTCTGAGATGCAGCTACTTGGAAACCATCTGATCCTTTCAGGTCTTCCTTTTCAGTTTTGCTAGGTGTGGCAAGAGCCTTATTTAGGCTAATTATGCTCTAAGGCAAAACCCTTCGGAGTCCTCTCTCCATGCTCCATGAAATATGAGATTTTCTACTCTGGCTGAGAACTGCACGCTGCAGGGATTGTTCAGACAGCTCTTTTCCCTGCCTCCACTATTTTTCTGGCACATATGTGATCAGTATTCCACTGAAGACTCCGGGAGGATTCTATATAGATCATTGAAGTTTTCTCTCTCTGTACTCTCCCCTTTCTGATATTCTGCTGTGCAAACTCCAGCTCTCTTGATCTTCATGGGCTTCCAGTCCCATCTCCTCAACTCAGAAAGCTGACTGAATCCACCTGGACTCCTCCTCCTTACACTGTAACCTGGTAATTCTCTCTAGGCAGTATTCTAGGGAAATCATGAGGCTACCTCACTTGTTTCCTGACAAGTTATGCGACAAAGTGTAGAATGACAGTGTGGAAGACAGAACAAGTTCTCTCTAAAATGCTCAGGTCCTACTCCCCAGAACCTGGGAATGTTCTATGTAAAGGGGCTTTTGCAGACATGATTCAGTTCAGGATTTTTTTTTTTGTAATATCTTTTAATGTTTATTTTAGAGAGAGACAGAGACAGAGAGTGAGCAGGGAAGGGGCAGAGAGAGGGAGACGCAGAATCCAAAGTAGGCTCCAGGCTCTGAGCTGTCAGCACAGAGCCCGACATGAGCCTTGAACTAACGAACCATGAGATTGTGACTTGAGCCGAAGTCTGATGCTTAATAGACTGAGCCACCCAGCCACCCCTCAGGATCTTTAGATAGGAAGGTTATCCTGGATTTTCTGTATGAGACGAAATCTAATTACAAGGGACCTTTTAAGGGGGACACAGGAGTGTAAGAATCAGAGAAAATGTGATGACAGAAGCAGGAGAGAGAGATTTAAAGATGTTACATTACTTATTTTGAATATGGAGGAAGGGGCCTCAGGCCAAGGAATGCAGGCAGCCTCTAGCAGCTGAAAAAGACAAGAAAATGGATTCTCCCGTGGTATGTCCAGAAGGAATGCAGCCCTATCAACATCTTGATTTTATCCCCGTAAGACTTATTCTTGGAATTTGACCTCCAGAACTATAAGATAATAAATTTAATCGTGTTTTAAGCCACTAAAATTGTGGTATTTTGTTACAGCAGCAGTAGCAACCTAATACAATCACCAAATGAAAGCATGGGATATGAAGAGAATACAAGAGTTTGTGAAGACACGATAGTGAAGGAAATCTTACTTGGGATCTGAAAAAAAAGTAGGACCTTTGCTATCTTGACATCCTTATTCATACGTTAAGTATGGCAACGTTAAACCCAAAACAAAGTACCAGTTGTCCCCCCCACACACACACCCAAAGAAAAAAATTTTTAAAGAAAAAAAATATATACCAGTATCTAGAAACTACATATTGTCATTAACAAAGGCATATATTTACTCTGTATTGAATCAATAAAATGTACCTCTAGACAATTTTATAAACAGGATTCTCTTATTCCATAAGGAAAGAACGGTGGGGTCACCTGAGTGGCTCAGTCAACTGAGCCTCCAACTCTTGGTTTCAGCTCAGGTCATGATCTTGCAGTTTATGAGTTCAAGCCCCAGCATCGGGCTCCGTGCTGACAGTGTGGATCCTGCTTGGGATTCTTTCTTTCTCTCTCTCTCTCTCTCTCTCTCTCTCTCTCTCCCCCTCCCTCTCTCTCTGCCCTTCCCCTGCTTGTGCATGCACTCTCTCTCAAAATAAAAACTTAAAAAAAAAAAAAAGTGGTGGAAGTCATAAAAGAGAGACAGCAAGTCCGTTTCTAGAATCAATGACATTTCTGGAGAGAACTGTATGCAAGCCTAACACATTAGGAAGTTTTTTCAGTTTCACATAGGAACAACAAAAAAATGAAAACAGTAGATTCTGGGAAATTATTAGCTGCTGCTAAATAGCTAACCACATAGTATCAGTAATTTCAGCTGACTCTGTCAACAAATTTGTTATGATCAACTATATAGTACATAATGAACAAATGTGTGGATTTCCTAACATTTCTATAATGGCCTTAAAGAGTAATTCCCCATGATGAACCTTAGCCATATAAAATCCTATTAAATAGAATATCCTTGGGGCACCTGGGTGGCTCAGTCAGTTAGACGCCTGACTCTTGGTTTCAGCTCAGGCCATGATCTCATGATTTCATGGGTTCGAGCCCCACATCAGGTTCTGTCCTGACAGTTGGAGCCTGCTTGGGATTCTCTCTCCCTCTCTCTGCCTGTCCCCACTAGCACTGTCTCTCTCAAAAACAAATCAAAACAAACAAACAAACAAACAAAGCCATTTTAAATAGAATATCATTATTTCTTAAGCAAAAGCCACCTATCGCATTCAGTGTCAGAAGCAGTATTGTGACAGCTACAAAGAGACTGTAGTTCCAAGATTCGTTTGTAAGTGATAGCAGTTAAATCAGTAAGACAAACCAATGGTGGAGAAATTAATTTGTGAAGTTCTAGTCTGACAAAACATTTCGTAATTGAAAAGTAAGATTCATTTTACTAAATTCCCAACATTTATCCTCATATCCTCATTTACAGGCAAGGAACTAAAAACACGTTATGTTCTTTTCAGAATATAAGACTTTATTATCCTCTTCAACTTAAGGTAGAACTACATCACACATTAGATGAGTTTCTTTGCAAGATTACAGGTCTCAAGAATTTTCCATTCTACTTCCTTACCCTTTTCTCCAGTTTTCTAAACGCATAATGTATTAAATAGGATTACATGTGGCTATTACAGCATGACTTAAACAAGAGGAAAGGTATTTCTCCCTCACACAAAAGGCCGGAGGTAGGTAGTTGCAGTGCCTTCCCTGCCTGAACAGCAGCAGTCACAGGTTAGGAATGACGTTCACACTCAGGACCCAACAGGTCTTCTGGGACTGAACCCGGCACCAGGCTCACTTCACTTCATTGGAAACAGCACAACAGCATGAGGTTTGTTTCAACAGGAGGCTTTACTCTGGCACCCAAGTGTCAGATCAGGTGTAAGGGAACAAGATCATCTGGGTGGGTGCAGAAGCCATGCTGGCTTAGAAACTTCAGGCTCCCCAAGAACCAGTATCTCTTGAAACAGCCATGAATGTAGCTTCCAGGGATCTTTGTAATAGGAACCACAGTGCTTGAAGCACCTGGCTGGCTCAGTCAGTAAAGGACATGACTCTTGATCTCAGGGTTGTGAATTCAAGCCCCACATTGGGCATGGAGCCTATTTTTGAAAGAAAGAAAGAAAAGAAAGAAAAGAAAGAAAAGAAAGAAAGAAAGAAAGATTTAAGAAAGAAAGAAAAGAAAAGAAAAAAAGAAAAAAAAAAGAAAAAGAAACAGTGCTTCAGGAGGCCCAGTCCATATTTTCCGATGGGTATTTACAGTTGTCGTATAGTCTTCCTGGTCTAGATACCATTTACCAATAAGGGGTCATTTTTAATCATAAGCAATATTGCCTGACATCACAGTTGACATTCTATTATTTCATCTTGTAGATTTCCAGGGAAAACAGTGCCAAAAGTTAAACTTGAAGTCATTCTACCATGGAGAAAAAGAAAGGGTTCTATTATTAACCTTCTTTATTCTTGGCAGTCCAGGGCAGCATATCAAGATCCAATCTTCTATCTTGTTGCTTTGCCACTCGTGGCTTCTATTTCCAAGGTTACTTTCTAGTCCCAAAAGCCTGCTGAAGCTCTGGCCACCACATCCATGTTCCAGCAGGAAGAAAGAGAAGATGAACTGGCCCACTTCCCTTTATGTCTTAAAATTTAAGGAAACTTTCCAGAAGCATCTATCACTCAACACTTATAATTCCATGTCACTGGCCAGAACTTAGTCATATGGCCACATATATGCATACACATGGGCAAATTGATAACCTGAATAATTCTGGGATTGTTACAAAATGAAAAAAGAAAAAACAGATACTGGGTCAGGTAATTAGCAAGATGAGTCAGAAATAGTATGATGAAGAAGCAGGAGAGACTCAAAGAGTGAGAGGGACTTGACCATTACTGGCTTTAAAGAGAAGAGGACCATAGCCAAGCAATGTATGCACCCTCTAGAAGGTGGAAATGGCTCTCAGAGGATAGTAAGAAAATGGGACATTGATCCTTCAATTATAAAGAATTGAAATCTGCCAATAACTGAATGAACAAGGAAATAAGAGTCCCCAACCCCAACCTCCAGTAGAGAATGAGGTCCTGCCAACACTCTGATTTTAGCCTAGCCCATGTCAGCTAGCTGACCTACACTTGTGTCATTTTAAGCCACTACATTTGGAGTCATTTGTGACAGCTGCAATAAAAAATGATACACTTACCTTAATGAAACTTCCAATTTAAAAGACTTACCAGAGAAGGGTCCCTATAGTCATTTATATCATATTTTTAAAAATTCAATTCATATCTGGTCCTTAATAACTCTGGTATATTAAACTGTACTACAATTGGAAATGTGTGTAGAGTCAACAAAACTAGTAAAATAGTGAACTGAAAAGCTACACAGTCAATTATTTTATATAAAAGCTCCAAAAAGTTTGTTACTAGTTACTATGAGAAACATTTCATCTAGGAGTGATTTCTAAGGCAGTATCTTGAGTTTCCATAAATACAGAACCTTCTGACTCAGAAGGGATATCAGTAAGAGACCCAGAATTCTCCATCTCCAAGTTCAGTGGTTTCCCCTGTTCATAACTCAGGTTTGAACTATCTTTCATTTGAATCTCTTGCTCTTCCAGCTCCAAAGGTTTCTCTGAGGCTGGAGCTACCACATCGTCATCTTCACTTTCATGCAGAAAGCTACAAATCATGTTGGGTCTATAGGAGAAATCATTGTCCTTGATCTGCAGCCATTCCACACCACCTGGTAAGGGAGGGTGAGGGATGGGAGGACAAACCAAGAAAGAAACATGAAAAAGGAATTTCAGGCACTGAAGTAGATTTCTCTTTAATTTAAATTTTCATCCTATGGATACACGTCAAAGTAAAATCCCAAGGTAAAGCAATGAACAGGGTGCCCATAACTACTGATAAATAATCATGGAATTTCCATCTTATCTGGAGATTTTAGAATGCCTATAGTGTATGCAACATCAAAATCACTAAAAACGGAATATAGTCAATAATATTTTAGTAACTTTATATGGTGACCAGTGGGAACTACACTATATGGTGAGCACTTTGTAATGTATATAATTATCAAGTCACTATGTTGTATGCCTGAAACTAATATAATATTGTATATCAACTATACTGCAATTAAAATTTTTTCTTAATTCAGACTAAAAATAAATCTCTAAAAAAAAAATCACTAAAAGTAATTAACTTTAGTTACCATTCCAACCTCCTTTTCCAGAGTCCAATTCCCAAATCATCCTGAGAGATCACTGAGCTCTCACTGCCACCTCACACCTTATAGAAAATTCTGTCACTTCCATACGATTTTCTCCTCAGTTTTCGTAATGGATGATACCACCCTATCGTCTTTCAAGTCAACAGTAACATGTCATTTTGAGTTGGAACATCCAATGATGAAGTAAGACACCTCTCCAAAAAAAACAAACAATAAAAAACAAAAACTTGAAAAAAATTGTTTTCCTTCTCGTACTTACAAAGCCCTAACCCATCAATGAACCCCCCATAATCAAGAACTGCTTCTGGCACAAAAACAGACACATAGACCAATGGAATAGAATAGAAACCCCAGAACTAGACCCACAAACTTATGGCCAACTCATCTTTGACAAAGCAGGAAAGAACATCCAATGGAAAAAAGACAGTCTCTTTAACAAATGGTGCTGGGAGAACTGGACAGCAACATGCAGAAGGTTGAAACTAGACCACTTTCTCACACCATTCACAAAAATAAACAAATGGATAAAGGACCTGAATGTGAGGCAGGAAACCATCAAAACCCTAGAGGAGAAAGCAGGAAAAAACCTCTCTGACCTCAGCCGTAGCAATCTCTTACTCGACACATCCCCAAAGGCAAGGGAATTAAAAGCAAAAATGAACTACTAGGACCTTATGAAGATAAAAAGCTTCTGCACAGCAAAGGAAACAACCAGCAAAACTAAAAGGCAACCAACGGAATGGGCAAAGATATTTGCAAATGACATATCGGACAAAGGGCTAGTATCCAAAATCTATAAAGAGCTCACCAAACTCCACACCCGAGAAACAAATAACCCAGTGAGGAAATGGGCAGAAGACATGAATAGACACTTCTCTAAAGAAGACATCCGGATGGCCAACAGGCACATGAAAAGATGCTCAACGTCGCTCCTTATCAGGGAAATACAAATCAAAACCACACTCAGATATCACCTCACGCCAGTCAGAGTCGCCAAAATGAACAAATCAGGAGACTATAGATGCTGGAGAGGATGTGGAGAAACGGGAACCCTCTTGCACTGTTGGTGGGAATGCAAATTGGTGCAGCCACTCTGGAAAGCAGTGCGGAGGTTCCTCAGAAAATTAAAAATAGACCTACCCTATGACCCAGCAATAGCACTGCTAGGAATTGACCCAAGGGATACAGGAGTACTGATGCATAGGGGCACTTGTACCCCAATGTTTATAGCAGCACTCTCAACAACAGCCAAATTATGGAAAGAGCCTAAATGTCCATCAACTGATGAATGGATAAAGAAATTGTGGTTTATATACACAATGGAGTACTACAGGGCAATGAGAAAGAACGAAATATGGCCCTTTGTAGCAACGTGGATGGAACTGGAGAGTGTGATGCTAAGTGAAATAAGCCATACAGAGAAAGACAGATACCATACGTTTTCACTCTTATGTGGATCCTGAGAAACTTAACAGAAACCCATGGGGGAGGGGAAGAAAAAAAAAAAGAGAGGTTAGAGTGGGAGAGAGCCAAAGAATGAGAGACTCTTAAAATCTGAGAACAAAAAAAAAAAAAAAAAAAAAAATCTGAGAACAAACTGAGGGGTGATGGGGGGTGGGAGGGAGGTGAGGGTGGGTGATGGGCATTGAAGAGGGCACCTTTTGGGATGAGCACTGGGTGTTGTATGGAAACCATTTTGACAACAAATTTCATATATTGAAAAAAAAAAAAAGAACTGCTTCAATGATGCTAATCATTTCTTCTTTTATCCTTCTGACCCTTTCAGTCAAATATTTTCAGTGGTTCCTCATTAATTTCCATAGCAAGCCTTAGTTATACCTTCAAAATGCCATTAGATATCTCTAAGATACCACAACCTATCTTGCCACCCTGTTCACACTTCCATCTGCTCCTATTCACCACCAGAAGCTAAGTCTTCTGTGACTGTTTGTTGAACCATCCTTATGGCTGATGCCATGTCTTCTCATATGTTACTACTATAAAATCTCCTTCTATCACAAGTTGATTAGTCCTTTTCCCTCCAGCCAGCTTCAACCATTCTTTCATTATTTTTTTCCTGCAATACCATCATTCGCATAGTCACCAGGTTCAAAATCTTGAAGCCATCCATCCTATTGCCTATTCTGTTATTTAGCTTAAATATTTGGCACATAACAGAAACTTAAAATAAGTTGAATGAAACGGGTATTGAGTCCCATTCACACATGTCCGTTTCAGTGTGACTGACTTTAGAGTGCAAACTCCCAGAAGTCAGGGCCCACATCTCCTTTTCTTTTGTTCTGCCTGCAGCATATTGCCATGTTTGGTAGCCTCCAAGATGGTCCCCAAAGATCTTCACCTTCCTGGTATTCATGCCCCTGTGTCGTCCCTTCCCATAATAAATAAGATATGGCAGAAATGACAGAATGTGACTTCTAAGGCTAGTTCATAAAAGATATTGTGGCTTCTATGTTGTTCTCACAGATCACTTGATCTGGAAGAAGCCATCTGCCATGTCAGGAGCGCACTTGAACAGTACTATGGGTAGGCAAGGTCCTGAGGCATGCTGCTAACAGACAGCATAAACCAGCCAGGCATGTGAGTGAGCCAACTTATATTCAGATGTTCCACATTACTCAAGCCTTCAGATCCCTTCTTCAGTCCAGCCAACATATTGACGGTAACCTCAAGACAGACACTGAACCAGAACCACCTGGCTAAGCTGAACCACCTGGCCAAATGCCTGATTCACAGAAACTGTGTAAAATATTTTTGTTGTTGTTTTAAAACCATTAAGTTTAGAGGGAATTTTTTATGCAGCAATGCATAACCAATATAGCCTTGAGCTAACTAACGTATTGGATTAAACAAAACACGCAAATCTTCCCACGGTCGACCTGGTGGTTTATTAAAGACTCTAGGAAAGGAAATTCTACAACTTCCTGCTTTAAAAAAATATATCAAAATAATAGCTAAGCTATCTGATATGTATCTGCCTTTTAAGTCCATTCTAGAACTTCAAGTACCTCTTTCTTCCTGTTATTTTATTTTATTTTAATTTATATTTTGTTTTATTTTAGAGAGAGAGAGACAGAGTGTGAGTGGGGAAGGGGCAGAGAGAGAGGGAGACACAGAATGCAAAGCAGGCTCTAGGCTCCAAGCCGTCAGCACAGAACCTGACGCGGGGATCGAACCCATGAACCATGAGATAATGACCCGAGCCGAAGATGGACACTTAACCGACTGAGCCACCCAGGCACCCCTCTTCCTGTTACTTTCACGAAATGCTAAAAATGGGGATAGTTTTGGGATATACATGTTAAGAACAAAGATTTTTTATGTACTTATATGTAACTGGTATAATTAATTTCTACATGATTAATGTGCCTTCATATGTTTATTCCTCAAATATAATAAATCAAGCCACAAATATTCATCACTAGGGTCATGTTTATCAGAGTTTGAAATATGTCTTTGAGCAATGAGCTTTTTTTTCATTAGCAAATTTTTTAAAATGGAAGAATAGATGACACACAATGTGACATTAGTTTCAGGTGTACAATACAGTGATTTGAAAAGTCTATATATTATGCCATGCTCACAACTGCAGCTACCATCTGTCACCATACACCATACGACACTATTACCGTACCATTGACTATATTCCCCATGCTGTGTCTTTTATTCGAGTGACTTACTCATTCCATAACTGGAAGCCTGTATCTCCCACTCCCCTTCACCCATTCTGCCCATCCCACCACCCACCCCTCTGGCAACCACCAGTTTGTTCTCTGTATTTATGGGCCTGTTTCTGCTTTTTGTTTATTAGTTTGTTTTATTTTTTTATATTCCATGTATAAATGAACTTACTTCACTTATGAGCAATGAACTTTTAAGCTTCCAAGTAATTATTTGCTCATCTCCACAAATATGTGCCTACTATGGATGGGTTCAAGAAGCACTAGTTCAAAGTCTCTACTCTGGGATGACCAGCAATTGGAGAAGGCTCAGCGGATGCAAATTAAGAATGAGATTTAGGGGCACCTGGGTGGCTCTGTCATTAAGCACCTGACTTCAGCTCAGGGCATGATCTCACCATTCCTGAGTTCAAGTCCCACATCGGGTGAGCTTGAGCCCTGATTCAGGAGAACACGAGCGCTGCATCGGGTAAAACATGAGCCCTGGATGAGCCCTGCTTCTCTCTCTCTCTGCCCCTCGCTCATTTGTGCTCCCCTCCAACTCAAAAAAAAAAAAAAAAAAAAAAGTCTTTGGTCTAAAACCTGTGAGTCCTTCCCTCACATATAGAGCCAGCTTCTTCCAGTTGCGAGCTTCTTGGGAAAGGTTGCCACCGCTGCCACAAGTTTCCAGGAGATCCTCTGGGGTTACACCTTGACGACACAGATCCTGTCGTCTCCATTTACAAAGAAGTTTTAATTAAGGGGATGGGGTGGGTAGCAGCTGCTGAATTCCCTAGGGGCTGAAAATCTATCAAGTTTCTTGACAAACTCCTCACAATTGTTTCCACGCAAAGCAGATAAAAGATTTCTTATACGTCTCTAGTGCCCTCTGCCACACCAGAATTCAAATAAATTTTAAATCTATGTTTGATACTTTTCATGGAACACCCTCAATTTTCATATTACATAGCTATTACTACAAAGTACAGGAATGTCCTGGCAGCAATGTGTCATTATCAAAGCCGATACTAAATCACCTACTTTCAGAGAACTAAGTGAACTAACCTATGTTTTCTTCTCCTTCCTTCTTTTCTGTCAGAAGAGTTCTTGTCATGCTGAGCTTCTTCATTGTATGACACTTATATTTTAACACCGTTCTATTACTGCCTTCTGCATCACCTAGAACATAAAATGAACTCAATTATTTTATTGTTGATGCCATCAAATAGTCATGTTAAGCCCCAACAATTCCGGTTCAGAGTCGCCTGGGTGGCTCAAGTGGTTGAGCGTCCAACTTCAGCTCAGGTCATCATCCTGTGGTTCGCGGGTTCGAGCCCTACATCCGGCTCTGCACTGGTGGTGCTGAGCCTGGTTGGGATTCTCTCTCTCCCTCTCTGCCCCTTCCCCACTTGTGCTCTCTTTCTCTCTCAAAATAATTAGTAAACTTAAAAAAAATTTTTTTAAATAATAATTCCAGTTAAAGAATTACACTAAACTACTTCCTGTAGAAATAGTGTAGTAAGTTCAAAATTTAACTCATCCCTCCTGCTCCCAGCACAGAGAAGTAACAGATAAAATACATAATAACTGAAGGCAAAACAGGACTCAAAAACAGCAAACATCTCCAGAGGACTAAAACACAAAACTGCGAGTGAAATTAAAGCTATAGGCCTGTTAGGCTCCAGCCCTGAAGTACAGAAGTGGGGCCAGGAAGCTGGCCTTACAGGGTAATGAGGTCTCAAATTCTACCACTCAAAATGAAGCACCGAAGTCAGACCTACTACCTGCAGCCAGAGACTGGAGTGAGGACATTCCCAATCACGAAAGAAGGCTCAGAAAAAAACTTGCTGCCTGGGGGTACAGCTTTATAGGAAACCGTGGGCACGGGCAAGAGGGAGGATGAGGCTCTGAGCTACAGGTGTGAAGCACAATGAAAATTTGCACATGCTGTTACATGAGTGTAACCGATACTACCCTTTAGAAAGGATCACAGTCATATCTGTTTGGTTGAACCACATGAAACGGTCCATATTCAGTCCAAGCTGATCACTTCATATGGTTAAACCTAACACACACTCAGCAACCTAGTAATTCCATTTCTAAGCATATATGTTAGAGACATGTTTACATACATGCACAAGAAGACACACAAATACTCATGGCCGCATTTCTGCAATGAGTTAATATGTATAATTAAGATCAGAGGCTCTGGACCAGACAACCTGGGTTCAAATCCTGGCTGTCGCACTTCGTGTATGACCTTTGGAATGTTACCTACCTCTCTGTGCTTCAGTGTTTTCAAATATAAAATGAAGACAGCAATGGTACCTACCTCACAGATGTGATGAGGATTAAATGAGTTAATATACATGTGGCATTTAGAACAGTGTGTAACAAATAGAAGGCATTCAATAAATGTTCAGAGGTATCAATATTTAATGGTAAAAATAAAAGTGATCAACCTGTCCAGTAACTGGAGAATAAATTGCGGTATGGTCACAAATAGAATACTAAGCAACAGGGAAAATAGAATTATACATACCGATATGTATAAATCTCAAAACCTATCTATAACTGAAAAGGGTTATAGAATGATACATGTAATTTATATCAAGTTTGAAATTATACTAAAACAAAAGCTATTTATTGTTTGTGGATGGATGGATGTGTGTATACATATACATATATATATACATATACATATATACACATATATACATGTATATATATATATATATATAACAAAATCAAATACAGGAAAGAAATACATCAAATTCAGAATAGTGATTATCAAGTCAGAGGAAGGGACATATGTTTAGAGAGAGGTATACAAGAGGCTTCAAATGTATCTGGAATGTTTTTTAGCTATCTGGCAAAATGATAGGATTTGATACAGCTAGACAATGGATACATGAGATGTTTAAGTTTAACATTCACTGTACATAAGTTTGTAATATTTCACAGTAAAAAGATCTGAGTCAGCACTGCAAGCACTTACCATGTTCAACATTTTCTTCAAAAATAACACAGGTCCCAAGAGTGTCTGCAGAAAAGTTGAAAGCAACTTGTTGAGAAATAACAATGACTTTCTGTGAGAAGCATATAAAAAAAGAAGTTTCATCTATCTGACATCCTCCTACCTTCATACTCTCCAGCAAAGACATAACTGTCCACTTGCAGAATGGGCCTCTCAGTGTCAATTCCCTACAACAGAACACAGGATCATAAAAAGTCATCACTAGAAAAAGCCTTGCAGGGTTGGGTGAAATGAGTGAAGGCAGTCAAAAGATATAGACTTTCAGTTATAAAATAAATAAGTCCTGGGAATGTAACGTACAGCATGGTGATTCTACTTAATAATACCATATTGTACACTTGAATGTTGCTGAGAGTAAATCTTAAAAGTTCTCGTTATGATGGGATGCCTGGCCAGCTCAGTCTGTAGAGCATGCAACTCTTCATCTCAGGGTCCTGACTTCAAGCCCCACAATGGGCACAGAACTTACTTCGACAAACAAAAACTCTATAAGAAAAAATATTGTAACTGTGTGTAGTGACGGATGTTAACTAGACTTCTTGTGGTGATCATTTCCCACCACACATACAACTATTAAATCATTATGTTGTACTCCTGAAATATAATGTTATATGTCAATTTTACGTCAATTAAAGCCACAAAAGAAAGAGCACTCAATACATAACCTTGCTACCAAGGAGAGTGATCTCCACAACTGGGGAACCTCTGGAGCTTGAACTAGCAAGTACAAGATAAGCTAAAAATGCTCTGAATACAGCAGTTAAGGGCCTGAAGAACACTTAATTCATATCCAAGGAGTAACGTGTATTTCAATCAACATCCTCCTCAAGGTAAGAGCAGTGTTGTCCACAATAGCTGAAAGATTTTAAAGTAAAGTGATAAAACAGATGGTAACTTATGACACCATAGCTCAAGTCAACAGCAGAGCTTGAGGTCTTATAACTTTAGTACGAATCTCCCTTCTCCAGGTGGTGTCTGCGTGCACATCTGAGCTCTCTTCGCTGCGTTTTTTCTCCCGCACTCACTATCTAAAACAATGTGGGTTTTTTTCAAAATGTATTGTTCCATCTCAAAATGCTACGCCCTCTAAATCTTAAACTCTCGCCAGCCACACATTCAGACCCTCAGGCCGAGTGTGGCATTTTCTCCCACAATCCCTTTGTACTTCTACCTAATTGTCCTTAGAATTCAATGCTTTGTAACGAGGAATAGATCTTCGGGGATACGTATTTCTTTCATTCTTGTTTAAATGTAAGAAAACCTACAAATATCCTCTAACTCTAGAAGACTCACCAAAATCTTGCATTTATTTTCACATTTTGATAGAAAGTCTGAGTCAATAATTCCGGACAATTCCACCAGAACCAACTGCTCCTGGTGGAAGAAAGAGGAGTTAACATGCTAGCACCGCAGTGTGCAGAAAGAGGCAGTTAACAAGAGAAGCCAAAACTCCCCAATTCAACGACCCCAACCTTTGTGAACACTAAGTCCTGCTTTCAACGAGAGGAAGCAAGCGACGTTACCGAAAGCGACTGCCTCTACTTCCCCATTCTAACGACCGTGTGGCAGTCAGGGCAGGGGCCCGCCCTCCTGGCCTTACGCGCTGGGGACTCTGCCTCCCGCCAGCCGCATCCCGACTCCCTGCCCCACACGCCGCCTCCGCCGCACAGGCCGCGGCAATACCACTCACTGCCTCCTCTTCTTCCTCTTCTTCCTCTCGGCTCCGCTCCTCCGTCGCCGCCATGATACCGCACCTTTTCGGAACCTCCGAGTCACAGGCCACGCCCTTCACGGCCGCCATCTTGAGTACGGGCGGCAGCTCCCGGTCCGGCTGCCGCTCTGACCCCGCGGACTGCTCCTGCCAGGACGCGAGATGGCCGCCTCCGTGCCCACGTGGAAGTCCGGTCCGGGCCTCCTCCTTGTTCCTTTCTCGAGAGCAGGCCCTGGGCTCTAGTGGCTGCTGGCCGGGGACGGCCTACGACCGAAGACGCCTTCGGACTCTGGGCCCCGGGTTAGGGGAGAGAACTGGGGAGGGAGAGATGATAAAGCAGGTGCTTGCAAAGAAACCACTTTGTGGGAGGGAAACGGAGAGGCCTCGCTTTGCCCCGAGCCTACATTTCTTGGAAAGAAATTCTTTATAGCGTGTGAGCACTGCCCCTCAATTCAAGTTCTCCGTGAGCCGAGTTAAGGGCACATTTCTTTTTTTTTTTTCAATATATGAAATTTATTGTCAAATTGGTTTCCATACAACAGCCAGTGCTCATCCCAAAAGAAGGGCACATTTCAATGTAATACCTAAGGAGCACGCGCTGCGCTGCTCAAAAAAAAAAAAAAAAAAAAAAAACCCGCTAGAAGGTAGGCTGGGGTTTCAGGCAGGCCAGCTGCACGGGATCTAAGGTAGAGAAAGGGACTCAGCCAATCGTACGCTAATCAGATCGCCATAGGTGCTGTAAGACAAACATTGTCCTGGGAATACAGAGACCTGGGGAGGTGGAGTTTTGAACAGGATTTTCTCAAACTCATGGTTTCTCTGATTGTAAAATAAATGATCTTTGTACATGAGACAGGACGATCTAGCGCTGAAGAGCATGAGCTTTAGGGTCTAATACTTGTCCAGTTCAGCAGCATTTTTAGCAGCAAAATCTTAGGCAAGTTGGTTATTGTGAGGATTAAATGAGACAATACATGTAAAATTTAGCCCAGCATTGGGCATATATTAAGCACTGAACTATATTTTATCTGTTAGTAGTGACATACAAAATTTTAGAGTATTGACTTTTTTTTTTTCCAAAAAAATTTTAATGTTTATTTATGTTTGATGGTGGAAAGAGGGAGACAGAATCTGAAGCAGGCTCCAGGCTCTGAGCTGTCAGCGCAGAGCCCCACATGGGTCTGGAATCCAGGAACCGGCAGATCATGACCTGAGCAGAAATTGGATGTTTAACCGAGCCACCCAGTTGCCCCTAGAGTATTGTCTTTTAAAAAACACTTTGGGGTGGGGAGTGGGGGGAGGGCTGGTAGCTCAGTGGGTTGAGCGGCTGATTCTGGACTTTGGCTCAGGTCATGATCTCAAGTTTTGTGGGTTGGAGCCCTGCATTGGGCTCTTTGCTGTAAGCATGGAGCCTGCTTAAGCTCCTCTGTTTCTCTATCTGCCCCTTCCTCATTCGCACTCTGTCTCAAAAATTTATATTAAAATTATATATATGTACATATATATATACACACACACATAGCCTTCCTTTTTTTTTTTTAATTATAAACACCTTTTTTGAGGTAGTCAGTTTGTATGTTTTAAACTTGTTTTCTCACCATATGTAGTATCATGGATGTTTATTCCAAGTTTTCCATGGTAAATACTGATCTACATCATAATTTTTAGTAATGCGTAATGTTTATTGTGTAATGTTGATATTACACAACGCTTGGGGCACCTGGCTGGCTCAGTGGGTGGAGCATGCTACTCTTGATCTCCTAGTGGTAAATTTGAGCCCCGTGTTGGGTTAGAGATTAACATCTTTAAAAAATATATTACATAACACTTTAGTAAACATCTTTGTACTTTTTTACCCAGTTGCCCCATTAAAGAAATAGGATATCATAGCTTTAAAAAAAAAAAAAAAGAGCACTTGGCCTGTTAGAAGTTGTAGATTTGGGGGCGCCTGGGTGGCACAGTTGGTTAAGCATCCAACTTCAGCTCAGGTCATGATCTCATGGTTTGGGGGTTTGTGGGTTCCAGCCCCATGTTGGGCTCTGTGCTGACAACTCAGCCTGGTGCCTCCTTGGGATTCTGTGTCTCCCTCTTTCTCTGCCCCTCCCCCGCTCATGCTCTGTCTCTCAAACACAAATAAACTTAAAGCAAATTCGTTTTAAATTGTAGATTTGAATTCTAGCTCTGAAATGTAATAATTGTGATCTAGGACAAACTGCTACACTTTCTAAACCTCAGTGTTCTTATTTATTAAATGAAGATTAAAATATTTTATATTTATTGTATATTTTATATTTGAAGATTAGATCATGTTGTAACTAAAAGTGCTTTGTTGGGGTGCTTGGGTGTCTCATTCAGTTAAGCGGTTAAGCGTCTGACTTTGGGTTGTGGCCCAGGTCATGATCTCACGGTTCACAGGTTCAAGCCCCGCACTGGGCTCTGTGCTGATATTCTCTGTCTCCCTCTCTTTGCCCCTCGCCAGCTAGGGCTCTCCCTCTCTCTCTTTCAAAATGCATAAATAAACTAAAAAATAAAAAAATAAAAGTGCCTTGTAAATTGAAAAATTACAGAACGTGTCAGATTTTATTGGAGTAAAAGGGAAGATAATGAGAAGGATAATCCAAGCTGAGGGAACAGCAGCCACAAAGACTTGAGGAATGAGAAATGTGTGTTTTGCAAGGTCAGTGTAACAATTCAAGATGTCCCTTTCAAATAAATAGCTTCATATTTCTAATCAAGGTTATTCCTGTTTACTATTTATGAAGTAATTATTATTTTTATTTATTTTGAACAACTTACAAGAGGATATGGAGTGAGAAGTTACCTTTCCATCCCTGTTCCCCAACATCCTCTTTCTGTAGGCAACCATTTTTACCCATTTCTTATATGTCATTTCAGAGATATTCTATGTATTTACAAAATCATGGATACAAAATCTATATAAAGTAATTTTAATATTATAACTTAGCACACAGACTAGAAATCCATTCCCTTGGGCGGACTGGAGTCATTATAGTATTGGCTTCATAGCCTAGAGCTCAAGCTCTTTGAAAATTAGCTTAAAGTTTGAAACATCTTGGACAGTAAAACAGATATTTATTGGGCATAATAACCTGTCAGCATCAGCCTTGAAAGAGGAAGAAAAGAGAAGGCTTTTGGTGATTGGGAGGAATTTCAATGGTTTGTAATTGGAGTCCATTCTTCTTTTTTTTTAAGATTTTTTTTTTTTTCAGTAATCTCTACATCTAACGGGGGCTTCAAATTCACAATCCCAAGAACAAGAGTCTCATGTTCTACTGATTAAGCCAAGCAGATGCCCCTGGAATCCATTCTTTTTTTCTTTTTTTTAAGCTTATTTATATATTTTGAGAGAGAAATTGTGAGAGTGGGGGTGGGGCACAGAGAGAGAGAGAGAGATTGAATCCCAAGTAGGCTCCATGATGCCTTCGAGGAGCCGGACTCAGGGACTTGAACCCATGAACCATGAGATCATGACCTGAGCCGAAATCAAGAGTCGGATGCTCAACAGACTGAGCCACCCAGGTGTGTGCTCCTTACCCCCTCCCCCGCCCCGAGTTCATTCTTAATTCGTTCTATTCTCAGGGTGCCTACCTGGCTCAGTCAGTAAAGCATGCAACTCTTGATCTCTAGGTTTTGTAGTTCAATCCCTATGTTGGCCATAGAGCTTACTACAAACAAACAAACAAACAAACAAACAAAAAACCATTCTATTCTCAATCCTAAAAAAGATAAAAAGTCTCAGATCCCAGCTTAAAAAGACTAAATTATCTTTACTTCAATATAGAAGAGGGGCATCTGGGTGGCTCAGTCGGTTGAGCGTCCGACTTCAGCTCATGTCATGATCTCGCAGTTTGTGAGTTCAAGCCCCGCATCGGGCTCTGTGCTGACAGCTGGGAGCATGGAGCCTGCTTCAGATTCTGTGTCTCCTCTCTCTGCCCCTCCCATGCTCATGCTCTGTCTCTCTCAAAAATAAATAAACATGAAAAAAAAAAAGAAAAAGAAGCCAATATCTGGCTGTCTCAGTCGATAGAGCTAGAGCATTCCTTCTGGCTCTTGATCTAGGGTGGGGAGCTCGAGTCCCACACTGGGTGTAAAGGTTGCTTTAAAAAAAGGGAAGTGGGGTGCCTGGATGGCTCTATCAGTTGAGTGTCTGACTCTTGGTTCCAGCTCAGGTCATGATCTCACAGTTTGTGGGATTGAGCCCCATGTCAGGCTCTACACTGTCAACCTGGAGCCTGCTTGGGATTCTTTCTCTCTCTCTCTTCCATTCACGTGGCTCTCTCTCTGTCAAAAATAAGTAAGTAAACATTTAAAAAAATGGAAGTAATAAACCAAAGGTGGCAGATCTATATATGGAATCTTATTTGCCAACAAAAAGGAATGCAGTACAGACACATGCTACAACATGGATGAACTTGAAAGCGTTACACCAAGAAGGCAGACACAAAAAGCCACATACTGAATACTTCCATTTAGTTATTTTATTTTAAGTAATCTCTACACTCAGTGTGGGGTCTGAAACTCACAACCCTGAGATAAAGAGTTGCATGCTCCTCTGAGCCAGCCGGGCGCCCCTTGAATGCTTCCATTTATAGAGATGTCCGCTAGGCAAGCCTATAGAGAGAAGTAGATTAGTGGTTGCCAAGGCCTCGGGGGAAGGGGAATGACTGCGGCTGGGTGTGTGGTTTGTTTGGTGGGTGATGAAAGATTAGTGGTGATGGGTGCACAACTCTGTGAATATACTAAAACCCACTGAGTTGTATACTTTAAAATAGTGGATTTTATGGTATGTGAATTATAACTTCATATAGCCGTTTTTAAAAACAACAACGATAATAGAAGCTGCTCATTTTAAATGGAACGGGGAAAAGAAATTGCTTAGATGATTAAGGAAAAAGCCACCTCTTTGAAAGCCACCTCAGGGCCAAATACTATGGCAGCTGCAGAGCAGAAATATAATTTGGCCCCGGATCCAAGAAGATGGCCTAAGAACCCATGCTGGAGGAGGTTGGGGGGAGTTGGTAAGGGTCAGGTGTCATTAGCTTGTTTTAACACTTTAAGCCTCATGGCAGTCTCAAGAGGTAATTATTATCAAGAATGATGTTCAAAACATGTAACTTACTTAACAGGATGACAGGAAAATTTAGTCTCTGTCCATTTGCTTTCTTTTATACTCCCAGATATTACACACTATTTGGAGAGAACTTTCCAGTCTTCAGCCCACATTGGTTACCACTGAAATTCCCATGGTGGAAGTCACACGGGTCCTTGAAATGCAGGGACTCTGTTTCCCAGAGCCCCAGAATCCCTGCTGTGTTTGGAAACCGTGATGTTTAGAGGGCTAGCCTTTCTAAGCAGAGTACAGATCTTGGCACCTGTTCAGGGTGCTGTGAGGGGAATGAAGACACACAGGTTTACACTTCTTCCCAGACTCCAGTTTTGAATAAAGGCACCCTCTCCCCCTTCCTTTCCTTGTCAGACATCTAGCGTGATTTCTTTTCTTTCTTTTTTTTTTTTTTTAATTTTTAATGTTTATTTACTTTTGAAAGACAGAGAGAGACAGAGAGAGTGCGAGCAGGGGAGGGGCCGAGAGAGAGGGAGACACAGAATCGGAAGCAGGCTCCAGGCTCCGAGCTGTCAGCACAGAGCCCCACGCGGGGCTTGAACCCACGAGCCGTGAGATCATGACCTGAGCTGAAGTCCGACGCTCAACCGACTGAGCCACCCAGGCGCCCTCTAGCGTGATTTCTTTAGGGAGCTCAGACTCTAACAATGGACAGGAAAAGGCATGGTCTTCAAGTAGCTTCAGCTTTACATTCATTAGATATCAAGACGATGGAATACAAAAGGCCTAGGTACCTGCTTGGAAGGGATAAAGGGGAATATGTAGGGTATTAGTATCTCCATAAACTATCCTGTCGTACCAATAAAATCTTTTTGAAAAAATCAAATCTTGTCTTGTTGGTTTTAAGAGTCAAAGAAATTCGCTCACATAATTATAACTTGTGAGCTTCACAGCTCAAAGTGCTAACTGGAAAGAGATTTGGTGGCAGTGTCTGTCCCAGTACAGTAGTTACTGGGACATTGCGAGAAAGGGGATGGTATGGGGGAGGAATAAAGGGTAATGGTCTGGTTTCCGGGGCGCCTGGGTGGCTCAGTCGGTTGAGCGTCCGACTTCAACTCAGGTCACGATCTCGCGGTCTGTGAGTTCGAGCCCCTCGTCGGGCTCTGGGCTGATGGCTCAGAGCCTGGAGCCTGCTTCCAATTCTGTGTCTCCCTCTCTGCCCCTCCCCCATTCATGCTCTGTCTCTCTCTGTCTCAAAAATAAATAAACGTTAAAAAAAAAATCAAAAAGGGTAATGGTCTGGTTCCCTTCAGTCCCATAAAGGAAGAAAACGCCTTTCTAAGTGTTCTAAATAATGAGGCTCTACTGCTAAGAAGTAACAAAATGAAGGAAAATTTGTAAGTTGGTTTAAAAAGAGCCGTGATGGAGACAATTTACCTGATTTTCTATAGCCACAGAGCAAAGAGAGAAAAAAATCTATGGAATTTGGTGGGGAGGGCCAATTGATTTTAATTGCAGTTAATAAGAGGAATCTTTTGAGAAAATCAGAAATATAATTTTTAAAAAATATAAACAGGGTGTTGTGTTCAATATTTAAAAGCCTGCCACTAGGAGGAGACAAATGAATTAAAAATTGTTTAATTGGCTCTTTTTCCTCTAGAACACATGTTCTTAATTGAGAAGAACCTGTACAAAAAAATATATTTAGTAGCAGAATTCTAGTACGAAAGACTTTAGCGGAGGGGTGCCTGGGTGGCTCAGTCGGTTGAGTGTCCAACTCTTGGTCTGGGCTCGGGTGGTAATCTCACGGTTCATGAGTTTGAGCCCCACATTGTGCTCTACACTGATAGTACAGAGTCTACTTGGGATTCTTTCTCTCCCCTCTCTCTCTTTGCCCCTATCCCAGTCACGCTCTCTCTCTCTCAAAATAAGTTTAAAAAAAATGTTTTTTAAAAATAAAATAAAATATGGGGCGCCTGGGTGGCTCAGCCGGTTAAGTGTCCGGCTTCGGCTCAGGTCATGATCTCACGGTCTGTGAGTTCGAGGCCCGCATCGGGCTCTGTGCTGACAGCTCAGAGCCTGGAGCCTGCTTCAGATTCTGTGTCTCCCTCTCTCTCCGCTCCTCCCCTGTTCATGCTCTGTCTCTCTCTGTCTCAAAAATAAACGTTAAAAAAAATTTTTTTTAAATAAAATAAAATTTACATCCAAATTAATTAGTATATAGTGAAGCAATGATTTCAGTAGATTCCTTAACGCCCCTTACCCATTGAGCCCATCCTGCTCCCACAACCCCTCCAGTAACCCTCAGTTTGTTCTCCATATTTATGAGTCTCTTCTGTTTTGTCCCCCTCCCTGTTTTTACATTATTTTTGTTTCCCTTCCCTTATGTTCCTCTGTTTTGTCTCTTAAAGTCCTCATATGAGTGAAGTCATAGGATTTTTGTCTTTCTCTGACTAATTTCACTTAGCAGAATACTGAGGGCTTTGAATTCTAAAGAAAGCAGTTTACACTTAATTTGGTAGCGGGGTGGCCCTTTTGGAAACTACTGAAGTGGGTTGTAGGCAGTAGTGAAATGAAACAGCCACATAGACTGAGGGCAGAGAGACTAGGTAGAGTCTGCCGAGTCCTTCTCAAACCAGGACCCAGGTCCCCTGAATGAAGCTCCTGCTAAACCGAAAATGTTCTCTAAATATCCATTTGGCTCACTGGCAAATAACTAAAAGCTTCTTTCATTTTTATTTTTATTTTTTGAGAGAGAGAGAGAGAGAGAGAGAGAGAATCTTAAGCAGGCTCTATGCCCAGCACAGAGCCCAGTGCAGAGCCCGACATGGGGCTTGATCTCACAACCATGAAATCATGACCTGAGCCCAAATCAAGAGTCGGATGCTTAACCAACTGAGCCACAAAGATGCCCTAACCTGCCTAACTGTTTTGAAGATAACAGGAGTCTACCGAGATATGTCTCCAAAGTGGGCAGAGGAAGAGTTAAAAGCTGCTAAGGGCTATAATCCTGAAGGACACCCTCCTCCTCACCCTTTATAGTTTCTCTGCTGTTAGAGGTACTTTTTGGAAAAGTTTGAGAATACTGGTGTAGGTCAAAAATAAATGACAGTTTGGAACACCGTGATGAATTCTATGGTTGAAGAGCCAGCTTCAGCCACCCCTGTGATAGGTGGCAGAATCTGTAGAATATGGCTTCAACTTAGATGGATAGGATGAGGGGAAGGGAGAGAAGAACCAATAGAAACATCTAAATTAGTATGAGTAAGAGAAGAGCCTGGGTGACTGGGTTAAGTAGGAGTTGTTTTTTGTTTTGTTTTTGTTGTCGTTAAGACCCAAGAAAAATGTGAGGAGGAGCTTGTAGGAGGGACCTTATGTTGAGGTTGGCATTAGACACTGAGCTCCTTGGACCAGTGAGGTGCAGCTACTGCTAATAGTCGAAATGTAGTCATGGAACTCAAGAGGGCTTGGGTTCTAGAGGTCTTTTGGGGGGGGGCAGGGGTAAATTCTACAGGTATTTTTATTTATTCATTCATTCATTCATTTTTAAAGATTTTCTTTTTTAAGTATTCTCGTCACCCAACGAGGCTCTAACTCACAACCTTGAGATCAAGAGTCACGTGCTCCACAAACTGAGCCAGCCAGACACCCCCAGAGGTGTTTTCATTAAACAAACAATCAAAAAACCAAAAAAAAACCCAACGTTACAGCTTTTCCCTAAAATCTGTTCCCAAGAAATTTCAGATAGGTGGGTTCCTCAAGAGAAAGGGTAAGAGGTCATGATAGAAAGGAAATATCAGTGTGGGGAAAACAAGCATTTAAATATTATTGACTTGGGGCACCTGGGTGGCTCAGTCAGTTGAGCTTCCGACTTCGGCTCAGGTCATGATCTCACGGTCTGTGAGTTTGAGCCCCACATCGGGCTCTGTGCTGACGGCTCAGAGCCTGGAGCCTGCTTCGGATTCTGTGTCTCCCTCTCTCTCTGCCCCTTCCCAGCTCATGCTCTGTCTCTCTGTCTCACTCTCAAAAAAAAAATAAACATTAAAAAATTTTTTAAAAAAGAGACCTGAGCAGAAATCAAGAGTCAGACACTCAACCGACGGAGCCATCCGGGTTCCCCAAGAAGAAAGTTTTTTAAAATCTCCATTTATGAGTCAGAAAGTCTGTTCAGAAGACTGCTATTGTTGACACAAGGCAGAGCCCCAGCTGCTCTATCCAAACAGAGAAAAGGGTCCGTAGTAACCAGGCCAGTGGTTTTCGAGAGTGGCCCCCAGATGTAGACAGCATCACCTGGGATTCTGCTACAAATGCACATTCTCAGGCCCTACTCCAGATACTAAATCAGAAATGCGAGGAATGAAGCTCAGTACTTTGTGGTTTCACAAGCTCTCTGGGTGATCCTGATGCCCACTTAAGTTGAACACTGAGCTAATAGGCCAGGTGGATTTTTTTTTTCCTTTCAAGAATTTGAAGTGAGCTATGCAGAGAGAATCAGTCGGTTGATTGTGGGGAGAGAAGCTGAAAGTCGGTTCTAGAAAGACTATGAGTCAGCTGAAATTATGAGTAAGCAGCAGCTATAACTAAACGGGGTAGTCAGCAGGTAGTCATAGAGACAGGAGGAATGGTGTCACGCCTGTGGTTGGAGAAGACTTCATTCCTGCTGCAGCCAAGAGTGACAAGCGAGCCCAGCCGCTGCAAGTGTGTGCAGTTTGTCCAATTCCCTGTTTGTTTTCCTTCCCAGTTGAAGCCCGATCATATTGCTATTCTTAGGCTCCTTTGATATTCTTATCTCCTTCATAGTCATGTGCATCCTTAAAATAGCCAAGCTGCCCATTACTTTAGGTGACCCAAGTGAATCTGCATTCCTGAACCATCAAAAGCTGATCTAGCTTCAAAGTAGATGGAACAAAAGTTTAAATTAAAAACAAAAAAACCCCCCCAAAAAAACAAAAAACAAAAAAACTCATGAAAAAGAAAAATTATGGGGGCACTTATTTTTTATTCTTTTTTAAAAATAAAATGATCAATCATCTTACCTATCTTCTAAGTAGACACTGCCATAGTTAAGTATATTCACATATTTGTGCTACCAATGTCCAGAACTTTTCATCTTGCAAAGAAATACTTTTTATTTATTTATTTTATTTTTTAATTTTTATTTTTTAATGTTTATTTATTTTTGAGAGAGAGAGAGACAGAATGTGAGTGGGTTAGGGGCAGAGAGAGGAAGACACAGAATCCGAAGCAGGCTCCAGGCTCTGAGCTGTCCGCACAGAGCCCGACGCGGGGCTCAAACTCACAAACCGTGAGATCATGACCTGAGCCGAAGTCGGACGCTCAACCGACTGAGCCACCCAGGTGCCCCTCAAAGAAATACCTTTTTAAAAAAAGTTTATTTATTTTGAGAGAGAGAGGGAGAGAAGGAGAGCACAAGTGGGGAGGGGCAGAGAGAGAGGGAGAGGGAGAGAGAGAATCCCAAGCAGGCTCCACACTGTCAGTGCAGAGCCTGACACGGGGCCCAAACTCATGAAATGTGAGAACATGACCTGAGCCGAAACCAAGAGTCAAATGCTTAACCAACTGAGCCACCCAGGTGCCCCAAACTGAATAACTTCTAAACTTCACCATCAGGTCTAATGCTCAGGTTCATACATGGAGGTGTTTGTTTCGTCTTACCTTGTTCTTCCTTTTTTTTTTTTTTTAAGTTTTATTTACTTAATAAATAAAGTCCCCTGACAGGGGCTCAAAAACACGACCTGAAAATTAAGAGTTGCATCGTGTCCTGACTGAGCTGGCCAGGTGCTGCTACTATTCTTATTTTTAATCTCCTTATTCAGACAGTCCCTCTGAGAAATTACTGTCAGTTTTTTAGCTGGAATGTCTTTTGACCTCTCCTCTCATTTCCCTCAGCTGTTGCCCTAATCCACATCTAAACCGTCCCACCCTTAGATTTCAACATTTTCTGCGTATGGTGTCTTTTTTCTTTGCTGTAATTTAAAAAAATTTTTTTCATGTTTATTTATTTTTATGTTTATTTATTTTTGAGACAGAGAGAGACAGAGCATGAGTGGGGGAGGGGCAGAGAGAGGGGGAGACACAGAATCGGAAGCAGGCCCCAGGCCCTGAGCTGTCAGCCCAGAGCCTGACACAGGACTTGAATCCACAAACCACAAGATCATGACCTGAGCCGAAGTTGGATGCTTAACCCACTGAGTGACCAAGCACCCCTACATGTATTTATTTTTGAAGGAGAGAGAGAGAGAGAGAGAGAGAGAGAGAGAGAGACAGAGCATGAGCGGGGGGAGGGGTAGAGAGAGAGGGAGACACAGAATCCCAAGCAGGCTCCAGGCTCTGAGCTGTCAGCACAGAGCCTGACGCAGGAGAGAACACGGGAGCGAACTGTAAATTAATGACCTGAGCCGAAGTCGGACACTTAACCGACTGAGCCACCCAGGTGCCCCTCTGTAATTTTTATGTTTCATATTTTTCATATTGATCTTCTAATTGCATCATCATGCAACACAGGTAGATCTGTGAACAGTAAGGATTCCAGCAACCATTGGTTAGTGAGGCAGCAACCTAGCCTGGCATTGTCAGTGCCTTAGGACCCCGCTCTGCCTGGATCTTTGATCTCTCTCATCTGGCAAAACAGGGGCTGAACTGCAATAGATAATCTCTAAATTTTTTCCATCCATGACATTGCCTGTACCATTATATTTTGCCTTATCATCTCGATGGCATTTCCCTTTAGCCTATTTACAACATAATACTTAAATAGCTTGGTCTTATAGAATTAATGTTTTACTATCAATACATTTCAAGGAAGGCAGTCAAAGTTCTAAGAACAAAACTGTCATACTTAGGGTGTTACAAGTGTTTTAATTTGTTATGACAGCTGGTTTGGTATCAGAACGTACCATACCTTATCAAACCTCACACTCTTCCTTTCCACCCACCAACTAACCCTTTCGTTCCAACCAAACCAATCTGTTGAAACTCTTACCTCCTGCCCTTTTTTTTTTTCTTTTTGCCACAGGGCCTTTGCTAATGCCATTTGCTCTGCCAGGCTACCCACTGCCCCTCAGTCCATGCCCATTACTCCTCTCACTCCGAGAAACTGGTCCTGACTAGCTTACTGTAATCTTACATTTATTCCTTAAACATACATTTACTGAGCACTTAATGTTTGCCAGGTCCTCCTTCCACTTTTCCTATGAGTTTCTGTATGCAACTGTTAAATTTAATTAAACAAGGAGCCCATTAGATTCAGGTGGTTGTAATGAACCCACAACAAGCAAACCAAAATCTGAGCCTGTAAATGCTTCAAGTCTACAAAGTTGAAACCTAAGGACAAGGAAGCACAAAAGCCAAATAGGCTTTAAGCTACAGTCAATCATGGGGCGCCTGGGTGGCTCAGTTAAGCATCCGACTTCGGCTCAAGTCATGATCGAGGGGTTTAGGGGTTTGAGCCCCATGTTGGGCTCTGTGCAGACAGCTCAGAGCCTGGGGCCTGTTCCGGATTTGTGTTTCCCTCTCTCTCTCTCTTCCCCTCCCCCACTCACACTCTGTCTCTCTCAGTCTCTCAATAATAAATGAATGTTACAAAAAAAAAAAAAAAATCTTAAGCTGCAGCCAACCAGTGAGTTCCTTGCGGTTCTTCCACCTTTTCTCTCTCTCTCCCCAGTCCTTGTGGAGCACTCCTAACCACTTGTGGCTTGGTGTTGTTTGATTCAAATCAATTTTTGCTCAAATAAACACCTACAAACCTTTAAATGCCTCGGTTTAATATCTTTAAGTTTATTTATTTTTGAGAGAGAGACAGAGAGAACAAGTGGGGGAGGGGTAGAGAGAGAGACAGAGAGAGAGGATCCCAAGCAGGCTCTGCAGTGTCAGCAAGGAGCCCGATGTGGGGCTCGATCATGACCTGAGCCGAAACCAAGAGTCTGACGCTTAACGGACTGAGCCCCCCAGGCGCCCCCTCAGTTTAATCTTTTAACACAACTTTAAATCATGTTGTTCACATTCTGCTTTGCATTTGTTTGTGTGGGTGGATTTTTTTTCTCCCTCAACTTGATTTTAATTTTGGGGGCTTTTTTGGTACAGTATTGTGGGTTCATTAAGATTACTAAATAAATGGATAGATGAATTAAATAATGTAAAACAGCTTTAACTGAGAGGAATTTGAAAGAAATACTTAATTAGAATTTAAAAAACATTCTAAGTCCAAACAGCTTTGAGGGTTACATTGTAGGTGATTCAGTTGAGTGACCTATCTTTAGACTGTGTCCTCCACCTTAGGCATTTTTTACTGGAATCACTCATTTTTGACTCTTCATCATTCACCATTTATATTATTTCTTCTCTGTCAAAGTAAGTTGAACCAGTGACTAACAAATGTTAAACATTCAGAAGATATTTTTAAAATTTCTTTTTTAATGTTTGTTTTTGAGAGAGAGAGAGCATGAGAGAGGGAGACACGGAATCTAAGCAGGCTCTAGGCTCTGAGCTCTCAGCACAGAGCCCAACGTGGGGCAAAATCCAGGAGCCATGAGCTCATGACCTGAGCTGAAGTTGGACGCTTAACCAACTGAGCCACCCAGGGGCCCCTGCTGTAAGGATTAAATGAGTCAATACATGTAAGGTGCTTGGGACAGAGCCTGACAGTAGGAATACTGTGTATATGTTGGCCATTATCAGAATTATAAGTATCCACTTTCCAACAAATAGTACATTTCTGTATAAAGCCTGTCTTATTTAAGAAAATCTAACCCACAGAGTTTTTCCTTTCTTTTTCCTGTTCTGTTTTAGGAAAGTAAACATTTCAGGGGCACCTTGGTGGCTCAGTCGGTTAAGCATCTGACTTCAGCTCAGGTCATGATCTCATGGTTCCTAGGTCTGAGCCCCGAGTCAGTCTGTGTGCTGACTGCTGACAGTGTGGACCCTGCCTGGGATTCTCTCTCTCTCTCTCTCTCTCTCTCTCTCTGCCCCTCCCCCACTCACACACACTCTCGCTCTCAAAATAAATAAATAAACTTAAAAAAGAAAAAGAAAAGTAGACACTTCAAGCCAGAATATTGCCTTATTGCAGGGTAAACCTGGACAAAGAAAGCTTAGATCTTTTACCACAGACTGATGAGCCAGAGATCAGTACTCAGTCTTCTGTCCAGCTTCCCCATAATTAAAATCACGTAAAAAGGGCAGGGATTCAAATGAGTCTAACATGTTTTCTCACTCACCAGAAAGCGTTTGGGTAGCTACAAAGGGCAGCAAAACACAAAGCCTGTTGTGGCAACAATCCCATGGCCAAATCACCTCCTGTCTCAGGTCTGTTTGGAGAGCACGTTGACTCCAAGGCTTCTTCTCCCTCTTGTCTCCAGGAGGTTTGCTAGCCTCTGATAGATGGAAAACATTCCCAAGACCGAACTGGAGATTTTATAATTCCCCATTCCCCTCCTTTTATAGAGTGAGATGAGCTTTGGCAACTGATCCCTTGAGGATGGATCCTTGACAGCAGGTGTATCTGGGAAATTTAGGACCGCTTTCCACAATGGGCTCCTTGTTGGTGTATATCCAGACTGGATATGATTAATTGACTCGTTTCAAATTAGGCTTTCTTTTTCTCATGTGACTTCTGGAAAGTGAGTTAAGATTAAAATTTCTATTTTCCCATGTGTAAAAAGGAACTTTTTTTTTTTTTTGAGGGAACTTACATTAGAATCTTTGTGCTACAAGGAAATATTTTTAAGACAACTAAATATAATTTTTAACTGTTTCTAAAAAAGCTTGATCCAGAGGGGTTGAGGGACTTAAGGTCAAAGAGCTGATAAGTGGTTGGGTCAGGAATAAAGCCTGTAGAAGGTAGATAATTTTGCTACTAACAAAGGGCTAAAATTGAGGAACCACTGAAATCTTTGCTAGAAGTCCAAAAATTTAAATGCCATTGGTATTCTATGTCTTGGTACTAATTATTTCTGACAATTTAGCTCATGAATAAAAACATAAAGAATTATTTTCTAATGTACCTAATGAGAATACAACAGAGGCTTTGCTGTTAAACATAAGATATAGAATTTTCAAAATTTCTGTAGATACATATTTTTCATAATAATTTGGGATCATAATTTTAATTGATGTTTTAATGAATCAATTAAAAACATTATTTCATTATGGGGCACCTGGCTGGCTCAGTCAGTAGAGCATGCTACTCTTGCTTTCTGGTTATGAATTCAAGCCCCACGTTGCGTGTAGAGCTCACTTAAAAAAAAAGAAGAAGAAGAAGTGGGGTGTCTGGGTGGCTCAGTCGGTTGAGCGTCCAACTTCGGCTCAGGTCATGATCTCACGGTTCGTGAGTTTGAGCCCCGCGTCGTACTCTGTGCTGACAGCTCAGAGCCTGGAGCCTGCTTCAGGTTCTGTGTCCCCTTCTCTCTCCGCCCCACCCCTGCTTGTGCTCTGTCTCTGTTTTTCAAAAATGAATAAACATAAAAAAAAATTTTTTTTAAAGAATAAATTGCAGACATGATGCCCTTCTAACCTTAATTCTTTAGTGGAAAAAAATATACCACACCCAGTAAGTGTAGAGTCATCTCCAGTATCGGTCTTTTCAGCAACACCCACTCAGACAGATCATAATCATTGGTCATATAGCATCATTTTCAATTTGTAGCATCTTCTGACTTGAACAATGGTAGATAAAAATCTAGCTGTAAGAACAATTAATATAGTCTTCGCTCAATAGAAATTTACCAAAGAGTACATTAGCACCCTCGTGGATGAAAGAATAAAACATGTCATATTATGTTCATTTTAGAGATACTGAGCTCAACAAAGATTTCTCTTCCTTTTTGTCTCTCTGCTTTATTTTCCCCTTATACACTGAAGCATTTTCTTTCAGGGTGAGAAGACGATGTAAACTATAAAATTGCATTTGCTTATAGATGAAGGCTCAAAACATCAAATCAGAAATCTAAAATGAGCAGTTCTGAACTCTCTAAGAATTACGTGTTGTTTTCAGCAGTTTCATTATTGTATTGGCTGTTTCTATTTTTGTTGAAGTTGAAATGAAATTGAAGGGTGTCAAACAGGTCTTTAAGAAGTTTCTGTTCTTGCTTCTATTGCACTGTTTTCCAAATTACGTTAACATTCAGTGGATGCTTGTAGTGCTAAGGAAACCTTTTCACCAGTCACCTTGAACACACATTCTAGCCACTTTCCACGTGAATCCCACTTCCCCTGGCATCAACAGCCATAGAGTTTGTGAGATCATATTAAGGATACAATGGACAATACAGGTGCCCTTATGTTTAAAACTGCCATAGGAGCTCTGAGTAGCAAAAAGGGGCAGAGGGTCAATAATCATACTTGGCATTTATTTAAGCCCACTGGATTCCAGGGCTATCCTTTGTGAACAAAGCACCCTTGTATTGGGAATTAGTTATCATCACTGTATAGATCAGCATAAATAATCAGAAAGCAAACTGGTCTGCTGTAAGGCAAGCTCACCTCTATGAGCGGGAGAATTTTGTAACACTTTTATTTATGTATTTATTTTTAGCAACAACTAGGCCCTTCTTCTTGGTTTTAAGCACAAACCTTTGGAACACACTCATTTCTCTTATGTAAGAGGACAAATCTGTGAAAGATGTCTAAGCCTTTATTATAACCTCATCATTCTGTGTACTTGATGAGAAACTAGCAGGGCACCTGGGTGGCTCAGTTGGTCAAGCATCTGTGCTGACATCTCAGAGCCTGGAGCCTGCTTCAGCTTCTATGTCTCCCTCTCTCTCTACCCCTCTCCTGCTCATTCTCTCTCTCTCTCTCTCAAAAATAAATAAACATAAAAAAAATTAAAAAATAAAATAAATAAAAAAATAAAAATAAAATAAATAAAAATTTAAAAAAATTGATGTGAAACTAGCTTCTTACCACATTGTGAAGACACGGTCATCTTTCTAGTGCCAATGTAGATTTTGGTGCCAATGTGGATTTTATTAATTAAGGTGTGAAGAGAAATACTTTATAACGTGAACACAAATAAAATGCACTTTGGTCTTGTTGTACTGATAGTCAAGACTACTAGTAAAAATCCCAACTAATCTCATTGCCTGCTGTGGAAATGTAGTGTCAGTAAATATTTATCAAGCACCCTTAGTATATGATACTTCTCTATGTATTCATGTGTGTGGAAATAAAAGGTTGATGATGCAATTTTGATTAGATTGCACTATGATTTATGAGGCTGTGCTTTTTCCACCAAGACAACGTATTTTTTTCCTACTTTGAGTGACACAGGATAGCAACTAGTTAAGGATAAGAGCATCCAACATCAAACAAAAATCTTTCAGGTTACTTTAAAAAAAGAACGTGATTAAGTAGTTGGCATTGGATCTTCCTCTTACTTTGTTTCACTCCATTCTTTGTTTTTGTTTTTTGTTTTTTGTTTTTTCCTTTTCATTCTTTGTTTAAATGATGTTTTTAGAAGTGCCCAGGTGGCTCAGCTGGTTAGGCATCCAACTTTGGCTTGGGTCATGATCTCATGGCTCATGATTTCAAACCCCATGTTGGGCTCTGTGCTGACAGCTCGGATTCTGTGTCTCCCTCTCTCTCTGCCCCGCCCCTGCTCACGCTCTGTATCTCTCTGTCTTTCAAAAATAAATAAACATAAAAAAATTTTTTTTAAATAAATAAATAAATGACATTTTTAGGGGCACCTGGCTGGCTCAGTTGGTAGAGCATGTGACCCTTGATCTCAGGGTCATGAGTTCAAGCCCCACATTGGGCATAGAGCTTTCTTTAAGAAAAAAAATAAATGGGGGACCTGGGTGGCTCCGTCGGTTAAGTGTCCGACTTCGGTTCAGGTCATGATCTCATGGTTTGTGAGTTCGAGCGCAACGTCAGACTCTGTACTGACATCTCAGAGCCTGGAGCCTGCTTCGAATACTGTGTCTCCCTCTTTCTCTTTTCCCTCCCCCGCTAGCACTCTGTCTCTGTCTCTCTCAAAAATGAATAAACATTAAAAAAAATTAATAAAAAATTAAAAAAATAAATAATAAACATATTTTAAAAAGTAATAAAATAGGGGCACCTGGGTGGCTCAGTCGGTTAAGTGTCCGACTTCGGCTCAGGTCACGATCTCACGGTTCGTGGATTCGAGCCCCATGTCGGGCTCTGTGCTGACCGCTCGGAGCCTGGAGCCTGCTTCAGATTCTGTGTCTCCTTCTCTCTGCCCTTTCCCCTGCTAATGCTCTATCTCCCTCTGTCTCTCAAAAATAAATAAAAGTTAAAAAAAAATATGGCCATTTTATCTTCAAAACATGGGTCATGTCCTCTCTTTTGGAGTAAAAATGGTTCTCAGGATTTAAATGAAGATGCTTTATATTTTAAAATAAGGAGCAAGTAGACTTAAGTAAAAAGAACTGAATTTTAATGTTATTTAAGATTAAGTATACAGAAAGCATCCTGCTCTGAAATTGCTGTTCTTTTCTACAATGACAATTTCACAGAATTAAAAGGGGGTCATTAGCAGCCTAAGAATAGTTGTTTGAAGTTCATGGAGTAATTTTTGTGCTGATGATCATAGGTCATAACAGATCAGCTGTTTTCTCAATCCTGTCCCAAGTATCAACTTCTTGAGCTTTCCTTATATGAGTTGCAAAGGTTCATTAGAAGATAAGAGATCTGTGTTTATTGAGTTCACCATCGAATCCCTACTCTGTGACATACACAGGTACTAATAAATACCTGTTAAATACAAAAACTAAACAAAGAATTTTAAGACCATCCATAATCTTATCTAACTTCTCACTTTTCCAAAGCAATATTGACCAAGGGTTTATATGCCCTGGAAATCTGAGGGGAATTAAAACATTTAGGAGTGACCTCATGTACAATTTTACGATGTTCATGGGCTATAAAACAGAAATACTTGAGCATAAGGATATGTTGCTGTCAGCAGCAAGCCCCAAACTAAAGTAGGTGCAAAACATAATCCAACATGAATATCCAGTATCCATCTTTAAAAAATGTTAAGGAAAAATGAAATTATGTTCTAAGCATTTAATATGTGTATTAAATCGTCAGGAAGAACATGTCTCATGTTGAAACAGTTCAATGATTTTTTTTCTCAAATTCCTAGTTTTTCCTCTCCCACTTAGAACTATCTAGTATCTTTGAACACTATTAAGGACTTTTAAAAACAGTCTTAGCTTTAAAGAAGGATTATGTCAAATAAAACACATGTGTAGAAAAGGCCTAGAAGGTAGACCCCACTCAGATAAAGAGGGAGGATGTGGCAAGCATTCTACAACCTCTTTCAGGTGCCCAGACACAAGCCCCTCCCTTCTAAGAAGCCACCATTATCATGGTATTTAAAGTAATCATCTCCTGCCAAAGCATAAGAGACTGTTAAAAACTGAGAACAAACTGAGGGTTGATGGGGGGTGGGAGGGAGGGGAGGGTGGGTGATGGGTATTGAGGAGGGCACCTGTTGGGATGAGCACTGGGTGTTGTATGGAAACCAATTTGACAATAAATTTCATACATTAAAAAAAATAATAAATAAATAAATAAATAATCATCTCCTTCCATTATAAAAAATAGTTTTATCACCCAAATATGCATTCCCTAGACACTTCAGTTCAGTCTTATGCATTTTAAAAACAGGAGGTCTTGTAAGTCTCGTTTTAAACTATGGGCTCTCCTCTTTTAGCCCTTCACTTCCTTATAATTTATTTGTGGAAGAATCCAGGCCATCTGACCTGTAGAGTTTCCCACAGTCTGGAACTTCTTATTGCACACTCACGGGGCAATTCCACATGCTGCTTTGTCTCTGTGTTCTCTTTCAATCTCCTTACAAGACTATGGATAGAGGCTAGCAAAATCGTAAGAGGCACATAATGTCTGGTTATTGCTCTTCTGAAGATCTTAGCAGTTATTTAATGGTGGTTGTAAAATAGTGATATTCTTTTTTCATTTAGTAGTTGGAATACTATCATAAAGAAACATCTCCCCTCATATATACATTTTGCTTATTCAGGTATACAGTTCATATAGGAAAGGTAAGACAAATAATTGTTTCTCCTTTACTAGTTTATAAAATAAATTGCTTCCCTATCAGTTTCCAAAAGTGACCATTTAAAAAATATATGTTAACTCATGTATCTGAAGAATTTTAATCCACTGTATAACTATTGTTGAAGCTAAAATTGTCACATCTTAGTGTCTTCAAGTTGGCTCCTAGATCTTTTTTTTTTTAATGTTTATTTTTGAGAAAGAGCACACACACAAGCAGGGGAGGGGCAAAGTGAGAGGGGGACAGATGATCCAAAGCGGGCTCCCCACTGACAGCAGAGAATCTGATGCGGAACTTGAATGCGTGAACCGCATGATCATGACCTGAGCCGAAGTTGGATGCTTAACCAACCGAGCCCCCCAGGCACCTCAGCTCCCAAGTCTTTTTTGACACGACTCAAGTAGTTTTTGATAGTTTTTCTGCTATTTCATATATTCTAGACTCATTCTTGTACATTTCGTGTCCTAGATCTAGAATCTGCGTTTCTCCTAGAAGTCCTGCATTATTTTCATGAGCAATGATCTATCAAGAGATAGCTTTACATACACAAAGTATCTCTTGAGTTCCTATTGAGATCTCCAATTCAACTTCAGGACTACAAAGCTCCTACTTAACTGCTTTCCTGTTTTACCTGTATCTCCTTTCTTCCACACATAAAATCCTGGCTGCCAAAGACACAGGCGCGACAATTAAAATATACCATAAATACCTGGTTTGGTTTTTTTTTTACTGTACATTATACGCATAACAGTCTTTGAGTACTAACATTATTTATTATTACTAACACTAATGACCTGATTCATGAAAGCATTACAATTTTAATATATGCTCTTCCAGTTTTCCCCCTCTTTTAAAAAAGAGTTGTGCTGTATTTGCCTCATCAGAGCATGTGGCTTTTACACAATGCAGTCTAAGCCCTTAGTTTTAGTTCTACAGATACATTTACATTTAACATTTCCCACCAGTCCTTAAGTTGACGTCTCACCAGTCATTTCAGTTGTCAGAAGTTCATTCTCTAGGTTTCTTCAAAAGGGGTAAGAACATATTCTCCAAGTTCTTACAAGTTATTAATAGTTCCTATGTGATCTTTTTACATGAAGGCCAGTTTGGCTGTATATAAAGTTACTATAGTCTGGGGTGCCCAGGTGGCTCAGCCAGTCAAGTGTCCAATTTCGGCTCAGGTCATGATCTCACGCTTCATGAGTTTGAGCCCCACATCGGGGCTCTGTGCTGACAGCTCAGAGCCTGGAGCCTGCTTCCGATTCTGTCTCCCTCTCTCTCTGCCCCTCCCCCACTCATGTTCATTTTCTCTGTCTTAAAAATAAACATTAAAAAAAAATAAAGTTAGTATAGTCTGAAGACACGCAAGCAAGGGTATACTAAACACGTTACTCCATCCTTCCCCCTGGCACTACAACATTGCTGCCAAAAAGTCTGATGCTAATCTAATTTTTACTTCTCAGAAGCAAAAATTTCACAGAAGTGACTTTTTTTTTTTTAAAGGTGTCCCTGTCCCAAGGTTTTTTGTTGTTTTTTTTCTTTAGAAGTCAGTAATTCTACTAGGATTTTCCTTGATATTGCTCATTCTAGGACCCCGTCCTTAGAGAAGTGCTGTGGTCATGTAATATATAGTTTCAAATAATTTAATTTCAGGAAAATAAAGAAGTTTCTTGAATTACAGCTTTTAGTATTTGTTCGATTCCCTTGTTTTGGTTTTCCTCTTCACAGATTCCTACTGTCGATATATCAGTCGCCTTTCCTCTCTTCAATATTTGACACAATCTCTTGATTTTGTTTTACTTGTTTTCTTTTGGGTTTTAAACTTTTTCCTATTTGCACATTCTATTTCTATTTATGGCAGCATTATGGATTGTGTTTGATGCTACTGAATTCCTTCTAGTTTAGTCTTCATTGTTAAATAATTTTTTGGTTTATTTTTACATTTTTTCCCCAAGTTTTTCCAAGTCTGTTTTGTTTGTTTGTTTTTTCATGTCTTGTATATTTTTAATTTTTTAAACCTGTTTTGAAATTGTAGGCTATATTTGGGGGCACTTGGCTGGCACAGTTTGGTAGAGCATAGGACTCTTAATCTCAGGGTTGTGAGTTCAAGTCCCACATTAGATGTGGAGTCTACTTAAAAAAAAAAAAATAGAAATCATAGGTTACATTTGATCTGTCCTGTGGGCATATTTTCTGATGTGCTGTTATTGTCTGCAGATATGTTCTTCTGTTCCTTATTCTCATAATAACTTTGTATGAGATCAAACCTTGATACTTTCCTGTTACTATTTTTATTTAATTAAAATATTTTTGTTATGAGGCGCCTAGGTGGCTCAGTCGGTTAAGCATGCTATTTCAGCTCAGGTCATGACTTCGTGGTTTGTGGGTTCAAGCCCCGTGTCAGATTCTGTGCTGACAGCTCAGAACCTGGAGCCTGCTTCGGATTCTGTGTCACCCTCTCTCTCTGCCCCGCCCCTGCTCAAGCTCTGTATCTGTCTCTCAAAGATAAAAAAATATTAAAAAAAAATTTTTTAATAAATAAACAAATGACATTTTTAGGGGCACCTGGCTGGCTCAGTTGGTAGAGCATGTGACCCTTGATCTCAGGGTCATGAGTTCAAGCCCCACATTGGGCATAGAGCTTTCTTTAAGAAAAAAATAAATGGGGAACCTGGGTGGCTCTGTCGGTTAAGTGTCCGACTTCGGTTCAGGTCATGATCTCATGGTTTGTGAGTTCGAGCCCAACGTCAGGCTCTGTACTGACATCTCAGAGCCTGGAGCCTGCTTCGAATTCTGTGTCTCCCTCTTTCTCTTTTCCCTCCCCCGCTAGCACTCTGTCTCTGTCTCTCTCAAAAATGAATAAACGTTAAAAAAATTAATAAAAAATTAAAAAAATAAATAGTAAACATATTTTAAAAGATAATAAAATAGGGGCACCTGGGTGGCTCAGTCAGTTAAGTGTCAGACTTTGGCTCAGGTCATGATCTCACGGTTTGTGGGTTCAAGCCCTGCATCAGGCTCTGTGCTGACAGCTCAGAGCCTGGAGATTGCTTTGAATTCTGCATCTCCCTCTCTCTCTGCCCCTCCTTGGCTCGTGCTCTGTCTCTCTTTCTCAAAAATAAATAAACATTGAAAAAATAAAAGATTAAAAAAAATAAAACGATAAAATAAATTAAATAAAATGACATCTTGCAGAGCCTAGGTGACTCAGTTGGTTAAACGTCTGACTCTTGATTTTGGCTCAGGTCATGATCTCAGGGTTCATGAGATTGACTCCCATGTTGGGCTCTGTGCTGACAGCACAGAGCCTGCTTGGGATTCTCTTTCTCTCTCTGCCCCTCTTCTCTGCTCTCTCTCTCAAAATAAATAAGTAAACTTAAAAAAATAAAATGACATGTTTACTATAAGCAAGGAATACCACTAAATACTGTCTTAACCTTTTTTTTTTTTTTAGTTTGCTTGTTTGTTTTAGAGAGAGAGCATGAGCAGGGGAGAGGGGCAGAAGGAGAGAGAGAGATTCTTTAGCAGGCACTATGCTCAGCATTGAGCCTGACTCAGGGCTCAATCCCACGACTCTGAGATCATGACCTGAGCCAAAATTAAGAGTCAGCGGATGCTCAACCGACTTAGCCACCTAGGTGCCCCATACTGTCTTACCCTCTTAAGTGAATTCTCTCATGCTCTGTTTTTCAGTTTATATTTATTTTCTCAGATGTTATACACCTGGGTTTTTTCTTTTTTTTAAATCATTTGTTATTTTTAAGGAGGGAGGTGCTTGCTTCAATACTATAGAACTCCTACAATGATCCCTCACATAATTTTCTATGTAGAGGTCACTCTGGTAGGTTGGGATTGAGCATCACCAGTGGCTTTTCAGATGTCCTTGATAACTTTAGACAGAGCTTTAGGAAGAAGAAAGAATACTGCACTCATATTACGCCAAGTTAACAGCATCTATTTATCCTTCATGAACTTGTGTTCCATGAAACACTGTCCAGAAGCTGGTAAACGATTTGAGAGTAAGAGGGCATGTGTCACTATCATGTCCTTCCGTGTCAAGCTTAAAACAGCATACAGTGTAGGATATTGATATACACTTGATGAAATGAAGCAATTCATCATAAAATGCTGGTGTGTACATAAAAATTCAGTACATGAGGGCAAAAAAGGATTAACTTGGGGAAACAAAGTGACCTTAGTTATTCTAATGTTCCTAACATAAAAACCGCGTAGATTTCTGTTCAGAAATATGTTACCAAATCCAACTGGGTGTCATCTAAAGTTGAAGTTTGGGAAAAAATATAAAAATAGAATAAAAACTGAGCCTGGGTGGCTTGGTCAGGTAAACATCAGACTCTTGATCTTGGCTCAGGTCATGATCTCTCGGCTCCTGGAATCAAGCCCCTGGTAAGGCTCTGTGTGTTGACAGAGAGGAGCCTGCTTAGGATTCTCTCTCTCTTTCTCTCTCTCTCTCTCTCTCAAAATAAATAAATAAACTTAAAAACATACATATATATATATGGGTGCCTGGGTGGTTCAGTTGGTTAAGCATCCAACTTTGGCGCAGGTCATGATCTCATGGTCCGTGGGGTCGAGCCCTGCGTTGAGCTCTGTGCTGACAGCTCAGAGCCTGGAGCCTGTTTCTCCCTCTCTCTCTGGCCCTCCCCTGTTCATGCTCCGTCTCTCTCTGTCTCAAAAATAAATAAACGTTAAAAAAATAATAAAATAAACATTAAAAAAATTTAAAAAATATATAACAAAAACTAATTTCAAATTTCTTGTGTATTGTTGTGTTTGATATTGTTGATGTTCCCTTGGAGAGATAACAAAGGTTCTTTTCTGACTGGCAGGGAAAGAAAGTATTGCAATGCTTGTAGGGACCCAAGGATGGGCAGCAGAAGTTGCTTAGAGCACTTAATCATGTTGGTGCTAACTTCCTTTTTGCCTTTTTTTTTAGTGCTAACTTTCTGTCACAGATGACACATCCTGGAGATAGGAAGTTTAAGATATGTCCAAAAACGACAAATTATAGTATAAAACTTAAATATAAGTGTCTTTATCATTAAGGAAATGAATGAAAGAAAAAGCCTCGGGGCACTTAAGCAGTTCTTTGGCAGATGTCAGCTCCCTCCTTTATAAAATGAGAAAACTGGGAGGCGCAGTTGGTTAAGCGTCCGACTCTTGATCTCAGCTCAGGTCGTATCTCACAGTTTGTGGGCTCGAGCCCCACAGCTGGCTCTGCGCTGACAATGTGGAGCCTTCTTGGGATCGTCTCTCCTTCTCTCTGCCCCCTCCCCTCCTTGTGTGCGCGCTTTCTCTCTCTCAAAATAAATAAATGTTTTAAAAAATAAAATAAAATGAGAAAATAGGGAGGTGTCTGGCTGGCTCACTTGGAAGACCATGTGACTCTTGATCTCGGGGTTGGGAGTTCGCGTCCCACCTTGGGTGTAGAGATTACTAAAAAAATAAAGCAACTTAAAAAAAAAAAGTTAGATAATACTAAGATCCCTTCTACACAGCTTGCTTAATGCTTTTTCAGGAACCAAAGTTCTAGTGGCTGAGACAAGGAACTGACAAAAAACAGTTAACAATAAGAATGATGATAAGGATGATCGAGTAATACATAGTATCACGCTTGAGTAGTGCAAATCAGTGGACTTGTGTAACACTGGACCAGACACTCTGTTATTCACCTGATCTTATCCATGATTATAACATTTTGCCAACATTTAGCATTAAAGGGGTTTGCTGTGCTCTAGAGATAGACTGCCCAACAAGTGTGGTCAAGAAATCTTTGTTCCAGTCTTGTGGTTCCAGTTTTCTTCCTTTCTTTTCTTTTTTTTTCCTAAAGGATTGGAACCCTTCATGGTTCCAGTTTTCTGATCCTCCTTCATTCTGCAAGTTGTTGGGCATTTACAAGTTGGTATTCTCCATTGTATTGTAATCTCTTGTGGGACGGGGATCACACCCTATTCATGTCTAAATCCCATTGTACTTTGCCTGTCCTTTGCAGATAGAAGATACTCAATAAATGTCGTTTGAATGATCTGTTTACAAAATAATTTTGAAACTGAGTTTTTAAATGGCATTTCATATTAAAGAATAGAATATTCATATAGTGCCTACCACCTCAAATATTTGCTTTGCCTTATGCTCATTAAATGTTTGACCTTTCTTCAAGGGTTAGATCAGGTTCATCTTTTTCTATGAAGCACTCATTGGTTGTTTACAGCCCTTGAGGATGACTCCTTATTTTTTGTACCACTCAAGTGGCTTAGCATATTGGGTCTAAATCACATTAGATTTTTAGTTTATGACAGGAAAGAATCATTCAGTGTCTCCTTGTATCTTGTAAGCATGGTACTTTCACAACAAAAGTGCAAAATAAATATTTGGTAATGATCACAGTGATCATAATGACCAAGAATAAGTGACTTACTGTTAAGGGTTCAGATCAGTTGCTTATAGCAAATTCAAAAAAAACTTCGACGACATGTTTTGTAGGAGGAGAGTGCTTTGGGAGTAGTGGCTTTGCCATGGTGTTCTTTAGTATAGGCCTTCTTCCCAGACCCCTGCAGCCTGCCTCAACTCATACCCAGGCATAACCTTCTCCATATTTTATTGCTTTAGTTTTTCTGGAATCCAAGGACTATGGAGGAAGATCAAATGTTTAAAAAAAGAAAGAAAAAGAAAATAAAAATGTTTGTCCATGAGTTAATTGTGAACATATTATACAAAGGGTAACAAAGAACATTGTAGACATTTGAATTCACTGTAATCTAATGGGATAATCTGGATACACACTGACAATATGTAACAATGGGGGTGCCTGAGTGGCTCAGTTGGTTAAGCATCTGACTCTTGGTTTCAGCTCAGGTCATTGATCTCACGGTTTGTGGGTTTGAGCCCTGCATCAAGCTCAGTGCTGATGGCGTGGAGCCTCCTTAGGATTCTCTCTCTCCCTCTCTCTCTGCCCCTCCCCTGCTCATGCCCTCTCTCTCAAAATAAATAAATAAGCTTAAAAAAAGAGAAATATGTAAGAATGCAGAGTATATCATACATATATAATTGTCTCTCTATACGTAGAGGCAGAACTAGTCAAAGACCAGATAGAAGCAGGGAGACAGGAGGAGAGGAAGGAAAACAGGAAGAAGAGGCAAGATGAAAATGGCTACTAGGAGGGAGGCATGGTGCTAAGCGAGGCTTTGGGGGGAGTGTGCATGACTTTTGTGTGGTATACGTTTCTGGAATGGAGCTCACACTCAGCAGGTTAAAAAGCTGGTTGAGTAAGGAGGAAAAGTAAATTGAAAGGGTGCCTTAAGACTCAGTGTAAATAACAGACAGTTTCTGAGATGCTTATGATCATCAAAAGCATCATAATATAAACATTATACAAAATTTGCATGCATTCAAAACAGTGAGAAAGATGGATTGTGCTATACTAATATTAGCAAACATTTATTGGACACTTACTGTTGGTCAGATGTATATATGCAAGTGCTTCATGTATTAGCCCATTTTATCTTACAACCACCTTATGTAGGAGGCACTGTTACTTCCATTGTACAGGCAAGGGAAGTGAGACAATGATCTGTTAAAGTGACATTTCCCAAGGTCGCATTGCTACTGAGTCGCATTGCAGACCTGGAATATTATGAACATGGGCAGTCCTACTCAGAAACTGGTGTTCCCACAGTGAACCAATTAGGCAAAGTCCCTGCACTTATGGAATGTGCAAGGTTGTGTTATTAGTAAACACACACGCGTGCGCGCACACGCACACACGCACAAAATAAAACAAAAAAGTTGCATATGCATAGACCATGTCTAGAAGGAAATAGAACAAACTGGTAACACTAGTTGTTCAGGAGGAGCAGGGAAGCAGAGGCACGGATAGCAGGAAAACTTCAGGAGCATGCCTATTGAATTTTAACATGTTATCTATTTGAAAGTCGTTATTTTTTTAAAACTGAGATAAGACGACTACGTGCTGTGTACCAAGACATATGGGTAAATGTGTATATAGGCAAATATATTGACAAATGTATATTTGCCTATATGTGCATAGACTTTCTGACAGTTCATAGAAGAAAGTGGCAAAACTGGATGTTTCTGGCGAGGCAATTGGGTAGGTAGGTAGGAGAAGGAGAGTGACTTCACTCTATACCCTTTTGTACCATTTACATTAAAAAAAAATTTTTTTTAAGGTTTATTTATTTTTGAGAGAGAGAGACAGAGCACAAGTGGGGGAGGGACAGAGAAAGACAGAGACACAGAATCCAAAGTAGGCTGTCAGCACAGAGCCCGACACAGGGCTCGAACCCGGGAACCTTAAGATCATGACCTTAGCCGAAGTCAGACGCTCATCTACTGAGCCACCCCTGAGCCCCTGTACCATTTGCATTTTTTATAAATTGTTATTGATTACATACAAGTCTTAATTAAAATTTGAGTTTAGAAACTAGCAGAACCCTAGGAATAGAGGTTTTATATAGAAAGTAAATCGCACAAGTTTTTTTGTTTTTTTTTTAGTACAGTTGACACACAAAATGTCACATTATTTCAGGGGCACAGCATAGGGATTCAACATCTCTGTACATTATGCTGTGCTCACAAGTGTGGCTGTCATCTGTCACCATACAAACCTATTACAGTATCACAGACTATATTCCCCATGCTGTGCCTTTTATTCCCATGACTTACTCATTCCGTTAATGGAAGCCTGTATCTCCCACTCCCCTTCACCCATTTGCCCATCCCCCCACCCCTAACAATTGTACAAATTTTTAATGTTTTATATACTGGTGTGCTTTCTCTAAGTTGTAGCTTTCACCTAATTTCACAAAAAAACTTTGTGTGTGTGTGTGCCCACATGCAGTCTAGGGGGACCCCCCTCCCCCCAAGAAAGTTGGTGTTTGTGAAAATAAGAGGATTGAAATATTTTGGCCTTTGGCTAATGTGGGAAAAACTCCTCAGCTATCAAAATTCTCTAGATAAGCTTTCAAAAAATGCCCAAGGCAGTTTCACTTCATACAATAGACACACTGTTGAAACAGGTTCGGCGGGTGGCCAACCTCCACCCATAGGCTTCAGGGTTTTGTGCTTTCTTCTAGAACTAACTAAGCCTGACAAGATAGCTTATACCTGACTTTAAATCTGAATTGATTCACTCAGTCTTCACCAAACTTTGGACCGTGAAACCCCTTAATCTTTCACAGATGTAGGATGGTGAATTTTGGTGAAATCATGAATAGAAGATGTAGTTTTGTTGCTGATATTATAACTGTCAGGGTTTTTAACAGCTTTATTGTGGTGTAGTTGACATACAATAAATGGCACATACTGAATGTGTTCAACTTGATCAATTTTGACATGGGTATAGCTATACCACCACAATGGAGATAATGAACATAGGCGTCACCTCTAAGAATTTCCTCCTGCCCTTTTATAATCCTTCTCTTCTGCCCTACCCTTCCAGACACTCTCCCCTCCCTGGGCAACCATGGGTCTGCTTTCTCTCAACAGTAGTTTGCATTCTATAGAGAATTTTATATAAATGGAATAATATAGTCTGTACTGTTTTTTTCTGCTTCTTACACTCAGCATAATTATTTAGAGATTCATCTGTATATGTACCAAGAATTCTTTAAGATTTATTTATTTATTTATTTATTTTAGAGAGAGAAAGAAAGAGAGAGCAAGCAGGGGAGAGAGGCAGAAGGAGAGAGAGCAAGAGAGAATCTCAAGCAGATTCCACACTCAGTGTGGAGCCCGACGCAGGGCTCCATCCCACGACTTTGGCCTGAGCCAAAACAAGAGTCCGATGCTCAACTGACTGAGTCACCCAGGTGCCCCTTTTTATTTATTTTAAGTCATTTCTACACACAACGTGGGGCTCAAACTTAGGACCCCTAGATCTAAAGTTACATGCTCTTCTGAATGAGCCAGCTAGGCGTCCCTATGTACCAAGAAATTTTTTTAAGTTTCATTATTTATTTTTGAGAGAAAGAGAGACCACACTTGCATGCAAATGAGGGAGGTACAGAGAGAAAGAGAGAGAGAGGGAGGGAGAGAGAGGGAGAGTATCCCAAGCAGATTCCCAGCTATCAGCACATGGAGTCCGGGGCTCCATCTCAGGAACCATGAGATTGTGACCAGAAATCGAGAGTTGGTTGCTTAACCAACTGAGCCACCCAGGCACCCCTATACCAAGAATATTTTAATTAAAATTTGAGATTATAGGTCCACATGTGGTTGTAAGAAATAATACAGAGAGATCTTGTGTAGCCTTTACAAAGTTTCCCCCAGTGGTAACTTCTTGTAAAACTATAGTGTAATTGGAGAGCCGGACTGACTCTGTCAGTAAAGCAGGCGACTCTTGATCTTAGGGTCAAACAGTGAGTTCAAGCTCCGCATTAGACCTAGAGCTTACTTTAAAAACAAAACAAAACAAAACAAAACAAAACAAAAGAACAACAAAAAACATGGTACACCTGGGGTGGCTCAGTTGGTTAAGAATCCGACTTCGGCTCAGGTCACAATCTCACAGTTTGTGGGTTCGAGCCCTGTGTCAGGCTCTTTGCTGACAGGTCGGAGCCTGGAGCCTGCTTTGCATTCTGTGTCTCCCTCTTCTGGCTCCTCCCCCACTGGCACTCTGTCTCTATATCTCAAAAATAAAGAAACATTAAAAAAAAACTTAAAGGAAAAAAAACCCCAAATACAAAAGGACAGACAAAACGATAGTGTAGTATCACAGCCAGGGGGCGCCTGGGTGGTTCAGCCTCTGACTTTGGCTCAGGTCATGACCTCACGGTTTGTGAGTTTGAGCCCCCCATTCGGGCTTGCGGCTATCAGCGCAGAGCCTGTTTCTTTCTTACTTTTCTTTCTTTTTCTTTTTTTTTCTTTTCTTTCTTTCTTTCTTTCTTTCTTTCTTTCTTTCTTTCCTTCCTTCCTTCCCCCTTTTCTCTTTCTTTCTTTTTCTTTTTCTTTTTTATTTTAATGTTTACTTATTTTTGAGAGAGACAGAGACAGATGTGAACGGAGCAAGGGCAGAGAGAAAGAGAGATAGAATCCGGAGCAGGCTCCAGGCTCTGAGCAAGCTGTCAGCAAAGAGCCTGACACGGGGCTTGAACCCACAAACCGCGAAATCATGACCTGAGCTGAAGTTGGACGCTTAACCAACTGAGCCACCCAGGCGCCCCAGAGAGCCTGTTTCTGATCTTCTGTTCCCCTCTCTTTCTCTGCTCCTTCCCACCTTGTGCTTTCTCTCAAAAAGTAAATGAGTCTTAAAAAAATATATCACTGCCAGGATATAGACATTGATACAATGTACTAATCTTACTGTCTTTGGAGTGCATTTAATTCTGTATAATTTTATCACATCTAGGTTCACGTTTCCAGCACCACCTTCAAGATACAAAAGAGTTGTATCACTGCAAGTTTCTCATGTTACCCTCACTAACCTCCCAACCACTCTTCTCACATCAGTGTATTCTATTTTATTGCTGAGTAGTATTCTGTTGTATGAATATGCCACAATTTATTTATTCATTTACCTATTGATGGACATTTGGGTTGTTTCCAGACTTCGACTATTACAAATAAGGCTATGATAAGGGCGCTGGGGTGGCTCAGTCTGTTGGGCGGCCGACTACCACTCAGGTCATGATCTTGCAGTCTGTGAGTTTGAGCCCCGCATCCAGCTCTGTGCTGACAGCTCAGAGCCTGGAGCCTGCTTCGGATTCTGTGCCTCCCTCTCTCTCTGTCCCTTCCCTGTTTGGTCTCTGTCTCTGTCTCTCTCTCTCAAAAATAATAAACATGAAAAAAAATTTTTTTAACGTTTATTTATTTTTGAGACAGAGAGAGACAGAGCATGAATGGGGGAGGGTCAGAGAGAGAGGGAGACACAGAATCTGAAACAGGCTCCAGGCTCTGAGCTGTCAGCACAGAGCCCGACGCGGGGCTCGAACTCACGGACTGTGAGATCATGACCTGAGCCGAAGTCGGACACTTAACCGACTGAGCCACCCAGGCGCCCCGAAAAAAAATTTTTTTAAACAAATAAGGCTATTATAAACATTCATGTACAAGACTTTTTTTTTTTTTTTAATTTTATTTTTCAGTAAGCTCTATGTGGGACTTGAACTCATGGCTCCCCAGATCAACAGTCGTGTGCTCTGGGGACTGAGTCAGCCAGATGCCCCCATGTACCAGTCTTTATACGAACATATGCTTTCACTTTCTTATTGAAATATTTAAGAATGGAACAGCTGATTCTTTTGGTAGGTGTATTCTTAACTTTATATTTTTAATGTTTGTTTATTTTAGAGGGGGGGAGGGGCAGAGGGAGGGAGACAGAGTATCCAAAGTGAGCTCAGGGAAGAACCGGATGCAGAGCTCGAACTCATGAATGTGAGATCATGACCTGAGCTGAAGTCAGATGCTCAGCCGACTGAGCCATCTAGGCACGCCTGACAGACTTTTACAAAGTATTTGTACCCATCAGCAGGGTATGGGAGTATCGGTTGCCACACATTCTCTCCAACACGCCAACCTTTTTTAAAAATATAGCTCTGAGATATAATTCGTATGCCATACAATTCACCCATTTAAAGTGTACAATTACAGGGGCACCTGGCCGGCTTAGTTGGTGGAGCGTGTGGCTCTTGATCTCAGAGTTGTGGGTTCAAGCCTCACGTTGGGTGTAGGAATTACTTAAAAGCAAAATCACTAAAAAAATAAAAAATAGTGGGGCGCCTGGGTGGCTCAGTGGTTGAGCGGCCGACTTTGGATCAGGTCACGATCTGGCGGTCCGTGAGTTCGAGCCCCGCTTCGGGCTCCATGCTGACAGCTCGGAGCCTGGAGCCTGTTTCAGATTCTGTGTCTCCCTCTCTCTGACCCTCCCCCGTTCATGCTCTGTCTCTCTCTGTCTCAAAAATAAATAAACGTTAAAAAAATTAAAAAAAAATAAAAGAAAAAATAAAAAAAAGAAAAAAGAAAAAGTGTACAATTACACTTTCTGCTAAGTGACAATAATCCTAATATTGATGAAAGTCAGGTTACTTGTGGCAGTTTTGTTCTTTCCTCTAATATTTATTAAGTGGTTACTATGTGCTGGGCATATAATTCCAGACACTTGGTATATTAGCTATCACTTACAATGTAACTAATTACACCAGAATTTAGTAGCTTAAAACAATAAACTTTATTTCTCACAATCTCAATAAATTTGAAATTTGGGAGCACCTTAACTGGTTCTGGGTTAGAACGTCATAAGGTTGCAGAAAAGATGTTGGCCAGGACCATGGTCATCTAAAGGCTCTACTGGGTTTAGGGCATTTCTTTCTAAGATGCCATTTAAAACCCTTCTTTTGAAGTCGCACTTGATAATTTCCATAGCATCCTGTTGGCTACTTAAGTCAGCTCTATCAATGTGAGAACCTCTTGGAACCTGGCCTCCACCATTTGGGAAATAAAGAAATGAAACAGACATATTATCTCTGCCCTCAAATCTTACATTCTAGTGGAGGTAGCTGGATAATAAATAATAAATATGACAAATTACTTAGCATCTAATGGAAAAAATGAATAAAGATTAAGGAACAAGGGTGCCTGAGTGGCTCAGCTGGCAGTGCATGTGACTCTTGATCTTGGGGCTGTAAGTTTGAGCCCCATGTTGGGTGTAGAGATTACTTAAAAATAAAAGCTTAAAGAGCAAGGAATGTTAAGATGCTTTGGGATCAAGCTACAATTTAAAACAGGTTATCTGTAAACTTAAAAAAGAAAAAAACATTAAAGGGGTGCCTGGGTGACTCAGTCAGTTGAGTGTCTGACAATTGATTTCGGCTCAGGTCATGATCTGACAGTTTGTGGGTTCAAGCCCCATATGGAGTTCTGTACTGACAGCACTGAGCCTGCTTGGGATTCTCTCTCCCTCTCTCTCTGCCCCTCCCTGGCTCTTGCGTGCACGCGCGCTCTCTCTCTCTCTCAAAAATAAACTTAAAAAATTTTTTTTTAAATAGGATGTTTGAAAAAAGAATAAAATAGGCTGTTTTGGGGCACCTGGCTGGCTTATTCAATATAACATGCAACTCTTGATCTTGAGATAGTGAGTTTGAGCCTCACATTGTAGGTAGAGAGATTACTTAAAATAAAATAAGAAAATAGAATGTTCCTGGTAGGTCTTATTGAGATGCTATTTAAACAAAATATTTGGTTGGTGAGGGAGTGACCTATGTTGATATCTAAAGGAAGAGCATTCCAGGGCATAGTTGGTGTAAAGGTTCTGGGATAGAATCATGCCTGGAGCGTTCTAAAAAAGCAAGGGACCAGTGTTTCTGGACAGGGGTGAGCAAGGAGAAAGTAGATGAGGTCAGAGAGGAGGAAGGGGACAGATAAATCTATAAGGTAAGAAGTTTGGTTTGAAATTGAGTGAAATAGGGAAGTACTGGAAGGTTTTGAGCAGAGGGTTTTATACTTTTCATTCCCTCTCACTACGTCATGCACTTCTGTTCAGTAAATATTTGTGGATGGATTTCAGTGGGAGTTGTATGTGAAAATGCTGACTTTAGTAATTACTAATAGTGACAAGTGTTGGGTGGCCTCAGGGCAGCCAGAGGGGGAGATGTTTTGAGGCACACAAGACATAGCAGAACCTTCGGACTGTATAACACATAGCTAAAAACAATTTAGAAATACGAAGATAATTCACAGACTTTCCAAAAAAACATTTCGTAGCGATTCCCTTAATCTTGACAGCAAGCTTTTGGCATCAAGATTGTCTTCACCAGTTGCCACCCATACTTAAAACTTCAGTCCTGCTGTCTCACTCATTCTTTTGAATGGAGATAAAGGATTCATTTTGATTACTGATAAAACTTGATGGCCTTTTACATTATGACCAATGAATAGCACATCATACAGTGCCATTCAGTGACAATGTAGTTTTTAAAAGGAGAATCAACAATGTAACACATGATAATTTGATAAGAACTGAATGAGATTTCCTTTCAGAGTGTAGAACAATTAGCTACTAGATTAGGGATGTACTGATCATAACTGTCCGGTGCAAGAAAGGTTAGGTTGTGAAGCAATAGTTTTCATTAGGTTCTATAATGTCCTTGAGCAAGTCTTGCCTCCCGGCATAGTAACAACAGGAATGATTATTTGCAATGGGATGATCTACTTTTCAGCTGTAAGAACTGTTTGTTTTTCTAGGAAATGAGGGGTGTATTTTATATGTATTTTAGTACCATGTTCTAAAAGTGTCTAACAAAAATTCTAAAAATTAAGCAGAATTATTCTGCCTTTAGTGTAGAGCTCATTTCCTCAGGACACGTAGCACCAGCAGTCAAATATGTTTTGAATGAACCTAATGAGTGGGGTGGCTGGCCTATGTCCTCAAATGCTAGCTGAATGCTTGCTTTATCTGGGCAGCATTGTGGTAGCGTCCCCTCCCTAAGGAAAAGAAAAAGAAAAAGAAAAAGAAGAAAAAGAAAAAGAAAAAGAAAAAGAAAAAAAAAAGAAAAAGAAAACCAAAAAACCTCAAGGCAGAAAAAGAAAACCAAAAAACCTCAAGGCAACCTGGCTAGGCACAATCCCTCAAGACCTTGTAAGATGAGGCCACTTAATCAGACTGCACGTTTGTTACCATATATGGGAGACAAAGAAGTAGAAAATATATAAAAAAAAAACTATGCCACGTGGGGTTTGGAGCTCAGTTCTTCCTGTAGGAACCCAAGTGAGCTGTGCTAGCACGAAAAAAGTTGCTTCCTGGAAAGAGAAGCCTCGGTGTCAGGACTTTGTGTGTGAGAATCCTGCTACAGCATGATTTCCACAAAGACAGGAAAAATGACCCTCAGCTTTCCCCTTTCTCATTCCTCAGTTTCCACATTCAGAAGTACATAAAGCTCTAGATCAGTGCTACAAAGTGTGTGGTGCTATCAGCCCCAGACGGCTGCCAGTTTGCAAACGGATAAATACAGAAACTGAGGAGAAGTATTCGGAGTTTTTATAACTATTTGGCAGACTGATCTTGTCTGCTGAATAATTATTGAAAAAACAAAACAACACACTGTACCTTTTAGGGGCGCCTGGGTGGCTCAGTCGGTTAAACGGTTAAGTTTAAACGTCTTCGACTCAGGTCATGATCTCGCGGGTTCATGAGTTGGAGCCCTGCATCGGGCTCTGTGCTGACAGTTCAGAGCCTGGAGCCTGCTTGGGATTCTGTGTCTCCCTCTCTCTCTGCCCCTCCCTAACTCACGCTGTCTCTGTCAAAAATAAAAAAACATTAAAAAAACAAAACAAAACCACACTGTATCTTTTAAAACAATCCATGTTCATAGTATTTGGCTTTTTGCAGTGTAGTCTTTTAGGCTGTGAGAATTTGGAAATAAAAACTGTTCCAGATGACCTTTTACCTCTGAGGTCAATCAGAAAAATGCCATTGATTCCTGCATGAACCCAGCCTTGTTTTCGTGAATGTGTGAATGCCAGTGGCCTCAATCTCTCAACCTAGTCTGTGACCTTGGCCTCCATTCCATTTCTGCATTAGGACTGAAAACCAGCGTACGAAGGCCTCCGTGGTGGTGTGCCTGCCCAGCGGGAGCTTCTAACTCACAGCACTATCCCTGCAGAGTGCAGGTTATGGTAGGAGGCTCGAGGGAATTGGCAGCCAACAGCAGGAACAGTTTTTGTTGTTAGATATTGTTTACTACTCAAATGGTAAGCCAGTATACCCCTATGGGTTTTGATAGCTACACCGAATTTCATTGTGGGATTGTTTGACCAGGGCCCTACAGGTGTGTAGGTTTGTTTTGCTTATGTGAATCAATCCTTTTAAGTCATCAATGAATTTAATAATTTGAGAATAGGTTAGGCATTCTTTATGAAAGTACGCATAGTCTCACAGCCCCAGTGTAGCAAATTTGGGTTTATCCACCTTTTGGCTCATTAAACATATCCAAAAGCAAACCTATTCTCTTCTAGCCCAATCCTCCTCACCCTCCTTGTCAAGTAGGACCAAACCAGAAAACTCCAGGTTTCCTACTTGTTCTTTGGTGTCTCCTATTTATCATTTTGTTGCTGGGACTTCACCAAGTTAGCAGTCACATTTACCTCTCCTCTTGCAGAGGCTAACTGGTCTCTGGAAATCTAGCCTAACTTCCCCCCAATCCATTTGGAAGTTCCTCACAGGATTATCTTTTTGGCTTCTTTAAATTCCCCCCCAACCCCGTTAAGTTTCTTCAAGTATTTCCCTCATTATACAAAAGTCTTGTATAAACCATTTCTTGAGGGGCTCAGATGTGAGCCGTCCTGGTAAGGAAATCGAATGCGTTGGTCCTGGGAGCAGGGGTCAAGGGAAAATGAAATCTAAGTTTACTACCAGAGCACCCACCATCTTAACCACTTCCCCTCCTATTCATTCAGCTCCTCCTCATAAATGGAGATGCTTGCAATTCACCTCAATCTCTTTGAAACAAGGTCTTAGAATGCTACATCCTTGCTTTTTAGTGGATTCTCACAGCTGTTTGGTCCAACCTCCCCAGGGAAGAGGCAGACTCTCTTCCATACTCTTGTAACACATGCCTTGATCACAATCATGAGTTTATGCATCTATTTCCTCTACAAGATCCTTGAAGGGGGAATGATTATGGCTCATTTATATATGCTCAGCATCTAGCACTATGGCTAGCTCTTAGTTCATACTCTGAATTTTTGGCTGAACGCATGTTAATTTTACCTGTACAGTAACCTAGTTCTCCTAAAAAGGTTGGGTGAGCTTTGTTCAGTATGAACTTTCATTTATTAGCTCCATGCCTTTTCCTTTTTAACGTTTATTTATTGAGAGAGCATGCGCACGAGCAGCAAAGGGGCAGAGAGGGGGAGAGAATCCGAAGCAAGTTTTGCAGTCAGTCCGCAGCCTAACGTGGGACTCAAACCCATGAACCGTGAGATCATGACCCTCTGACTGAACCCGTGAGTCGGACCCTCAACTGACTGAGCCATCAGGCGCCCCTCTTTCAAGAATTTAACGTAGGGAGGGGCACCTGGGTAGTGACTCAGTTCTTTGACCATCCGACTTCGACTCAGGTCATGATCTCATGGTTCTTGAGTTTGAGCCCTGCATCGGGCTCTGTGCTGACAGCTCAGAGCCTGGAGCCTGCTTTGGATTCTGTGTCTTCCTCTCTCTCTGCCCCTCCCCACTCATGCTCAGTCTCTCTCAAAAAAAAAAAAAAAAAAAAAAAAAAGCAAAAACAAAACAAAACAAAACAAAGTAACACAGGGGGTGTGCCTGGGTGGCTCAGTCGGTTAAGCGACTCACTTTGGCTCGGGTCATGATCTCGTATTCGTGGGTTTGAGCCCCACGTCAGGCTCTCTGCTGTCAGCGCAGTCTGCTTCAGATCCTGTCTCCCTCTCTGCCCTCCCCAGCTCATCCTCTCAAAAATACTAAAACTTTTTTCAAAAATTAAAATTTAATGTAGCTGCATAGAAATGGCCACATGAACTAACCAGCACCTTAACTTTTGACATCTTGGTTTTTTCCACACACAATTTTGTTTAGGACTATATACACATTTTGAAAAATTTCTTCAAAACAAAAAATGGATTACCAGATTATCCTCCCTAGGAAATATTTTCCATCATTGGGTTAGTGTTTATTTCCAGAAAGCCTCATCGGTGTTAAGATTTCATTATTTCACCTCATTTTACAGGCTTTCAGTCCCTGCAAAATGATCAGTGCTGGTTGGGAAAATGGTTGAGGGGCAGATCCGAGGAATCTGCTTGGAGAGCCAGGGTCCAGGACATCAGGGGATTAATGGAGGCCTTTCTAACTTCCAGGGTTCACCTCAACCTCTTACTACTAAAATGCTAAAGATGAAGGCAAAACAGGAAAATGTGCTATCAAGAGTGGGGAATTAATTCTTGAATTGTAAAGTAGGTGAAATAATTCAATTCCCACGTTTTAGGGTAGGCGTGAAAAGGATTATTTTTACAAGTGGGCTGAAATACTGCAGTGACTAAGAAAACAAGTTGGGGGTGGGGTGCCTAGCTGGTTCAGTTGGTCAAGTTGTACTCTTGGTTTGGGTTCAGGTCATGATCTGTCATGAGATCCAGCCCCACATTTAGGTGCTGACAGTGGATTCTCTCTGCCCCTCCTCTGCTCGTCCTCTCTCAAAATAAACTTAAAAGAGTTGAACACTTATTTCTACTTGTGAAACCTGGAGCAAAGTTACTTTATTTTCTTTTAATGTTTATTTTGAAAGAGAAATGAGAGAATTGGGCAAAGTTATTCAAACAAGACATTTCTGTCCCCAGTATTTGGGAGCCTGTTTTAGACCTAAAGTTCCATCACTAAACTCCCCCAAGGACAGGATTATCTTAACAGATAGAGACAAGCCGTATGATCATTCCATGGGTACCAAAAGGGGGAGGGGAGGTCTGATAAAATTCAACACCCATTCCTGAGAAAATCAGAGAATATGTAAAAGGCATCTAACTAGACATCTATACGTAGAAACCAACAGCAAACATTTCTGATGGACTATGCAATGAATGTTTCCTTTCTAAAACTTAAAGGAGAGGACTTTATTTAATGGAGGACCAGGACAAGACTCAGGCAAGCAAAGCCCCCAGGGAGCAAAATGAAAGGATGTACTTATTCTCTCAGAAGACTGCTTGCAACAGTCTGGGAGCCCCTCCTGAATTTTGCCCCCTAGTAGTCTACCCTTACCGCTTAAATTCAAGATGTACTAGAGGTCCTAACCAGTGCATTAATGAAGAGCTTAGCAAGGTCCTATAATAAAAGATTTAAAAAATTAAAAATTACAAATCAGAAAATTCAAATGACACTAGCACCAAGGGCTCTTGAAAATCATACAAAACATCACACAGAACACTTCTGAGAAAAACTTAAATGACAACGGATCCTACCCAGGATACTACCCAATTCTAATTACTCAATCTCATCAGTCTCTTTTAAAAGCAGAAATTGAAGGTGCCTGACTGGCTCAGTCAGTAGAACATGCGACTCATCATCTTGGGGTTGTGAGTTCAAGCCCAACCTTGGGTGTAGAGCTTACTTAAAAAAATAAATTGATGAGTTTTAGTATTTACATAGAAATACAGGTAACCCATGGAACAGTCAAAGCATGGTAAAAAACTGGCCCAATAATTTAAAGGTAATTTAAATTCCACCAAAGTAGTTCAACTTAAATTATGCCAAAACAAATTATTTTGTTTTAAAATGGTGAAAGAAAGCACAAATGGTGCCAGAGTTAACTGCACAATCACATGGGTTAAAAAGAAACTTCAATCCCTACCTCATACCACACATAGAAATCTGAGGTGGATCATAGATGTAAAAGCCAAAATTATGAAGGTTTCACAAGAAAACAATACCACCACCACCACAATGTGAGGCTATGTAGATTTATTGAGACAGAAAAAGACCCATTCAGAAAGTTGATAAATCAAGACTTGAGATTAAGAACTTCATCAAGTCACTATTAGGAAAACGAAGAAACACCAGACTAGAAAACACTTGCAAAACACTTTCTATTCAAAATAAAAAGCCAACCTGATTCAAATGTACAAAACATTTTCAGAGAATATACTAATGGCAAATAAAGATGAAAACATGTTCAGTACTCCGATACAAGGCAGCCCGAAGCCACAAAAACACTTGTATGCCAATGTTCATAGCAGCTTTATTTGTTTTCCAAAAACTGGAAACCAATGTGTAACAGAATGAATAACAAATCATAGTACATTCATACAATGGATACTACTTGGCAGAAAGGAATACATGGTTCAACCCGTCAAAAACTTTATACCAAATGAAAGCACTGTAGGGAGTATATACCTTATATTTAATATAAAGTTCCAGAGTGGGGCAGGTGGGACCTTATGTTATGGTGGAAAAAAAAAAAAAAATTTTGGAAAAGTGATTAACTTGGGGTGGGGTAGAGTTGCCTAAATAGGAATTAAGTGAACCTTCTGTCCCTACATGGATGGGAGCTAAATAAAGTGTCCATTTTCCTGAATTGTAGTTAAGATCTGCAGATTTCAACTTCTAAATCTTACCTACAAAAATGTGTAGATAGATGTATCAAAGTTGAATTGAGTACTGTTTAAGGTAGGATATGAACATTCAATATACTATTTTTGTTTACTTTATATATTTGAAAATTCTCCAATTAAAATGTTGAATTACAAATCTCATCTATTTTCTGGTGTTCTAGCTAAACCCTGCAGAGAGCTCAGTTACAAAGTCTCTCAAGGTAGAAGGGACAGATTCCAAAGGAACAGTTTCCATTCTAACACGAATAAAAGGGGGGATGGAAATACCAAGTTTGAAGGTGGGAAGTGAGGAATTGGTGCAAGTTATCTGGCCAGGACAATGAAAATAAGGTTCTTTACCTTTCATAGTGTAATATCGTATTTGCAACTTAAGGTGTCTGAGTATCATTGCTCACTTACCTGTTCTTGTGAAAGAACCTGGTATTGGAGGTATTACACACATCACATATGTAACAACTAGGATCAACCCCCTTTCTACTCACATTTTAGAAAACATTCTCTAATATACTTTTCTCTGAAAAAGATCTGAATACACATTTTTATAAGATTCCAATTTTCAGATTATAGACAGGGACTGAAGAACTGAAATTTTGCCAAATAAGTGATCATGAGACATGTACCTACATGGCAAAAATGATCAAGCTTATAACTTTGTTCCAGTTAAGTTTATAGCTTGTTCTCCCTCACCTATTAAGAGCCTATTCTATAAAACCTGGAACATTTCACCTTCAAACTTCTGACTTAACTCCAAACTCACAAACACACTTTTTTATTCTTACCACTTACCTCTTCTATTCTGATATCCTGGTATATATATAGCCCAGCTATTTCTCTTAAGCTTTAGTTATGAAGCCACTAATAAGAAATGTTTAAATCTGAGTATAAATTACTTATTCTCCCAGGAGCTTAAAGATCTTCTGTCTTCATGATTACTCAAACATTGGACAATAACCACCAAATACCAATTCCCTCAAATTATAAAAATTGCAGATGGCTAGTATTTGGTCTATACTATTTAAAAAATACATCAACAAAAAACTTTTTGAATGTCACTAGACAATGAATTAAGCAAACTTTTATTGAAGCTTAAATTGTGGTACAGAAATACATTTCAACTGATTTAAGTCCAACACCATGAAGAGAGAAATTATGGCACCAAAATTTTCCCTCCTCCATCATACACACTAGGATTAATTTTGATTACTATTCAATCTACAGTTTTAATTTTTCTAGGCTTTATTCCATACAAATTTGTGCAGTTTCAACATTAGATAGAAATCTTAAATCTATTAGAAAAAAAAAAAAATCAGACCTCAAGCCAACAAATGTCATCAAATCTACTGGGACACTGTTCAAGAACAAAATCCACTTTGAGCATTGGTCCTCAAAACAGTACAAAACATTAATTAGGTACTGTGTGCTAATTACAGAATCAAACTGATCCATTGACTGAAAGTTTCTTCAATGAAACTTTGAATCAACATGCTTAAAATAAAAGTCAAAATTTGTGTTCCAACCACTTGATTTCAAACCAAGTAGATTTTATGTTTAGAAACACTAAAAAAAGTGTTTCATTTATAAATACGGAAGGAACAAAAAAACATCACTGCAACAATCCAGAAAGAATCAAAAAAATTTGAGGACAAGAATACAAAATTTAGTCAACTTTGCTGTTTTCTCAGCTGCTTATATCCCAGTATTTGCAAATATACCTAAAAGATGCCAACTCCTCAAAGCCTGTATTTTTAGTCATTTCCCATAAACGTCTGGAATTTTATGTCTTATGGATAGCATTCTGCTTCACTGTATGTCTGAATACCCTGAACAGTTCTCAGTTGGGGAAGTTTCACTTGATCCTATGAAACCATGGTGAAAGAACACCAGGAAGTCAGAACACCATCATAATGCATCACACAAAGTCAAAGAACTTTAAGTCATAACATGGCAAAGACAGACTCCATTTTGAACCAAAGTTTATGATATACTGTGAATGAAAATTATTGGAGATAGCTGCTAAAAGCAAAAGTTAAGGTAAATCATCTGAGATGACTTACTAAATCCAATACAACCTTTATCTTTATTTCCTTGCCAATAAACTTAGCGATAAAAATTCTTTTACACAACCACTTAGCAAGTTAGTAAAGGCATGGTACTCATGAGAAGCTAATCTCATTAATGGGAATACAGAATGGCATACAGTTTCTGGAACAGTTCTGCCAGTATACCCTAATAAAATTTATGTGTCTTCTTTGCTAATCACCATGTTTATTTTGGTCACTATCTCCCAAAAGAGTCCACGCCAATATAAAAGGAGGACAAACTCCTTTGACCTTTAAATAAAATTAAGCCCAGGGTCCATTCCCCTTCCCCCTCCCGGGTATAAGATTAGTATAAACCCACAGTGTAACAGTATATTGCTTTATTGAGGGGGGGAGGGGTCGGGAGACAAGACACCATGGCAAGGAATGAAATCAATTAAAGGAAGTACAGGTACAGGAAGCAATAATGTTAAAATAGTAATACACAAAATGGGTAACTGCAATCATTTTCTGAAGAGGACTCGACTCGTGGAAGATAAACTTTAATCACTGTTGCAAAAAACATCTGTATGAAGTAGAAATTGGTTTCAGTACTATTAGTAGAGAATATGTTCTAGAAAGTGGAGGTAACTGGATGTAAAATCCTGGCAGCAATTTAATAGAACAGTCCCAGATGATTAGGCTGAGGCCAACACCTAATGAGGACGAAAGCCTTGTCTGTGGGGAATTTTGGATGATACCTGGAGAAATATTACATTGTGCGTAAACCAAATTGAATTGTTTTCACAAGTGTTGTAAAGTTTCATATAGTAAAAGGTTTTTTCTACATGCACTTCAATTTCACAGCAAGAGTGGCATAGGATACCTAAACACAGAAGAGAGCATTCATGCAAGATATCTAACTCCTTGATATAATAATGCATACAATTCAAAATGATTACACTATCATTACATCTAGGGCTTTCTGCAGCTACAAGGTGGTGGTTATGGAAAGCACGGCCCCCGGTATCAATATCTAAAAAGCAGCCACCACCTCCTTCTATGTGTGTTCTCTTTTTGCGTTTTTTCTTCATTTTTATTAATCAACTCTGCTGTTGTTGCTGCTTCTTAGCAAAACTGGTAAAAACAAAATTGTAATCATTGAACATAGCGCTCTGGCAATCAAGACGTTTAAAGCCTTCAATCTTCTGGGGCGAAGAAAGCACTGTGCGACATTTAGAACTCTGGGGAAAAGAATTTAAACCAATCATTAGTGCTTCTAATCTGCAGAAGTATTTTCAAACACAACAGTCACTTAAAAAGTATTTAAGACTACTATCTTAAAGAAACTGTGGCATTTGAATACTTTAGCTGTCCCGTGAGTGGATGGAGAGGGGCATCATCCTATGTTGTCCCCCCACCTCCCCATCTGTCTACAGGGAAAACAGGACAGAAGGAACCCATTAATTGGGCTAGATATAAAACAAGGACCAAGTCTAATCAATAACAAAGCATCGCTTCTACTAATAACCTCACCCAGTGGTACTTCTAGATATCTGCTGTTACATGCCATCTTAGGATACGTTTTATGACATGATTCACTATCCTCATTTCCTGTAAGATTTTATTGTCAGTAATAAAACAAATTACCTGATTTACAAACAGGGTGGTCACAAATTTTCCTGGCTTGAAGACTTCCACAACTTTCCTGATCAGGTCATCATAGGAGGTCTGACTTAAGTTTGTTTCAAAGCTAACATAAGAAAATTCTGGTTCTGGAGTGATGTGAATAGTCCAATAAGTTCCCTTAGAGAAACAGTTTTATGTTAATAATGAAATGGGTACACTTAAATATTTAATAATTAAGCAAAATATTACTTACATCCGATTTCATTCCATTCATCGAATACCCACAAGGATTGAACAGTGTGGCATCAATGACAGAACCTGGTATCAGGTCACGAATTCCACTCTCCTGGGAAAGGAAAGACTGAATTACATACAAATTTGAAAAATACACTTACAGGCCTGGGTGGCTCAGTCGGTTAAACATCCGACTTTGGCTCAGGTCATGCTCTCAGTTTGTGAGTTTCAGCTCACATTGGGCTCTGTGCTGACAGGTCAGAGACTGGAGCCTGCTTCAGATTCTGTGTCTCCCTCTCTCTCTGCCCCTCCCCTGCTCATATGCGGTCTCTCTCTCTCTCAAAAATAAAAAATAAACATTAAAAGAAGAAAAAAGAAAAAAGAAGAAAAGAATACACTTTGAGTTAAAATATTTAGTCCTAAAGAAGAATTCCTGAAAATGCTTACACGAGTGACATCCTTTGCAGTAACACCATCTTTCATGTAGAACTGGTCCATAACTGCTGGGTCAAGCTCACTCATCAGAATTTCCAGGGTTTGATCTGGCTGACTGATTACCCGAGTCTCTGGGAAATCCAAAGTATACAAGTACCTATATAAAAGTTAAAAAAAAAAAAAAAAAGTTTCTGAAAATGACAAATAGCAATTTAAAATAAATCCTATATAGACAAAAACAAAAAACAAAAAAACCCCATAGAACTGTGTCCAACATACCAACAGTCAGAATTCATACGTCCCATACAATATGCTGCTCCATCTGTTGAGGGAGGAGAATAAAATAAATTTAACAGCTCCATTTCATAGGATACTTTAGCCTCCACTCTTCCAATAGCTAGGGTGATAGTGCTTCCCTCCCAAGCAGGCAGGATCTCATCATCCCATTAAAAAAAAAAAAAATCATTAGAGATATACTTCAACTAGGGAGTTAGTCTGAGTGCTGAGAAAAGTATGGCTCACCCTCTCCCCCTAAAACTCCATTAAGGAAATGGAATTTGATCACCTGTTTCTCTACACTCCCACGTAAATACAAGTTATTTATGTATTATGTTCCTTCCATATTGTTGTTCCAAAGCCTCATTTAACACAGTAAATTAACTGGAAGATATTTACACTAAATTATACTCGGCACTGATACAGCCTTGTATAGTTTCATATTAGATTAAGAACAGGATAGAAATTGGACTTTCTTTTCAAATCATGTCTGTGAGGGAGGAGGGGGGGAATCTTCAATCATGCCTGTGAATGGTTTTGTGCCAAGTTAGTAAAATCATCCTAGGTTTTCAGCCTCTTCTAGAATATAAGTGTATTAAGGGTATTAGATTAGATAACTTTTAGTTCCCTGACCTTGAAGTTCAAAAAGGACGGCCTATAAATAAAAAGTTAGTAAATGGAAGAAAATCTTGCCAATTTGGTTGAAGTGACACTATGATCTGTGTTTATCATTTTTAAGCCAGTTCAATTCCTGAATAGAATGCCAAGCCCAAGTTTCTTATATGGAACAGCATCTTAGCATGGGTTTATGAAGTCACTATACCTTTTTCTGAAGGAAGAGAGCACAGCCTTCATAACCATTAAATTAGATATAAATTAGAGCAACTGGCTAGACAAAGATCATGTCTCCTTCTGGCAAGTTATCAATTCATTTTCTTCTTCCATCCTGTCAATACTGACCTTACCGTGCATATATACACTCTAGAATTTGTAATTAATTTTATTGACATATTTATCCTTAATATATATCCTTGCATACATATGCTTTCACAAATATAAAAAGATCTCTGAAAGGATATAACCTCTAAAGAAACAAGTTTCAATTCTATTTAAACTTACTTGGGAAAATTGCATTAAGAAACTCTATTTCTTCCTGGAAATTCCGGTGTGGGTACCCTTGGTGAGAAGGCTTCATGAAATTCTTACGAGAATAAAAGAAGCTCTGAAAAAGACAGATAACTTCATACACAGAATTCTATCACCTTTCCTAGTCAACTATTTTCTGCATATGCATAACAAAATCAAATCTATAAATATTTTCTCCAATGAAATTTAACATGTTTTCCCTTTAATAGGTTTAAAAGATAGGTGATCTTTTGCTGGCCAACAAACAAAAATGAAGGCCCTGGTGTCAGAGCAAGGTTTCAGACCAATATCCATGAATTACTGTCATACAGACCAACTTTATTTAAGCTGGAGAAGAGTATCAACAATGTACTAAGAATGCAGATCACATCTCTGAGTTTCTAGAAACTAAAAAATACCCAATCTATACATGATGGGTCTTAACAGCAGTAGAAACAAGGTACATTATTTCTAGAGCAGTAATTTTGGATCTGAGGTTTTAAATAGGCATGGAAACAATGATTTTTGAGAACGTGTATACATTTAGTTTCAAAAAAATCAGTGACTACAACTAAGAAGTATACAAAAATTTATTTACTAGGCATATCACAGAACCCTAACATTTGTCTAGAAAAAAGGATTAAATGTTTGATTACTTACTTGAATTGAGTCAAACCCACTGTAATCCCTAGCAAGTTTCAACAGGGGAACCAGTGCTTTCAGCAAGAGGGTGGTACCACATGTCTTCAAAATGAAACGTCTCTTGGAGACAAACATGCTACTCTCACTGCATTTGGAAAAAGTCACAATGTTATAATGGCGTTTATGTATTACTGAGATACAATTCATCTATTATTGGATTATCATTTACAATCTAAAATTTGGCTATTAATTTAAAATGTGAGGATCTCAAGGAAGCATAAAATGTACTACAGTATCCCGCCCTTTCTAGTATACAAAAATGAGCTTAAGGTTCTAGAACCCCACAAACAGGTCTTGAATCAGGTACAAAGCATATTAGCTCATTATACAAACCCCCTTTTACTATTAAACTTTCCTCCTCACCTCACCTATCTTAGGATATTATTTACTAAATTCATGTCTCACCTTGTACTATCCACTCTCACACATATTTCTGTAACCATCTCATTATTTCTTTCACTAGATAATAAGCTCCATGAAGAAAAGGAATGTTTGTTTTTACTCACCATTATATTCTTAGCACATAATAAGCATGTGATAAAAACAGACACCTTATGTACCTTGTTAATCCAGTAGCCCCAAGGTCCATTATAACACGTATAAGAAATTAGTATTTTCATTGAATAAATTAGCTTTGTACCTATAAACATGTTGAATGGCTTTATTCTATTATAGCAACTGTATTTACAGGAAGAAGCTAGGTTTTCACTTTGCTCGAAGTTCTGACATTGAGAGGCATACACTAAACAGGAAGGCCTCTCTATCTGGGGCTGAGGGCAAAAGGACAATGCCATTCTACCACCTTTTACAGATACTTTCTGCTAACTACAAGGAGGTAAAGATGGCAACCATCTTGAAGAGCTATTAGGTAAAACTTCAGAACACACTGGGACATCTAAAGCAAACATTTTAGGGGTGCCTATGTGGCTCAGTTTAAGTGTCCAGACTCTTGGTTTCAACTCAGGTCACGATCTCACAGGGTTCATGAGGTTGAGCTCTGTGTTGGGCTCTGTGCTGACGCGTGGAGCCTGCTTGGGATTCTCTCTCTCCCTCACAAAATAAGTAAATAAACTTAAAAACAAACAAACAAAAAAACTTTATTTTATACTATATTTCTCAAAGTAAAAATGATTATAGAACTAAAATCCAGAGGAACAATTTGAGATTCCATGTAATGAATGTATGGTTCAGACTGTTATTAGGTAGCTAAAAAGCTGGTTTTTGCAGGACTTACCTGAGTACATAAGCTTCCTGCTTGTCAGTTTTTGTCACACTTATGATTGAACATTGCACATCCTTCAAAAGTATGTCCCACTCGGATCTATTATTTAACACACAAAAAAATGTGATTAAGTCATAACAGCACTTGACTACTTGAATAAAAATTATAAAACTCTCACACTTGAATGTTCTAACAATTTACACAATGGATTTTTTATGTTGTCACATTCTTGTTCCATCTTCTCTTATGAATAATATTTAGATTTATTTCTAAAGTCTATCTATAATCGACACATCCACTCAATAACAAAGAGTAAACTGGAAAACTGGAAATTATACACTATTTACAATTTATTAAGAAAAAACAAATGACAAAATGAGTAAGCCATGCACAGAGGAAATGAAAAAGGCCCATAAACCAAGGAAAATCATTACCTTTTCACCAGCAAGGCAGTAAAGAAATTAAGTTAAAATGGGATGTTTTTTGTCTATCAAATTCTTAGATTTTAAGTTTTTTTTTTTTAAGTTTTTATTTATTTTTGAGATGGAGAGAGACACAGCATGAGCAGGGAAGGGGCAGAGAGAGAGGGAGACACATAATCTGAAGCAGGCTCCAGGCTCTGAGCTGTCAGCACAGAGCCCGACGCGGGGCTTGAACTCACAGACTGCGAGATCATGACCTGAGCCAAAGTCGGACGCTCAACTGACTGAGCCACCCAGGCGCCCCTCAAATTCTTAGATTTTTAAACCTTACTATTGGAATTACAATTTAAAGAGCACCATTTCTTCACTGATTAGCCTGGCAAAAAGATTTAAAGGCCTGACAGCAAGTAAACTGGTACTCAGTGTATAGATACTATTTTCTATCAAATTGGCAGCTGATGATCATAATACCTAGTGGTGTCTCAAGTCTAAGAACATAAAAAACTTGAAAAATGGCTTTTGCTGGCAATTTTGGGAACACTACAAGCTCTTTAATAGGATCAGGAAATGTCCATTTCAACAAAGTAGTCTGTTAAGTACAGGTAATAGACAGCAAAATGGAAGTCAAATAGGCATAACTAAATAAAGTAGTTTTAATTTATCTGAGACCTAAGAAGTGATTCCTTTTTGGGGTGCCTGGGTGGCTTGGTTGGTTAGGCGTCCAACTTCAGCTCAGGTCATGATCTCATGGCTTGTGGGTTCAAGCCCCGCATCAGGCTCTGTGCTGATAGCTCAGAGCCTGGAACTTGCTTAGATTCTGTGTTTCCCTCTCTCTTCCTCTCCCCCCGCCTCAAAAATAATAAACATTAAAAAAAAATTTTTAAAGTGCTTCCTCTTTAACATGCCCACTATAAACAGAAATACATAAAACAGTTCCACAGGACAAACTTAAAATTACCAGTTAAAAAAACATACTAGGAATGTGTTTTTAGTATTTTTAAATTTATTTTTGAGAGAGAGAGCACACACGCATGGATGAGCAGGGGAGAGGCAGAGTCGGCGGGGGGGGGTGGGGGGTGGGCAGAGGATCTAAAGCAGGCTCTGTGCTGACAGGCTGAGAGCAGCTAGCCCATGTGGGGCTTGAACTCACGAACTGTGAGATCATAACCTGAGCCAGAAAACCAAGGATCAATGGACTGACCCACCCAGGCACCCCAAGGCTAGAAATGTTTTTAAGGCTCTTAATGTTTGGCAGATCATTCTTGAATACCCCCCAAAAGAGCATATTATGGTTAGTTTTCTTATCCAGTTAAGAATCTTTAAGAAATTCTCAACAGGGGTGCTGGGTGCCACAGTCGTTAGTGTGGAACTCCTGATCTTGGCTCAGGTCATGATCTCGAGGGGTGTGATGGGGCTCTGGACTAATGATACGGATTATTAGCCTGCTTGGGATTCTGTCTCTCCTTCTCTCTGTCCCTCCCCCACTTGTGCTCTCTCTCAAAATAAATAATACCAAAAAAAGGATACAAAAAAGAAAGAAAGAAATCCTCAACAACACAGCCAGCACAAAAACAGGTGGGACGCCTTGGGTGGCTCAGTTGGTTGAGCATCTGACCTTTGATTTTGCTCAGGTCATGATCTCCCGGTTCATGAGATAGAGCTCTGCCTCTGGCTCTGAGCTAACAGCAGCCTACTTAGGATTCTCAGTCTCTGCTTCTGTCGCTCGCTCTCTCTCTCAAAAATAAACATTAAAAAAAATTAAAAAAAAAAAAAAATCAAGCACAGTGCCAATCAATCCTACCAGCATTTTGTGCCTGTTTCATCATTTTTAGAAGAGATTATTACTGGCCCAGTGGGCAATTATGTGACCAATAGAGAAGGCAGTGATTACATTAATACGTTGGGCAAATTAGTTAAATTGAACAGTACTGACACCTATCTGAAAAAACTTAAATACACATTAGAGTGGGACATATTTTTGCAGTTTGTTTCAAATTTTTAAAATGGTACAATTTTTTATTTAGGAAAGAAAATAAGTTGCAATTAAGACACAGTTCTGAACAATACAAACTGGTCATCTGAATCCTCTTATTTTAGGAAGCCAAGCAACAGCTTGGGCTTTCCCATTTCTAAGACTCAAAATTCACTAATGTATGTATTTCAGAACCCACTGTATTCTAAAAAAATTTTTTTTTAATGTTTATTTTTGACAGAGAAAGAGGATCAGCAGGAAAGGGGCACAGAGAGGGATACACAGAATCTAAAGCAGGCTCCACCCTCTGAGCTGTCTGCGCAGAGCCCAATGCAGGGCTCAAACTCACCAACTGATCTGATCATTACCTGAGCTGACCTGAGCTGAAGTCAGACGTTTAACCAACTGAGCCACCCAGGTGTCTGGAACCCAGTATTCCATAAATAGGCTTTTTTTTTTTTTTCCCCCCTCCAGTAGGCCTCATGCCTGGGCTCGAAACCACGACCCTAAAACTCAGAGATCAAGACTAGAGCTGAGTTGGAGCTGAGATCAAGAGTCAGATGCTCAACTGACTGAGCCACCCAGGTGTCCCAAGGTTTTTTTTTTTTTTTTTAAATATCTGGTGGGCAATAAGACCTACTTCACAGGACTAATAAAGATTAAATTACATAATGCATACAATATTTACCTATAATAAGAATTCCAATACTGGGGCGCCTGGGTGGCCCAGTCGGTTAAGCATCCGACTTCAGCCCAGGTCATGATCTCAGTTTGTGAGTTCGAGCCCCACGTCGGGCTCTGTGCTGACAGCTCAGAGCCTGGAGCCTGCTTCAGATTCTGTGTCTCCCTCTCTCTCTGTCCCTCCCCAGCTCATGGTAGCACTCTGTCTCTGTCAAAAATAAATAAACTTAAAAAAAAAAAAAAAAAAAAGAAATACTGTGTCCAAAATACTGAACACAAAGGTAAATAATGTTAATACAATATTAATATAAATATTAATTATAATTAATACACTATAAATACAAGAAGCTTTAAGTCGAATTTTGAAGCACAGGGGTCTCTCTTTAGAGCTTATCTAATTTAGATCTTACCTAATGACTTCCCATTAGAATTCAGCTCACCCATTAGAATTCTACACTCACTGGCCATGCTACTGAGTCCTATCACCCCTTCTCAGTTTTTATTCACTATCCATGCTGAGTCCCTCACCCCCAGTTTTGTAAGTGACATACATATCGTTGTATGTAAGTTTATGGCCTACAGCATTGATTTACATATTGTGAAATGATTATTGCAGTAAGTTTAGCATCCATCTCAGATACAATAAAAAGAGCAAAAAAAGAAAAAAATTTCCACTATGAGAACTCTTAGGATTTATTCTCTTAATTTTCATGAATCACACAGCAGTGTTAACAGTATGTTAAGACTTTTAATTGTGCTCCATGAACTTTTTCTTTCTTGTATAACTTTGTTTTTCTCTGGATTTAAAAGCTGTCCTGCTTTTTCATTTGGTTTGGTTTTCTATGCATTAATTTATCCTTAGATCTTCCCCCAACTGTTTCCTTTCAGCATTTCTTTTGAGTGATTCTTGGCCAAGAATAGGGTACTAAGACTTAGCTAGTCAGAAGGTCTACACACCCGGATGGGGTGTATTTACTGTGGGCCTTTATGCAGGGCACGGTGACTGGGTGGTTTCACTGTGGAACTCCTTCCCTATCACTATTTTTTTTTTTAAGTTCTTTCCTGGGCAAGTCAGATTACCCAAATACTCCATTCTCTTGCCTAAAGAGCATTAAGATTTCTAGTAGGCAAAACAGGGTAAGGGGCTAGGAATCCCAGTCACTATAAGCTTACGTTCTTTATTTTCAGTATAGTCAATCTATCCCTCAACAGTTCCAGGTCCCCTCATTACAGAGTGATCCTTTTTTACACCCAGAGAATAAACTATTATCTAATCTTCATATCTCCTGGCATTCCCCTTCTCATTTGACTCAAATTTTGCAATATAAAGACACTGTATCAGAAGAACAGTTGAAATAAATAAAACACACAGACAAAATATACAGGTAACTAGCTCTATCCCCATTCCCAGTATTTCAGTCACACTGGGCTTTTCCACCAACCATTCCTAGAAATAGGGCACCATAAACTCAATTTACCCATATCATGCCATGTGGGAGTGAGAGTACTGCTGGAATGGATTTCACCCTACCTAGAACTCCTGTCCGCAGCCCCCTTCTTCTAGCTCAAATCACCTCACTATTCCCACCAGACCAAATGTCATTAAAAGGTTTTTTTACTTTACAGAGAAAGAGAGAGCACGTGCACACATAATGGTGGGGGGCAGGGGCAGAGAGAATCCAAGCAGGTCCCACGCTCAGCACAGAGCCCAACATGGGGTTCAATCTGACAACCCCACTGGGATCATGACCTTAGTCGGACCCTCAACTGACTAAGCCACTCAGGCACCTCAAAGGGTTTTAAAACTCAGAATGCTGGGGCGCCTAGGGTGGCTCAGTCAGTTAAGTGTCCGACTTTGGCTCAGATCATGATCTCGCGGTTTGTGGGTTCGAGCCCTGCATGGGGCTCTGTGGTGACAGCTCAGAGCCTGGAACCTGCTTCGGATTCTGTGTCTCCTCCTCTCTCTGCCCCTCCCATGCTCATACTCTGTCTCTCAATAATAAATAAATGTTTAAAAAAAAAAAAAAAAAACCTCAGAATGCTTACCTAGTATTTGTGTGGCTATTTTGGTATTCATGCCAATCCCACTACACTCATTCCATGTAGTTAGGGATTTTGTGTTGTATTGTTTTTATCTCCAGTGCCTAGTCCAGCTCATAGAAGGTCCTCAAATATTTGTTGACTTTGGCAATAAGTAATTATTCTGATGAGGTCTTATGGACATTTGGAGAAATAACAGCCTTAGAATTTTCATTTATTTTTAAAAAGTAATCCCTATGCCCAACGTGGCGCTTGAATCCGTGACTGAGATCGAAAGGTCACATGCTTTACCAAATGAGCCAGGTAGGCCCCCCGCTACAGCCCTAAAATTTTTAAATTTAAAATAGTTACATGATCCTTTACTGTTTCAATTTGTCACGCTAATAATTCAGGTATTTAGAGGGCAATTCTTATTAAAAAGGTAAGTTTATCTTGTTAACTAGATCATTCCACTTGAAATGCCATCTTATTTTAATCTACATAAATGAAACTTACTCATTTCACGGCCAAATAATTTAGTTGTAGAATCTACTCATTATAATGAACATAGTTCTGTTTTCAGGTTTTTTCCTGCAACACACCCTTCTCTTTCTGGGGAATCTGCTGATGCAAACATATTAAACTTTTTGGTCTGAACAGAACCTGAGAGACCTTTGGGACATTTCTTCCAATCTTTTCTGTGTTGTTCAAGTTGGGTAACTCCTACTGATCTATCTTCAAGTTCAGTCAATCTTCTGTCATCTCCATTCTACTAAAGCCCACCCAATAAACTTTTTATTCCAGTAGTTATTTTCCTGGTTTTTTTTTTTTTTTTTTGAGAGTACAAACAGGGGAGAGGTGGGGACAGTGGACCCAAAGGAGGTTCTGCACTAACATCAGTGAGCTCAACGTGGGGCCCGAACTCAAACTGCGAGATCATGACCTGAGCTAAAGTCAGATGCTCAACCTACTGCGCCACCAAGGTGCCCCTTTCCTGTTGTATTTTTAAATTTTTTTCTTTTATTTCTCTAAGACTTCGTCTTTCCTTTTAAGAGTATTCATTCTTACTTCAAGGGGCACCTGGGTGGTTCAGCTGGTTGAATGGCTGACTTCAGCTAAGGTCATGGTCTCACGGTTCCTGGGCTCAGGCCCCACATCAGGTTCTGTGCTGACAGCGCAGAGCCTGGAGCCTGCTTTGGATTCTGTGTCTCCCTCTCTCTCTGCCCCTACCCGCCTCAGATTGTCTCTCTCACATACCAAAAAAAAAAAAAAAAAAAAAAAAATCGCTCTTACTTCTTATGGAATGGTTATGATAGCTGTTTGTAAATCTTGATCTGCATCACCTTGAAGTTGCAGTCTTTTTCCTTTGATGGATGCTGAGAATTTCTTGGTGATTTGTTATTAATTTATGATTGCATCCTTAGCATTTTGATCATGTTATATAATTTTAAATCTTGTTTAAATCCTATGGAGCATGCTGATTTTTAAAAACTGTTTTAGGGGTAACTGAGTGGTTCAGTTAAGCATCTGACTTCAGCTCAGGTCATGATCTCACGGCTTGTGAGTTTGAGCCCCATGTCAGGTTCTGTGCTGACAGCTTGGAGCCTAAAGCCTGCTTAGGATTCTTTGTCTCCCTCTCTTTGCCTCTCCCTTGCTCACACTCTGTGTTTCCCTCTCTTACTCTCAAAAATAAACAAACATTAAAAAAGTAATTAAAAAAAAATTGATTTAGCAGGCAATTGAAATGGTTAAGTTCAGTCTTCAAGTTTTTACCCAACTTCTATGGGTTATATGTTATGATTTCTGTTTAGTTATGAAAGCCCCTGCCATGGTATTCAGATCTGCCCTGCTTGTCACCCAGTGGCCAGACTGGGACTGGGAGGTGACCTATCACTTTTCAAAGCCTTTGATAAATTGTGATCAAATCCACACAGGAGCAGCTCAGTGGTACTCATATAAATCTTTATGGGATCACTTTCTTCATCTTTCTCCTCCCCATAATCTTGCTGACAATTTCTGGTTCAGGGTGAGGGCCCAATTCTTGGTTCTCTCCACTCTGCCTTGACTATCTGTCCCTCTCTGGCCAAACAGGGAAATGAAAAGAAAAAATAGCAACAGGGATATATCCATGATGCTCTTTACTTTTGGGACCACAGTTCTTCTGGCCAAAACACACACACACAAAGCAAAGCAATACAAAAACAAAAAAGATTTTCCCCCACTCTCTTGGACCAGGTTGGCCCTCTTTCGGAGCTCTTTTTGTCTGCACCTAGTGTGCGGTTACCAGCTTCTGGCAGCTTTTCAGACCACCCCAAGAGATAACCAAAGGAAATAAAAAACAGGAAATCATAGCTGTCTCAGTACTATTTTGAGTTATGGTTTCCTTCTCCAATTCACCTGCTAACATTTACTTTCCAGAATCCTCAGAATGCAATCCATGCATTCTGTCCAAAGTTTTTAGTAAACGCTAGACAGTGCTTATTCCACCTTGAGGGACACCAGAATGCTCTTGCACTCACTCATTAGTTAATAATTTTTGCAACGAAGCTCTTCCTCACCTAATAGAAACCATCTAGTATTTTTTCAAAGTCACAGTATGAAAGAACACAATTGCTTTAAAAAACTTTAGGGGTGCCTGGGTGGCTCAGTTGGCTGGGCATCTAGACTCTTGGTTTTGGCTCAGGTCATGATCTCCTGGTTCGTGTGTTCGAGCCTATATCAGACTCTGTGCTGTCAGGGCAGAGCCTGCTTGGGATTCTCTCTCCTTCTCTCTCTCTGCCCCCTCCCCACTCATGCACAGGTGCTCTCTCAAAATAAATCAACATTACAAAAAAAACACTTTGGGGTGCCTGGGTGGTTCAGTTGGTTAAGCGTCCAACTTCAGCTCAGGTCATGATCTCATGGTTTGTGGGTTTGAGCCCCACATCGGGCTCTGTACTGACAACTCAGAGCCTGGAGCCTGCTTCGGATTCTGTGTCTCCTTTTCTCTCTGCCCCTTCCTCGCTCATGCTCTCTCTCAAAAATAAACATTAAAAAAACCGAAAAACCCACAACACTTGTTAAAACAAATGGATGGTTTATCAATCAAAAAGACAATCTTAGAATAGCCCACAGGCTTTCAGAGAGTGAATAAATCAAGGGGCAAGATGTGAGAGAAATAAAACCAAAAATGTCAATACATGTATATGAAAAGAAAGGTGAAAAACCAACACCAACCTAAGGCTCAAACTCAACAACCATGAGATCATGACTTGAGCCAAAGTCGGGCACTCAACCAACTGAGCCACCCAGGCGCCCCAAGCCTCCTTTTGTAAATAAAGCTTTATTGGATCCCAGACAACCAGATCATGTATCACCCCAAAATAGGATACTCTTTACTAATAACAGTACATGGATTGAATAATCTTAGATCACTATGCCAGAAAAGCAAAATTTTATATTTTATATTTAATTTTTTTTGTTTAGGGACGCCTGGGGGGGCTCAGTCAGTTAAACATCCAACTTTGGCTCAAGTCATGAGCTCACAGTTCATGAGTTTGAGTCCAGAGTCCAGCTCTGTGCTGACAGCTCGGATTTGAGTCACTTGCTTCGGTTTCTGAGTCACCCTCTCTCTCTGCCTTTCCCCTGCTCGTGCTTGGTCTGTCCCTCAAAAATAAATAAAATGTTAAAAATAAAGTTTTTAAAAAAATCTTATTTTTTAAAAGTTTTTTAAATGTTTATTTATTTTTGAGAGAGACAGAGACAGAACACGAGTAGGTTAGGGGCAGAGAGAGAGGGAGACACGGACTCTGAAGCAGGCTCCAGGCGCTGAGCTGTCAGCACAGAGCCTGATGTGGGGCTTGAACTCACGAGCTGTGAGATCATGACCTGAGCCGAAGTCAGACGCTCAACTGACAGAGCCACCCAGGCACCCCAAAAGTTTATTTATTGAGAGAGAAAGAGAGAGTGCACTTATGTGCAGGGAGGGACAGAGGGACAGGGAGAGACAGAATCCCAAGCAGGCTCAGTGCTGATAGTGACCATAAGCGGGACTTCATCTCACTAACCGTGATACCATAACCTGAGCCTAAATCAAGAGTCATGCAACCAACGGAGCCACTCAGGCACCCCTATATTTAAAGTTTTCTTAAAGAGTCTGTGATTTAATAAAAACAGAACAAGCCGGAGTGTTTACAAGGGAAAAGAAACAACTAAAACGACTTGTTATCTGATTCAACAAGACCCCAAATGGACAACTGACCATACTTTTAAATATAGTAAGTAAATGCCTCAAATGACCTTCAACAAAGGTGCCAAAACTACAAAATTGGGGGTGGGGGGGGGGGAGTCATCTGATGGTGCTAGGAAAACTGGGTGTTTACACAAAATAATAAAGTTGGATCCTTCCTATGACCATCTACAAAAATTAATTTAAGATAGATTAAAGACAAAAATTAAGACCTAAAGCTGCAAAAGTCCTAGAAGACATGGGGAAACGCTTCAGTAGACTGGATCTGTCAGTGCTTTCTTAGATATGACACAAAAAGCACAGACAACAAAGGCAAAAAAAGACAAATGGGACTATCAAACTTAACTTTTGCACATCACAGGAAAGCATTCAAAAGAGTGAAAACACAATACAGAATTGGAAAAAATATTTGCAAATCAAATAGGTGATAAAAGGTAAACATTAGGAATATATAAGGAACTTCCACAAGAACAAAAATAAATAACCCAATGCAGCACTTGGCTGGCTCAGTTGGTGGAGTGTGCAACCCTTGAACTCAGGGTGGAGTTCAAGTCCCATGTTGGATGTACACATCATTTTAAAATATCTTTAAATGTTCCGGACTTCAAGCTGTATTACAAAGCTGTAATCATCAAGACAGTATAGTACTAGTGCAAGAACAGACACTCACATCAATGGAACAGAATACAGAACCCAGAAATGGATCCACAAACGTATGACCAACTAACCTTTGACAAAACAGGAAAGAATATCCAATAAACAGTCTCTTCAGCAAGTAGTGCTGGGAAAACTGGACAGTGACATGCAGAAAAATGAACCTGGACCACTTTCTTACACCATACACAAAAATAAACTCAAAATGGATGAAAGACCTAAATGTAAGACAGGAAGCCATCAAAATCCTAGAGGAGAAAGGAGGCAAAAAATCTTTGATCTTGGCCGCAGCCAACTTCTTACTCAGTATGTCTCCAGAAACAAGGGAAACCAAAGCAACTATTGGGACCTCATCAAAACAAAAAGCTTCTTCTGCACAGCAAAGGAAACAATCAGCAAAACTAAAAGGCAACCGATGGAATGGGAGAAGATATTTACAAACAACATAGACGTATCAGATAAAGGGTTAGTATCTAAAATCTATAAAAACTTATCAAACTTAACACCCAAAAAACATAATCCAGTGAAGAAATGGGTAAAAGACATGAATAGACACTTCTCCAAAGACATCCCGATGGCCAACTGACACATGAAAAAATGCTCAGCATCCTTCATCATCAGGGAAAGACAAATCAAAACCACAATGAGATACCACCTCACACCTGTCAGAATGGCTAACATTAACAACTCAGGCAACAACAGATGTTGGCAAGGATGCAGAGAAAGAGGATCTCTTTGGCACAGCTGGTGGGAATGCAAGCTGGTGCAGCCACTCTGGAAAACAGGATGGAGGTTCCTCAAAAAACTAAAAATAGAACTACCCTACGATCCAGCAATGGCGCTACTAGGTATTTATCCAAGGAATACAGGTATGCTGTTTTGAAGGGGCACATGCACCCCAATGTTTACAGCAGCACTATCAGCAAAAGCCAAAGTATGGAAAGAGCCCAAAGGTCCACCAAAGGATGGATGAAAATGTGGTATATACACACAAACACATATACACATACAATGGAATATTACTTGGCAATCAAAAAGAATGAAATCTTGCCATTTGCAACTACGTGGATGGAACTAGAGGGTATCATGCTAAGCGAAATTAGTCAGAGAAAGACCAACATCATATGATTTCACTCATATGAGGACTTAAGATACAAAACATATGAACATAAAGGGAAGGGAACAAAAACATGAGACTCTTACATATGGAGAACAAACAGGGTTGCTAATGGGGGTTGTGGAAGGAGGGATGGGATACACGGGTAAGGGGCATTAAAGGATCTACTGAAACCACTGTTGCACCATATGCTAACTTGGATGTAAATTTTAAAAAAATAAGTAAAAATTAAAAAAAAATTAAAATTATAAAAATATTTTTAAATGTTTATTTTTGAGATAGCAGGAGCAGGGAAGGCGCAGGGAGACAGGGAGAGAAGATGTGAAGCAGACTCTGGGCTGAGAGCAGAGCCCACTTGGGATCCTCTATTCCACTCTCTCTGCACCCCCCCCCACTCTCTCTCGAAAAAAGAAAATTACAAAAAATGGTTAATTTAATGTTAGATGCTTAAAAAAAATTTTTTTTAATTTATTTACTTTGAGAAAGAGAGCTCAAACGGGAAGGGGAGAGAGGGAGAGAGAGAGAGAGAGAGAGAGAGAGAGAGAGAGAGAGAGAGAGAATCCCAAGTAGGCTCCATGCTAGCAGTGCAGCAGAGCCTGACATGGGCTCGATCCCACAAAGCATGAAATCATAACCTGAGTTGAAATCAAGAGTCGGACACTTTAACCAACAGAGCCACCCAAGTGCTCCACGTGTTAGATGTTTTTTAATCTCAATTTTACAAAGTAAATGTCTGAAGGAACAGAATGCTGCTCGCAGGTGGAAGAAACCCTTCAGAGCAGAGTTTTATCACTCATGTCACCCAAAGAGTTGGATCCTACTAAGATGCAGTAGATCAGACACTATAAACTACAATTTAATTTTTTGTAAAGGATGAGGGCTGGTTGCAAGGATTCTAAGTCACACCTCAAAATTAACTTTCCCAGAACTCCTGCCTTACTTGACTACATCATTGCACAGTATTGCAGAATCAGTAATTTTACATTGAAGGAATTTACAACCCCTACCCAAGAAACCTTTTAGTGTAAAAAGGTTTTAAGTAGAAAAGCTTCCTATTGAAGTAAGCTTCTCTTGTTACCTTTCTCAAAGAAGTTTTGAAAAAGTTTAAACTGCTATCTCCAAGCCACCCTTTTTAAAGTGCACCTGTTGAAAGTAATCAACTGAATGTAGCAGTAATTATACGGATAGTGATTTAAATTGTAGCTTACAAAATTTGAAGGAGAGAAATGGCAGAACATCCCACTTTGTCCTAAATGTTGTTTCCAACATGACCACCATAGATTGTAGTTTTTATAGTTTCACATTAACTGTGCAAATAATACACCTCTAACCTTCCCATAATTTTTATTCTCTTCGCCTCCACTACAATTTCCCATCTGAACCCACTTCATTACTAAGAATAATAGCTCAGGGCTATGAATTCAAAAGCAAAAAACCTTTCCTCTCCTCAAAATTTCTAATTTTCTAACAGACTTCCTCCCCATAGCTGCCATTTCCTATAATGTGTGAAATAAGCCAGTTTTAGAACACATCATCTATTCCTTTATTGATATGGAATGCTGCTTTTTAAAAAAATATTTATTTTTGAGAGAGAGAGGCAGAGCATGAGCAGGGGGAGGGACAGAGAGAGAGGGAGACACAATCTGAAGCAGGCTCCAGGCTCTGAGCTGCCAGCACAGAGCCTGACGCAGGGCTCAAACCCACGAACCGCGAGATCATGACCTAAGCTGAAGACGCCCAACTGACTGAGCCAACCGGGGGCCCCAGAATGCCGCTTTTCTTAAACATACTGTTAAGCGGGGCACCCGGGTGGCTCAGTGGGTTAAATGTCCAACTTCGGCTCAGGTCATGAACTCGCGGTTTGTCAGCTCAAGCCTCATGTTGGGCTCTGTGCTGACAGCTCAGAGCTTGGAGCCTGCTTCAGATTCTGTGTCTCCCTCTCCCTCTCACCCTCTCCTGCTCATGCTGTCTCTCCCTCAAAAATAAACAATAAACATTAAAAAGAAAATGATCTTCTTCAAAAAAAAAATCCCATATTGTCCATATTGTTAGCCAGCATTCTCTAACCCAGTCCAGACAGGATTTTTCTTCTTAAAATAACAAAACCAAAAACTGTATAATGTGCTCCATGTCTCCTTTGAGAAGTTAGTAAAAAGATTCTCCATATCACATACTTTGTTCAGATTATACTTAAGGTGAATTCTACTAAATGGCCTACAGGAGAGTAGGAAATGTTTAACAGAACAGTTCTAGATGAACTTGGGAGTTAAAGCTTGGAAAGATGAGCCAATTTTGCTTCAAGTGCATTGTATTCCCTCATACTATATTAAAAATAAAAATCAATTCCAGATGGAAATGCAGATCTAAATACAAAAAGCAAAACAAAGTTTAGGAGGAAAAAAGAACATCTTCTTTAACCTCTAGTGAGTAAAGATATCTTAAATAGGATGCAAACCTGCTAAGATCATTAACAGAATGAAAAAATTGTGGTATGTTGACACAAAACACTACACAAAATGTCTGTTTGCATTTTAATGGATGACTGAGAGTGGAGATAAGGCCTTTCTGCCTTCAACATTTTTATCATTAAATAAAATTTTATCATTAAATAAAAATAAGGCTACAAAGATAAAATACTTCGTAGAATGTATTATAATGGTGCAATCTAAAACTCCCCAATGACACTATCTCCTCTACTGGAGTCAAAATACATCAAATTGCTAGGACACCCTTTAATACGTAGTCTTTTAGACTACAATCTGACATATTTTCTTCTACAACCTTGTTTGCTTAAAAAGGGGGAAAAGGAAAAAAAATGGCCTTTAAAAAGCAAAAAAACCCAAAACCCCAAGCCCCTCACAACAAAAAACCCCCAAAGATAATTAATAACTTAGAGTGGTTACTATGTGTCAGTTTTTAAAGTAGTGTACCTAAAGTAACCCACTTAATCCTCACAACTACTCAATGAAGGTAGGTACCAGTACTGTCTTCATTTTAGAGATGAAGAGACATCAAACAGCTAGTTATTAAATGCTGAATTCAAATTTAGATATTCCAGAGGCAATTTATTTATGCTTGATTGACAGGTCACAGAGAAAGTTCCTACCAAGGTTGCCAAAAGACCTCTCAGTTAAACAGACTTTCCAGTTCTTACTTGCTCTATCTACAACAGCTTAAGTGTGGTATAATTTCTCAAGATAGTGATTTAACGAATGTTAAAGGTCTATAAAATTACCTCACCAACTCACGAACAAAACAATATTCTGTCCTTGAAGGTTTAACTTTTGTCATCATTTTAAGAGCCACACTGAGGGAGCAAAACAATTTCTGCTGACCAAAGTACAAAGGAACAGTGGTTCTTACTTACAGAAAGCAAACTGCCCTTTTGTAACCCTTTCTCCCTCCTCCTTGACTCAGGGAACTTAAGCAAAAAAGCCCAATCTTAAATTCTGGCATTTCTGCCTAAGAACTTGGAAGGAAGAAAAGCCCTCTTCCCTTTATTAAGAATGTGTGCTTACAAATAAAGCTTCAGAACATTTAAAGAGTCAGAGCAAAACCATTTGTTAACCACCTTATGAGAGACGTATTTATTAGTTCTTCAATGACACGATTTTCTAGATTATCTGATCACAATTGTTTCACCAGACGCCTATCACCACCAGGGAGTTTCCCCCTTTGTGAAATGGAGGAAATACTAAGCTTCCCAGTATTTGTAAGTAACTGCCTCCTATAATACAGTGATTAAAGCTGAACCTGGCACATAGTGAAGGGCTACGTTAGACATTTTAAGTGTCGAACAAAGCTTGAAAAATGAGACCTGTCACATTCTAGCTAACACGACGCTTTTAGCAAGAGGATCCTTCAAGACAGACCTACTGCCTTAAAAGTCCCGGCAGCACGTGTCCGCCTGGATTCCCTTCTCCAGTTGCTTTTTGTCAGGGACTGCAGCGAGCGCAGCCTACATTCCTGAAACGCCCATTGGCCCACACCCTGGGGCCAGGCTCTCGGTCGGGCCCAGGAGCTCATTGGTCGTCGCCTCAACGAGGCAGCCGCGCCGGTTCCTCCGCCGCACCGTCACACTCGCCGCACTTGTGCGCGGAAAGGCAAGGGGTGCCTAGCGGTGTGAGCGCCACGGGAAAGGCCCAGGCACCTTCGCAACCGCCTGTACTTCCATTTGCTCTCTGCTTTCCCAAGACCACGAGAAGACCTCTTCTTTTCTGCGCGATCAGCCCAGCGCTCTCGCGTGACTGCCGGGGGTGGGAGGCTGGGGCCCCAGATTCCTTTGCAGGCTTAGGCATTAAAGGTATTATGTCCTGGCTCGGACGGGCCTCTAGCCCGTAAATTTAGACAAACCTTTCTCCACCCCGCACCTCGCCCGGAACCCGCCGACGCGGTAACAGGTTACACAGCCAAGGTCAAGAGTCTCCGGGGCCAGCCTCGGTGGGCTCCGGGGCCGCCCCGAAAAGGATTTTGGTGCAGAGCACGTTAGGGCGGCGGTGGGGCCCAGCCACTGCGACACCACTGCTCCCGCCCAATCCCCGCCGCCCGGGCGCCACATGCTGCCAGCGCCGACCGCGGGCGGGAGGCCTGCGCGCCAGACCCTCAGTCCGAGACCGGGAGAGCCCCCGCCTCCCGAAGCACGCGGAGAGAACGAGCCCGGCTTCAAACCCACTCCCTCCCTCCCCGCTCCCCGAGAGGGGAACGCCCGAAGTAGCGCCTGACTAAGCTCTCTGAGCCACACCTGCCGGGAGGCAGCCCGCGCGGCCCCAAGGCGCCCCCACCCGGGGTCCCGACCGCCAACTCCGGAGAGGAAAGTCGGACGGCGCGGGCCCACAAACCACACCGAGTGGCGCCGCCCGCCGCCCCGCACGCTGCGCGGGGGACGTTACCTGAGCACGCGGCGCGCCGGCCTCCTCCCCCTCCCCCCGGGCAGCGCCCGGTACGGCAACGGCGGCGGGAGAAGCCGGCTCGGGCCACGCGTGGACGCGGCCGCTCCCCCCAGCACCGAGCCCCCCCCACCACGGCAGCCGAAACGAGCCCCGCCCGCGGACCCGCCCCCACCTGAAGGCTGCGGGAACCCGGGGCCCCCGACCCCAGCCCGTGGCTGGTGCCTTCCAGGCAGCGACAGCCCCCAGCACCCACCTTGGGATGGTGCGAAGATCCCCAGATCCTTGGTTTGCGTCGGGTTGCTGCCTGGAGAACCAAACCTCCAGCAGCTTCTCGGTCCCTTCGAAAAAATGTGCAGCTTCCATCACCGTGAGACTAGCGAACAACCAACAACCACAGAAAATCAACTAAATTAAATCTCTTCTCCCGCCGCTGCCGCCGCCGCTGCGGATTGTTCCAGCTGTGTTACTAAAGTTCAGGTTCCTTTTTTTTTTTTTGCTATAATTTTATATTAACTTTTTTTAAAAAAAGGATTAATAAAATTTTCCCGGCTTTTTTTTTTTTGTGAGCGAAAGTTGAACGTGAGTCTGTTGGAAATAGAGGCAGATACAGTTCAGTCTCTTGTAGTCCGCTGTTTCCCCGTTAGAGAGAGTAGAGCGAGCGCTAGCTAATGTCGCCGGCCATACTGTGGAAGCGAGGGCGCTGCGTGAGCACCGCATTTATATATGCCGTCTCCCCCGAAAGACCAGGAAGTGACGCAGCGTCCCGCCTCTGAGGCTCATAGGTGTTCCTGCCTGTCAATCAGCAGCCGCCGAGTTGCGGCTGGCTGGCGGCCCGCCTGCCGGGAGCGCGGAGAGCTACCCGCCGCGCTGCGGTTTGGGTTCGCGCTGTCCCTTGGGCGGGAGACGGCGCTGTGTTGTCCGGCTGGCGACTGAGAGCCTGGGGTCGAATGCAGAATGGGTGGGGAGAACGGGAACGGAGTGGGGAAAGGGTGCGCCGCGCTGCGTTAAACTGGTTAGCAGAGAACATGGGTGGATCCTTAGGGTTGGCGGGGTTCGGCGGGGGCGGTGGCCACTGCTGGGATGGCGTGGTGGTTTTGATCCTGTGCAGTTCACCGCGATTGCCGTGGTACTTGGCCATTCTCTAAAGTATGTGTTTCCTCAGGACGAAAGAAGCCACACATTAAAACTCAGTATTTGTCCGTGACGCACATGTTGCCGAGGGTCGGATTAGAAGGCGCTTTAATTCTGCCCCTGCCTTAGCTGATATTCGAGGAAAAGGAGTTCTCGATCCTTTTACACAATAGCCCGAAGCGTTGTCTGCCTATTTAAAAAGGGAAAAGCAACGTGGCGCCCAGCCTCGGAGGGCTCTACCTACCTCCAACCATGTGGCTCGCCCAGCCTTGGAGTTGGCCGAGCTCAGCGGCTGCCGTGAAGCACTGGCAACTCCGTGCTCGATTAGGTCAACGGGTGGGAATTTATTTTCTAAAACTATTTCTAGAAACTGGTTTAATAAATATAATCTGAAATTGTCTGATAATATTTTTTTGAATGTTCTCAAACTGATGAGCTAGTTGAAAGGGGGCCCCCACCTCCAAAATTTACAGTGCTATCATCTCACATGCTTCAAAAGAATTTACATGGAAATTTATATAATAGAGATTTCTGACCTATCATTAGCGGTGATTTAAAGAACCATGAATTGAAAAAAATTTAAAATAAAGAACCATATATTTAATACTTCAGGAATAATGTAAACTGTAAAATAGTTGTTAAGGTGTAGTCAAACAGTTTAACCTGAGGTGGCAAAATTGTGGTAACAGTTACGACTTTCACTCAAGAATATGGGAGGAAAAAACCCAGCTGGTCATAAAATTACCATTTACAACACAAAAGACTTTTCCCTATCATCCTTAGAGAAAGACTTCCCTCAACCAAAAGTGAAATGAGATCATGTTGTAAGTGTGGAAAACCTAGTGAAAAAGATGTGGTTTGAATTTGCACTCTAGATTCCCTCCAGGGTAGTACTTGTCTTACAAGAACGTGAATCTGTTCACATTTCTCCATGAAAACTGTTGAAAGAAGCTATGTTGTGCGGTAGGTACATAGAGTACTCTTGCTATGTTTTTAAAAGCATCCAACTCAAACTGGGAATTGGGACAAAAGAGAAATGTTGCTTGTTTTATGATAATAACAATTCAAAGTGAATGTGGTGGTTATACTTGGAATAAAGATAAAAGAAGTATTTATGTGTTTTACAAGCTATTCAGTTATTTGATGGTTGCTTATTGAAATGAAGAATGTCTACTAAACCACCTCAAACACTAATTGTGGTGTAAACATAATTTGACTTATAATTGCTTATAATTAGTTGCTTTTCAATTACTATTATGCTTTTTCCCAATGCAATTTAAGTTAATATAAAAGTGCCAAGAATCTTGGCAAGGTAAGTTCTTGTTAATTTGACATAGGATAATTTAAATAGTGTCTACCAATTGGATTGGTCATTTGTAAAATATATTCTGTTTCTTAAGCATCATTACTAGCGTGAGGCTCAAAGTCCTTTGTACTAATAACTAAGTTGGTCGGTTAATCTTATTCAACTATTTTGCTAAACTTAACATGTCCAAAACATATTTTTGGCCCCCTCAGATGATTTACCAGAGAGCAGTCTGAGTGATTTTTTAAATCATAAATCCAGGGGAAAAAAAGAAAAACAAAAAACCCTAAATCCAGTTATGACACTTCTCTTAATATTTAAAAATACTCCAGTGCTCTCCCCTCATACTTAAAATCAAAATTCCTTACTTTAGTTTTCGAACTCCTACATGATCTGTTCCTAATTCTTCTCCAAGTTCATCTCCCTATGCCCTAGCCATACTGACCTTTCTCTTTTTAGGTCTTTTTCATTTGTCTTAAATGCTCTCTCTCCACTTTATATAGCTCTTTCATTCTTTTCACTTAGCTCTTAGCTTAAATGTCATGTCCCCACCTCTGAGAGGTCACCTGTAGTAGTAGGGCATAGGCTAAGACTACTATAACAGAGATTCTGAAATACAGTAGCTCGAAAAACGATTAAAGTTTATTTCTCTCTCACATAACATCCAGAGGCAGGGAGGTGGTAAAGGATGAGTGGGCAGCTCTGTTCTGGGAGATCATTCAGGGACCCTGGTTCCTTCTACCCTGTTCTTACCATAGGGTGCAATCTTCACTCACATGATTAAGGCTGGTCCACATATGTCTACATTCCAGCCTGGAAAAAGAAGAAAAAGAGTGAGTGCAGAAAAAAACAATTTTCCTAAGAAAATGAGACCTGGAAATTGCATTATCAGTTCTGCTCACTTAGTCATGTGTTCATACCTAGCTGCAAGAGAGGCTGGGAAGTATGATTCCTACTTGAGTAGCTAGTTGCCTGGTCAAAACTTGGGGGATTCTATGACTTAAGAGGAAGGAGGGAGAGAATGGATGTGAAGGACATTCTACAGGCCTGACATACTTTTCCTTACCTTCTAACCTACAGTAGCCAAGTAGTCACTCCCTAACATACCATTCTGCTTTAATTCTCTGCAAAATTCTTTTTTTTGTTGTTGTTTATTTATTTTTGGAGAGAGAGAGAAGCAGAGGAGGGGCAGAGAGAGAGGGAGAGAGAATCCCAAGCAGGCTCCACACTGTCAGCACAGAGCCTGACATGGGGCTCAAACCCATGAACCGTGGGATCACGACCTGAGCCGAAATCAAGAGCCGGACGCTTAATCGACTGAGCCACCTAATTCTCTGCATAATTCTTATTATTCTCTTGTATTTACTTACTTGTTGATTGTCATGTGTCTCTCACCCTCAGATTTTAAGCCATGTAACAGCTTGTTTTTCTTTGCTTAAGGTGGATAGCATTGCCCCCAAAAAGTATTTGGTATAATATATTCAATCAGTATTAGTTGAATACATGAATTAAAAAAATTTTTTTAAATGTTTATTTATTTTTGAGAGAGAGAGAGCGAGAGCGGGGGAGGGGAAGAGAGAGAGGGAGACACAGAATCCAAAGCAGGCTCCAGGCTCTGAGTTGTCAGTACAGAGCCCCATGCGGGGCTTGAACCCACGAACTGGGAGATTGTAACCTGAACCAAAGTTGGATGCTTAACCAACTGAGCCACCCAGGCACCCCAGTTGACTACATGAATTTTTAAGTGCCCTACATGAATTTTTAAGTGCCCTTCTAATAGATCCCGCTCTTTCAAACTAGTCTTATCTCCCAACATTCCCTCAAAGCCCTGCACTCAATTCTTTGCACTCCAAAAATCTTATTCAATTTCTAATACCAGCTATAATTCCACATAACATTCTCTAGGACAGTACTCTGGCACACACTGACTGCATTAGTTATCTCTTGGTGTGTAACAAATTACACAAACTTGGTTGCTTAAAACAGCAAACATTTATTATGTCACTATTTGTGTGGGTCAGGAGTTTGCACATGGCTCAGCTAAGTCCTCTGCGTCAGGGTCCCTCACAAGGCCACAATCAAGCAAGTCTGTGCTGCAGTCTCCTCTAAAGGTTTGACTAGGAAAGGAGCTGTTTCCATGTTCTCATGGTTGTTGGGAGAATTCAGTTCCTTCAAGCTATTGGACTGAGGGCCTCAGTTCTTCACTATGCGGGCCTCTCCATAGGTCAGCTCAGAACATAGTAGCTTGCTTCATCACATCCAGAAACAGAGTTCTGCTAGTAAGACATAAGTTACAGTGTGATATAGCAATTGCAGAATGGCATTCCATCAGCTTTACACCACTGTCATATTCCACTGGTTAAGAAAATTAGAATAAAGTCGCATGTTCTACCCACTGTAAAGGAGTGGATGCCATAAGGGTGTGAATGCTGGGAGTCAGGGATCGCTGAGTTTAGAACCCACCATCATCACACTCACTACCCGCTGGGAACGTCAAAAACATTTATCATTAAGACTACATACTTTAACATTTAATAGCTTCATTGTTGGTCTAATATGCCAACTAAATTGGCACATCCATATCTTTTATTTTGATATCTCAATCTCAAAACAAGGCACACATGTAAGTTTTCATATACTTTGGGAATGAATTGAAAGTGCCTGGGTGGTGTGTTGGAGCTGACTTCTTCCTGTTTGCAAGAGCCATTTGTTAAGTTTTCAGGACTTTTAGGAGCCAGTTGACGTAGGTTGAATGGACCAGAATGGGAGTATTTATTTCAAGGAAATTGGCAGACTCTACAATTAGGGTCCTAAGAGTCCATTGTTAAACATTTACCAGTATACCACTGGTTGTCACAAATTTGTCACTTTCATGGTGTTGAAAACATGGATTTCTTTAATGTAAATGTGAATTCCATGACCCAGGGCTGTTGTGGACTTCCTTTGGAATTATAAGTGATAAATGTGGTTTGGAAACTGTAGAACAGCATATATGGCATTATCACTGCAAAATATAGAAGCAAAGGTACTGAGAAAAAGAACAACCTTGAAATACCTGATGTGTTTTACATTAAATTGTGAAACAAAAGTGCCCAGATATAATCTGGCCTAAAAGCTGTTTGACTTCTTTGGTGTGACTAATGTGAATAAGAGAAGATATGCCCAAGGTGAAAAATGCAGTTTTATTTGGAATGATTCCCCTTAATGTTCTGTGTTGATTTTCAATTAGGGAGACATGGGGGAAAGACAAGTAACATAAAAGAAAACTAATAAGAGAGAACAAGAATCTCAGGAAATAACAAATTTAGTGATGGTGTTTCCTAGGGTGAATTAAATATTTAACAACAGATATAAAGTTAAAAATAAGAAAAGATAGACAATGACCTTAATGGAATTGGACAGAGCCTTTAATAAACAATGTATTGGCCATCGTGCTGACAAAATATGCTAACATAATTTTCTTATTTATTTTCATTAGTAATTAAATATTCAGTAAGCAAAGAATTTGTAATGTGTTGTTTGTAAATTTCATGTGGTTCATAAACACCTTGTTTCGGTTTTCAAATATGTAGGCAGATAGCCTCTTCAAAAGGTTTTTTTCTATTTCCTTTTTTTTTTTTTTTTACTGGTTTGAGCTCCACTTTTGTATTTTCTTTTTCTGTGATGATCTCCACTTGTACTCATTTGTCATCTAAAAGATTGAAAAAGTGTTTTGAACATGTATGAAGTATAAATTAAATGTTAAAAAATCACAAATTAAAATTCTGTTCAGATACTTCAGAAAGCTATTTTTTCCAAAATGTATAGTTATCTGTTAAAATTAAAGACAATAAATATATGAATTATCACAAATATATGAATTATAATAACAATTCCTAACTTTATACAGATATGTTTTTAAAATTAATTTTTACAAATTTATGAAACATTCAACATTTTCATGAAAATTAAACTATTTGCAATCTCATATAACATGTCCATTTTGCTACTATTGTAAAGAGTCTGTATCACACTTCATGTATGTTATGTCTATACCTACCTATACATAAATTTAAGAATAATATAAAAGTGTTTGGTTTTGTAAAATGGTCCTCAGCCACCATATTGAACTGTTTGAATTTTCACTCTAATTTGTGAGTATCTCCGGTGTCCTGAGACAAGCAAGAAAATGGGTACTTGGCACCAGGAAAAGATACTTCATGAAGTCCAAAGCTATTGCATTCACAATAAGAGGAAGAATTTGACAATTATTTTGTCTTTTCTCTTATCCATTTCTGCTATTCAAATCCTCCCCACATTCCAAAGCAAAGTCTTTCTTCTATGTCAACAGCACTATGAACCATAAACCTTTATGACATTTGTCTTCAGTTGGCTTTTGCATTGTGAACATAAGGCAAGACATGTGTAAAAGTATTTCCCTGGGGTCTGATTGGTGTTATTTCCAGGAGTGGAGAATACATTTATGAGCCACACTATGCCAACAATGTGCCTTGGATTTCACACGACAGAGGTACCCATATGTTATTTTATTAAATGCTTTTTGGGGTATGTTCGTAACATGCAGGGTCCAAGGCAGGGCCCTTCTTGCTGGGTGTAAGGTACTGGTCCCAGAGTTCACAGAATTATTATTTCTGGACTTTAGCTTCTAACAGCTTTTTATAGGGGCTTAAAGCCCCAACCCTCCAACTCTTCCCTAGTGCTTTTATGCCACTAGACATAAAGTTTTCTTAGAGATTTTTAATGTTTTGGGTCCCACCAGCCACTCTATCTCAAAAAAAACCTGTCAGATTGAGATAAAAAAGCGTGGGGACGCCGGGGTGGGTTAATCAGTTAAGGTACTGACTCTTGATTTTGGCTCAGGTTATGATCTCACGGTTCATGAGTTCAAGCCCTGCACTGGGCTCTGCACTGTCAGTGCAGAGCCTGCTTGGGATTCTCTCTCTGACCCTCCCCTACTCATGCTGTCTCTCTCTTTCTCTTTCTCTCCGTCTCTCAAAATAAATAAATAAATAAACTTAAAAAAAAATAAAGAAGCTTACATTCACTGAGGGGAAATATTTACAGAAATTCAGTTATTGTGTCTATTGTTTACAGTAAATTCTTAAGTCAAGTATAATGGGAAGTGAGTTCTTTTGAATATTTAATTTTAAGTTCTATGGGAAAATTAGCCCTATTTTCTGCTTCTCTCGGGTCAAACATCTAATTTCAAAAAGCAAATCAAGATTTCTCAAATTTGGAGGCTTCTACTCTGTAGAATCTGAATAGATCTAAATCAAAGATCTCTTCAACATACTCACTTTTGAGGCTCATTTCAAGAGGAAAAAACCTCAACTTGGTCTTTCTGTGGTGAAGCCTTTAAGTTCAGGAGCCAAAAGCTTACAATCTTTTTGGAGTGCTTAAATACTTACAGCCAAGTATCAGACATTTGATGAGAGCCTTCAACATTTAAAGAGAGGTCAAAGTAAATAGGAAAGAAAGGAAACCAGAAGAAACAGAAATAGTGTAGAGAGTAGAAGTAAACTTCCAAGAAAAAAAGGCCATAATTATACACCATGAAGATAAGAGAAATTGCTCTATCCACAAAAACAAAACAAACAAAACAGACAAAAACAAAATACTAAACAAGAAATGTTTAAAGAACAAAAGAGAGTGCTTGAAAATTAAAAATAAGACAGGTGACATTAAAAAAAAAAAAAAGGTGGGTGGGGCGCCTGGGTGGCTCAGTCGGTTGAGCGTCCGATTTCGGCTCAGGTCATGATCTCACAGCTCGTGAGTTCGAGCCCCACATCGGGCTCTGAGCTGGCTCTGTGCTGACAGCTCAGAGCCTAGAGCCTGCTTCTGTGTCTCCTTCTCTCTCTCTGCCCTAAACCACTCACAGTGTGTCTCTGTCAAAAATAAATAAACATTAAAAAAATTAAAAAAAAAAAGGTGGGAGATAAATTTGAAGAAATCTCTGAGAAGGTAGGATAAGCTAAAGATAAAAGATAGGAGAGGAAAGATAGGAAAATTAGTTGATCAGTCCAAGAGTCCCCCTACCCAAGTAATAAGAAAGAAAGAAGAGAGGAAGTAAAAATCAAAGAAACAGTATAATGCAATATAATTTAAAACATTTCAGAACAGTGAATTTTCTTTTTACTGAAAGTGCTCTCCTGGTGCTCCACACAATGAATGAAAAAAAAAAAAAAGACCCAAACCAAGGCACATATTTGTGAAATTTCAGGATACTTTGAATAAAGATTTTTAGGGACTCCTGGTTGGGTCAGTCCGTTAAACTTCTGACTCTTCATTTCAGCTCAGGTCATGATCCCAGGGTTGTGGGACTGAGCCCCAGAGTCGGGCTCTGCCCGGAGCCTAGAGGCCGCTTAGGATTCTCTCTCTCTCCTTCTGCCCCTCTTCCCCCCTTGTACTCTCTCTCTCTCTCTCAAAAGAAAAAGATAAAAAAATAAGAAGATTTTTAAAGCTCACATAGAGAAACAAGAAAGGTTCGATCAAAGGATAAATAACTGGAAATCATTGGACTTTTCAACAGCAACATTGGAAACTTAAAGACAATGGAGAAATACCTTCAACATGTTGAGGAAAAAGTATTTTTTTAAGTATTTGTTTCAAGAGAGAGAAGGAGAGAGAATCCCAAGTAGGCTCCATGCTCAGCATGACACAGGGCTCACTCCACACGGGGCTCAGTCTCAGGATGCTGGGATCATGACCTGAGCTGAAATCAAGAGTTGGATGCTTAACTGATTGAGCCACCCAGGCACCCCTGGAAAAAGTATTTTTTTTAATGTTTATTTATTTTTTGAGACAGAGCATGAGCAGAAAGGGAATGCAAGAGAGGGAGACACAGAACTTAAAGTGGGCTCCAGGCTCCACAGGAGCAGCACAGAACCTGAAGTGTGGCTCGAACTCGTGAACCACGTGACCATGTCCCTGAGACCCTGTTCTGAGCCCAAGTCGGATGCTTAACCGACTGAGCCACCCAGGAGCCCTGGAAAAAGTATTTTTAACTAAGAACTCTATACTACATGCAGTTTCAGGCAACACCTAGATTCCTATCTTTAGTTTTTTTGTCAATTAGTTATTTATTTTTATTTTTAAATATAATTTATTGTCAAACTGGTTTCCATACAACACCCAATGTTCATGCCAACAAGTGCCCTCCTCAATGCCCATCACCCACTTTCCCCTCTCCCCCACCCCCCATCAGCCCCCTATTTATTTTTAAATGGAGGTATAATTGACATATATATTAGCTTCAAGTGTACAACATAATGATTTACAATATTTGTATGCATTGCAAAATGATCACCACAAGTCTAGTTATAACTTGTCACCATACATAGTTACAAAAAATATATTTTTTTAAGTTTTTCTTATGATAAGGACTTTTAAGATTTACTCTTTTAGCAACTTTCAAATATACAATATGGTTTTAACTACAGCCACTGTATATTAGTACCTAGGTTACTTGATAGGCATGATGTTAAACTGAATATATCATGCTTTAATGCAAGGCGTTAGTAAAAGCATATTATAAAAAGCAACTTATTATAACCTATTAACAAGAAAAGCAAGTGATCTCTACAAACTATTAAACATCAGAAGTAAAATGTGATTGTTCTGTTTTTATACACAGAATGGCATCACAATTAGAGCAATGGAACAAAGTATTAATGAAGTGTTTAAGTTCTTGTCATGGTTTATTGTACTCTCCTTGTTTGAGAAAGATGGTAACTGGAACAATTGGACAATTGGAGCAATAAAGTATCACTATAAGTGTAATCTCTTTTAGGATATGTTTATTTGGAGCTGGAGAACAAAAGCTATTCTGGCACCTGGAAACAGGTTTTAGGGGTCATTCAAAGCTTCCACTCACTCTGGAAGCTAGAGAGGTGGTTGGGAACCAAGAACTTTTATTATACCATGCCCCCCTTTTAAAAAAGATTTTAGTTTTAAGTAATGTCCATACCCAACATGGGGCTCGAACTCACAACTTGGAGATCAAGAGTTGCATGCTCTACAGACTGAGCCAGCCAGGCGCCCCCCCTTCCCATTTTTATTTATTTATTTTTTTGCTTTTGTTTTATGAGGGGGTGGAGGGGCAGAGAGAGGGAGAGAGAATCCTAAGCAGGCTCCATGCTTAGTGCAGAGCCCGACATAGGGCTCAATTCCATGACTCTGAGATCATGACCTGAGCCAAAATCAAGAGTCAGATGCCCAACTCACTGAGCCAACCAGGCAACCCTAATGGACCCAACTATATCTGCCACATACCCAAAGCGTACCTTGTTTTGTAATAAGAAGAATATGCTGATACTATTTGACATTTCTGCCATCCATAGCCTGAACTCCCAACTTGAAAGAGACTAAAAAAATAATAATAATAACCAACGGACAAAGTCCAATTTCAACCTATCTGGTATCTGGTAACTTGAGGTACTACTTGTTTCATCCCACGCACACCCTTTCTTAGAGAATCTGCCATACCCACAGTCCTTGGAAGGGGCAGCTCTACTTCCATAAGACCTTGTCTCCTGAGCTGTGGCTGACTGGACAAGGGGAGAACACCTATCCAATAAGGTTCTTTTGCTTGTTTATGTGAACCCAGAGACCTAGACATTGAATCAGTATGGAGGATATGGAGGACACTAGAGCTGTAAGATCAGGTACGCTCAGGAGTGGCAGCCTTTTTTTTTTTTTTTTTTTTTTTTTTGCTGTATGCATGCAAATAAACTGAGAAATCTGCCTTCAGAGAGATAAGCCATAACCTGGATGTGCCAAAGGAAGCAGAAACCTTACAGCTCTAGAGAAAGATGGAGAAATAATGGTCTGACAACTTGGACCATTTCTATATTTGTGTTAGGAACGATGAAATTCCCCTCTGGGACTTCTAAACACCCCCTTTTTACTTGAGTTAATTTGGATAGCTTCCTTTTTTGGCTTGTAACCAAAGAATCTCTGACTCAATAGTTTTTAAAAGTTCTTTTTTGGCACCCCACGACTCTACTGTTTCATACCTCTCTGTAACCATCTGGATCCTACAGGTCCTCTGTACTCTGTTTTAAGTTAGTTGGGATCAGGGGAAATATCAGAGAAAAGACATTTCCTTGCAATGTCCTACAGAAGGGATGCCTGGATCTTTCTAGTTACAGGAATTCAGTGGTGCTTAAAGGATCAACCTCTTCAAGACTCAGTCTGTTATTCAGCAGTCTTTTTTTTTTTTTTTTTTTTTTTAATAAGAGAGATTGAGTGAGCTGGGGAGGGGAAGAGAGAGAGAGGGAGAGAGAGAATCCCAAGCAGGCTCTGTACTGTCAGCTCACAAACCATTAGGATCATATTAGTTGAGTATAAACTCAACTAATGAATTTCATTCCACAAAATATAAGACTTACAAAAATTTGAAATAGGGGAGATCACATTGTTATGAAGAGTAGATAACTTTTTGTATAGGCAAACATCAGATAATTATGGGTACTCTCGTATCTGGTCATATCACAAAGTATGTACTTTTTTTTTTTTTGAGGTAGGCTTCATGGCCAGTACAGGGCTTGGACTCACAACACTGAGATCAAGACCTGAGCTGAGATGACGAGTTGGAAGGTTAACAGACCGAGCCACCCAGGAGTCCCTGAAACTATGCAGTTTTAAAGTAGATTCCTCTTTAAATGACTTTCAAATTCTGAGATACTAAAAACCATACATTTATTTATATGCCAGTCACACTGTTTACAATCATTAAATCCTTATGAAAGTATGGTGGACCAAAAATGACAATAGTCATCATCATAGATGAAAGAAATTAAATTGTTTCTGCTTTTGGGTAATTAAAACTTCGAATATTTTATGGGTTTAACTACATATGACAAGCTAATTCTTATCTACTTTGAATAGTTCAGTCACAGTATGGCTTATTTAGTTATATACCTAAATGAAATGTGAAAGTTTTCCATTCATTTTGATATTTCTACAATCTATTTCATATCTAGTATTATGTTCATTTAGCCTTAAAAAGAATATAGGCTTTTTGGGGTGCCTTGGTGGCTCAGTCAGTTAAACATCCAACTTCTGTTCAGGTCATGATCTTGCAGTTCAGGTGTTTGAGCCCCGCGTCGGGCTCTGCTCTGACAGCTTAGAGCCTGGAGCCTGCTTCTCCTGATTCTGCGTCTCCCTCTCTCTCCCTACCCCTCCCCCACTTGTTCTCTCTCTCTCTCTCTCTCTCTCTTTCAAAAATAAATTTAAAAACTTAAAAAAATTTAAAAATGTAAGCTTTTTGATACTTATAAGCTTAGGTTTTCCTAAGAATATGCCTAAGAAAAACAATACTTAAGGAGGTAATTAATCACTTCAATTTATCTAATCATTGTTTTTATTAATTTTCCAATAAGTATTTTAAAGCTTCGTTTTTTTTAAGGAAGCAATTATGTGAACAAAGTATTACAGTAATTTTAGCTTAGGTTTGTCCAAATAGGCTGGTATTAATGTATGCACTTCAGCCACTCAGAATTATAATTACACTGAAGGCGTATTGCCTTTATCTGCTCACGTTATACTCCCACCCAAGGAATTATATAGAAAAGAGTGATTCCTTTCTCCTGTGTACTCATTTATTTTCCTTTTCATATACCTTGCTGACCTACATAAAAGTTAGTTGTAGCTCATTTAAATTCAGTCTCCAGTGTGAAGCAGTGTATTGCTTAACTGTAACCCAAAGTGTGAGAAGGGGAGTGTCAGTGTTTCTCAACAGCAGTGTCTGTAGCAATTAAGGTGTGGCATCGCCAGTGCTACAGAACCCTATTCCAGTCAAACATGTTTCTGTTCTGCATCTTCCATTTTGAAGTAAACTTTCTAATATATAGCTTCTAATTATTAAATAAAGTAGAAAAAAATAGCTAGAAGGAAAAACAAAAATCACCATCCAAACCCAAGAGTCATCCATAGCCTCCGAAAATTCTTGGACACAAAGCATCAGTTACTGGATGCCCCTTCACCCCTGACAAGCTCCTCAGCCTCTGAGCAGATTTCCCAACAGGAGGCGAGAGAGGGCAGCAGGGAAATGTTGCTAAGTAACACAGTGGGTACAGTTGTGTGGTGGGCCTATGAGATGACACAACCTTGAACCTTATGCTGGTTCACAGTCATTCCACGATATAATAAAAGACTATCTATCTATCTATCTATCTATATATATATAATACAATATAATATTATGGAGGTACAGAGAGGCAAAATAGAGAATTACTATCTTCAATTGTTAGCTCAAAAAGTCAGGTAGTTAAAGAATGTCATGGTTACTTATACCTATGAATTTTTCTTGCTAGTTTTATTTTTTTTCCCAGAATACTTTTAGGTTTAGGTATCATTTTTATGTATCCATGAATTAACTAATTAATTCAATCATTCATTCATTCAACAACTATTCACTGCGTACCTACTGTGATATTTTATTAGGTCGTAACTATTGAGACTCTTACAATGATATTGTGAAGTTTCCATAAGAAGTTTGTTATAAAAACGAATAGGTATAGAGATCAAAATCAGGAATTCCTTGCATCATTTATTATTGTTGCATTTTATTTTTAATATAAGTTAGTATAAGAGACTTTATTTGATATACCTATGGGTTACAAAACAGATATTTCCCAATTATTAAGGGAGGTGGGGAGGAAATCTAAACATGAATAGCAACATAATACATATTAGAAAATACAGTATGTCACAGAAGAATTTACCAGAGTTTCCTTTTATTTTATTTATTTATTTATTTATTTATTTATTCATTTATTTATTTATTTTTTAACGTTTATTTATTTTTGAGACAGGGGAGAGACAGAGCATGAATGGGGGAGGGTCAGAGAGAGGGAGACACAGAATCTGAAACAGGCTCCGGGCTCTGAGCTGTCAGCACAGAGCCCGACGCGGGGCTTGAACTCACGGAGTGCGAGATCATGACCTGAGCCGAAGTCGGCCGCTTAACCGACTGAGCCACCGAGGCGCCCCAAGTTTCCTTTTATTTAAAAACAGTTTTTTGGCACAAAACAGACACTCAGATCAATGGAACAGAATACAGAACCCAGAAATGGACCCACAAACATATGGCCAACTAATCTTTGACAAAGCAAGAAAGAATATCCAATGGAACAAAGACAGTCTCTTCAGCAAATGGTGCTGGGAAAACTGGACAGTGACATGCAGAAGAATGAACCTGGACCACTTCCTTACACCATACACAAAAATAAACTCAAAATGGATGAAAGACCTAAACGTAAGATAGGAAGCCATCAAAATCCTTGAGGAGAAAGCAGGCAAAAACCTCTTCGACCTTGGCCACAGCAACTTCTTACTCAACGCATCTCTGGAGGCAAGGGAAACAAAGCAAAAATGAACTATTGGGACCTCATCAAAATAAAAAGCTCTGCACAGCGAAGGAAACAATCAGCAAAACTAAAAGGCAACCGACAGAATGGGAGAAGATATTTGCAAATGACATATCAGATAAAAAGATTAGTATCCAAAATCTATAGAGAACTTATCAAACTCAACACCCAAAAAACAAATAATCCAGTGAAGAAATGGGCAAAAGACATGAATAGACACTTTTCCAAAGAAGACATCCAGATAGCCAACCGACACAGGAGAAAATGCTCCGCATCACTCATTATCAGCAAAGTACAAATCAAAACCACAATGAGATATCGCCTCATACCTGTCAGAATGGCTAACATTAACAACTCAGGCAACAATAGATGTTGGCGAGGATACGGAGAAAGAGGATGTCTTTTGCACCGCTGGTGGGAAGGCAAGCTGGTGTAGCCACTCTGGAAAACAGTATGGAGGTTCCTCAAAAAATTAAAAATAGAACTACCCTACAAGCCAGCAATTGCACTACTAGGTATTTATCCAAGGGATACAGGTGTGCTGTTTCGAAGGGGTACGTGCACCCCAATGTTTATAGCAGCACTATCGACAATAGTCAAAATATGGAAAGAGCCCAAATGTTCATCAATGGATGAATGGACAAAGAAGATGTGGTATACACAATGGAGTATTACTTGGCAATCAAAAAGAATGAAATCTTGCCATTTGCAACTACGTGGTTGGAACTGGAGGGTATTATGCTAAGCAAAATTAGTCTGAGAAAGATAAATATACGACTTCACTCATATGAGGACTTAAAGATACAAAACTGATGAATATAAGGGAAGGGAGGCAAAAATAATATAAAAACAGAGAGGGAGACAAAACATAAAAGACTTTAAATATAGAGAACAGAGGTTTGCTAGAGGGGTTGTGGGAGGGGGGATGGGCTAAGTAAGTAAGGGGCATTAAGGAATCTCCTGAAATCATTGTTGCATCATGTGTTAAATAACTTGGATATAAATTATAAAAAATAAATAACTTATTAGATTAAAATTTTTTTTAATGTTTACTTATTTTTGAGAGACAGAGAGAGAGAGAGAGAGAGAGAGAGAGAGAGAGAGAATGTGGGGGATGGGCAGAGAGAGAGAGAGAGACACAGAATCTGAAGCAGGCTCCAGGCTCTGAGCTGTGAGTACAGAGCCGGAAGCAGGGCTCAAACCCATGAACCATGAGAACATGACCTGAGCCAAAGTCAGATAGTTAACCTACTGAGCCACCCAGGCATCCCCAGAGTTCCCTTTTAAACAGCAGCTCTCGGTTAGACTTTAACCAATTTATACATATTTTAAAAAGCACATTGTGGCGTCTGGCTGGCTCTGTTAGTAGAGCACATGATTATTGATCTCGGGGTTGGGAGTTTGAGTCCCTATTGGGCATAGAGATTATTTTAAAAAGGGAGGGTGCCTTGCTGGCTCAGTCCTTATAGCATGAAACTCTTGATCTCAGGGTCATGAGTTTAAACCCCACACTGGGTGTAGTAGAGCTTACAAAAAAAAAAGAAACAAGAAAGAAAGAAAGAAAGAAAGAAAGAAGAAAAAGGAAAAAGAAAAAAGCACATTATTGTTTAAAGTGAGCTATACCTCTTATTTATTTTTGCATACCCATTCCATATTCTTTATCTAGTATAAGTTTCCTTTTTTTTTTTCCTGGAAAACTTGATACGCCTAAAATATATGAATAATGCTAATATTTATTAACCACTTAATTTATACAACTTGGAGTCATGTGAAATACTACATGTTTTATCTCCTTTAATTTTTAAGAAGTAGATACTGTCATCATCTCCACGTTACAAATAGTAAAACTAAGGTTATATAAACACCACTATGTTTATTGCAGCATTATTTTCAATAGCTAAGATACGGAAGCAACCTAAGTGTCCATTGATAGATAAATGGATAAAGAAGATGTGGTATATATATACACAACGGAATATTACTCAGCTACAGAAAGAATGAAATCTTGCAATTTGCAACAACATGGATGATCTAAAGGGTACAATGCCAAGTGAAATACATCAGTCAGAGAAAGACAAATACCATACAATATCACTTACAGGTAGAATTTAAGAAACAAAACAAATACATAAGGAAAAAAAAGAGACAGACCCCCCCCCCCAAATAAAAAAACCAGACTCTTAACTATAGAGAACAAACTGGAGGTTGCCAGAGGGGAGGTGGGTAGGGGAATGGGTGAAATAAGTGAAGAGAATTGAGTACACTTACAGTGATGAGCTCTGAGTAATGTATAGGATTGATGAATCACTGTATTGTAAACTTGAGCCAAATATAACCCTGTATGTGTATTAATTATGCTGGAGTTAAAATTTTAAAAATTCCTACCACATACAAGAATAAAAATAATGAAATCTTGCCATTTGTGACAGCATGGATGGAAGTAGAGGGTATTATTATGCTAAGTGAAATAAGTCAGGCAGAGAAAGACAAATACCGTATCATTTCACTTATACACAGAATCTAAAAAAACAAAACTAAACAGAAATAGACTCATAGATACAGAGAACAAACTCATGGTTGCCAGAGGGGAGAAGGGTAGGGGAATGGGTGAAATAGGTGAAAGGGATTAAGAAGTACAAACTTCCAGTTATGAAATAAACTTCACAGGGATGTAACATACAGCATAGGGAATATAGTTGATAATATTATAAGAACTACATATGGTGACAGTAACTAGACTTATTGTGATGATTATTTTGTAATGTATATACAAGTAGCATACCTGAAACTAATATAATATCGTGTATCAACTACACTTCACTGAAAAAAAAATGGGGAGATATGTGGACAGAGACACACAAGAACAACACCATGTTAAGATGAAAGCAGAGATTGGGGTGGTGCTTTTACAAGCCAAGGGATGCAAAAGATCGCTAGCAAATTATCAAAAGTTAGGAAGGAGGCATGGAACAGATTCTTCCTCACAACCCTAAGAAGGAACCAATCCTATTGACATTTTGATTCCAGACTCCAGACTGCAGAACTGAGACAATAAATTCCTGTTGTTTATAAATAAACAAAGTAAGCAAAATAAAATTAAAATTAATTTAAAAAAAGGTTGGCGGGGGGCACCTGGCTGGCTCAGTTGGTGGAGCATGCGACTCTTGATGTTGGGGTTGTGAGTTCAAGTCCTACATTGGGCATAGAGTTAACTTAAAAAAAAAAAAAAAAAAAAGAAAGTTAAGTAAGTTGGCCAAAGTCATACAGTTATTGAACTGTTACAGAACCAAAGCGGGACAGTCTGTCTCCAGAACTCTCCCCATTAATCACTCTGCTCTACAATTTCCCATGAACTTCAGGTATATTTATCTGATAAAAATTTTGTATGGTACAGCAAAATGCCTGTAACATTTAAAAATGTTGAACTAAAGAACTACAGCTTACTAAATGTAGTTTGGTTTCTCATTTATTGGGAATAAAATCCACCCATATCCACAATGCATTAATCACAGAAGAGTGCGTAAAAATCTCAAATTCAGGGGCGCCTGGGTGGCTTGGTCGGTTAAGCGTCCGACTTCGGTTCAGGTCATGATCTCACGGTCTGTGAGTTTGAGCCCCGCGTCGGGCTCTGTGCTGACAGCTCAGAGCCTGGAGCCTGTTTCGGATTCTGTGTCTCCCTCTCTCTCTGCTCCTCCCCTGTTCATGCTCTGTCTCTCTCTGTCTCAAAAATAAATAAACGTTAAAAAAAAAAAAAGTAACTGTTTAAAAAAAAAATCTCAAATTCAAACCTTTTCTCTTATAGCATTTAGAAACAGAATACCTAAAATTATAAAAATAAACTGCATTACTTTTTAAGGGCAAAATTCATGAATTCATATATCAGGACATAAAAGCAAGTTTGGTTTTAGCCACTTGTAACATGATAACATGAAGTTTAATTTCAGTCTATATTGTATACATATTTTGTCCTAAATACAAAAACATGTGAAAGATTTTCTTAAATCAAAAAACTATGTTTTTTTTAACATAATTAATTTAAAGTAAATGGAATAGCGTATGTCTCTTGTGAAATGGGAAATGTTTCCTTTTCTGTAAAGACAGTTTCACTAGGCTAACAATCTCTTTGATTCTCCCCTATGTTTCCCAGCAAAGGCAAGTGATTTGACTGATTTGAGGAAAGAAACTGGGTTTGTATATCTCATTCACTACTTCCATTCTCCTGATAACTGGTAGCCTTCACGAACATCCAAGTATTGTCATATGGGGGAAGGGGCTCATCTCTTCAAGGGAAGCCTGGAGTTTTTCAGCATTACCTGTTGATAAGATAGGCAAATTTGCCTACTTTTGGAGGTCAGCATTAGGAAGTCCACCTGCCCACAAATATAAGTCATATTCTCTAATATCTGCTTTTAGCATTAATAAAAGATATCCTGGTTTTTCACATTTAGAACTCAGGTGGGGAAGAGGAATAATGTTTGTTTCCCTCAAACATGTACATGTATGTGATTGATATTATTAAATAGTATATTAAAATTAACCAAGTTTTTTTTTTTTTTTTTTAGGTAGGCTTCACACCCTATGTGGAGCCCAGTGTGGGGCTTGACCTTGTAACCTCAAGATTAATACCTGAACTGAGATCAAGGGTCAGGTGCTCAACTGACTGAGCCACCTAGGCACCCCTGAACCAACATTTTTTTGAATATTATTTTTAATAAAAATAGCCAATAATGTTTAAAATATATATGCATATACATATTTAAGTAATCTCTAAACCCAACATGAGACTCGAATTCACAACCCTGAGATCAAGTGTCACGTGCTCTACTGACTGAGCCAGCCAGGCACCTTTAAAAATATTTTATATTTAAAATCAGCTCTTCATCACAGACCATATTATTATTATTATTAATATATTTGTTTATTTAAGTAATCTCTACACCCAATGTGGGGCTTGAATTCACAAAGCCAAGATCAAGAGTTGCAGGCTCCTCCAATGAGCCAGCCAGGAGCCCCCATCACAGACCATATTAAACCATGAAATAAATGTTCACATCTCTAAAGAATGCTAAGATTATATAATTGAATGTAAATCTTTTTTTTTAAGTTGGGTTTTTTTTTTTTTTGTTTTTTGGGTTTTTTTTTGGAGAGAGATAGAGAGCAAGGGAGGGGCAGAAAGAGAGGGAGAGAGAATCCCAAGGAGGCTCCACACTGGCAGCCTATAGTCTGATGTGAGTCTGGATCTCATGAACTGTGAGATCATGACAAGAACTGAAACCAAGAATCTGACACTTAACCGACTGAGCCATCCAGGCACCCCTGAATGTAAATCTTAAGCAAACCTAAGGGCCAGTAGGATCCAGAAGCCCGTTTCCTCTATACTAGGGTTTCCCAAACATCCCTAGCACCTGAGCCACTTGTCAAATCTGCAGATTATCAGGTCTGTCTTGTGGACATCTTGATTTGTTAAGACTTGATTGGGGCCCAGGAATCTCTGTTGCTAATTTTCTCCTAGATAAGCTTTCCCATTAGGAAAACTTGGAAAAACATTATCTCTTGCCAGAAATAATGAAGCTAACATATTTTTATTATAGCTATGTACAAAAATGTAGAATGAAATTTAGGTTTGTTTTATGACATCATCCAACAAATAAATTTGGGCTTCTTTTTCTTTTTTCTTTTTTCTTATTTAAAGCTTATTTATTTTTTAAGTAATTTTTAACCCAACGTGGGGCTTGAACTCATAATCCTGAGATCAAGAGTTGTGTGCTCTTTTGAGCCAGCCAGGTGCTCCTGGGCTTATTTTTCTAATACTTCCAAATAAACTACTTGTTCACAAGAAATATTACAGAAGTAAGCATACTATAAAATATAGAAAAAAAAATTTTCAGGATCCCTGGCTCACATAATTTGCACATAAAATAGTAGATACCATAGCAGGTGTATTCAAATCCTAGCTCTGCCACTTCCCAGGTAAGTGATCTTGTACAAGTTATTTGACCTTTCTATTCCTCAGCTTCTTGATCTTCAAGGAGATTTTATTAGTAGCAACTTCCTATAGGGTTGCTTTGAAGATTTACTGAGATAGAGTCTTCACAGTAAGTAACTGTTGAACTTTGTATTAGGCCTTGTGCTAATTTCAAGAGTTAATACACATAAAGCCCTTAGAAGGGTGCATAGCACATAGTAAGCACTCAATGTAAGTTATTATTACATAAAGTAATATTGAGATAATAAAGACCTTTATTTCTGTGACTATATTTTAACATCCAACTTTTCAAAAAAATTGAAAAAAGTTTTTCTTTATGTTTATTTATTTTTGTCAGAGAGATAGAGAGACAGAGCATGAGTGGGGGAGAGGCAGAGAGAGAGGGAGACACGAAATCCGAAGCAGGCTCCAGGCTCTGAGCCGTCAGCACAGAGCCTGACGCGGGGCTTGATCTCACAAACCTTGAGATCATGACCTGAGCCAAAGTCAGACACTTAACTGACTGAGCCACCCAGGCGCCCCAAAAATATTTTTCAGAGAGAGAGAGAGAGCATGAGAAGGGGAGAGGGACCGAGAGAGAGAGAGAGAGAGAGAGAGAGAGAGAGAGAGAATCTCAAGGAGGCTCCACACTCAGCACAGAGCCTGAAACAGGGCTTGATCCCCTGACCCTGGGATCATGACCTGAGCCAAAATCAAGAGTGGGATGCTCAACCAACTGAGCCACCCAAGCGCCCCTGCACATCCATTTTCACATAAATATCCTTTCATTTGTTCTTTCCATTAACACTGTGATGTAGGTGTTATTAGACTTTTTTATTAAGGAGGAAATTGAAACTTTGAGAGATTAAAAATTAACCAAAAGTTCACAGCTTATTATTTGAGCCCCACTTAGAAGGTTCAATGTGCAGGTGTTTGTGAGGTGGGACTGTTTCTTTTGTCATAGTAAGGCTTGGACCCAGGGAATACTTCATAACTATTTGATGAATTTAACTGACTAACATCCTTTCTCAGATCCTCAGTAGTTCCAATGCATCTAATAAATCAAGCACAAACTTCTCTGAGTTTACCATTTCATTGTCTTGCCTTGTTTTACTTAATGTCACTTATCAGATACCACCTTGTTCACTCTCTCTGCTTATGTGAGACAAGTATGTTTCTTGTTTCTGAGGCCTAATTATGATAACTGTATTCTCCAAATCTAAGCTTGGGACATATGATTTGATTGATAGTCCAACAATGGGGCAGAACATTGAAATCAAGTTGAGCCCAGATTACTTGGGATATATAGTCCCTACAGGGATGACCCTCCTTTTACTCTTGATTTTTCACTCCTGGTGGTATGTTATTTATTCCTAACCTCAGTCCCTACAATTCTGTCTTAGAAATGTGCTCAAAGAATATGTACTTATGTTTGCATATACATTTAAAAATTTTGGGGCGCCTGGGTGGCGCAGTCAGTTAAGCATCCGACTTTAGCCAGGTCACGATCTCACGGTCCGTGAGTTCGAGCCCCGCGTCAGGCTCTGGGCTGATGGCTCAGAGCCTGGAGCCTGTTTCCGATTCCGTGTCTCCCTCTCTCTCTGTCCCTCCCCCGTTCATGCTCTGTCTCTCTCTGTCCCAAAAATAAATAAACGTTGAAAAAAAAAATTTAAAAATTTTGGGAAAATACACACCAAATGGTTAACAGTAGCTACTTCTGGGGAGTGGGATTGGGAGTATCTAATCCTGACTTTGATTTTTGAAAATATTATATAAGTTCTTATTAGTTGAATGGTATTACAAAGGTCATGTTTCTTCTGTATTTTTTTTAAGATATTTTATTTTTAAGTAATCTCTATATCCAATGTGGGGCATGAACTCACAATCCAAGATCAAGAGTTGCATGTTGAGGCACCTGAGTCTCTCAATTGGTTGAACGTCAGACTTCAGCTCAGGTCATGATCTTGTGGTTCATGAGTTCAAGCCCCAAATGGGGCTTGCTGTTGTCAGTCTGTCAGCACAGAGCCTACTTCAGATCCTCTGTTCCCCTCTTTCTAACCCTTCCCCATTTATGCTGTCTCAAAAATAAACACTTGAAAAAAAAAAAAAAAGAGCTGCATGTCTATTGACTGAGCCAGGTGGCCTGTTACTTCTGTATTTTAAAAACTGCTTAGGAATATTTTTAAAATTAATCACAAATAGAACTAAAATCAGGAAGTCTTCTTTTCAAATAATAACCACTACTCAGTCTAGGTTTCAGTCAACTAATAAAGCCAATTGTTAGACTATCCTAGCCACTCCAGTTTGAACACTAAATTCAGGATATCAAGTCAGTTCTTACATTGATAACTTTTGCCTAATTTTGCTTATATTCTATCTTCCTTGTACTAACACTCTTAGAATCCATTCCCACAAGTTTCCCAGTTTTCTATTAATACAAACTTGCATGGTTTTGCAATTATTGTGGCATGTAAAGTCTTATCTTCTTGGAACACAAATGCAGTTTTCCTCTTAGGGTGCCCTGGAAATTTAACTGATTTCTGGAGGCAGGAAGGGATGGTGCAGATGGGTCTTCAGGAAAATAGGTATCCTCTACAAGGTCGGTAAGGTTTTACAGAGTCTTTTAACATGGGGAATCATGCAGCACCAACTAATCTTCAACAAAGCAGGAAAGAATATACGATGGAAAAAAGAAAGTCTCTTCAGCAAATGGTGCTGGGAAAACCAGACAGCCACAAGCAGAAGAAAGAAACTGAACCACTTTCTTACACCATACACAAAAATAAATTCAAAATGGATGAAAGACCTAAATATGAGACAGAAAACCATCAAAATCCTACAGGAGAAAACAGGCAGCTTTGACCTCAGTCACAGCAACTTCTTAGTAGTTATGTCTCTGGAGGCAAGAGAAACAAAAGCAAAAATGAACTATTGGGACCTCATCAAGATAAAAATCTTTTGCACAACAAAGGAGACAATCAACAAAACCAAAAGGCAGCCAATGGAATGGGAGAAGATATCTGCAAATGACATATCAGATAAAAGGTTAGTATCCAAAATCTATAAAGAATTTATAAAATTCAATACCCAAATAATCTAGTGAAGAAATGGGCAAAAGACATGAATAGACACTTTTCAAAGAAGACATCCAGATGGCTAACAGACACATGAAAAGATGTTCAACATCACTCATCATCAGGGAAATACAAATCAAAACCACATTGAGATACCACCTCACACCTGTCAGAATGACTAAAATTAACAACACAGGAAACAACAGATGTTGGTGAGGATGCAGAGAAAAGGGGAACCCTTCTGCCCTGTTGGTGGGAATGCAAAGGGGTGCAGCCACTCTGGAAAACAGTATGGAGGTTCCTCAAAAAATTAAAAATAGAACTTCCCTATTACCCAGCAATTGCACTACTAGGTATTTATCCAAAGTATACAAAAATGCTGATTCGAAGGGGCACATGCACTCCAATATTTACAGCAGTGATGGGGTTTTGGGGTGATGGTGGGGTTTGGAGCTGACAGCCAAGAAAGAATTCTTGAAGACGTCTTTGGTGCAAAAAGTGATTTTATTAAAGCATGGGGACAGGACCTGTGGGCAGGAAGAACTGCACTGGGGTTGTGAAGAATGATTGGTTATATACTATGGAGTTGCGGGGTGGGGGGGTTAAGTGAAGAGGAAGTTTCTTAAAGGCATTTTCATATGCTAAAGACTCACAGATTACTGAAGGCCTAGCTATTGTCAAGCTAAGGTTGTTTTCTCCTCTAGCAAAGCATTAACATTAAGACAGTAGGGAGTTTATGGAGAAATATCTTACTCTGTATTTGCCTCAAGTATTTGTCAGAGGGCTGGCTGCAGGTTATAAGGAAATTTAACCTGCCATTTCCTTCTTGTCTTTGTTCCCCACATCACTATGGAGGGGTGATGTTGGGGCTCTAGGAAACTGAGTCTACAGGTTCCTGGAGTCTAGGTTATTGATAAGATTGCTTTTTTCTTGTAATTTACTAAGTTATTTGTAAACTGATGGAGACCCATGTCCTGTATGACTGTGATCTCTATCATTTAGCCATTTGCTTTCTTTCCTTTCCTTTGTTCTTGGGCAGCCAGGAGTGCCTGAGGAATATCACACATATCCCATGTGGGGTGGGGGCGTGTGGTAGTTTATACTTTGCCCTCAGCCTGCCTTATGCTCCCTCATCAGCAGCGCAATCAAAAAGAATGAAATCTTGGGGCACCTGGGTGGCTCAGTCCGTTGAGTGTCTGACTTCAGCTCAGGTCATGATCTCACACTTTGTGAGTTCGAGTCCTGCATTGGGCTCTGTGCTGACAGCTCAGAGCCTGGATCCTGCTTTGGATTCTGTGTCTCCCTCTCTCTGTACCTCCCCCAGCTTATGCTCTGCCTCTCTCTCTCAAAAAGAAAAAGAAAAAGAAAAGAAAAAAAGAACGAAATCTTGCCATTTGCAACAATGAGGATGGAACTAGAGTGTATTTTGCTGAGTGAAATAAGTCAGTCAGAGAAAGACAAATATATGATTTCACTCATATGTGGAATTTAAGAAACAAAACAGATGAACATAGGGGAAGGGAAGGAAAAATAAAATAAGATAAAAACAGAGAGGGAGGCAAACCATAAGAGGCTTAACTATAGAGAACAAACTGAGGGTTGCTGGAGGGGAGTTGGGTGGGGGGGGGGATGGGCTAAATGGTTGATGGGTATTAAGGAGGGCACTTGGGATGAGAACTGCGCGTTACATGTCAGTAATGAATCACTAAATTGTACTCCTGAAACCAATCCTAGACTATAGGTTAATTAACTTGAATTTAAATAAACAAAACAAAACAAGGGAAATCAGTTTCCTCAGGCAGAGAAGGAGGTTCTGTTTTCATTTGCAAGGAAGGTTGAGGGGAATTTGAGGATACAAGACTCCCAGCTTTGCCTGAATCCATCTGATGGGGTTTTGGGGTGATGGTGGGAAGTTTTGAGCTGATGGCCAGGAAAGAATTCTTGAAGATGTCTTTGGTACAAAAAGGTGATTTTAATAAAGCACGGGGACAGGACCCGTGGGCAGGAAGAGCTGCACTGGAGTTGTGATAAGTAACTGATTATATATCTGCAGGTTGGCAGGGGGTTAGGGATAGAGTAAGTCTCTAAGGTATTTTGGAAGCAAGGTTTCCAGGACCTCGAGGGGCTGGCTGCTGTTAGGAAAATGCCATTTATTACCGTTTAGTAAAACCTCAGTCATGAGACCCTTCATATGTATATCAGGGGGCCATAAGCTTGGAGTATGATTGCTAGCTTATATCTTGGGGGAGTTGAGATAAAGGAAGTTTTCAAAGGCATTTTTATATGTTAAAGTAGACTTACAAGATCCTGGGGGGGGGGGGGGGTCCAGGATAATATTAAGCCAAAATTCCCTTTTGCCCTTAGCAAAGTGTCATCACTGAGGCAGCTGAGCTCCTAGAGGGAGATTACTCTGCCTGTTTCAAGGACTTGTCAATGGGCTGTAGGTAGTAAGGGAACTTAATTTTTCATTTGTCTTTATTTCCCACATCACCATGGCAAGCACTTAAACCCCTTTACATCTTGATGAGGATCATATTAGGGCTCAAGGAAATGGAGTCTACAGATTTCTGGAGATTAGGCTATGGATGAGATCCTTTTTCTTGCCTTTTACTAAGTTACCTGTAAACTGAAGGAGACTCCTATCCTGCATGACTGTGATCTCTATCAGTGAACCATCTGCTTTCTTTCCTTTTCCCTGTTCTTGGGCAGCCAGGAGTGTTTGAGGAATATCACACATATCTCACCTGGATCGGGATGGGGCCGGGGTGGGGGGTGGGGGGTGGGGCGTGGGTGGGGGGCGCTGTTAGCCTGTACCTTGCCCTCAGCTTGCCCTATGCGCCCTCATCACATCCAAATATCTCCAACTCAAGTCTCAAGAGTTTCCCTCCTTCCCAACTAATATACTAATCTTAACATAAAAGACTTGGTGAGGTTGTATGTGCTGCTATAATGCTGTCATCTGCAAAATTAAATTGGGGCCTTGTCTGCCAGACACTTGCAAGAGGTTAACTCTTTTAAGGTTATCATAGAATTTCTGTGGTTTTCTACCCGTTTCTTGAGCTCAGACCTCAGTGTTCTGACATTTTCTTATTTTTACTTAATATTCTTTTATTGACTAGTGTAACTAGAAGAAATCTCACCTCTCGGTTTTTGTGTCCATCTTTATCATCACACTAGGCTAGTCAGTACTTGAATTCTCAAAGCCTTGCCCTTTTCAGACCCTTCATCCCAAACAGATCACATTTTGAGAAATCATGATGTCATCCCATGTTGTAATGGTTAGTTTCATGCATTAACTTGGCTAGGCAACAGTACCCAGTTATTCAAACACTAATCCACGAAGTCTGTAGGTGGGAATGAGATTAAGTTCTATAATTGTTGACTTTAAGTAAAGGAGATTATTCTCTATTATTATTATTTAATTGGATAATTATTCTCATCCAATCAGTTGACTGCCTTTAAGAGCAAAGTGCCTGAGGAAGAAATTTCACTGAATGGACTTCAGTTTTAGTTTCTGCCTGAATTTCTACCCTGAGAGCCTGCCTGTCTTATAGATTCAGACTTGCCCAGCCAGCTGCCTAAACTGCTTAAAGTAATAGTTCTTTGAAATATATATATTTATATAAGTACTAGAGAAATAGATATAATAGATTCTGTTTCTTTGGTACCTTAGAACCCTGGTACACATGCTGCTGATTCAAAGCTAGTTATATAATTTGTTTGGCCCACTACAAAATGAAAATATAGGGACCCTCATTAAAAAAGCAGGAAACAAGTGCCATTAAAGATATTAAAATAGAAAACTTTTCCTTTAAAAATATTTTATTATTGGGGCACTTGGGTGGCTCAATTGGTTAAGCATCCGACTTTGGCTCAGGTCATTAATCTCACGGTTCGTGAGTTCTAGCCCCATGTCGGGCTCTATGCTGACAGCTCGGAGCCTGGATCCTGCTTTGGATTCTATGTCTCCCTCTCTCTCTGCCCCTTCCCTTCTCATGCTCTGTCTCTCTCTCCCTCTCTCAAAAATAAATAAGCAGTAAAAACATTAAAAAAATATTTTATTATTTAGGGGTGCCTGGTTGGTTCAGTCAGTTAAGCATCTGACTCTTGATCTCGGCTCAGGTCATAATCTCATGGTTTGTGAGTTTGAGCCCAGCAGCAGGCTCTGCACTGATAGTGTGGAGTTTGCTTGGAATTCTCTCTCCTTCTTTCTCTGCCCCTACTCCACTTGTGCTCTCTCTCTCTCAAAATAAATAAATAAACTTAAAATTTTCTTTATTATTTATAAAACATATGGAGTCAATAGTACATGAGTAAGAACATAAACTTACTAATTATAAAAATGTATTTTTGGTGTCATAATTTTAAATAAATAATACTTTATTAATACGATATCTTAATTGATCATAAGATTTTTCTGCAAATTCATTTGCTGGGTCATCAAAATTTATACCTTTGCAACTTTATTTTTAATCAATATAATGGAAAGTAACATCAGCTGATCTTGGCAAATGCCAGATTGCAAATAATTTTTGATAATTTTCAATTAGGATCCTGGGGCACCTGGGTGCCTCAGTTGGTTGTGTGCCTGACTTCAGCTCAGGTCATGATCTCACCGCTCATGAGTTCAAGCCCCCTGTCAGGCTCTGTGCTGACAGCTTAAAGCCTGGAGCCTTCTTCAGATTCTGTGACTCTGTCTCTCTCTGCTCCTCCCCTGCCCATGCTCTGCCTCTCTCTCTCTCTCTCTCTCTCTCAAAAATAAACATTAAAAGATTAAAAAAAAAAAAAAAAGAACGATCCTGCTGATGCAACTGTTACTGGAGCTATTAGGAGTATTTTATAGACTTTGGCAATCCCTATCAAAATAACACCAGCATTCTTCACAGAGCTAGAACAAAGAATCCTAAAATTTCTATGGAACCAGAAAAGAACCCGAATAGCCAAAGCAATATTGAAAAAGAAAACCAAAGCTGGAGGCATCACAAACCCGGACTTCAAACTGTATTAAAAGTTGTAATCATCAAGACATATGGTACTGGCACAAAAAAAGACACCCAGATCAATGGAATAGAACAGAGAACCAAGAAATGGACCCACAAACGTATGGCCAACTAATCTTTGACAAAGCAGGAAAGAATATCCAATGGAACAAAGACAGTCTCTTCTGCAAATGGTGCTGGGAAAATTGGACAGTGACATGCAGAAGAATGAACCTGGACCACTTTCTTACACCATACACAAAAATAAACTCAAAATGGATGAAAGACCTAAACGTAAGACAGGAAGCCATCAATATCCTCAAAGAGAAAGCAGGCAAAAACTTCTTTGACCTTGGCCACAGCAACTTCTTACTCAACGCATCTCTGGAGGCAAGGGAAACAAAAGCAAAAATGAACTATTGGGACCTCATCAAAATAAAAAGCTTCTGCACAGTGAAGGAAAAAATCAGCAAAACTAAAAGGCAACCGACGGAACGGGAGAAGATATTTGCAAACAACATATCAGATAAAGGGTTAGTATCCAAACTCTATAAAAAACTTATCAAACTCAACACCCAAAAAACATAATCCAGTGAAGAAATGGGCAAAAGACATGAATAGACACTTTTCCAAAGAAGACATCCAGATGGCCAACCGACACATGAAAAAATGCTCAACATCACTCATTATCAGCAAAGTACAAATCAAAACCACAATGAGATACCACCTCATCATACACCTGTCAGAATGGCTAACATTAACAACTCAGGCAACAACAGATGTTGGCGAGGATACGGAGAAAGAAGATCTCTTGCACTGCTGGTGGAAATGCAAACTGGGGCAGCCACTCTGGAAAACAGTATGGAGGTTCCTCAAAAAATTAAAAATAGAACTACCCTATGATGCAGCAATTGCACTACTAGGTATTTATCCAAGGGATACAGGTGTGCTGTTTCAAAGGAGCACATGTACCACAATGTTTATAGCAGTGCTATTGACAATAGCCGAAGTATGGAAAAAGCCCAAATGTCCATCCACGGACGAATGGATAAAGATGTGGTACACACACACACACACACACACACATACACACACACACTGGAGTATTACTTGGCAATCAAAAAGAATGAAATCTTGCCATTTGCAACTACGTGGATGGAACTAGAGGGTATTATGTGAAGTGAAATTAGTCAGATAAAGACAAACATCTTATGACTTCACTCATGAGGATTTAAGATACAAAACAGATAAACACAAAGGAAGGGAAGTAAAAATAATATAAAATTGGAGGGGGACAAAACATAAGAGACTCTTAAATATAGAGAACAAACAGAGGGTTGCTGGAAGGGTTGTTGGGGGAGGGGTGAATGGGCTAAATGGGTAAGGGGCCTTAAAGAAACTACTCCTGAAATCATTGTTGCACTATATGCTAACTCCCTTGGGTGTAAATTAAAAAATAAAAAAATAAAAAAAGAGTATTTTATAGACTTTGACAACACTGGGGTAAATTTCTGATAATTTATGTTGAAAATATTTATATGTATTTATTTACATATATAAGTATAAATATAAATAAATGTATATATTTTTAATTTTGTTTTGAATGTTTATTTTTGAGAGAGAGAGACAGAGAATGAGTGGGGAAGGGGCAGAGAGAGAGGGAGACATAGAACTGGAAGCCGGCTCCAGGCCCTGAGCCATCAGCACAGAGCCCAACGCAGGGCTCATACTCACAACCTGTGAGATCATGACTTGGGCCGAAGTTGGACGCTCAACCAACTGAGCCACCCAGGTGCCCCAAAAGATATATATATATATGTGTGTGTATACACACACACACACACACACACATATATGTATATATATATATATATATATATATATATATATATATATATATGGGGAAGTATTCCCTCAGAAAGGCTCTAGTTTTATTTACTTAGTTTTAAATGCATTTTTGAATTTTGAAAGTTTACAAAAATATGGTGTTTTTTGCTGCTGTTAACACCCATACATTCCCATTTTCCCTACTATCCCCAAACAGTGGAAACTGAGAAAGAAGTTCTGGAGTTAGAACCTTTTCAGTTAACAGGATGTTTTACTTGGGTGTTAGCATGGTAGCAGTGGAAACACTAACATGATGTCAAAAGATATATATATTTTTTTTTTTTTAATTTTTTTTTTTTCAACGTTTTTTATTTATTTTTGGGACAGAGAGAGACAGAGCATGAACGGGGGAGGGGCAGAGAGAGAGGGAGACACAGAATCGGAAACAGGCTCCAGGCTCTGAGCCATCAGCCCAGAGCCCGACGCGGGGCTCGAACTCACGGACCGCGAGATCGTGACCTGGCTGAAGTCGGACGCTTAACCGACTGTGCCACCCAGGCGCCCCTAAAGATATATATTTTTTAAGTTGATTCTATGCCCAATGAGGGGCTTGAACTCATGACCCGTGAAATGTCTATTTTAATTCACTTAGAGCTAATGATTCACATGAAATAAGTTTTTTTTTAATTTAAAATTTGTATTTATTTTTGAAAGAGAGAGAGAGTGCACACGAGCAGGGGAGGGACAGAGAGAGAGGGGGACAGATGATCTGAAGTGCTTTGCCCTGACAGCAGAGAGGCCTATGTGGGGCCGAAATTCAAGAACTGCAAGATCATGACCTGAGCTGAAGTTGGAAGCTCAACCAACTGAGCCACCCAGGCACCCCTCATATGAAATAATTTTCCTAAAAAGACTTATGGGGCACCTGCCTAGCTCAGTCAGAAAAACATGTGATTCTTGATCTTGGGGTTGTAAGTTTGAGCCCCACATTGGGTACAGAGATTACTGATAATAAATAAATAAACTAAAAAAAAAAAGATGTAATTCTACATATATATCAGTTTCGTGTAAGTCTGAACTTAATTGCAAATGTAAATTTATGCAATGGCATTTTAATGTTTCTTCTGACATAACTAGAATTTGTAATGGTCATATAAGAAATTGAAAGAGGCTTTGTGATTTGTACATAACCCAAGATGATGGGTTATATACAAGAATGGGTTATAAACCCAAGAATGTTTATGCATTCTATTATTGTGTATTCAATGAAAAGGGAAACATTAACTTTCAATTTTTTCTTCCTCCTTAATAATTTGTTCACTTAAAGCTTCATATGAAAGTAGTATTCTTGGGGCACCTGGGTGGCTCAGTCAGTTAAGTGTCCCACTTCAGCTCAGGTAATGATCTCAGGGTTTGTGGGTTTGAGCCCACATCAGGCTCTGTGCTGACAGTTCAGAGCCTGGAGCCTACTGCGGATCCTGTGTCTCCCTCTTTCTCTAACCCTCCCCTGCTCACACTCTTGTCTCTCTCTCTCTCTCTCTCTCTCCAAAATAAATACATATTAAAAAAAAGAAAGTAGTTCTTTCCATCAAATATGACAATCTTTAAATTTTAAATTAAGTTTTTATTTGTAAACCCATGAATACTTGCTTTGCAATACTGTTGTTTTCAAACCTCTGAAACTTAGACTCTCTTAAAGACTTGAATAAGTCTCTGAAATGTTTTATTACAGTATCCACAGGCACGCTTTCATTTTGTAGTAATTTGGTGACAACATGTGCTACCTGCCAGAGTGCTGGCAGTTGCTGTCTGGGGACTCAGGTCAGAGAATTTGTATTGGTACTGATGCTGCCACCTCATCTCTCGTGCTGCTGTGGACTATTACCAACACCAGTCTGGGCCCAGGCATAGCATGTGCACTGGGCTGCTGGACCAACTGCTCAATACCCCAATGGCCTGCTTTGCCCACGGGTCTGACCCCTTCTATGCACATGCTGCCTCCTTCCCTCCTAGTATATTTTGGTTGCTCACAACGATGTTTCATTGCCCTACCGAACTTCACTCACAGAACCCAAGTTCAAATATAAAATTAAGTATGAGGCCTTTCTGAATGTGAGGCCCATAAACCCACGAGGCAGCCCTGCATGGATCATTAGTATCCCAATTTCACTTCATTTGTGCTGTACTAGGTGAGCAACCCAATCCTCAAATTCCCTTCTTGAGAGTCAGTTTACTATATAAGGAAAATATGGTCAGTGCCTGTGAAGACTGGGTCTTCCAGGAAGTAGCTGTCAAGAAGGAGTTAGGAATGCAACAGATTTATTGAAGGGCAATGTTTGTGAAAGATAAATGGAGGAGGAACAGGGGTAGAGGGAAAACCTTCATATTCAGTGATTCTGTGAGAAATCAGGTAGCTTCAATCTAGGTAATATAAAAATATTAACCTAAAAACTAAATATATAAAAACTAAAAACCCTTGCTTAGAGAAAATCAAAATTAGATTTTCATTATGTTTTTAATTTCAAAAAAGCCTTCAGGCATAAACAGTCATGTTTCAAAGTAAATTTATAAAGTCCAATTTCAGAACTTCCCATAAAACTTTAAAAAAACATCTTAAGTACAAATATAGAAGTAGAGGAGTAACTTAGGAATGAAAAAAATGACTCTGTCTTTTGTACAGCTATTTTCTTTTTTTTTTTTTAACGTTTATTTATTTTTGAGACAGAGAGAGACAGAGCATGAACAGGGGAGGGGCAGAGAGAGAGGGAGACACAGAATCTGAAACAGGCTGCAGGCTCTGAGCAGTCAGCACAGAGCCCGAGGCGGGGCTCAAACTCACAGACCGTGAGATCATGACCTGAGCCGAAGTTGGACGCTTAACCGACCAAGCCACCCAGGCACCCCTGTACAGCTATTTTCAAAAGGCCATAATAACATAAGAAATTATTTTGTTATTCACAGGTTAAATGGATTGAAAGGTTTAATAGCTAAGGATAGATCATCTTAGATATATTCACGTAAAAACAATTGATCAGGCGCACGGTTAGTGGGTTCAAGTCCCGCGTCGGGCTCTGTGCTGACAGCTCAGAGCCTGGAGCCTGCTTTGGGTTCTGTGCCTTTCTCTCTCTCTGCTCTTTCCCCACTCATGCTCTGTCTCTGTCTCTCTCTCTCTCTCTCAAAAATAAAAAAATAAACATAAAAAAAATTAAAAAAAATTGATCAGGGGCGCAGGGGTGGCTCAGTCAGTTAAGCATCTGACTTCAGCTCACGTCATGATCTCATGGTTTGTGAGTTTGAGCCCCGAGTAGGGCTCTGCGCAGACAACTCAGAGAATGGAGCCTGCTTCAGATTCTGTGTCTTTATCTCTGCCCCTCCCCTGCTCACACAGTCTCTCTCTCTCTCTCTCTCCCTCAAAAATAAACACTAAACAAATTTTTTTAAAGAAACAATCAGATTTCAGTGTCTCCCTTTATACATCTTTCTTCCCTCCATCCTTCCTTTAATGTGGTTAAAAATATTGAACGTTTACAAAGTACCTAATACTTGCTGGGGTCTTTGGCAATTACGAATGCAATTCATAACTGTAATTCATAATGGCAATTATAGTTGATTTACGAATTTCTTTGGCAAAAACTTCTTGAACTGCCACGTGGTATTAGGTAAAGTACTAGCTACCAGGAATTCAACAATGAATAAAGTATGCTCCTCCCATTTCCCAAAGTACTTATGATCTTGTGGTACACACACACACACACACACACACACACACACACACACAGACACACACACACACACACAGGTAAATAATAGTTACTTCCCTGTCAGCTCTTGCTCCCAAAATGAGAGAAGAGCAAATCTGAGCCCAACCTGCAGCCTGAGGTGTGGTGTAGATCTAAGTCAACCTAGATCAGCTAAACCACAGTGGGCCTGCACACCAGAAAACATTAGAATAAATGCTTATTGTAGGTAAGCCATTGAGTTTTTGGTGTAGTTTTTTTACGCAGCATATTGTAGTAAAAGTGTGGCTAATGCATATTTTACAGTTCTTTGTTCATCATTCTTTCTTACATTTCAGATTGATGTGTGCTTTCTTTCAGCCTAATGTTTGCCCTCTAGAACATCCTGAGAATCTTTGAGTGGAAAACTCTGAGTTTATACAGTAAGTTTCTTTATTTATCACTTATTCTTAAAGTATAATTTTTGGGACATTAAGTGTAGGTTGACCAATGGTTTTTCTCAACAGAATGAAGATATTATGCTTCTTTCTTCTGACTTTAGTTGTAGCTATTTGGTCAACTATAGTTATTGTCCATTTGCAGGAAATCTCTCTTCTCTCTGGCTGTTTTCAGAATTTCTCTTTGTTGTTGGCATTCTGAAATTTTATCATGACATAAGTAGGTGGGAATTTTGACTAGATATGGCTTCTTTTTATTCTCCTTAAAATTGATTGGGATTCTTGGACATGTAGATTCGATGGTACTGGAACAATGGACCCTGAAAGATGTCCATGTTCTAATCCTCAGAACCTGTGAATATGTTAGGCTCAGTTTCCACAGGGCAACACAAAGCAGGCCAGGTGACATCTATATATGCAGTTGGTTGTATGACAGGAAAGGAACACTAAACTTACAGAGCTTGCATATTTTAAAATGGGCCATAAGCATGCCTACCTTCTTCTCCAGAGGAAGACTTTATGGCTATCTTACGAGGCTGTACACAAATCTGCCTTCAGGTCCAGAGGGAGACGCCATCATTATCTTCTAAGACTGTTCACTACATAAACTGTTGAAAAGAGTCTGGAACAAAGACAGTCAGTACCTCTGCTCATAAGATGCGCAGAAACTTGAGCGACTCATGAAGAATTGTCTTCTAACAATAGATAATTTGAATTGGGCCATGAACCCATGCCTGTGTTTGGCAAATTACTAAGGTAGCTTTATCCTCCCTTCTATCTTCTATCAAGATCAAGACAGATACATTTTCTTGCTATCCTCTGGTATATGGCAGGTGTTTTTTGTTTGTTTGATGAAAGCGTAGACCTTTGTGTTCCAGTTTGTGCATGTGTCTGTGTTTGTGTAAGCATCTCCTATTAGACTCCCTACCTTAGTGGGAGTCTTGGGTTTGTCTCTTCATAGCTTTCATAGCCATTAGAACTCTAGTCCACGCTCACTAGAGTTTAGAAGACACCTCCCTCAAGTCCCATAAAATCTTCCTTTTGTGCTTGTTTACCTCTCCAGATTTCTGCTTTCACTTGATTTTTGGTCTCTGAGTATTCCTTAACTTTTTGGTATCTCAGAAATGTATTTCAACAGACATTTTTTATGTCCTGTTGAGAATTTTTTTTTTTTTTTTTTTTTGTATGAGAGGGTTATTCTGTGTCTCTAATCTCCTTTACTGCCAGGGTGGCTGAAATGCACGGAGGTAATCATAATTGGAGCTTAGGTAGCATGAGTCACCTGTATGAACACTGAATTCATCCAGAAAGCTGGTAGGTTTGAAATGATATACTTAACCAACATGATAGGAAATGAGGTTTTTTAGTTAACTGGACTTTTCTCCCAGTTATTTAAAGAATCACCTGCTTTGGGAGTAATACTCCAAAGGTTACTAAGGGTGTTCAGTCAGGCTGCTAAACACAGGCCAGTAAGGCCTCAGGATTCTCTAAGTTGTATATAGTCACTGCACAGTTGCATTAGTTGATTATTTTGTTAGCAACTTTAGAGACATTGCACGTATTTGATTTTATAGCTTTGAAATAGTAACTACTAGGATCACTCCAGTGTTAACAGACTCTGAAACTTGCTACTCAAAGTGTGGCCCATGATCAACAGCATCAGCATTAGCACTACCTGGATGCAACTAGAAATGCAGCTTCTTAGGCCTCTCTCCAGCCCCACTGAATCAGAATCTGCCTTTTAACAAGATTCCCAGGTGGTTCCTTTGTGTATTAATGTTTGAGAAGCATTGCCCTAGAAACATGCTTTGAAGAAGGTGCAGTTGTTGCTGATGACTCCAGCAGTCAAAATTTGGAGGCTGTGTAACACAATGTAGAAAGCATGGTTTTAAGAATCAGAATCTGGGGCCCTGGGTGGCTCATGGTTTGTGAATTCAAGCCTTGCATTGGGCTCTGTGCTAACAGTGCAGAGCCTGCTTGGAATTCTCTCTCTCCCTCTCCCTCTGCCCCTTCCCCACTCTCTCTCTCTCTCAAAATAAATAAATAAACTTTATAAAAAAGAAAAGGAAATAGGGTCTTTATAGATGTTATTGGTTAAGGTGAGGTTGATAGGGTTTAGGACACATTGCCTCAAAATATGACACCTTGGCACATAGTTCATACTTTAAGCTGAAGGAGTCTGAGAAAACAGCAGAAGCAGAAAGGTCATCCCGACCACCCTCTCTCATCCTCTGAAATAGATCATAAAACTCTCATGTGAAAGGAGGCCTCCCTGTACCCAGAGGAAAGGAGTATCCTTATCTTTGAAGGAAAACAAAGGGACCCTGAGAAAAATGTGCACAGACAGGCTTTGCTAAATTTCCCCCAGTTTACTATACTTACACTCTTTAACTTATCATACTCCTCCCCAATTGTCTACTCTTCATCAAATCTAGCATAAAAATCTCAGGTCTGTTTCTATGGGTCCTCATTTTCTTATGAAGTTTTCCTGTGTCACGTGAAAGTTATTTTCAGACCCAGCTAGGGACCCTAAGAGGGTCAAGGAAAACTTTTTCTTCCCCCCAAAATTCATGCTAGATTAGTGTGGGCCTCAAATCCAATGACCAGTGTGCTTATAAGAAGAGGAGAGCGCACAGAGATACACACAGAGAAAGCCATGTGCAGGCGGAGGCAGAGATTGGAGTTATGCTGTCCTAAGCCAAGGAATGCTTGAGGCCACCAGAAGGTGGAAGAACCATCTGTGGGAACATGGCCCTACTGCTTTGTTGATTTTATACCTTTAGCCTCTAGATCTATTGAAATAAATATTTCAATATTTATTTTTGAGAAAGGGAGAGACAGAGCACGAGTCGGGGAGGGGCAGAGAGAGAGGGACATACAGAATCTGAAGCAGGCTCCAGGCTCTGAGCTGTCAGCACAGAGCCTGACATGGGGCTTTAACCTGTGAACTGTGAGATCATGACTTGAGCCGAAGTTGGACACTCAAACAACTGAGCCACCCAGGCACCCCAAGCAGTTCTTAAAGTATGGTCCATGGACTTCTGGAAATCCCTAATGCCCTTTCTGGGATTCTATAAGGTTAAAACTATTTTCATAATGGGGGCTCCTCAGTTGATCAAGTGTTCAATTCTTGGTTTTAGCTCAGGTCATGATCTCATGGTTTGTGAGTTCAAGCCCTGATGGGGCTCTACATTGACAGTGTGGAGCCTGCTTGGTATTCTCTCTCTCTCTCTCTCTCTCTCTCTCTCTCTCTCTCTCTCTCTCTCAAAATAAATAAATAAATACAACGTAAAAAAAAAAGCAAACCGGGGGGGGGTCACCTAGGTTGCTCGGTTGCTTGAGCGCTGACTTCAACTTAGGTAATGATCTTGTAGTCCATGAGTTCGAGCCCTGCCTTGGGCTCTGTGCTGCTGGCTCAGAGCCTGGAACCTGCTTCAGATTCTGTATCTCTCTGCCCCTGCCCTGCTCATGCTCTGTCTCTCTCTCAAAAATAAAATAAACATAAAAAAAAAAGTAAACTAGGGGCTCCTGGATGGTTCAGTCAGTTAGGCATTCGATTTCAGCTCAGGTCATGATCTCACGGTTCGTAGGTTCGAGCCCCACATCGGGCTCTGTGCTGACAGCTCAGAGCCTGGAGCCTGCTTCGGATTCTGTGCCTCCCTTTCTCTCTCTGCTCCTCCCCTGCTCATGCTCTGTCTCTCTCTCTCAAAAGTAAAATAAACCTTAAATTTTTTTTTTTTTTTAGAGCAGCAACCTTTTTATAATGATATTCTGACTCTATTTGCTCCCCTCCCCTCTTTTTACTGTGTTGATGTTTCAGGATGGATTCAAAAGCAATCAATGGTGGGTAAAATTGCTGCTGTCTCAGCATGTATGAGACAGTGGCACCAAACTCTACCGGTAGTCATTGAATTCTTTACTGCCACACTCACAATAAAGAAAATGCCAGTCTAAACATATTTTATGTGACTTTCCTTAGTGCAGCACCCAAAAGATAGTAGGAACTTAGCAAATGTTGGTCTCTTTTGCTTTGACAGTATCTTTGAGATGGATTATCCCCTAAATAGGTATGAGATTTACAGGCAGAGATCGGGGCATGGAGACAGGCTTTTTAGGCACACAAAAGAGCATCAGAGGACACACAGGTGGGGAAAAGAATGTTGTTAAGAAAAGAATGAATGTTCTCAAGTTTTACTCATGGGAAGTAAAGAGATGGAAAGGGAAGTTCGGGCCATACTGAAGGGGCAGCGTAAAAATTATTAGCTTTATTAAATCTTGACCTTAGAGTACATATCTTTTTATTTTGTGTGACAAAGTACTTCTGCTGCACATTGAAGTATAATGGTTGTCTTGAGGAAAACACTTGTGTAATCACTGGAATTGTGAGTTAAAATGACCACTTTTTTCCACAGACTATCATTTTTACTTTAAAGAATGACCTCCTGAAACACTATGATTATTCAGACTTGGGTATTTGGGGGCATTTTCTTAGAAATGAGTGCGGGGCGCCTGGGTGGCTCCGACGGTTGGGCGTCCAACTTCAGCTCAGGTCACGATCTCGCGGTCCGTGAGTTCGAGCCCCGGGTCGGGCTCTGGGCTGATGACTCGGAGCCTGGAGCCTGCTTCCGATTCTGTGTCTCCCTCTCTCTCTGCCCCTCCCCCGTTCATGTTCTGTCTCTCTCTGTCTCAGAAATAAATACAACGTTAAAAAAAAATTAAAAAAAAAAAAAAGAAATGAGTGAAATGACACTGTTACTTCAAGGAGAAGAGTTGATGGTGTTTGTTACCAATTAAAGCAGTTGAGCTTTCAAGCACAAATTGGTATTTTGAGGGGCGCCTGGGTAGCTCAGTTGGTTAAATGTCTGCCTGCTGATCTCAGCTCAGGTCTTAAACCTCAGGGTTGTGAGTTCAAGCCCCGTGTTGGGCTCCATGCTGGGTGTGGAGCCTACTTAAAAAAAAAAATTAGTATTTTGAAAAACTTATCTGACGTTGTGAGCTTGGTATTGTCCCAATGCTTAAAGGGTTTCCTGATGAGAGCCATGGTGATATTAACAAATGTGATTTTTTTTAACAAATATGATTTTTATGATCATGAAATGCATCAACATTTGTTGGATCTACATAACTCCAGGAAACATTTTCCAAATGACTAATGTATGATGCTACAAATTAATGTTTAAGAAAAAGATACATTCAAGTTCAAGATAGACCAACGTTGATTTTTAGGTAATAGAGTATGAAAACCTCATTGCTATTGGCTTCAGATTCTACACTGTAATTATCCTTTAATAAACCACCACTTGTTAAGTTCTGATATAGTATCAGAGAATAATATCCACATAATTATCTGAAGAGTCTATTATAATGTCCTTCCTGGGGCACCTGGGTGGCTCAGTTGGTTGAGCATCCAAGGTCAGCTCAGGTCATGATCTCACAGATCGTAGGTTCGAGCCCCACATCGGGCTCTGTGCTGACAGCTCAGAGCCTGGAGTCCACTACAGATTCTGTGTCTCCCTCTCGCTCCGCCCCTACCCTGCTCACTCTCTCTCTCTCTCTCTCTCTCTCAAAAATAAATAAACATTAAAAAAAAAAGAGATGCCCCTCGTTTTAAAAAATTATATGTCTGTGTGATGCTAGATTTTCTTCATTGCAAAACATAATCAACAAAACAAAATATAACCAAACAGAATGAATTAAATAACAGATATGGAAATTTGCCTGTATTCTGTAATATCTGGATACAGAGATTTACAAACATGTAGAACAATGACATTCTTATATATTTTTTTAATGTTTATTTTTGAGAAGAGAGAGCATGCGAGTAAGCAGGGGAGGGGCAGAAAGAGAGGAGGGACAGAGGATCTGAAGCAGGCTCCACACTGATACAGCAAGCCCGATATGGGCTCAAACCCCAAACCCACAAACCATGAGATCATGGTAACCTGAGTGGAAGTTGGATGTTCAACCAACAGAGCCAACCAGGTACACTGACATTCTTTTCACTAATTTTATTTTTGTTTTAGAAAAGTTATTGTATTTTTTTTTAAGTTTATTTATTTTGAGAGAGACAAAGGGTGTGAGCAAAGGAGGGGCAGACAGAGAGGGAGGGAGAGAGAATGCCAAGAAGGCTCCACACTATCAGTGCAGAGCCTGATGAGGGGCTTGAACCCATGAACCACAAGACAATGACTTGAGCGAAAATCAAGAGTCGGATGCTCAACTGACTGAGCCACCCAGGCGCCCCCTGGAAAAGTTATTTTTTATATAAATGTGTTAGCACACATATTATTGCTATTTTCGGATAAAAACTATTTAAATATTATTAGTGTCTATTTCCTTTAAAAAAAATTTTTTTTTAACGTTTATTTATTTTTGGGACAGAGAGAGACAGAGCATGAACTGGGGAGGGGCAGAGAGAGAGGGAGACACAGAATTAGAAGCAGGCTCCAGGCTCTGAGCCATCAGCCCAGAGCCTGACGCGGGGCTCGAACTCACGGACCGTGAGATCGTGACCTGAGCTGAAGTTGGACGCCTAACCGACTGAGCCACCCAGGCGCCCCCTTTTTTAAAAATTTTTAAATGTTTGTTTATTTTTGATAGAGTGTGAGTGGGGGAAGGGCAGAGAGAGAGAGAGGGAGACACAGACTCCAAAGCAGGCTCCAGGCTCTGAGCTGTCAGCACAGAGACCGATGTGGGGTTCGAACTCATAAGCCATGACATCATGACCTGAGTCGAAGTTGGATGCTTAACCAACTGAGCCATGCAGACGCCCTTGTTTATTTATTTTTTTTGAGAAAGAGAGAAAGAGAGAGCAAGAGAGTGAAAGGGGGAGGGACAGAGAGGGAGACAGGATCTGAAGCAGGCCCCAGGCTCTGAGCTGTCAGCTCAGAGTTTGATGCAGGGCTTGGAGTCATGAACTGTGAGATCATGACCTAAGCTGAAGTCAGCCACTTAACTGACTGAGCCCCATGAGTCTTGTTTTAAAAAACAACTTTAGAGGAACCTGGGTGGCTCAGTCGGTTAAGCATCTGACTCTTGATTTGGGTTCAGGTTATGATCTCACCGTGCATGAATTCGAGCCCCATGTCTCACTCTTCTCTGGCAGTGTGGAGCCTGCTTGGGATTCTCTCTCAATTTCAGTTCTCTCTTCAATTTCAGTTTAATTAGTTCTTAAAATTAGGCTACCTGAAGCACTCTTTTTTTTCTCTAGTAGAATCATATTTGTTTAATTTCTTTTTTTTAATGTTTATTTATTTTTGAGAGACAGAGAGTGTGGTGGAGGAGCAGAGAGAGGGAGACACAGAATCCAAAGCAGGCTCCAGGCTCTCAGCTGTCAGCACACAGCCCAATGTGGGGCTCAAACCCACGAACCATGAGATCATGACCTGAGCTGAAGTCGGACGCTCAACCGACTGAGCCACCAAGGTGCCCCATATTTGTTTAATTTCTCTAGATGTATTTACATTCTCAAAACTAGCTCTTTATCTCTTGATAATGGAGAAGGCTACACATTTGTGGGGATAGAAGATACATGGGAAATCTCTGTTCTTCCTTTCAATTTTGCTGGGAATCTAGAACTGCTCTATAAAATAAAGCCTATCAGGGGTCCTGGGTGGCTCAGTTGGTTAAATGACCAACTATTGATTTTGGCCCAGGTCATGATCTCACAGTTCCTGAATTCAGGCCCTGCATTTACCTCTGCGCTGATAGTGCGGAACCTGCTTGGGATTCTCTCTTTCCCTCTCTTTTTGTCCTTTTCCCCTCCTCTTTATCTCTCTCTAAATAAATAAACTTGAAAAAAATAAAGTCTACTAAAAGAATACAAACTGGGGTACCTGGTTGGCTCGGTTGGTAGAGCATTCTGCTCTTGATCTCGGGGTCCTGAGTTCAAGCCCCACGTTGGGCACAAAGATTACTTTAAAAAAAAAAAAAAAGAATAGATCCTAAACATTGCTGTGGAAAAACTAGGACACCTAAAAAGGGGAAAACAGACTTCCATCACATTTGAAAAACTGTTAAAAAATAGTGGGGGTATGCCCTCTTGGTTCTGAGAAAAATTCATTTTTAACTTGGAATTGTATATTCAGCCAAAAAATAATCAAACACGCAGTTTGGAAAGCAGCCAATCAAATCCTTGCTCATTGAGAAGTTCACAGGCCTATCTGGGAAGAAAGACAGTTAAATATGATATACATAAGGTAAGAAAGTATAAGGAGGTCTCACAGGTGTTACCAACATGGAAGGGGGGACCCAACCCAGTCTGGAGAGGCCAGAAAAGACTTCTTGAAGATGATCTTGGGTTGAGCCTTCAACCATGAGGAAACAACTTGGTAAATCTCTTCAATAAATTTCACTGACCTAGATTAGACTGTGGAAAGAGAAATTTTATCTCCAAATTCAAATTCGACTTTCACATAGCTTATAAATGGTGATGACTAAGGGTATAAGCATGAAAAAATAGTCAACAATTTTGCTTACTGCTTCCATCACCTATGCACTGAACCTGATTTGCAAGATTTGCAGCTCAGGTATCCTCATGACTAATCCATTGGAAGTGAGGCATGCCTACCTTTTCTTCTGACTTGAACAAATGGTTGAAACCATCACTTTTTTTGTCTCCTTTTTTTAAAAATGTTTTTATTTATTTTTGAAGGAGAGAGAGAGACAGAGCATGAGCGGGGGAGGAGCAGAGAGAGAGGGAGACACAGAATCAGAAGCAGGCTCCAAGCTCTGAGCTGTCAGCACAGAGCCCGATGCGGGGCTCAAACTCACCAACTGTGAGATCATGACCTGAGCCAAAGTCGGACGCTTAACCGACTGAGCCACCCAGGTGCCCCTCACTTTTTTCTTTCGTTGTGGTTTCCTACCTGTGTCAAATCAACTCAGTTGGTTTACTTATTTATTTAAAATGTTTATTTATTTTTGAGAGAGAATGAGAGAGAGAGAGAGAGAGAGAGAGAGAGAGAGAGAGGCAGAGGGAGAGGGGGATAGAGGATCTGGAGTGGGTTCTGCACTATCAGCACAGAGCCTGATGCGAGGCTCGAGGCTCGAACTCACAAACTTCGAGATCATGACCTGAGCCAAAGTCGGATGCTTAACTGACTGAGTCACTCAGGTGCCCCTGAACTCAGTTTTTTAAAATGTTTAGACCAAACTTTTCAAATCCTTTATTGGCATTTGATTTAGGTCTTATTAATTTCTGTGTGATTATCATTTATATGTTTTTTCTTAGAACCTAGGACAGGCTACATTCAGATATCAGAGAATAATTCATGCTATATTGGGGTTAAGAAGTTTAAAGAATGAAAGTATAATTGGCAAAGTCATACTTGTGGACTTTCTATTTCTTTTTCTGTTTTTCTGAAAACACAGTAAGCCAAAAAGATAAATAGGGTAGTCTTGCTCCTACTTGGAAGGAATTTGATTTTTTACTTTCCTGAATGAAAAAAATATGTCCCAGCTCTCTTTGAAATAAGCAACAGCTCAATAGTGGGACTGAAAACCTACTTCATTGTTATTTTATAGCATATTGTAGTTACTGTGTATTTGAAGATATCCTATATTTTCCCATATGTGATCTACTAAAAAATGACAATAAAAAGAACAAGAAGATCTTGTAATCTGTCTATAAGGCTAATTTTTTTTTTTTTAAAGTAAGCTCCATACCCAACATGTGGTTTGAACTCACAACCCTGAGATCCTGAGAGCAAGAGTTGCATAGTCTACAAACTGAGCCAGCCAGGTGCCCCTACAAGGCTAAGTTTTAAGAATCAGATTTATTTACCATGACATGTTTTTGTCATTAGAGCAGAGAAATATGGCTAAAAGATGGAGAGGGAGTGTTTTAATAACATTCCTATAGTTAGACTCTTCTTTATGAAAAGAAAAATATAAATAAGAAAGCCCAGACTGGGGATCCCAGAAACTCCCTCCCATTTCCACTGAATGTTGTGTGGGATGAGGGAAAAGGTCATTTTCTTCCTTTTTTTCAGGATAGCCCCTCATTCAGTGACAGTCAAAACTGGGCATTGTTCCTGGTTGAATAGTGTTCCCCCCAAATTCATGCCCACCTGGACCCTGACAGTGTGATCTCATTTAGAAATCAGATCTTTGCCAATGTATAAAAGTTACAATGAGGTTGTAACTTGCACAATGAGAATTAGGGTGGGGCCTAAATCCAATATGACTAATGTCTTTTTAAGAAGAGGGGAATTTGGACACAGGCACAGATGGAAGATGGCCATGTGGAAACAGAGGCAAAGACTGTAGTTATGTTGTCACATGCCAAGGAAAGCCAAGGATTACTGGCAAACACCAGAAACTAGGAGGGAGGCATGTATCAGATTCTCTCAGAAGGAACCAACCTTGCCTACACCTTGATTTCTAGACTCCAGAACTGTGAGGGAATAAATTCCTATTGTTTTATGCTACTCTGTTACAGCAGTCCTAATCTGACAGAGGCATCCAGCTCTTCCCATGCCCTATCGGCAGCAGGTGGGTATCCCTCCCTTAGTTCAGTCTATACTCTGATCTAGCAGGAAGAGGTCTGATTCTTAACCCCATTGCCTCCCATTCCTCTTCTTCAGCTTCCCTGACACCGAGTCTGTACAAAAGAGACCAGAATCTGTTTCTCCATCAGCCTTTTAGCTTAGACCATCCTTATTAAAAAGAGCTTTCGGGGGCACCTGCGTGGCTCAGTCGGTTAAATGTCTGATTTTGGCTCGGGTCATGATCTTGTGGTTTGTGAGTTCGAGCCCCACATCCCCATCAGGCTCACTGCTGTCAGTGCAGAGTCTGTCTCGGATCCTCTGTCTCCCTCTCTCTCTGCCCCTCTCTCTCAAACATAAATTAAAAAAAAAACTATTAAAAAAAAAAAGAGCTTTCAGGGTGTGTGGGTATCTCAGTCGGTTGAGCGTTGACTCTTGAGTTTGGCTCAGGTCATGATCCCACGGTTGTGGGATCCAGCCCCATGTTGGGCTCCGTGCTGAGCGTGGAGCTTGCTTAAGATTCTCTCTCTCTCTCTCTCTCTCTCTCTCTCTCTCTCTCTCTCTCTCCCTTTGCCTCTCTCCCCTGCTTGAGCATGTTCTCTCTCTCTCTCTCTTAAAAAAAAAATCTTAAAAAAAAATAAAAAGAACTTTCTTCTCAGATCTTTAATCAATGTTTAAATAGTCTGAACATGGCTCCCAGAAGAGTAACAGGTATTTAGATGGGAATTCATACTCTGAAATCTGGTAGGCCAGAGATCTGTTGCTGTTTGGGGGGTGGGGGGGAAGAGCAAAGGCAAGGAAGGGCTCTTTAACATACTAAGACAATGAACATCTCAATGGCTGTGGCAATGCTCATTCTCTACATTGCATAAGCCCTATGACTCTTCTGTGCACTGAGAAACAGAAATAGATAAATGACATCAATCAAATAGGAAGTAAAGGAAGCAGAGGTAGTAATTGTAACAAATATGAAGTAGAGTTTAAGACAAAGAGGACGGAATGTCTCAGTAGGATCATTTGATCTTGATAAATGGGACAGTTAATACTTGGCAGTGTTGTTCTTCAGTATCATAGAAACCTGGGGTTAAATCCTATCAGTGATAGTAACACTATAAATTATCTTTTTAGAACTTCTGGGGTTTTTTAAATCTGTAAAATGGAGATAATACATATCTTCCTCATAGGACGGTTGTAAGGATCATATTAGCTAATTTATATAAAATGCCTAGGATTCAATAAATGTTAGCTTTCATTCTCACTCTGCTTACTTGTCAAAAAATATATCAAGACCACCATTACTTCAAGCCCCATTGCTTTTTTTTTTTTTTCTTTTAATTTTAAAGTAGGCCTCACATCCAGCACAGAGCCCAAAACAGGGCTTGAACTCACAACTCTGAGATCAAGACCTGGGCTGAGATCAAGAGTCAGATGCTTAACTAACTGAGACCCCCAGGTGCCCCATTGCTTTTCCTTCTCTATATTTGATCATTCTCCTAGGTCATATAGGAAAGTGTTTATTTTTATTATAATGGGGCTATGACTCTCTCAGTTCTTCAATTCCCTCTTCTTCATGTGGGCCCAATCTTACTCTCCCCACTCACCTTCGGAAGATGATTTCTTCCTTTCTGTGTGAAGCCACCTCTGTTTGGATTTTGTTCTCTAGGAGCTCCATATTTTAGCTCCAATGTTTCCCATAGTTTTACCTTTTCTTTCTCTACCGGTTCTTTGCCCCCAGTATATGAAAAGTTTCTTTCTCCTATTAAAAATGAACTAATAACAAAACCAAACTCTGAACCTCTCCCGAGGTAAAATAGGTAAAATCCTATCCTCCTCCTTTCTCAGCCAAGCTCCTACTTTTTTTTCATTTATAAAGTTTTTTTTTAATGTTTATTTATTTTTGAGAGACAGAGAGAGAGAGAAAGAGAGAGCACAAGCAGGGGAGGGGCAGACACACACACACACACACACACACACACACACACACACACACACACAGAATCTGAATCTGAAGCAGGTTCCAGGCTCTGAGCTGTTAGCACAGCGCTGAAGCGGGGCTCGAACCCACCAACTGTGAGATCATGGCCTGAGCCACCCAGGCGCCCCTTTTTTTCATTTAAATTTTATTTATTTACCTTTTGAAAAGGCAACATTTCTTGGATCAAAATTCAAAAAAGCATACATTAGAAATTCCCTTCCCTGAGCAAAGAGTTTCCTGTGGTCTTTTTAGATATCGGTTTAGGCATATACAAGCAAGTATGTATTTTTCCTTCTGTATAAAAATTTTAGCATACTATGGACACTCTTCTGATTCTTGCTTTTTTTTTTTTTTTCAGTTAAAAATATGTCTTGGAGGTCTTTTCGTATCAGTGTCTAAACAATTTTCTCATTGTTTCAAGTCTTCTGGAAAGCAGGTGCCAAGATGGGATTAGACATGCAAGAGACTTACTAAAAATGCCTTTGAGAGAGAAAAGGAGGCAGCTGGAGATGAATCAGATAGTGATGCTGATCTGAGCCCTGTGAAGGAGGGAAGGAAGGCATGAGGGTTGGGGTAGGCAGGGACTAAGACTGCACCATAGATCTAAAAAAGTTTCAGATGGGCTTAAACCTGGGGATTCCTTAAGACAAAGTCACACATCAGAGGAATCCCGTATCCTGCAGGAGTGGACCTTTGTGAACTTCCTGCTGTGCTCAGTCATTGGCTGGGTGCAGCCCATGGGGAGTTTGGCCTCATTGCAAATGCAGTGCTAGATTCAGGGCTTAGAAGCTGGACCCTCCCTGCAGGGAAGACATCTGGGAGGAATATTTCATAGCCTTCATATTATTTTTAGGGCTGCATAATAATCCAATGAAGGATGTGCCATACTTTCTCCATTATGAGAGACATATCACAGTATCTACCACAAGGAGTATAATTGTAGGAAACTACTATGTGGTTTTGATAGAGGCTGCCAAGATCAAAATCTAATGTATATATTGGTATATATTTTGTGAACGTGTATTCCACCAGCAAGGCAGGAGACTGTTTCCTCATATCCTTAGTAACACAGGGTGTGGTCAAGCTTTTTTTTTAAAGTTTATTTATTTATTTTGAGAGAGAGAGAGGGAGAGAGAATCGCAAGCAGGTTCTTTGCTGTCGGCACAGGGCTCAGTCTCATCAACTGTGAGATCATGACCTGAACCCAAATCAAAAGTCAGATGCATAACTGACTGAGCCATCCAGGCACCCAAAACTTTTGATTTTTTTAGTTAACCTTTTCATAACCTACATTTGATTTTTTACTTACACATTTTCCCACCTTCCACTCACTCCCTAGTACATATTCATTAAGCCCTGGCCCTGCAATTTACTAGTTGTCTCAGTTTGTTCATATGTAAAATAAGAATTCTAAATCAACATACTTAATAGGGATATTTTGAGGATAAAATGAATGCAAAACTCCATGTTTAAAAACAGCAACCAATAGGGGCGCCTTGGTGGCTCAGTTGGTTGGGCCTCCAACTTTGGCTCAGGGCATGATCTCAGGGTTTGTGGGCTCGAGCCTTGCATCTGGCTCTGTATTGACAGCTCAGAGCCTGGAGCCTGCTTCAGATTCTGTGTCTCCCTCTCTCTCTGCCCCTCTCCTGCTTGCGTTCTGTGTGTCTCTCTCTCAAAAATAAATAAACATTTAAAAAAATTAAAAAAAACCCCCAGCAACCAACGGATAAACATTCTCCACACTCCACCGTCATATACTGATGATTTCCAAATCTATACAATTAGGGCAGACTTTTTGTTGGCAGGTAAAAATATTCATCTGCTTACTTGTTATTTCTTTTTTTAATGTTTATTTATTTATTTTCAGGAGAGAGAGAGAGAGAGAGAGAGAGAGAGAGAAAGAGAGAGAGAGAGAGAGAAAGCACGCTATCACAAAACATGAGATCATAACCTGAGATGGAATCAAGTGTCAGGTGCTTAACTGACTGAGCCGTCCAGGCACCCCAATGCTTACTTGTTATTTCCATCTTGATGCCCCACAAGCACTTCAGTTACAACATGCCCCAATGAAACTCATCATTTTTCTCTTAAAAATTGCTCCTATTCCTTTATTTCCCTTATTGTTGAAGTCAAAACTCTGTAAGTCATTTCAGATTATTTTCTCTCCCTTAAACCCACATTTAATTAATCCTCAGGTTCTGTTGAATTTGATTCATAAATAATTCTGGTATCTGTCTTTTTCTTATGATCAGCACTGCCACTTGATGGTTTAATCTCTGTATTTTGTAAGTATTAAGGCAATAGCTTCTTTTTCTTCTTCTTTTTGTTTTTAAATAGCTCCATAATGAATGTGGGGTTTGAATTCAAGATCCTGAGATCAAGACTCACATGCTCTCCCGACTGAGCCAGCCAGATGATCCAAGGCAGTAACTTCTTTACTGTTCTCACTTTCTTCCAATCTATCCTGAACACTGTTGTCAGGAGGAGTTTTTGAATAACGACACTGATTATATTACTCTTTAGCTCAAGAGTCTTCAATGGTTTCCTATTGCCTATAGAATGATGAAATCTAAAACTTCCACTAGCCATATATATATATATATATATATATATATATATATATATATATATATATATCTTCATAATTTGACCTCTACTTATCTGTCCAATCTCTTCTTAGATATCCCCTTTCCCTGCTTTAATCTGTAACATTCAAACTAGTTGCATTTCTCAGAATATATCATGTTCTCTCATGATAGATTCAGCCATCCTGCCTTAAATAATTTCTGCTCCCTACTTGCCCTTCACATAAAGTACTTTAAATTTTGGCTCAAAATTTCCCTCTGTTGTGAAGCCTAGCTTGACTCCTCTAGAATTCTTCCTATTCTACTATTGTTCTCTGTACCCACATAGTTTATTTTTAATTTGCTTGCATGTTTATTTCTTCAATAGGTTTTAGTTCTCCAATGGAAAGAGACCCATTTTCATCTGGTGTCTCCAGCACTTATCATGGTTCCTGGAAATAAGAGACTTACATACTCAGATATTTTCGATTGACTTCATGATCTGAGTTAGTTTCTCAGGAAATTTACTGTTGTAAATAAATGATCTCCCAACACTTCAAGTTTTCCAGGTTTCTCCCAAAACCTAGCAGGCAGGTCACTACTAATTCTCCTTACCACTTTATTTTTATTATTATTAATTTTTTAAATGTTTACTTATCTTTGAGAGAGACAGACAGAGCACGAGCAGGGGAGGGGCAAAGGGAGAGGGAGACACAGAATCTGAAGCAGGTTCCAGGCTCTGAGCTGTCAGCACAGAACCAGATGCTAACCGAACTCGAACTCACCAACCATGAGATCATGACCTGAGCTGAAGTGGGAAGCTTAACCTTAACCCACTCTGCCACCCAAGTGCCCCTCCTTATCACTTTAGATAAAAGTGACCATTTCCTCCTTTTTGCTCTCAATAAATGTGGTATATTAGTCTTATCCTAGCACCAATCACGTTTAGGATTGTATCCCAAGCATCTGACACGTTAAGTATGCAACAATTAAATGAATCAATGTTCACCTTGATGAAGGAAACTTTCTTAAACATTCTAGGAGAACGTCATCATTTTGCATAGACCGTAAAAAATCTTTTACAATCCAACCCTGATGATTGTTTTTAAAACGATGCATCCTGGCACTTTAATTGTCCTTAGACAGATGGCCAAACCTTGGCTATGGGAACCGCACAGTGTAGGAGGAGACCATGACTAGAGCGCGAGGGAAAGGATGATTCGCTGCTAGGGTTCAGAAGTTCTCCTCAGACGGATGCTAGAACTAGGAAACCGCTGATGGTTCAGCTTTTGAAATACCGTTTTTGCATCGTAAAGAAAAAAGATTAACCTATCAGGAACAACCGAGCACATCCAATTACCAATCAAGAACGGGAAAGGAGCCAAAGCCTGGGGATACCCACGCACGAAGGAGGACGTCATTCTCTAAGTCTCAGCCAATGAGAGATTGGGCGGAGGGGGCGGGGCAACGGGCGGACCAATTGCCACAGAAAAACAAACAATCTGCAGCACAACTGTCCTAACCACAGCCCTCGCCTCTCAAACCACTGGAGCAAACTCCTGAGCAAAGCACTTGTTAAATACTTTCCACTTTCCTTCTAGCCCGGGGGCAGTTACACTGGAGTACCTTCCTCATACTAGAACAAGGGCCTTCTTTCCACCAGCTCCCAAAGACTCGCAGAAAGAATACAGTAACTTTGAGCTTTCTACCTTCACAGGAACTGGCAGTCCGGAGCTACCTGAGGGGGAGGGGCAGCCCCAGTGCGCAGGCGTGCATGCCTTGTGGAGGCGGGGCTGTAGCGGCCCAAAGCATCCTGGGTGCTGTATTTCTTTTGCTGGCAAAAACTGAACTGCTCCTGTAGCCTCCGGAACTACATTTCCCCGCAGCTCCCGCGGCCTCGAGGTGGGCGGGATGGTTGGTTAATGAGCTCGAGGAAGCCGCGGCGCGGCCCACCAGGTTCCAAAACAAGGAAATGAAGGGGGGAGGCGGGACTGGGGCTGCCTGCGGGAGCCGCCGCCGCCGCCGCCGCCGCGGAGGAGGAGGAGGAGGAGGAGGAGGAGGAGGAGGAGGTGGAGTAGGTGGCTGCCGCGGCCGCCGAGGAGTCCCTTGCTGAAGGCGGACCGCGGGGCGGCGGGCGGCGCGCGCGCGCCCGAGAGGCGGCTGTTGGAGAAGTGGAGCGGCGGTCGCGGGGGGAGGAGGAGGAGGAGGGACTGAGCGGCGGCGGCCCCCGCGTCCCGGTGCCTCTATGGGGAAAGCAGACAATGGATTATGATTTCAAGGCGAAGCTGGCGGCGGAGCGGGAGCGGGTGGAGGATTTGTTTGAGTACGAAGGGTGCAAAGTGGGACGCGGCACCTACGGGCACGTCTACAAGGCGAGGCGGAAAGATGGGTAAGAGCAGGGGCGGGGGGAGTAGGCTCGCTCGGGTCCTCGCCCTGCCCGCGACCGCGCGGGATGGGTGGGTTGGAGCCGGGTCGGGCCGTTCCCGAAGGGCGAGGCGGAGGTGGTCGCGGGGCCGCGTCCCAGCGCGGACTGAGGGACGCGGGTTCTGACTGCCCTCCCCGCGCGGCCCCGTCGCGCCCCTCGAACTCCAGCGGCAGCAGCCTAGTCGGGGGGCGTCGGTCCGGTTCCGGAGGGCGCCTTCCGCGTGCATGGAGCTGGCGGCGGGACTCGAGTTGGGACCTCGGCTGGAGGTGGAGTTTGTGGGGTCTGGTTTCTTGGGGAGACGCCGAGGGCTGGGAGAGCTTTGCCGAGTTGCCGCTCCGGCCCTGGGCTGGTGACGGTCGTTGTGGAACTTCCAATCGGCTAAGCGCCTCCCGGGGGCGGCGGTTTGAAACCTAGCGGAGGAGCTGGTCGGGCGGCCGAGCGCTGGGCTGGGGTCTTAGCCAGACTCTAGGGTCTGACCCTCCGCGCATCTCTGCCCTTGGGGCCAGCCAGCCCATTGGCTTCTCAGCGTAGTCCCGCGTCCGTGTCTATACCCGGCGACTTCTGGATCCCTGCTCATTCGCCCCTGATTTCGCTTTTTCACATTCTGAATTCCGCACTTTAACTTGAATGTAGGACCTCCTCGGAGACTAACCGCGTTTTGCCCGCAGAACTTCAGAGTTCGCCTAGTTTTTTGGTAACTCGTATTCCCCCTCCCCGCCCCCCCCCCCCCCCCCCCCCGTTGGATATTCTTATGCTTTCCACTCCATCCCCTGGCTAAATGACTGCGTGCTGGGGTTTATCCAGCACCTAGATTATCCGGAACGGAATGCAGAGTGACAGAGATCTGGGCCTGAATCTTTGTTTACCTGGGATTTGAGGGAGAACCTTAGTAACCTCTTAGGAAGCCTTTATTGATTGTTCTCTTAGGAGATGGCGAGCTGGATTCTGTATTGAGAACGCCTATCCTTCGTCCTGTAGGGCAGACGGGCTCTAGGACAGGTGGAACCAGCTGCCGGCGAAGGGTAGGTTTAAACCAATCACCTGCTCACCGCCCTTCCTGGGAGGAATTCTCCTCCCCCAGAGTAAGGGAGCCCAGGAACATCTATCTACCTGTCCCGCCTAGATTTCAAAGATGGTCAAAAAGTATGAGAAAGAGAGTTTTTAGCATCCTAGCGGAACATTTCTGAATAAAGTGAATATCAGTCACAATGACATTAGTAAGATTTGAAATGCTGCCTAACGTTCTGCGCACTCTGTTGTAATTGATATAGTTGATTTATGAACTCGAGGACGAAAGTTGTTAAGGTGTGTGTGCTAATTTCATAGAGAATGAAAACACAACTTTACAAATTGTTTTATCATAAAGTATGGTGAAAATCACAAGGTACTAAACACGTGTAAAGGATTGTTACTGCAAGTAGTTTTGGTATTATAACTGAAAGGGCTCCATAGTAGTCAGTTGTAAACTTCTCTCATAATTCTTTTAGTTAATTGCCAGGTGTCCTTGAATGAGTATCTTGGAATGTCAGGTACTTAAAATTAACTTGTATTTTGTGTTTGGAATATTTACTTGTTATACTGGTGTTTCTGTGGGAATATTATCAGATCTATTTGGGGAAAGCACATCTAGTTTTCCTATTTGGACATTGGCATTACAAAACAAATTATATGTGGTGTTTTTCATACTCCTCATGCTAACTTTATAATGTACTTGATTTGAAATTTTTTAAATGTATTTTCTTTTTTTTTGTTGTTAAAATAACTTCCTTTTAGTAGGCAACTTTTAAGAAAAATCTGCTTCTGAATTGTATTTTGATAGCATGGGATAAAACAAAAAACATAATTTAATTCCTGCTTCTAATTGTTCTTTTTGAATATTTCCCCTCTAATAAAGTTTTTGATTCGACTGCACTTTCTTGAGTGAAATTTGTTTGATTAGAATTAATAAAGTTTCTTTAATAGAGTAAGATCAGTCTGTGTATCTTCAAAATATGCTTTTTAAAGAAATTTTTAGGATCTGAAAGCATTAGTTGATATCACTATATTCTAAGAAAAATCATTATAAAGGTAGGTTTCCTTGGACTAGGGGTCTAGTTGAGATTTGAGGCTTTATGTTAATAGCACATCTCTTGTGGGTTGGTAGCAATGATTTTAAAGAACAAAAAATTTTTAAAGTTTTTAGTGATGGTTCTAAACTGTGATGCAGATTTGCATAGTAAAGATTTTACACTCTGATCATGGTTAGTTATAGTTTAGCTCTTTCCGGAATTTATTTTGGTTAATTCAGAAAAAAATGTATAATGCTACTTTAGGGAGCAAGAAAGAAATCACGTGCGTACATTTAAGAGAAGTTATTCTGATGTATATAATGTAGTATATAACCAAAATCATTTGGGTCTTTTGAAGAAACACTGGAAGAAGTAATGTAACTTACAAAAGAAAAGCCTCTGTTTATAGTTTAGTACTACCTTTTAAAAAAATCTTAGAGTGATATTTCCATTAAAATAATGACTTTAACTTGGGCTGTGTTAATTATACTATGTAAATTTGTGACAGTGGAAATGAAAGATTACATTTGGGTTTTTCACCTTTAATAAAAATGTCATTTGTTCTTTTTGTTTTGAAGGAAGAGAATCTTTTGACCCAACCATCCTTTTTAAATAAATCAGGCTTAATGTTATTCCTGAGAAACAAGTTCAGAATATTTCTAGACTTTTTAGTATGAACAAGAATTTGTAATAGTTTTCCTTTTAAAATTTGTAAAAAAGGATATATAACAGTTTATGGTTACAAATCTCAAGACCATATTCCTCAAATTTGAAAAACTTTGCTTTGATTGATAAAGGAATATTTTAAAAGGTTCTTTTGTCAATAAGAGAGTCAAACAAACATGATTCCATAGGATAATATGTCTGAAAACTGTTACACCAAACAATACTACTATTCAATTTTGCAGATATTCATTTAGTCTTTTGAACCACTCCAATAAAAGATTACTCCTTTTTGAGATGTCTTTAAAAGATACTTCATAATTGAAAGTGAAATGGCTGACATCTTAACAGTTTCAGTTTTGCCTTAGGGTTTCAGATGAGTAGTTTGTGACTATACATCTTAGTGTATAAAGTTTTAGATGAGTAATTGGTGATTATACATCTTAATGTATGTCATAAAATCCTTCACAAATGTGTAGGTACATATGGATTCATACAGGTAAATAATAGGTATGGACCTATCTGCCTGGCTTTGATGGATTTTTCATATTTGGTTTGTAGTTAGAATAGACGATTGTATTTGCATTTTTTTGTGTGTGGGGGGTGGAATGTACAAAGAGTTTTAGATCATTTAGTCTCACTTCTTTACAAATGAGAAAACCAGAGCTTTTAGAGGTTATCATGCCCATAGTCTCACAGCAAAGACAAGCCTCACAGAAGTTACAAGATAGTAGGAATCCAGCTCTCCTGACTGAGTTGTTGCATTTTCTAATGTGTCCTACTTCTTAATACCATACGGGGAAAACCCAAAAAGGCCATGTTAAACCTCCAGTTTTGACAAACTTATTGTATAAGCCTTTTCCATGCAAAGGATATATCTATACCAACAAATGTGGAAAAGGGAAAATATTGCATGGATATTAAAAAAAAAAAAAAAGGAGTGCCAGCCTATAGATTCTACCATGTGTAGTTGCTTTTCTTCATCAGGTTTCTCTTCATCCTCATTTTCATTACTTTTGGCCTCCATCTTTCAAAAAAAAAAACCCACCATTTTTGCATAGTAGCTGAATTGGTCTCTGCTGTTAGGCTAGTCTTTCCTTGTGATAGTCCAACATCCAAGTTGCTCAGGGTCATTTTTCTGCAAATAAAATCAATCATGAAACATCTTGGAAAACTACATTCTCTATCTTTCAAACCATCATATCCAATTTTAATTCCTTACTTTGGCATATAAAGCTATTTGCATTAGGATCCTAAAGTTTTTCTCGTCTTTATAGCCTTTATACTTGCCACCAACTCCCGGAGTTGGTGCAAGCCATGTTTTCCAGAGTGTGCAAGCCATGTTTCTGTAGCATTTTTTAGCACTTACTAAGTCTTTTTCATGTCTTTTTTTTTTTTTTTTTTTTTTTTTTTACATTCAAAGTAAAGTGGTATTGCTCTGCCATTCCTCCCTCCCTTTTCTCCTCACTCCCATAAACTTGGCCAACTCCTGCTCATACTTCAATACCCTATTCAGATAGCTTTTCTTCTAGAAGCCTTCCTTTATTCACTTTATTAGTTGTGCTTGTGCCTCTCTTTGTTCTTAGGTGTATAATATCACTATAAGTAATATTAATCTGCCCCATAAACTATTAGCTACAAATGGGTCATCATTTATTTCCAGAGTCTTGTACAGAGTTTGGCATATAATGGACACTCAGAAATTTTATTAAAAAAAAAAAAAAAAGGTCCCACATTGGTAATACTGCCCTGATGTTTTCAGTAATTGTTTTGTTTTTTTAAAAAAAATTTAACATTTATTATTTGACAGAGACAGAGCATGAGTGGGGGAGGGGCAGAGAGAGAGGCAGTCACAGATTCTGAAGCAGGCTGTAGACTCCAAGCTGTCAGCCCAGAGCCTGACACAAGGCTTGAACTCATGAACTGTGAGATCATGACCTGATCCAAAGTCAAATGCTTAACCGACTGAGCCACCCAGGTGCCCCTTCAGTAATTGTTTTGAAAGCCTGCAATGCAGTGATGTTACATAAGTGGTTACCATAAATAATTTTATAGCACTAATTAGATCTAGTATAATTTTTTTTCTAAGAAATTATGTGCTGCTTTTTAAGACAGTTGATACATTTCTTTTAGTAGATTGATAAGGAACGTATGTAATTTTTTTGTTTTGAGTTAAGCATTTTTCCCTTTTAGGCCAGCTCTTGTAAAATTATTATAGAAATCTTGTGTTCTTTGCTTTCACTATTTTATAGAGATGCTTAGAAATTGTGGGCATTGGGGCACCTGTATGGCTCAGTGGGTCAGGCATCCGACTTTGGCTCAGGTTATGATCTCACAGTTTGTGAGTTGGAGCCTCATGTTGGGCTCTGCGCTGGCAGCTCAGAGCTTGCTTGGAATTCCCTCTCTCTCTCTCTCTGTGCTCCTCCCTTGCTCTCGCACTGTCTCTCAAAAGTAAATAAACATTAAAAAAAATGTAGGCATTCGAACATATTTTACGAAATTTATTGATCTTACGGGTTTATGTTAATAAATTTAGTATCTTTAGCACTTAGTAAATCAAATAAACATTGGTTTATGTTTAATTGGTTCTTCATTTATGTATTACAAGAACTTTTTGAAGCCCAGGAAAAGAAACATTTTCAATCAAATTTGATTGTTTAGAGCAGTGGTCGACAAACTTTCTTTACAAAGAGGCAGATACTAAATATTTTAGGCCTTGGAGGCCATACAGTATATGTTATAATTACTTGAATCTGCTGTTGTAGTGTCAAAGTATCCACAGACAAATGTGTAAATGAACACAAATTAGAATGTGTTTCAATAGAATTTTATTTGTAAAACCAAGTGGTGACCTCGCTTTGGCGGGCAGGCTGTAGTTTGCCCTGCTTAGTCTAGAACAGTGACGTCCAATAGATCTTCGTGCAATGATGAACGTGCGTCTATGCTGTAAAGTATGGTAGCCACTAGCCATATGTGGCTCAAGGAATGTGGTTACTGTGACTGAGACACTGGCTAGTAGCTGTGATGTTGGACTCAGAAGGTTTAGTCTTGGGGACAAGTAGCTTAGCAACACATTTATAATTTTCTTTTTTTTTTTTTTCAACATTTTTTATTTATTTTTGGGACAGAGAGAGACAGAGCATGAATGGGGGAGGGGCAGAGAGAGAGGGAGACACAGAATCGGAAACAGGCTCCAGGCTCCGAGCCATCAGCCCAGAGCCTGACGCGGGGCTCGAACTCACGGACCGCGAGATAGTGACCTGGCTGAAGTCGGACGCTTAACCAACTGCGCCACCCAGGCGCCCCCATTTATAATTTTCAAATCCATGAAGTGACATTTTAATTTTTTTCAATTTGGTTAATCTCTACACCCAATGTGGGGCTGGAACTCAGCACCCTGAGATTGAGAGTTGCATGCTCCACCGACTTAACCAGCTAGGTGCCCCTGAAGAGACCTTTTAATAAAAATGTGTAATTGACGGTGTGGACAAATGAAATAGGATAGCCCACGTCTTTTCTTTTTTTTTTTTTTTCTCTCTTTTCTGCCAAAACCCGCACAAAGCTCATGTCTTTTCAGTTATAGGCAGAATTTTGAGGCTGAAACAGTTTGATAATGCAAACCGATACTCGAATCCATAAACTGTCAATTTGTGAATGGAATCAAGGATATTTGATCACTTTTTGAAAAAAGTATTTTTGTTAAAAAAAAAAAAAAAGAATGTTGTTCAGTGAGTAGTAAGTGCATGTGCATAAGAAGATATACAATGTGGTAGTAAGCCTTCCCTTTCCCAACCACCCTTTTCCCTTTCTATAGATGGCCATTCTCGGTTTTCCTTTTTAGAGATTTTCTTGGGGTGTGTGTATTTAATGGTAAATAGTTTACTGTACATTTCTCTATATTTTTTTCACCTTAAATGTAATTTGAAGATCGTTACATAATTGATATGCAGAGATGCCTGGTTCCTCTTAATAATAGTTTCACTTGTATTCCACTGTATTGACTTACATAATTAACTATCCCTCTTGATGGACATTTAGGCTGTTACTAGTCTTTTGCTAGTACTAACACTGTAGTGAACTGTACCTAGTAGGTACAGTTTTTGTGTGTATTAGTGTAGCTAATTTAAACTCCTGTAAGCTATTTACCTTTGGAAGTATTGGCTTGAAATGATTTGCTAATATGGTGATATATGAGATATAAATCACTAAAGATTGAAAACAATGGGGCTGAGAATAAGGAAGTCTTATTCCTTAAAGGCTTTAAAAATAATTATTCATACATAAAAATGAGTTCTAAATCATTAGTTTCCATAGGAAATACAAGTTACCGTTTTAGCAGCACGAGAAAGGCTTGCCTCTGAGTTTTATGTAGGCAAAAAGTAGATCTATGGAAAGGTTTTTTTGATAGGGATGTCAGTATTGATGAATTAAGGAATTTTACTTTTGTGTACTGTATGTTTGGACTAAATATGCTGGGTAAAAAATTAATATGTGATGTTAAACTGTGTGCTTGGTTTGCAAACTGCTTAACTAGTGTAATGAGGTTTAGACATCAGTATAGAAGACTTGAAGGCAATATAGTACAATTCGAAATTTTCTTGGTGGTAAACGATGAGAGTAAGACTGCTTGGTTAATGTGTATATAAAGATCAGCCTGTTCGTTCTCTTGTGACGTTGGGACTGTATGTTAGTGCTGCTTTTGGATTCCAAAACAAAGGAACAAGATATATATTTTTTTAAAGAGAGCATTTTAATATTTTGAATTATTAACATGATTATTTCTTTAAAAAGCAGGTAGTTTTTAAGGGCTAGAACCATGAAGAGGTAGCCGACAAAGCTATTTGAAGATTCTTGTCCATTTATAAATAGCTGATAGTTCAACACTTCCTGTAATAACCCTTTTGAGCATGCATTGTGCAGGATAAAAGAGAGTCTCAAGAGAGAAGACAGGATGTAATTCAGGATACAAGTGTGCGGCAGTAGTTTTTTTATTGAGGGTGTGAATTCTTATCCAAAAGTGAGTGAGTGATCAAAGAGAAGTAAAAACCTGTAAAGTCCTTAAATAACTGGTGTCCTTATAAAATATCTTTAATTTCTAATATAATAAGTCTTTCTAAAGGAGAAACACATCCTCCTCATAGAGGCTTTAAACCTGTTGTGTGTTTTCTATCTAAAAATATTATTTCTGTGAGATTTTGTTGCTGATGATCTCAGTTACCAAGTGGAACGTGATTAAGAAATGGATTTAATTTTGTTTTTATTGTGACCACAGACCAAAACCGTGTCATGGCAAACTATTTTGCAGATATTTGTAGATATATACATTTGGACAGAAAGGTGAGTTCACGGTTGCTGGAAAAGTAAGGTAAAACTTTTGCCTTATGGGTGGGCTAGTTGCATCTTTCTGTGGGAAAGTTATTCTCCTTAGGATTGTGATCTGGGGCACAAAGTGTGTTGCTTTTTACAAAAGTTAGTTTCCTTTTTCTCTTTCCCTTTTGTAATGTAATTATTATACTTGCATTTTAAGAGTGACTTAGACACTGAGTGAATCCAGTTGTTTTGGATTTAGGCGCAAATTTAAAAAAATGTGAGCTTCCTTTTTTTTCTGAAGAAATTGTATGTAATTTGAACTTATGTAACTTATAAAACCAGAGTTCTGTTCACTGATTTCTCAGCAATCTTTTGATCTATATATTTGTGTCAAAGTGGAAATATTTTTATTTTTATGCTATTAAAATTTATCAGATAATAGTTGTATGTGATTTAAAAGACTCTAACAGTTAAACTATATATAAAATTAAAAGTAAAAGTCTTCTTCTTATTGTCCACTCCCAAGCTTCCATCATTTTTCAAAGATAGCCAGTGTTGACTGTTTCTGTTTTAAGTTTTGCTGGTGCTTACTAGTATAACTTTAAGTAATACGCATGTAAAAAATAATATGCATATAATTCTATGTTCTGATTTATCAACTTTAGGCATTTTTTGTTGATTTTCCATTAGAAAAGCTGAGCAATTTCCCATCTCAACATTCAAATTTATTACCTTTGTTATTTTACATTTTTTGTGGCAAATACTTTTATAACTTTAAATCATAAGCTTAAATCTTTTTTATTTTTTTTAATTTTGGTTAGGCTCCTTGCTGAACGTGGGGCTTGATCACAGGACTGAGATCAAGAGTCACATGCTCCACTGACTGAGCTAGCCAGGCACTCCATTAAATTTCTTTTTCTTTCTTTCTTTAAAAAATTTTTTATTCTTTTTTTTTTTTTTTTTAACATTTTTTTCTTTTTTTAAAGTAATCTCTACACCCAACAACCTGGGGCTTAAACTCACAACCCTGACATGAAGAGTCACATGCTCTACCAGCTGAGCTAGCCAGCTATTCCATTAAATTTCTTTTTCTTTCTTTTTTTTTCTTTTATTCTTTTTAAAAAAATAATTGGTGTCCTTCTAAAATATCTTTAATTTCTTTTTTTTTTTTTAACGTTTTATTTATTTTTGAGACAGAGAGAGACAGAGCATGAACGGGGGAGGGGCAGAGAGAGAGGGAGACACAGAATCGGAAGCAGGCTCCAGGCTCTGAGCCATCAGCCCAGAGCCCGACAAGGGGCTTGAACTCATGGACCGCGAGATCGTGACCTGAGCTGAAGTCGGACGCTTAACCGACTGAGCCACCCAGGTGCCCCAGTATCTTTAATTTCTGATATAATAAGTCTTTCTAAAGGAGAAACACACCCTTCTTATAGAGGCTTTAAACCTGTTTTTATTTAAAAAAATTTTTTTTTAAGTAATCTCTACAGCCAAGATGGGGCTTGAACTCATGACCCCAAGATCAAGAGTCTCATGCTCTACGGACTGAGCCAGCCAGGTGCCCAGATTTCTTTTTCTTGACTTATCAGTTTAGATACTATTTGTCTTCCTGATAGGGATATTAAGAAAAGTGATATATTTCTCTTACTCTTTTTTCTCTATCTCCTAATTTTTAAAGTAGACATTTATAGCATCCTGCTTTTTGTGTATGAGTTGATTCTAAAAAGCGAACACTGAAAACCATTTAATAGCCTTAAAATATTATGATTGTGAAAGTATTTGTTGCGGGGTGAATTAGTATATTGAGACCCATGGAGAAGGAAATGTAATCTTGTGCATTAAATAACTGCTGCTGGTCTTCCAGGTATTAAGGCCTAATGGGTCTTCTTAAGTTCTTTTGCCCTTCAAGTATCTGGATCATACTTAGCTAATAGTGTTTCTTGATATCTCTTAGGTGCTTTTTCTTGGATTTTTTTTTTTTTGTTGTTGTTCAATTGAGGACATCTTTTTTTTTTAATTTCATTTTTTATTTTTTAAAATTTATATCTGAATTAGTTAGCATATAGTGAAACAATGATTTCAGGAGTAGATTCCTTAATGCCCCTTACCCATTTAGCCCATTCCCCCTCCCACAACTCCTCCAGCAACTCTTAGTTTGTTCTCAATATTTATGTGTCTCTTCTGTTTTGTCCCCCTCCCTGTTTTTATATTATTTTTGTTTCCCTTCCCTTATGTTCATCTGTTTTGTCTCTTAAAGTCCTCATATGAGTGAAGTCATATGATTTTTGTCTTTCTCTGACTAATTTCACTTAGCATAATACCCTCCGGTTCCATCCACGTAGTTGCAAATGGCAAGATTTCATTCTTTTTGATTGCCAAGTAATACTCCATTGTATATATATATATACCACATCTTCTGTATCCATTCATCCATCGATGGACATTTGGGCTCTTTCCATACTTTGGCTATTGTTGATAGTGCTGCTATAAACATGGGAGTGCATGTGTCCCTTCAAAACAGCACACCTGTATCCTGTGGATAAATGCCTAGTAGTGCAATTGCTGGGTCATAGGATAGTTCTATTTTTAGTTTTTGAGAAACCTCCATCCTGTTTTCCAGAGTGACTGCACCAGCTTGTATTCCCACCAACAATGCAAAAGAGATCCTCTTTTTCCGCATCCTCGCCAACATCTGTTGTTGCCTGAGTTGTTAATGTTAGCCATTCTGACAGGTGTGAGTGGTATCTCATTGTGGTGTTGAGTTGTATTTCCCTGATGATGAGTGATGTGGAGCATTTTTTCATGTGTCGGTTGGCCATCTGGATGTCTTCCTTGGAGAAGTGTCTGTTCATGTCTTTTGCCCATTTCTTCACTGGATTATTTGTTTTTTGGGTGTTGAGTTTGAGAAGCCCTTTATAGATTTTGGATACTAACCCTTCATCTGATATGTCATTTGCAAATATCTTCTCCCATTCTGTTGGTTGCCTTTTAGTTTTGCTGATTGTTTCCTTCACTGTGCAGAAGCTTTTTATTTTGATGAGGTCCCAGTAGTTCATTTTTGCTTTTGTTTCCCTTGCCTCCGGAGACGTGTTGAGTAAGAAGTTGCTGTGGCCAAGATCAAAGAGGTTTTTGCCTGCTTTCTCCTCGAGGATTTTGATGGTTTCCTGTCTTACATTTAGGTTCTTTCATCCATTTTGAGTTTATTTTTGTGTATGGTGTAAGAAAGTGGTCCAGGTTCATTTTTCTGCATGTCACTGTCCAGTTTTCCCAGCACCACTTGCTGAAGAGACTGTCTTCATTCCATTGGATATTCTTTCCTGCTTTGTCAAAGATTAGCTGGCCATACGTTTGTGGGTCCATTTCTGGGTTCTCTATTCTGTTCCATTGATCTGAGTGTCTGTTCTTGTGTCAGTACCATACTGTCTCGATGATTACAGCTTTGTAGTATAGCTTGAAGTCTGGGATTGTGATGCCTCCTGCTTTGGTTTTCTTTTTCAAGATTGCTTTGGCTATTTGGGGTCTTTTCTGGTTCCGTACAAATTTTAGGATTATTTGTTTTAGCTCTGTGAAGAATGCTGGTGTTACTTTGATAGCGATTGCATTGAATATGTAGATTGCTTTGGATAGTATCAACATTTTAACAGTATTTGTTCTTCCTATCCAGGAGCATGGAATCTTTTTCCATCTTTTTGTGTCTTCTTCAATTTCTTTCATAAGCTTTCTATAGTTTTCAGTGTATAGATTTTCCACCTCTTTTGTTAGATTTATTCCTAGGTATTTTATGGCTTTTTGTGCAACTGTAAATGGGATCGATTCCTTGATTTCTCTTTCTGTCGCTTCATTGTTGTTGTATAGGAATGCAACCGATTTCTGTGCATTGATTTTATATCCTGCAACTTTGCTGAATTCATGAATCAGCTCTAGCAGTTTTTTGGTGGATTCTTTTGGGTTTTCCATATAGAGTATCATGTCATTTACAAAGAGTGAAAGTTTGACCTCCTCCTGACCGATATGGATGCTTTTTATTTCTTTGTGTTGTCTGATTGCAGAGGCTAACACTTCCAATACTATGTTGAATAACAGTGGCGAGAGTGGACATCCCTGTCTTGTACCTGACCTTAGGGGGAAAGCTGTCAGTTTTTCCCCATTGAAGATCATATTAGCGTTGGGTCATTCATATATGGTTTTTATGATCTTGAGATATGCTCCTTCTATCCCTACTTTCTTGAGGGATTTTATCAAGAAAGGATGCTGTATTTTGGCAAATGCTTTCTCTGCATCTATTGAGAGGATCATATGGTTCTTGTCCTTTCTTTTATTGATGTGATGAATGACATAAATTGTTTTGTGGATATTGAACCAGCCCTGCATCCCAGGTATAAATCCCACTTGGCCGTGGTGAATAATTTTTTAATGTATTGTTGGATCTGATTGGCTAATATCTTGTTGAGGATGAGACATCTTTTTGAGTTGCTTTTTCATTTGGATTTGTGTGCATATTCAGAGTTCTTGTGTGTCTGATAATGTGTTTTGACTTCATACTTGATTAATAGGTTGGCTGAATTTATAGTTTTAAGAATAATTTTTGAGGGGTCCCTGGGTGGCTCAGTTGGTTAATCACATGACTCTTGATTTCAGCTTATGTCATGATCTCATAGTTTATGAGTTTGAATCCCACATCAGGCTCTGTGCTGATGGTGTGGAGCCTGCTTGGGATTCCATGCCTCCCTCTGTCTTTGCCCATTTCCCCCCCCCTCCCACTTTCTCTCTCTCTCTCTCTCAAAATAAGTAAATAAACGTTTAAAAAATAATAATTTTTGTCTCAGAACCCGAAACTATTGCTTCATTTATTTCTTGTTCCTTATGGGAATTTTTTTTTTTGGAAGCTTGTCTGCAATCTCAGGATTTTTTACTTTATGCATTCTAAAATTTCACTAAAGTCTACCTAGAAAATATAGGTTGGGTGCCTGGGTGGCTCAGTCGGTTAAGTGTCCGACTTCAGCTCAGGTCATGATCTCGTGGTCAGTGAGTTCGAGTCCCGCTTTGGGCTTTGTGCTGACAGCCTGTTTTGAATTTTGTGTCACCTTCTCTTTCTGCTCCTCCCCCGCTCATGCTCTGTCTCTGTCTCTCAAAAATGAATAAATATTAAAAAAAAAACAAAAAACAAAAATGTAGGTCTTTTTTTTTTTTCTGATTTATGTGGCTAGGTTTTCTGCATCTTTAACAAAGTAATTATTGTTTGAATAGATAACCCATTCATATAATTTGAACTTCACAGGTAAAAAGTGGTATTTAGTCCAGTTGGACTCTTTCTAACTGATCCCCTACTCTTTCACTCCCCTTTTCCAATCCTGCCGGTTTCTTAGGAATCTTTATTGAGCTTTCTCTTTTGTCTTTGGTTTAGGGCAACTTTTATTACCTGTTATTTATTTATTTTTCCTTCTTCCTCTGTTGCCTCTCTTGTTCTCTTCCTCAAATATACATATTAACAAATGTTGACCTTTTAGGCTCTGTCTTCCATATCTCTTAAATTCATTTGCAAAAGTTGCAACTCTTTTTTCTCTTTACATTCTGGAAGATTTCCTTTATTGAATCTTCTAGATTACCAATTTGGTCTTTATTGGGGGTTGCTATTCTTTTATTCAGTGTAAGCCTAACTGCCTAAGTTCAATAGGGCATTGGTTTAATAAAGTAAATAAATTCCCTATTAATATTTAGCTTGTTTCTAGTGTTTAAGTTATTTTTTGTGTGTGTACCATGTGCTGTTTTCAGTTTTTCCTTCTTAATATTTTTCTTATAATCTGAGTGCTAGACCAAGATAATGGAAATGTTTTTCTGTTTTCATATATAGAGAAATTATATTGGTTTTACTGTTACTTTAATAGTAAATTCTCAACATTCATCTGTTCACATATTCATCAACCTATCTCTATTCAAATTTTCATCCATCTATCCATCTGTCTATCTTCTGTCCACCTATTATCTCTTTTCATCTGTCTTCATTTTTCTGGCTATTTTCATTATTCCATTGTTTACTATTTATCATTTGATTCCTTTCCGTGAGCCAAGTATTGTGCCATAGATGCGAGGATACAAGGATAACTGAGATGTCATCTCAGACTGCAAAAACTGAGACTGGAAGTATTCACAACAAATTGCTAATAGTGATTGTCTACAGGAAGGAAATTTGGGTTGACAGGAAGACTTTTTGAAAAAAGTATATACTCGTGTATTATTTGAAAAATCCTATACATATTATTTTAATATATTTATATTACTTATTAAAATGGTAAAACATTTAAACTGTAGAGTATATATAACTTATGGCGAAAAGGCAAATGCTGTAAAATTTTTTTTTATTTTTAATTTTTTAAAAATTTATTTATTCTTTTTAAGTAGGCTTCATGCCCAAAGTGGGGTTTGAACTCATGACCCCGAGATCAAGAGTTGCAAGTTCCACTGACCTGAGCCAGCCAGGTGCTCCCTATTTTTTGTTTTTTAATAAATACTTATTTCTTTTTAGAGTAAACTCTATACCCAAAGAGGGTTTGAACTCATGAACCCGAGATGAAGAGTTGCATTCTCTACTGACTGAGCCAGCTAGGCATAAAAATGGCAAATATCTTAAAAAAAAAAGCTTTTATTATCTTATAAAAATCAATGTGTTAACAAAAAATCCAATATGTGTTCATGCAAGAAAGGTTAGGAATTATAGAAACATAAAGAAGAAAACATAAATCACTCATAATAAGACCACTCAGAGATGAGCATTGATAATATTTTGGAATATTTATTTCCTGCTGTTTTTTTTTTTCAGTTCTATTGAGAAATAATTTACACATATTACTGTAGAAGTTTATGGTGTATAGCATAGGGTGCCTGGCTGGCTCAGTTGGGAGAGCATGTGACTCTTGATCTTGGGGTTGTGAGTTTGAGTCCCACATTGGGTACAGAGATTACTTAAATAAACAAAACTTAAAAAAAAATAAGGTATATAGCATAATGGTAAGGTGTATAGCATAATGGTTTGATTTATATGTATTGTGAAATGATTTACCACAACAGGTGTATTTAACTATATCATCTCATAAAGGTACAATAGAAATTTCTCCTTGTGATGAGAGCTTTTAGGAACTATTTTAACTTTCTTGTATATCATACACAAGAGTGTTAGCTATAGTCATGGTGTTGTCCCTGTGCTTATTTATTTTATAACTGGAAGTCTGTACCTTTTGACCACCTTCCTCCAATTCCTTCCACTTCTCTCCTGGTGTTTTCTACCGGTTAAGTATGTGTAATTATTTTTTATTAGAGGTAAAATAGACGAAACATAAAGTTCATACTTTTAAAGTTGTACAATTCCGTGAGTTTTAGTATATTCAGAGCATTGTGCAACCACTACCACCACTTAGTTCCTTGTTGAGAAACTTTAGTTCCAGAACATTTTCATTACACCAAAAGGAAACCCATATCTGTTAAGCAGTCATTCTCCAATTTCCCCTCCCCTGGATCTTGGCAACCACTGTTTGCTTTTTGCTATGAATTTGCCTGTGGTGGATATTTCATGTAAATGGAATCATACAGTCCATGGCTTTTTTGTGGCTGGCTGGCTTTCACTTAGCACAATGTTTTCAAGGTTCATCCATGTTGTGGTGTATATCAGTACTCTATGACTTTTTATGTCTGAATAATGTACCATTGTATGGATATACCACATTTTGTTTATATTCATCCACTCAGAAATTTCGGTTGTTTCCACTTTTTGGCTATTGTGAGTAGTGCTGCTGTGAACATTTGTGGACAAGTTTTTGTTTTGACGTGGTTTCAGTTCTCTTGGAGTATAACTGCTTGGTCATATGGTAATTCTGTTTAACATTTTGAGGAGCCGCCAATGTTTTCCACAGTGACTGTGCCATTTTATATTCCCATCTACAGTATATAAGGGTTCTGTTTTCACCAAAACCTCACCAACACTTGCTATTTTCTGGTTTTTTTTTAATTTATTTTATTTTTTTATTATAGCCATTCTAGTGAGTGTAAAGTAGTTATCTCACTGTGGGTTTCTCTCCCTCCACTCCCAGTTTTATTGAGATATAACCGACATATAACATTGTATTAATTTAACATATATAGCATAATGCATAATGATTTGATATATGTATATATTGTGAAATGATTATCATAATAAGTTTAGTTATCATCCATTCATAGTTACACATTTTTTTATCTTGTAATGAGAACTTCTAAGATTTACTCTTAGCAGCTTTCAAATATACAATACAGTATTGTTAAGTATAGTCATCATGATGTACATTACATCCTTAGAACTTATTTATTTAAAATAAGTTTTTAAAGTTTTACTTATTTAAGTAACCTCTATACCCAGTGTGGGGCTTGAACTCACTACCCCAAGATCAAGAGTTGCGTGTTCTTCCGACTGAGCCAGCCAGGCACCCCTAGCTTATTCATCTTATAAATTTGAGTCTTTTGACTACTTTTAACCTTCTTTTCAGTGCTCTGCTTCTTCCCCCAATCATCAATTTGTTCTCTTCATTTTAGTTTTTTAAAATTCCACATACAGTATAACCTTGGTTTGTGAGCATAATTCGTTCTGGGAACACGCTTATAATCCAAAGCACTCGTTTATCAAAGTGAATCTCAAGAAGCATTGGCTCAGTTGTGATCATGTGACTTTTGGCATCACGTACTACTCATATTGCAAGACATTGCTTGTTTATCAAGTTAAAACTTACTAGAAATGTTTGTGCATCTTGCAGGACACTTGCAGAACAAGTTACTCACAACCCAAGGTTTTACAGTACAAGTGTGAGATTCTTTTTCTCTGCCTTATTTCATTTGACATAATACCCTCAAAGTCCATTTGTGTTGTCACAAATGGCAGGATTCTTTCTTTTTTTTATGGCTGAATAATATCCCATTGTACTCATATACCACATTTTCTTTATCCATTTATCTACCAGTGGAACTTAGGTTGTTTCCATGTCTTGGCCATTGTAAATAATGCTACGGTGAAGATGGGGGCGTAGATATCTTTTTGAGATGGCAATTCATTTCCTTTGGCTATATGCCAAGAAGTGGAATTGCTAGATTTTACTGTTCTACTTTTACCTTTTTGAGGAACCTCCAAACTGGAATTATTAGGTGTCTCTTTTGACCTAGAGGTGTCATAAACAAATTATTAAGATACTAAGATCACTGGGTATAAGTTTGGGGTCCTCTTACTTAAGATATGAAGAATTTTTATCCGTATTAAATTTCTTTCAAAAACTTGATTTTTAAAAAAAAATTTTTTTTAACGTTTATTTATTTTTGAGACAGAGACAGAGCATGAATGGGGGAGGGTCAGAGAGAGGGAGACACAGAATCTGAAACAGGCTCCGGGCTCTGAGCTGTCAGCACAGAGCCCGACGCGGGGCTCGAACTCACGGACCGCGAGATCGTGACCTGAGCCGAAGTCGGCCGCTTAACAGACTGAGCCACCCAGGCGCCCCAAAAAACTTGATTTTTAATGGATGTCTATATTCTTTTCTCATGTGGATATGTAATGCTTTAGTTAACCCTTTCTAATTAGTGAACATTTAACTTCTTTCCAGTATTTAAAAAAAATTTTTTTTAAATGTTTTATTTATTTTTGAGAGAGAGATAGAGAGAGATTGGGGGAGGGGCATAGAGAGAGGGAAACACAGAATCCGAAGCAGGCTCCAGGCTCTGAGCTGTCAGAACAGAACCTGACTCGGGGCTTGAACCCATGAACCATGAAATCATGACCTGAGGTGAAGTCAGATGCTTAACCAACTGAGCCACCCAGGTGCCCCTCCAGTATTTTGGTAATACAAACAACACTGATAGATGTTTTTGTATGTATATTTTGGTCCATATATCTGATTGTTTCTTACAGTAGTCTTATAAAGAAATTTACTGTGTCAAAATGTATTGTTTTAAGGCTCTTAATATATATTTCCTAATTGCTTTTCACATATAGTTTTATTCACCACCATGGACAGTACATATGTGCCTCTCTCATCTCATCCTTAGTAGTTTTGAATGTTCTTTTTTCTTTTGTTAAATCATTTTTATTTTATTTTATAAATTTTATTTTATTTTTTTTCACCATGATTAGTGTACTCTTTAGTCTCTATCTCCTATTTTCCCTATCCTCCCACCCACCTCCCTTCTGGTAAGTGTCTTTGTAGTTAAGAGCCTGTTTCAGTAGGTGATGGGGATTAGGCAACACACTTGTCCTGTGATGAGCACTGGGTGATATATGGAATTATTGAATCACTATATTGTACGCTTAAAACTAATACAACACTGTATGTTAACTAATCAGAATTAAAATAAGAACCTAAAAAGGTCTGTTTCTTTGTCTCTCTTTTTTGTTTTTCTTTGCTTATTTGGTTTGTTTCTTAAGTTCCAAATATGAGTGAGATCATATGGTATTTGTCTTTCTCTTACTGACTTTAGCTTGATCCATGTTTTTGCAAATGGCAAGATTTTATTCTTTTTTATGGCTGAATAATATTCTGTTGTATCTGTGTACCTCATCTTTTCCATTTATCTATTTATGGACACTTGGGTTGCTTCCATTGTTTGGCTATTGTCAGTAATGCTGCAATAAACAAACCGGTGCATGTTATTATTATTATTTTTTTTGGGGGGGTAAATACCCAGTAGTGTGATCACTGGATTGTATGGTAGATCTATTTTTAATTTTTTGAGGAAGCTCATACTGTTTTCCACAGTAGCCCCACTAGTTTATGTTCCAGCAACACTGCAGGAAGGTTCCTTTTTCTCCTTGTCCTCACCAACACTTGTTACTTATGTTGTTGTTGTTGTTGTTGTTGTTGTTGTTGTTGTTTTAGCCATTCTGACAGGTGTGAGGTGTTACCTCATTGTAGTTTTTTATTTTATTTATTTAATTTTTTTGAGGAGGGGGAAGGGCAGGGAGAGAGAGGAGCAGAGATGATCTTAAGCAGACTCCATGCCCAGCACAGAGCCTGACTTGGGGCTCAGTCTCACAACTGTGAGGTCATTACCTGAGCTGAAATCAAGAGTCAGATGCTTAACCGACTGAGCCACCCAGGCACCCTTCTCATTGTAGCCTTGATATACATTTCCCTGATGATAAGTGATGTTGAGCATCTTTTCATGTGTCTATGGGCCATCTGTATGTCTTCTTTGTAGAAATGTCTGTTCATGTTTTGTGTCCATTTTTTAATCGGATTATTTTTTTAGGGGCGGGTATTGAGTTGTATCAGTTCTTTATATATTTTGGATACTAACCCTTTATCAGATACGTTTTTTGCAAGTATCTTCTCTCATTCAGTAGGTTGTCTTTTAGTTTTGTTGATTTTTTTCCTTCACCATGTAGAACATTTTTATTTTGATATAGTCCCCACAGTTTATTTTTGCTTTTATTTCTCTTGCCTCAGGAGACACAGCTAGAAAAATGTTGCTGTGGCTTATGTCAGAGAGATTACTGTCTGTGCTCTTTTCTAGGATTTTAATGGTTTCAGGTCTTACATTTAGGTTTTTATTAATCCATTTTATTTTTGTGTATGGTGAAAGAAAGTGGCTCAGTTTCATTCTTTTCCATGTTGCTGTCAAGTTTCCCCAAAACCATTTGTTGAAGAGACTTTTTCCCATTCTCTATTTGTTTCTCCTTTGTTGAAGATTAGTTGACCGTATAATTGTGGTTTTATTTATGGGTTTTCTGTTCTGTTCTACTGATCAGTGTGTCTGATTTTATGCCAATACCCTACTATTTTCATTGCTGCAGCTTTGTAACATAACTTGAATTCTGGAATTGTGACCCCTCTGGTTTCTTTTTTTTTTTTTTCAAGATTGATTTGTCTCTTTGAGGTCTTTTGTCATTCCATACAAATTTTACAATTGTTTGTTCTGTGAAAAATGCTGTTGGTATTTTGATAGGGATTGCATTAAATGCAATTAATTATTTAATTAAATTGCATTAAATTAAATACGATTGTTTTCTTAATTTCGCTTTCTGCTGCTTCATTATTAGTGTATAGGAATGCAATAGATTTCTGTACATTGATTTTGTATTCTATGACTTTATTGAATTCACTTAACAGTTCTAGAAGTTTTTTGATGGAATCTTTAGGGTTTTCTCTATATAGTATTATGTTATCTGCAAATAGAGTTTTATTTCTTCCTTACCAATTTGGATAACTTATTTCTTTTGCTGTATGATGGCCGTGGCTAGGACTTCCAGTAGTATGCTGAATAAAAGCAGTGAAAATGGACATCCTTGTCTTGTTCCTGATCTTATGGGAAAAGCTCTTAGTTTTTCACCATTTGAATATGATTTTAGCTGTGGGTTTTTCTTATCTGTTCTTTATTATGTTGAGGTATATTCCCTCTGGACCTCCCTGCAGAAGGTTTTTATCATGAATGGATGTTGTGCTTTGTCAAATACTTTTTTCTGCATCTATTGAAATGATCATATGGTTTTTATCCTTTCTTTTATTAAAAACATTTTTTTAAGTTAATTTTGAGAGATAGAGAAAGTGAGCAGAGGAGGGGCAGAGAGAGAGGGAGAGAGAGAATCCCAAGCAGGCTCCAAGATGCCAGTGCAGAACCTGATGTGGGGCTCAATCTCATGAACTGTGAGATCCTGACCTGAGTCAAAATCAAGAGTTGGTCGCTTAGCTGACTGAGCCACCCAGGTATCCCTATCCTTTTTTTTTTTAATTGATGTGATATTGATTGTTTTGTGACTATTGCACTACCCTTGCATCCTGGGAATCTCACTTGTTTGTGTTGTGTGATTTTTAAAAATGTATTGTTGGATTCAGTTTGCTAGTATTTTATTGAGAATTTTTGCATCTATGTTCATGAGAGATATGGGCCTTTAGTTCACTTTTTTTGCGTGGTGTTTTTATCTGGTCTTGGTATCAAGGTGATACTGGAATCAAAGAATAAATTTGGGCATTTTCCTTCCTTTGATATTTTTTGGAATAGTTTGAGAAGAATAGATATTAACTCCTTTTTCAGTGTTTGGTAGAATTTGTCTTTGAAGCCATCTGGTCCTGGACTTTTGTGTTTTGGGAGTTTTTTGATTACTGATTCAATTTCATTGCTAGTACTTGGTCTGTTCAAGTTTTCTATTTCTTCCCTGCTTTAGTTTTGGTAGGTTCCATGTTTCTAGGAACTTTTCCATTTCTTCTGAGTTGTCCAGTTGGTTGGTATATAGGTTTTTATAATACTCTGTTATAATTGTTTGTATTTCTGTGGTATTGATTGTTATTTCTCCCTTTCATTAGTGATTTTATTTATGTGGATCCTCTCTTTTTTTTTATTTGAAAAACCTCTCTTTTGGAGGTTTATCAATTTTGTTGATGTTTTCAAAGAACCAGCTCCTGGTTTCTGTTCTACTGTGTTTTTTTAGTTTCTATCTTTTTTTTTTTTTTTTTTTAATAGGCTCCACACCCAACACGGAGCTTGAACTCACAACCCTGAGATCAAGAGTTGCATGCTGTGCTGACTAAGCCAGCCAACCACACCTAGTATCTATATCATTAATTTCTGGTTTCATGTTTATTATTTCCTTCCTTTTGCTAGATTTGGGTTTTGTTTGTTTTTATTTTTCTAGGTCCTTTAAGTGAAGGTTACCTTGTTTATTTGAGTTTTCATGCTTCTTGAAGTAGGTCTGTATTGCTGTGAACTTTCCTCTTGGAACCATTTTTGCTGTATCCCAAAGATTTTAGGCTGTTGTGTTTTCATTTTTATTTGTTTCCATGTACTTTTTGATTTCTTTGATTTCTTCGTTGACCCACTCATTGCTTAGTACCATGTTATTTAACCTCCATGTATTTGTAGTCTTTCCAGATTTTTTTTTTTCTGGTTGATTACTGGTTTCATTACATTGTGGTCAGGAAAGATGCATGGCATGACTTTGATTTTTCAAAGTTTGTTGAGACTTGTTTTGTGGCCTAATATGTGATCTATTCTGGAGAATGTTCCATGTGCGCTTGGAAAGAATGTGTATTCAGCTGTTTTAGGATGGAATGTTCTGAATATGTCTGTTAAATCCATCTGGTTCAGTGTATCATTCAAAGCCACTGTTTTCCTTGTTGATTTTCTGTTGGATGATCTGTTCATTGATGTAAGTGAGGTGTTAATGTCCCCTGCTGTTATTATATTACTATGGATTATTTCCTTTATGTTTGTTATTAACTGTTTTATGTATTTGGCTGCTTCCATGTTGGGTGCATAAATATTTATTATTATTAATATCCTCTTGTTGGATTGTCTCTATTATTACAGTGTCCTTCTTTGTCTCCTGTCACAGTCTTTTTAAAAAATTTTTAATTTAAATTAATTTTTTATTTTTAAAATTTTCTTAAATTTTTTAATGTTTTTATTTTGAGAGACAGTGAGAAGAGAGCTTGAGTGGGGAAGGGGCAGAGAGAGACAGAGGCACAGAATCCAAAGCAGGTTCCAGGCTCTGAGCTGTCAGCACAGAGCCCGACGTGGGGCTCAAACTCACATACTGCAAGATCATGACCTGAGACAAAATCAGATGCCCAACTGAGCCACCCAGGTGCCCCTATTTTTAAAATATTCTTAATGTTTTATTTTTGAGTGAGGAAGCACACAAGCAGGGAAGGGCATAGAGAGGGAGACACAGAATCCGAAGCAGATTCCAGGCTCTGAGTTGTCAGCACAGAGCCCACCGCTGGGCTTGAACCCATGAACTGTGAGATCATGATCTGAGCTAAAGTCGGACACTTAACCGACTGAATTACCCAGACGTCCCAATGTTTGCTTAAATTTAAACCCATTCTTTACTCTTCTCCCCATTCCATTTTAGGTATGCGTTTTGCATTTTTTTTTTTTTTAAAGTAAACTGAATACCCACTGTGGGGCTTGAACTGACAATCCCAAGATCAAGAGCCACAAACTCTACTGACTGAACTAGCCAGGTGCCCCTCATGTCCTTTTATTTTATGAATCCCTTCACTGACTTTTACAGAAATATTTATTTTTACTGCTTTTGTTGTTTGTACTTTTCATACTCTAACTTGTGGTCATTCCTTTCCACTTAAAGAGTCCCCTTTAATGTTTCTCGTAGGGCTGGTTTAGTGGTCATGAACTCCTTTAGTTTTTGTTTGTCTGGGAAACACTCTCTCTTCTTCTATTCTGAATGATAGCCTTGCTGGATAGAGTATTCTTGGCTGCAGATTTTTCCCTTTCAGCACTTTGAATAGATCATACCATTCCCTTCTGGCCTGCAAAGTTTCTGCTGGAAAATCTGCTGATAGCTTATGGCGTTCCCCTTTTATCTAACTGTCTTCTTTTCTCTTGTTGGTTTTAAATTTTTTTTCTGTTTCTATTTTTTTTGCCATTTTAATTACTATATGTCTTGGTGTGGACTTCCTTGGGTTGAATCTTTGGGTGATCTCTGTACCTCCTGCATCTGGGTATCTGTTTCCTTCCCCCAGTTAGGGAAGTTTTGAGCTATAATTTCTTCAAATAAATTTTCTGCCCCCTTTTCTGTCTTTTCTGAGATTTCAATCATGTGAATGTTATTACGCTTGATGGAATCACTGAGTTCCCTAAGACTGTTCTCAATATGCATAGTTTTTTTCTGTCCTTTGCTCACCTTGGTAACTTTCCATTACTCTGTCTTCCAGGTCATTAATTTGTTCCTCTGGTTCATCTAGCCTGCTAATTATTCAAGTGTATTTTTTTTTTAAGTTTATTTATTTATTTTGACAGAGAGAGAGAGAAACAGAGAGAGAGAAAGAGAGAGAGAGAAAGAGAACCAGTGGCGGAGGGGCCGAGAGAAGGGGACAGAGGATCCCAAGTGGGCTCCATGCTGACAGCAGACAGCCTGATGTGGGGCTTGAACTCATGAACTGTGAGATCATGACCTGAGCTGAGGTCTGACGCTTAAATGTCTGAGCCACCCAGGCACTTCTCCATCAAGTGTATTTTTAATTTATTGTCTTCATTTTTTTTTCTTTCTTAAATCTTTGTATAAGGGTCTCACTGATGTCCTCCACTCTTTTTCTGAAGTCCAGTGAGTATCTTTATGATCATCACTTTATTTATTTATTTATTTATTTATTTATTTATTTATTTTAATTTCATTTTTTTAAATTTACATCCAAATTAGTTAATATATAGTGCAACAATGATTTCAGGAGTAGATTCCTTAATGCCCCTTACCCATTTAGCCCATCCCCCCCCCACAACCCCTCCAGCAACCCTCAGTTTGTTCTCCATATTTACGAGTCTCTTCTGTTTTGTCCCCCTCCCTGTTTTTATATTATTTTTGTTTCCCTTCCCTTATGTTCACCCATTTTGTCTCTTAAAGTCCTCATATGAGTGAAGTCATATGATTTTTGTCTTTCTCTGACTAATTTCACTTAGCATAATACCCTCCAGTTACATCCACATAGTTGCAAATGGCAAGATTTCATTCTTTTTGATTGCCGAGTAATACTCCATTGTATATATATACCACATCTTCTGTATCCATTCATCCATCGATGGACATTTGGGCTCTTTCCATACTTTGGCTATTGTTGATAGTGCTGCTATAAACATGGGAATGCATGTGTCCCTTCGAAACAGCACACCTGTATCCTGTGGATAAATGCCTAGTAGTGCAATTGCTGGGTCGTAGGGTAGTTCTATTTTTAGTTTTTGAGGAACCTCCATCCTGTTTTCCAGAGTGGCTGCACCAGCTTGTATTCCCACCAACAATGCAAAAGAGATCCTCTTTCTCCACATCCTCACCAACATCTGTTGTTGCCTGAGTTGTTAATGTTAGCCATTCTGATAGGTGTGAGTGGTATCTCATTGTGGTTTTGATTTGTATTTCCCTGATGATGAGTGATGTGGAGCATTTTTCATGTGTTGGTTGGCCATCTGGATGTCTTCCTTGGAGAAGTGTCTGTTCATGTCTTTTGCCCATTTCTTCACTGGATTATTTGTTTTTTGGGTGTTGAGTTTGAGAAGCTCTTTATAGATTTTGGATACTAACCCTTCATCTGATATGTCATTTGCAAATATCTTCTCCCATTCTGTTGGTTGCCTTTTAGTTTTGCTGATTGTTTCCTTCACTGTGCAGAAGCTTTTTATTTTGATGAGGTCCCAGTAGTTCATTTTTGCTTTTGTTTCCCTTGCCTCCGGAGACGTGTTGAGTAAGAAGTTGCTGTGGCCAAGATCAAAGAGGTTTTTGCCTGCTTTCTCCTCGAGGATTTTGATGGTTTCCTGTCTTACATTTAGGTTCTTTCATCCATTTTGAGTTTATTTTTGTGTATGGTGTAAGAAAGTGGTCCAGGTTCATTTTTCTGCATGTCACTGTCCAGTTTTCCCAGCACCACTTGCTGAAGAGACTGTCTTCATTCCATTGGATATTCTTTCCTGCTTTGTCAAAGATTAGCTGGCCATACGTTTGTGGGTCCATTTCTGGGTTCTCTATTCTGTTCCATTGATCTGAGTGTCTGTTCTTGTGTCAGTACCATACTGTCTCGATGATTACAGCTTTGTAGTATAGCTTGAAGTCTGGGATTGTGATGCCTCCTGCTTTGGTTTTCTTTTTCAAGATTGCTTTGGCTATTTGGGGTCTTTTCTGGTTCCGTACAAATTTTAGGATTATTTGTTCTAGCTCTGTGAAGAATGCTGGTGTTATTTTGATAGGTATATGATCATTACTTTATTTCATGGACGCGAGACACACAAAAAGCTTCCATGCTGTTCCACCATCTTGGCTCCTCCCCCCTGATCATTACTTTAAATTCTCTATCAGGCATATTGTATCTGTTTCACTTTGGTCTCTTGTTGTGGTTTGGTCCTGTTTTTTCATTTGGGAGATATTTCTCTGTCTCTTCATTTTGTCTAACTTTCTATTTCTGTGTGTGTGTGTGTGTGTGTGTGTGTGTGTGTGTGTGTGTGTTAGGAATGTCAACTACTTCTCTTGCTCTTAAGGATAATAGCCTTATGAAGAAGAGGTCCTGTCGTGTCCTGCAGTGCAGAGTGCCCTGTTCCCCAGGGCCTGGTGCTTCAGGGAGTGTCTTCTATGTGTGTTGCATGTGCTTTGCTGTTGAGTCTTGGCCTCTTTTTCCTTCAGTCCAGTTGTCTACACGGGCTCTCTTTACCTATTCTGGGCAGCGTTTGGTACCTAGCATGTGTTGGGGTGCATTTTAACAAGGTGTGTGGTAGTCTGCTTGTGAAAGGACACCTGTGCCACCAGAACTGACGTCTCACAATACGTGGGTATCAGGAGATGTGGCAGAGTGTGTGCTGGTTTCCTGGGGGAGGGGCCTCCAGGACCAGGCGTAAGGGGAGCATGGCTGGGAAGGGTGGATCTGCCAAAGTGCAAGGGGGGCAATGTTTAGTGTTAGCAAGTTAGGTAGTGAGTGCACTGCACTGGTTCCTGCAATTGGCTCTTGTTTATGTTGGGATGTGGGGGAGGGAAATGGCACCTGCCAGTTCCTATGTTTCTGGAGGGGACTCTCTGTGATCCCTGTCTCTCTAGTCATGTTCTGAGATGATCAAATCACTGTCCCTCATGTCTGCCCCTGACAGTTTTCAAACTAATGGTTTTATACTGTATCTACATGTGCTGTTTATCTGCTGTCTCTTTATGGGTGGAGATTCTGTTTCCTAACATCCTCCAGGCTCTGCCAGAACCGAGCCTGCAGATTTAAAAATTCCAGGCTTTGAAGTTCTACTGGTTGTAAGAACTCACAAATTCGGCCCCTCTCACTTTCAAAGGCAAATATGGGGATTCATTCCCTTCATTTCTGTGAAAGTCTATTTTGCACCCTTCTCTGTGCCACTGGCTACCTCCCCACGAAGGATGGCCAAGGTCTGTTTCACTCCCAGACCGAGTCTTCGCCCTTCCTGTTTTTCCATGTGGCCTCTTCCCTAGCTTTAGTCCGTGGAGTTTGTCCCGCTAGTCTTTCCATTGTTTTCTGGGTTATTTAAGCTGATGTCAGTGTTATCTAGTCATAGCTGTGGGATGAGGGTTCTCCTACTCTATCATCTTCCCAGCCAACTCAAATACTTTTCATATTTTGAATGTTCTTAACCACAGTTTGATAGATGTGATGGTTTCTGTCTTAGCTTGATAGGAATTAGGGATATTTTTTCTATCCTTTGCCTGAAACTCAGTTACAGGTCTGGCCAGCTTTACAATTTACATCTCTCTTTAGTTCCTTGGGGATTATGGTTCATGGTTGACATACTTCTTCTACCTGTGTCACCAGTGTTTATCCAGTTTATAGTTGATAAATATTTCTGGCTATGAAGGAAAAGAATTTTTTTCCCTTGGAAAACGATGTATTTAAGTAATCTTAGCATCCACGTTTTTCCTACTTGCATGTCCAAGAAAATGACATGTGTTTTACATATAGAAATTGTCAAAATGTTAAACTACCTGAAAGAGGAGCAGATCTAGCTGTCCTTTAAATGCTGGAAAGAATGTGTTTCCGTGTCAAAGATGTGTTTCTTTGTCAGACTTCATATGACCGAAAAACCAATCAATAATGGCTTAAACAAGTAAAGCGTTTATTTTCCTCTTGTATCAAAAAGTCCAGAGTTGGAGAGTGCAGTGCGGGTGCAGCTAGCCAAGAATATTACCAAAGATCCACCTCCTTCCCCCTGTTTTGTGGTTTTTGTACACATGGTCAATGATTGTTGTACCTCCAGGTATTGATTCCAAGTTCTAGGTAGGAAGCAGGGGAAGAGGCAAAGGCTGAAAGACGGAAGGGGCTGTGCCAATCAAGTGGTAAGCAAGTGCCTTCTCCGGAATAGAGGAAAGCAAAAGAAAAGCAGATTGTGAATGGCTTCTGGGAGGCTAGTTAATAATAACTTGTAACACATCGTGGGACAGAGTTCACTTTGAGGTGGTGAAGGAGAAAGAAACCTTTGAATTAATTTTAAGCTGTTAAAAAACAAAACTCAACCAAGTAAATTTTAAAGATCTTACTGACTCTAATCAACAACTCATGAATTGGGCAGCATGCAATCTAGCAGGTGGAAAGGAGCTCTGAGAAGCTGTACAAAAGGACTTTTATAGGCAGAATGGAGAGGGAACAAGAAAGTTATAGCAGAAAAAAAAGTGGATTGGTTATGGCAAGGTTACTTTCCTTTAGGGGATGGCAGGGGTTTAACAGGCAGATTACCTCTAACTAGTGCTGATTAGAAGATTTTTCATTGGTTTAAGATTCCATTTCTGGGAGAACCTAAACCGTAATTAAATAAAACTAGTTGGGTGATATGAGGCATAGCATAAATGATTCTATTTTGGGCCTGTTAAATGGACTCTCAAGTCCAGAGGTTTAAAATTTAGATAGATAAAGATGGGCTCTTAACTAAAGCCATATGATATTATGGGAGTCCTTATCTTTGTATATAAATGGTAGGAAAATACAACTGAGAATTTGGTACTTAGAACAGAATTTAGTTATATTACATTTTACATGTGACCTTTGCTCTAGGCCAACTAACTAAGCTTCTTTGTTTACTTTATCAAGGTTGCAGATTCAGTACTTTTGTCAGGAAGACATTTGAATAAACAAACTTTTGGGTCCAAATGATTTAAATAAACTTATTCCTTCTTAAAGAACTACTTGAATTTCTTTTCTCCATGAGGGATTTTTAGTTCGGATTCTCAACAAATATACATATAAATGACAAGCACAACTGTGGTATCAGGAAATCTTGGAACTGGAACCCTTCAAATCTGAGCTGGTACTCTCTAGCTATGAGATTTTTGTAATAGCTCTAAACCTTAATTTCCCTACCTGTTAAAATTTGTATGATGATAAATTACTGTCTCAGGCGGTTGCTGAGGAGTAATTAAATCATAATGTATAAAAGTCCCCAGCAAAGTATTCGTTTACTTATTCTCCAAATATATAAGGGATTTCCAGGATAAATTTCCCTGAAGATTAAATTAGCAAATAAAAAGGGGGGGGTACTGATGAAAATTCACCTTAGTTTTGAGAATGAAGATTAACCTTGTTAGGTTCATTAGGAAGACAGAATTTTTTCCCCATTTATAATGAATTGTTACAAAAAACTTTATCATATTAGGAAAGAAAAGTGGGTTCCGTGATGGGCTATTTTACTTTAAGCCTTCAAAATAAAGAAAACAGATGAAAGAGGAGAACCTTATTTTTTCTTAAATTAAAAACTTTTATGATAAATAGAACATGTTTAAGAAAAATTAGAAAGTAGAGATAAGCGCACACACATACAAAATGTAACTATGAGATGATAGATGTAACGAACTTTATTGTGGCAGTCATTTCCCAATACATACATAAATCGTCACATTATATACTTTAAACTTAAACAGTGTTATATGTCAATTATGTCTCAAAGCTGGAAAAAAATAAAGATAAGCAAAAAGAAGTAAAATAATTCATAGGTGAACACTATGAATGGTATGGTATACATTTTTCTATATGTTTTTCTGGACAACATATGTTTTTATTTTCTCAAGAATGTGATTGTATTCTACATGATTTTGGTAACCTTAATTTTCCATTTAAAAATATATAATGGAGGGGTGCCTGGGTGGCTCGGTCAGTTAAGTGCTGGACTTCAGCTCAGGTCATGATCTCATAGTTCATGAGTTCTAGCCCCACGTTGGGCTCTGTCCTGACAGGTGCTTGGGATCCTCTGTTCCCCCCTCTCTGCCCCTCTCCCGTTCGCTCTCTCCCTCTCAAATATAAATAAAACAAAATTGTACAATTCACATATACAACTCTTCTACCAATAATATCATTAATGAAATGCAGTTATTCTTGAGGGTATGGGTAAAAAAGTCTGCTTTCTCATCTTCCTTCCTCCGAAAACCCTTGTCTTTATTTTTGGTGATGCTATTCCACTGTATGGATGTACCACTATTTGTTTACTGTGTAACTCTGTTGATTGATGCTTATGTTGTTTGTAACTTTTTATTAGTACAGACAACGCTATGATCAACAGATACTTAGTTAAAACTTTGGTTTTCTGAGAGGGAATTTTCTAATGTGAAATATATAAAGTGGGGCGCCTGAGTGATTCAGTCAGTTAAGTGTCCGACTTGGGCTCAGGTCACGATGTCATGGTTTGTGGGTTCAAGCCCTGTATTGGGCTGTGTGCTGACAGCTCAGAGCCTGGAGCCTGTTTCAGATTCTGTGTCTCCTCTCTTTCTGCACCTCTCCTGTTTGTTCTCTGTCTCTCTCTCTCTCTCTCTCAAAAATAAATAAACATAAAAAAATCAAAAAAATACATAAAGTGAAAGGAAAGAATACATAAATCAAAATGTGTTTAACTGACTTTAAAATGGAGATCACCATTAGGAAACTTCAAAGTGGACTAGTGTTTCCTAGTATTACTCTATTGATCTGCATAAAGTAGGGGTTTTAAGAACTTATATGATTAAAAACTTAAAAGATTTCTTCATGGATGTACTTATGGGTAGCAATAAAAACACAACATAAGCTTTTAGAACTTAATGGCATCTTTCTCTTTTTTTAAAAATTTATTATTTTAATGTATTTTTTTAAAGTTTGTTTTACTTTGAGAGAGCGAGAGCAGAGAGACTGAGTCGGGGAGGGACAGAGGTAGAGGGAGAAAGAGAATCTTAAGCAGGCTCCATCCCTGGTGGGGAGACTGACAGTGGGGTTTGAGGTCACACCTGTGAGATAGTCACCTGAGCCCAAATCAAGAGTCAGAGGCTTAACTGACTGAGCCATCCAGGCACCCTGAGTATCCATAATCTTAAAAAAAATTTTTTTTTAATGTTTATTTTTGAGAGAGAGACACACACAGAGTGTGAGCAGAGGAGGGGCAGAGAGAGAGGAAGACACAGAATCCAAAGTAGGCTCTAGGCTCTGAGCTGTCAGCGCAGAGCCCAACATGGGACTCAAACTCACCAACTGTGAGATCATGACTGGAGCCGAAGTCGGATGCTTAACCGTCTGAGCCACCAGGTGCCCCGTCCATAATCTTTAATGAAGAGATTGATGACAGCAAATTAATAATCATCATTTGTCAGGGTGCACTTTTTTTTTTCAATATATGAAATTTATTGTCAAATTGGTTTCCATACAACACCCAGTGCTCATCCCAAAAAGTGCCTTCCTCAATACCCATCACCCACCCTCCCCTCCCTCCCACCCCCCATCAACCCTCAGTTTGTTCTCAGTTTTTAACAGTCTCTTATGCTTTGGCTCTCTCCCACTCTAACCTCTTTTTTTTTTTTTCCTTCCCCTCCCCCATGGGTTTCTGTTAAGTTTCTCAGGATCCACATAAGAGTGAAACCATATGGTATCTGTCTTTCTCTGTATGGCTTATTTCACTTAGCATCACACTCTCCAGTTCCATCCACGTTGCTACAAAAGGCCATATTTCATCCTTTTTCATTGCCACGTAGTATTCCATTGTGTATATAAACCACAATTTCTTTATCCATTCATCAGTTGATGGACATTTAGGCTCTTTCCATAATTTGGCTATTGTTGAGAGTGCTGCTATAAACATTGGGGTACAAGTGTTCTATGCATCAGTACTGCTGTATCCCTTGGGTAAATTCCTAGCAGTGCTATTGCTGGGTCATAGGGTAGGTCTATTTTTAATTTTCTGAGGAACCTCCACACTGCTTTCCAGAGCGGCTCAGGGTGCACTTTTCTATAATTTTTCTAAGATATTGATTGATAAGTACTGGATTTTTCATCGATGAAATATTTATTTAGATCCATCTTGGCAGATGCCCCCCTCCCCACAACAGTTCAGTGGTTTTAGTATATTCACAGTTGTGTAATCATTACCACCAAGTTTAGAACATTTCATGATTCCCCCCTCACGCCCCCTGCCAAAAAAAACCTGTACCCATTAGCAGTCACTCCCAATTTCCCCATTCTCCTAGCTCCTGGAAACACTGTTCTACTTTCTGTCTCTGGATTTGTCTCTTCTAGACATTTCACGTAAGTGAAATCATACCATATGTGGTTTGTGTCTGGCTTCTTGCACTTAGCATAATATTTTCAGAGTCCATCCATGTTGTAGAATGTATGACTATTGTTGAACAATGCAGGGGTTAGGTGCACCAATGCTCATGCAGTTGAAAATCCACTTAGAATTTTTACTTCTTTAAAACTTTACTAATCCCCTACTGTTGACCAGTAGCTGTACCGATAACATAAACAGTTGATCAGCACATATTTTGTATGTTCTATGTTTAATATGTAGTATTCTTATAATAAAGTAAACTAGAGAAAAGAAAAAGTTAAGAAAACCATAAAGAATATACATTTTCAGTACTATTCATATACTTGAAAACATCTGCATATAAATGGAGCCATGTAGTTCAAACCTTTGTTGAAGGTCAACTGCACATCATTCTTTTAAATGGCTGAAGAGTACTCCATTGTATGCATATATCACATTTTGTTTATCCATTCATCAGTTGATGAACATTTGGGTTGTTTTCATTTTTTTGGCTACTGCGAGTAATTCTCTATGAACATTTGTGTAGAAGTTTTTACTTATTTATATTTTAAATTGTCTTGGGCATAAAAAAGTGGAATTGCTGGGTTATGTTTGCCCTGTATTTAGCATTTTGAAGAACTACCACACTGTTTTCTAAAGCAGCTGCACCATTTTGCATTCTCATGCGCAATGTGAGAGTTGCAATTTCTGTACGTCCAAACATTTGGTATTGTCTGTCTTTTTGATTTTAACCATCTTAGTGGGCGTAAACTGGAATTCCGTTGTGGTTTTGATTTGTATTTTCCTAATAACTAGTGATATTGAATATCTTCTCCTGTGCTTTTTTGACCATTTGCGTATATTCTTTGGAGAAGTGTTTATTTAAGCCCTTTGCCCATTTTTTCATTGGGTTTTCTTTTTATTCTTTTTGTTGTTGGGTTGTAAGAGTTCTTTATATATTCTGGATACTAGGCTCTTAACTGATTGATGATTTGCAAATATTTTCTCTCATTTTGTGGATTGCTTTTTCACTTTCTTGATGGTGTCCTTTGAAGCACAAAAGTTTTAAATTTAAAAAAAAATTATTTATTTATTTATTTATTTATTTATTTATTTATTTATTAATTTACATCCCAGTTGGTTAGCTATATAGTGCAATAATGATTTCAGCAGTAGAATCAAGTGATTCATTCCCTCCATATAACACCCTAACAAGTGTCCTTCTTAATGCCCCTTGCCCATTTAGCACATTGTAAATGTGTATAAAAAGTTTTTTTCTACCTTGGGAGGAACTGGAAGGGATTAGGGTCTGAAAATAGAAATCTGTAAAATGGGGATGATATCTTTTCCTTATGAGTTGTGAGGAATAAAGGAGATGATACTTTTATATTATAAGTAATACATGTGTTAATCCTGCTACTAATTTTTTAACATGAAATTTTGATGATCATTGATCTTTTAGTGTCTTTTATTTTTAGAGTATCGTGAAGTCTTTAAGAACAAATTGTTCTGAATTTCTTTTTATTTTCTTCTGCATTTCTTAATTAAAAACACACCACATATTATAAAAGGAAATGGTTATGCATGTTATATATATGGAACTGATGATTATTGAGCTGTAAAAGGCAAATATTTTAAATTGAATATGGTTTTTAAAATAATTATAAGGGGTGCCTGGGTGGCTCAATTGGTTAAACATCCGCTTCTTGGTTTTGACTCAGGTCATGATCTCATGGTTGCGAGATCAAGCCTCACTTCGGGCTCAGCATGGAGCACTGAGCCAACTTGGGTTTCTCTCTCTCCTTCTCTCTCTGCCCCTCCCCCACTTGTGTGTGCACGCTCTCTCTCTAAATAAACTTAAAAATTGCTTAAAAAATAATTATAGAAGTCATATAATCTGCAAAAGTAATTAGATAGTAAAGAAAGCTATGAGAAAGAAAGTAAGAAACACTCAAAATCCCACCAAGTGATAATTACTTAATATTTTGGTGCATTTCCTTCTTTCTGTCTTTTCATTTGTGGTACGTACACAAACACACATATTAACCTTTACAAAAACAACTTAAAAAAATAAGATTATCTTACATATGTAATGGTAATCTTTTTTTAATCTTCTTTTTTTTAGTGTTTATTTTGAGAGAGAGAGAGTGAGCAGGGGAGGGGCAGAGAGAGACAGAGACACAGAATCCGAAGCAGGCTCTAGGTTCTGTGCTTGTAGCACAGAGCCTGACACAGGGCTCGAACTCATGAGCTATGAAATCATGACCTGAGCCAAAGTCAGACCCTCAACCTACTGAGCCACCTAGGTGCCCAGTTTCAATCTTTTTTTAAAAAGAGTTTTTAGGTAATCTCTACACCCAACGTGGGGCTTGAACTCACAACCCCAAGATCGAAAGTCACATGCTCTACTGACTGAGCCAGCCAGGTGCCCCTAATCTTATTTCTTAAAATCTAAACACTAAATGATGTTATCTTTCTGTGTTAGCAAATATAGATCCATATAATCATTTTGCTTTATGGTATTCCATTGTCTGGCAATATTTTAATATGATTAATCCCCTATTGATGAATATGTTGTTTTCTCGTTATTTTTACTGAATAAGTAATGCTTAGTATGTTTGCCCACTTGTGTCTCATTATTCCTTTATAATAAATTCTTAGAAGCAGAATTGTTCGATCACAGGGTTTGCCCGTTTAGCAATGTATTGCCAAATACTTTCTCCACGTAGGATGAACCAACTTACACTACCAAAAGGGCTCAGTGCTCTCTCTTTCTCTTTGTCCTTGCCCACGTGGCTTTTGCTTGCTTACCTAAATTCATAGGCAGATGATATTTTGCCTTTATCTATATTATTATTGTTTTATTACTAGGGAAGTTAAATGCCTTCATTGTGTATTGGCTGTTTGTATTCATCTTTTGGGTATTTTGCATTCATTTCCTTTGTGCTTTTTTCAATAAGCAGTGTGTATGGCAATTAAGATTGGGCTTTGAAGTTGTATTATCTGGATTCATAATCGCAGCTATACCACTTCTTAGCTGTTTGACTTGGGCAGGTTAACTGTGTCTTAGTTTCCTCATCTGTAAAGTGGGGATAATGGTAGTACTTACCTTGTAGGGTTGTCGCAAGGATCGCATGACTGGTGAAGTGCTTGCAACAGGGTCTGGCAGATAACAAGCATGCTATTACTATTAGTCTTTTCATGCTCGTGTATTTCTATAGGATAAATTCCTACTAGGATAGCTCTGTGTGGAAATAGATATCACTGAATTGCTGTTTTAAAGAGTTGTTCCTTTTGTACTATAACCTGCATAATAACTCTTCAGTGTCATATCAGGATTATGATTGCATGCAAGCCATCTCAATGATCTGTTTCTGTATTCATCTGTATTTTTTCTTTCTTTATTTTTTAAAAGACTTTTTGTTTTATATAGAGAGTGCATGAATGCCTGTACACATCCGGGGGGGTGGGGCAAAGGAAGAGGGAGAGAGAGAATCCCAAGCAGGTTCCATGCTCAGTGTGGAGCCTGTCATGGGGCTTGATCCCATGACCCTGGGATCATGACCTGAGCCAAAGTGTAGAGCGGACACTCAACCAACTGAGGCTCCCAGGTGCCCCTATAATCATCTGTATTCTTGAGAAATCAAAAGATTCGTGTATAAAATTGTACGTATTTTAAACATACGGGAAAGTTTAAAGACTTAGTCCTATGATCATCTGTATATTCACTGTCTAGATTAGAAATTTGCAAATTTTTTTTTCTGTGAAAGGCTAGATATTTTCTGTATTTTTGTAAAGGGACAGTAAATATTTTAGGTTCTAGAGGCCAGTCTCTGTCACAACTACTCAATTCTGTAGTTGTAGTGAGTAAGCAGCCATGTAACAGGTGAATGAATGGACATGGCAGTGTTGAACAGAACTTTATTTACAAAAACAGGCACAGCTGGATTTGGCCTGGCTGTAGTTTGCCTTCCCCGGATCCATATTAAACAGTTAACAGATTGCTATATTTGCTTTCTCTGTAAATGTGTTTATGTATGCATATATATTTTTGTGAACCACTTGAAAGTTAAGTTGCAATCATCATGGTGCTATATACTTTAACATTTTAGTATGCATCTCATAAAAATAAACACATTTTTCTGCATAACCATAATATCATCATTAGAGCTAAGAACATTATAATTTTGTAATTTGTAATAGAACCAAGCCTATAATGTAGCACATAAAGTATGAAAATCCTTAGATTTGCTTCTCAACCATTGTAACCCAGTGATCTGTCTTTATCCCTGTTCTTTTCTTATCTTTTTCTTTAGGTAGATATTTGTATTGTGTCACACTGTTTGCTGCTTTCATTTGACCCAATTACACAATCAAATGAAGGAAATGTTTTGATTTCTTTCATGTGTTTGGTTTGTATTTTTCAAAATCTGGGTTTTGTTTCTATATTTTATATGATTTGAAAGAGACAATTTTGTAATTTATAATCAAAAAAAGATCTTACATAGTGTCTAATTTCCATTTGATTGTTGGTACTTGTTATGTAGTGGAAGGAACTGAAGGAAGGTAAAGCCAATCATGTGCTTTTAAAAAGTGGCCGACTTTTGAATTTTCATGCTAAAAGAAGGAGGGCAAGTAATATGGGTATTCCCACTGTTTTCAAGCTTAACTTTAATGTGTTTTTACTTGATAAGAAAATTTATAACACTTCTGGTAAAACCCTCTACTCTGTGAAAAGTTATGCTGCACATTTGTCCAGCGTCCTTGCTTTATTTTTCTCCACTCCACTGGCATCTTCTTCCCAGATTCAGCACTTTGTGTTGTCTTCCTCTTATATTATCTCTTAGGCTACAGATGCTAAGCATCATCTTATTTTATCCTTTTAGAAACATCAGCTTTCTTGATTACAAGGAAAGAATTTGGTGTGTTGGTATAGCTGTGGGACTGTAGGCTACAGTTAGGAATAGCATGCACAAAATGAGGTAAAAATGAGAGTATCTTCTTCTAGATTACTGTCTTGATAATAACTACCAGTAGGAGGCAGGTTGATTATTAGGAACAGACTCAAGATTATTGTTACATCTCTGTATTCTACACAGAATAAGCAAAATGTATAAAGTTCTAAAAAAAGAAGCACAACAGCAAGTAATTCAGGATGGCTTGTGTAGGTACTTGGGATGGAGGTTGGAAGTATGTTTGAGAAAGGCAGAACATGATCATTGTGTGCCTGACTTCAGAATTTGGCCATTAGCCTGATGGAGAAGTGGAGCAATGGATTCCAAATGGAAGAGATTCTAATATTTCCCCAAATGGAAATAGTAGATTTTTTTCTGATTGTAAAAGGAACAACATACTGTTGTAAAATGCAGATTAACTGTACAAAAAGTAGGCACTCATTCACGAGAGTGAATTCTCCACTGCTAGCAGTTAGGTGTGTAGCCTCATGGTGGGGAATTGCATGATGAGTTTTGCAGTGGTGTGGATGGTGGAGAAGACAAGAGGGTGAGAGTAGAAGTAGGAGGCTGTTAGGTCCAAGTGAGAAATGATGAAGACCTATTTCTTAGTAGCAGCTGTGGGAGTAGGAAATGGGCAAGGCTAGGGTAACAGTTCAAGCGCTGTTTAGGAGATAGATGGGATTCAATGACCAGTTGGATGAATGGGCTGGAGGATCCCCCAGAGAAGTGGCCGGAATGGTGGTTAAGTGGATTTCTCAGAACTTGGGATCAAATTGTGGGGTCACTTGAAGTGGCACAAAAAGGGAAAATAGCAGTTTTGCCAATGGCATAATTCGACTGGGAAGTGTGTCCGTAGTTCTTACTTTCATTCTGTGTTTCCAGGCTTTTTTTTTTTTTTTTTTTAGAAGGGGAGCTACAAGTAAGAATTCAATTCTATTTTGACAAGATAAGAGCTATTATATCATACATTTTTCTCTTACTAATTGTTTCTCTCTTAAATTAGTTCAGGGTAGCAGTTTCCTTTGAGAAGTTGCTTCTGTTTTGGTGTGTAACTGTAGCATGACTTTTTTCTTTTTTTTTTAATGTTTGTTTATTTTGAGAGTGGATGGGGTATGAGCAGAGAGAGGCAGAGAGAGAATCCCAAGCAGTTTCCGCAGCAGGGCTTGAACTCACAAACCCTGAGACTGTGACCGGAGCTGAAATCAAGAGTCAAATGTTTAACCAACTGAGCCACCCAGGCACCCCACTGTAGCATAACTTTCACATTTTACAAAGTCCTCGTTCGCATCTTTCACTTTTTATTCTGAGGAACTGAGATTGGAGTGGGGTGAGGGAGGCGCTTGGGCAAGTTATTTGCAGACATTTTTTTGACTCTGAATTAAGGGCTGTTTGGGTCTCTGAGTAGGATCTTGCTTTCACCAGATTCTGCTGTGTTTCTCATCATTGGAAAGAAGGCTGTAGAATTCATGGTATGACACTTTGGCTCCGTGTTATTGTTACAGTAATGCAATGTTAGCATGGACTCTGAGTTCTGGGACACAGTGAAGGAACCACAGTATCCAGGTAACTAAAAGATGATTGGTTGGTTGATGGCTGGGGCTTTTGGAACCGAGGCATTCATTTCCTGGTGAAAAAGACTTAGGTCACCGATGCCAACCTCTTTTGCTTTTTCAGATAGGATTAACCCCGAACTTTCATACAGATAAGAATTTCTGCATTTTAAATGGTCCCATAGAAGGAAATTTCACTCCTTTTTTCTTTTGGTTTTCCATCTATGCATTGAGCAGTCCTCATTGTTGGGACATTTTTTAATCTAGCTGAAATGCTGCCATTTCAGGACACTTCTTGTTCGGTTTTATGTTATGTCCTTTCATGAACCTCTTATGAAATGTTGCCTGGAATATACATGGAGTATCACAGTAATACACTACTTTTGGGGTTTGAGAAGATGTGGATAGAGGTTTGAGAAGACATGGGTGAGGGTTATTGAATTATAACACAGTGTTAAGTTAATGTTTTTCCCTGGAGTTATTTTCTTGCTTTATCTCTATTATAATTATTACTACCATTTTTAGTAACCTTTTAATGGATGTAGTTACTCACCTGAGGTATTATTCTAAATAGTATGTGTGAGAATAGGCAGGCTTTCCTTAGGGTCACGGGTTGAAATTGTATAACAGATACCTAGGATTTAGGAGAGACCTTGCCCCCTGCAATGTTTTCTTGTCTTTATACTGGAAGGAATTAAGATAGTAATGAGAAAGATACATTTTGAAATTTTGCTGTTGGTTTTTGTTTATACTCTAAAGCTTATTTCAGAAACTTGAATTTTGGTTCTATCAGTTGTGTTCTTTCTTTATTTATTTACTTATTTATTATTATTATTATTTTTAACTAAGTAGACTCCACACCCAGTGTGGGGCTTGAATTCAGAACCCCAAGATCAAGAGTTGCATACCCTACTGGCTGAGCCAGCCAGGCACCTCCAGTTGTGCTCTTTAAAGTCAGTTTTTTTTCTCATCATTTAAAAAGTGGCTTCCTTGCACCCAACCAAAAAGTGATAAACAGTGATGAAGCATATGCAAGCTTAGTTAACTGGTGAGTTTTCTCTTGGCTCCTATATTTTACTTACTCTTGGCTCCTATATTTTATGCTTATATCTAAGAATTTATGAGCTAGCATGTAATGGACAGCATTTGTTAGAAGCAGGCATTTCTGAGTTCAGATCCTAGCTGTTTAACTTCACAAATCACGTACTTCGTGAAGCCTTTAAAATGAGGTGGAGAACTATCTCACAGAAGTTTTACGAGGCTTAGTTGAAATTATGTATATAAAGAACCTGGTACAGTGATATATAGGGGGCACTAAAAGACACTGGCTCCTTCTGTTTTACATAAAAACAAACTTGAGCTCATAAAAAGTGGGAAACCAAAATCTCTTAAAAGTTTCATTTTTTCCCTTAAAAATAAAAAAAAAAATCTAAATGCCATCTCCTTTAGGCTTTCTCATCTTGTGGAGATGGGGATAGATGCACTCACAATACCCTGGGGCTTTTTCTCTTTCAAAGAGCTCATTATTCTGTATTTTAATTGCTTAGTATAATGCTTGGCACAGAAATGGTCCTATTTGTCGGAGGGATGTCTTGCAAAGAGAGAAAATGTTCTCTATTGCTTTCTCCTCTTGAACACCTCAAAAGTTGTACTGAAAAAAAAAAAGATTTATTTATCCTCTCAGGATAGTTGGTTTGTTTTGGAAGAGAAATGATACATTATAGTTAAGGAAATTAAGTACAGTATTACCAACTGGCTTAAAATCCTGATGTCTTCTGATATATTCCTTATTATCAGAGTTTTTATGACTTGAAATGAAGGCAATAGTGTGCTTTTAAATGTTTGAGAATATGAAGTTTTTGAAGGGCTCAAGAATGACTATTTCTCTGAACTTGATTCATTCACCTGACATTTATTGAGTACTTCTGTATAGTCTAGACCCTGTGTGAAGGGCTATCAAAAGCCAAAGAATTTCTGATGGTTTCTGTCCTCAGGGAATTTTACTTTAGTGACAAGGCAGACAAGAAAACCAACCTTACATTATAATTGAGAAATATTGTAGTACCTGCCTAGAAAAGGTAAACATAGGAAGACTGTCTATTCACATTTGGTACACGAATGTGTTGTCTGTACCTGTGTTGGTGGTGGCTGCAGCAGGCGAATATTTTGGAGGAGCTGGGATTTGAAGGAGGGGAGGAGGAAGGTTCGGGAGAAAGCCATTGCAAGTACCTGTTCAAAGGCAGGGTGGTGTGAGAAGCCTACAGGTTGTTCTTTGTCTGATGAAGCTGGGATCATCAAGGACTGAGTTCCTTCTGTTTGCTTCACGGTCCGTTGGCATAATAGAAATTACCTTGCAGTCCAAAATGATGGCCAGAGTGCCACCCATCATCGTGTCCCAGTACCAGACACACTCCCAGCCAAGTCTGTTCCCTTCAAGTAACTTTTCTGGAAGGTCACAACCCATGACTTCCACTTACAGCTCGTTGGCCAGTCCTAGCAGCTGGGAAGGCTGGAAAGGGTACACTATTACTTGGGGGCATGGTGCCCAGGATAAAACCAGAGTCTGTTACTGAGCAGTAAAGGGAGAATAGGTATATAGACCGCCAGCAGTGTCTGCCACAGAGAGGATTGAGAGTGGAAGTGGGGAGACCAGTTTAGTACAGCTGCTAAGTAATAGTAGCTTAGTCTCTTACAGAAGAGATTTGGTTGATAGTCTTGAAATGCAAGAAATGTAACTGTTTGATAACTAAGTAGAGAAGCTATTCTGCGGGGAAACCTAGAGGGTCGAAGCCATGGTTTTGATACCATGCTAGTTCAAGTTCTGGGAGTAAAAATCGTGCTTGAATGATTTTAATCCTTGAGTTACAAATCTTTCCACGATTTTAGAAAAATTAAAGATTTTGGTACTAACGAGAAACATTGATAAGAATGGCATCGATAGGAATTACATTCCAAAAAACTATCCAGCGTGGCTTTTTCAACTGGGTAACATACATTCAAAGGGGATTTGCAATTAGTTTTTCTCGAAGATGAAATCATGAGTGGTTTTATTTTTCTGCTCTATACTGTAGGTTTTATACACTTGGCACATGGTGACTTTTTTTTTAAATGGGGTAAAATGCACACAAAATTTAGCATTTTAATCATTCTTAACTGTACAGTGGCATTAAGTACATTCATAGTTTTGTATGCTGTCACCACCATCCATCCACAGAACTCTTTTCATCTTGCAAAACGGAAACCCTGTATCTTTAAAGAATAACTCCACATTTCTCCCTTTCCCCCAGGCTCTGGCAACTTCCATCCTACTTTGTCTTTATGCATTTGCCCACTACCTCAATAGAAGTAGAATCACACAGTGTTTGTCCTTTTGTGACTTACTTACTGCGTCTAGCATAATATCCTTAAGGCTAATCTATGTTGTAGTATGTGTCGGAAAGCATACACCACATTTAGACATTTTAAAACATTATTTTATTTTTTTAATGTTTATTTATTTTTGAGAGCAAGAGTGTGAGTGGGGGAGGGGCATAGGGAGAGGGAAAAAGAGACTCTCAAGCAGGTTCCATGCCCCCTGTGGAGCCCCCGAGGGGCTTGATCTCACAACTAGGAGATCACGACTGGGGTGGTAATCAAGAGTCAGGTGCTCAACTGACTGAGCCACCCAGGTGCCCTGAGTTTATACCACATTAAAAAAGAAAGTTTGAAGATCTAATTGGCTTTATTAAATGATTCATGAATCAGGTAGCATCTCATCCAGCAAGTAGAGAGGTGCTCTGAGGAGTTGAACAAAATGGAAGGTTTTTATAGGAAAGAGGGTGGGGCAAGAGAGTTCTAAGCAAAAGAGAAGAAAGGACTGTTTCAGGCAAGATCATGTGTCCTTCAAGGAATGGGCTGGAGGTCTTATTATGCAGATCACCATATCTTCTTTTGAGGGATGGAGAAGGCCCGTGGCACACCTCAGTGGTGATGATCAGAAAATTTTTGACTGACTAGTTAAGACTTACATTTCTAGGGAAGTTGAAACTACATTTAGATCTGGTGTTAAGCCCTGGTTTACTGACTTGGGGCCTTAAATTAAGTGATGCCTCTTAGGACTTTTGATTTTCTTTTTAACAGTTACCTCCTTGGGATTAGACTCTCAGTTTAACTGAGAGATGTGCTCAAAATTTAAGGCATTGGCACTACTCTCAGCTATTGCTCTGGAAAGTTCCCACAGTTGTTGTTGCTGTTTCTTTATGTGGTATCCATAGGTCATGTTTTTGGCCTAATCTCTGTGATATTCACAAGCAACAGCTTCAGGTTTGCGGTTTTTAAGTCAGTCATCCTTGTTGTTGTTGTTGTTGTTGTTGTTGTTGTTGTTGTTTCTCCTGACATCCCCGTCTTAGGGAGGTCATTTGCTTGGTGGTTAGTGGCTGCCAACAGGCGCTTAGAGTTTTTTTGAGAATGCAATTTGCCAGTGAGATTATTATGATTACTATAAATGGATAATTTCTAATGTTTGGAGTGCATTTTGGAGCCATGGTCCCCAAGACCCAAACAAATTAAATCATATGGATCAAAGAAAGACCTGCTGAATGAGTCACCTTTTTTTGGCCACGTGGCCTGCCCAGTGATCTTACGTAGTTAAGTTTCAGCTTCCCCAGAAATGTTAATCCAGCTATAATTAACTAGTGGTATTGGCTATAGCATAAACACCTCCTTGCTCAACTAAAAGATAATCAAGAGCTATCCTATTATCAAGAAAAACTCTGGCTAGAAAGTCTAAGGACCTCTTTTGGGCTGCTATTGCTTTTGCAGATTTTGTAATAATTTTAAGAATTAAGGAGAAGTTCTTGATCATAGCCTCATTACATTTATCCCTAACCAGGGAAATAGGGACCTGTCAAAGAAGTGAATCCTGAATCGTGAATATCTCCTGCTAGTTCCTTTTTAAGTCAGCAATGTTAAGTATAGGGGAGCCTGCCAGTGAGATGTCTTATTTTGCTTAATAAAAGTTAGAGGCATAGATTTTCTCTAGCCTGATATAAATGGTTGTTCTAGTTTCCAGAAGTTACCTCCTTAGTTATGGCCTGGGAGGTAAAGATGAGTATGTTATCTTTCCAAGCCAATGCCAGAGGAAAGGAAAGGAAGAGAAGAGAGTTTCATGTTTAGTTAAAGTATGAAATCTTGATCCATGGTCCTGGGCAGTAACAGTATACCTTGATGTCAGCTACTTCTCTTCCTCATCAAATTGATTTGGCGGGTCTCCCCTGTCTGCGCAGCACTGGATGTCGGGTGGAGCCTTTTGTGAGATGTGTATTCAAGGCTCAACGTCTTTTAATTTTGCAGCAGTGTCCGTGGTCAGGAGCACTTGGTAAGGTCCCTTGCGATGAGGTTTGAGGGCTGGTGTCCTTTGATGATGTTTCTGGAATATCCAATCACCAGGCCTAGAATGTGACCAATGGGATCCTTTGAATTGGGATCTGGGATGGCTTCTTTAACCTGTTAATGATAGGCTTGAGTGTAAGACATTAGAGACTTATAGTAGCTGGTCATACTAGGCTGAAATAACAAGGGATCAGCAGAAGGTGATAGACATTGGTCTCTTGGTGATTTTCTCATGTGGAATGAGTTTGTTTTCCAAAGGGGAAACTGGGAACAGTCAGCAAGATCAAAAGCAATAGCTTAGCCAGGAAAGTCCAGGAGTTTCATCAAGTTTAGAAGTTTTAAGTTTGAGGATCCCATTAGTTCTTTCAACCTTGACTGATGACTGAGGGTGATAAGGGCAATGAAAATTCAGAGAAGTTTGCAAGTCTTTCATTAAGGCTTGTATGATGTGCCCAGTGAAGTGGGTGCCTCCATCACTGGAGATTACAGGAGGTATGCCTCAACTATACCACAGTTTGTTTATCCATTTACCCATCAATGGAGACTTGGTTGAGTTCCAGTTTTAGGCTATTATGAATAATGCTGCTATGAATATGGGCATATAAATATCTCTTTGAGAGTCCCTGCTTTGAATCCCTTTGGCTATATACCCAGAAGTAGAATTGCTGGATACTATGGTAATTTTATTGTTAAATTTTTGAGGAACTGCCATACTGTTTTCTTTGCAATTACCCCATTTTGCATTCTCACCAACAACACACAGGGATTCCAATTTCTCCATATCCTCACCAACACTATTTTCCACCTTAAAAAAAAAAAAAATTGTTAGTAGCCATCTTAATGGGCGTGTGATAATATCTCATTGTGTTGAATTTTTTTAAAGCTTATAAAATATTTAAGAGTGAGTTATATAATCACATGGCGGCAGTTTTATTTAATTAATTAATTAACTTTAAGTAGGCTCCTTGCCCAACATGGGGCTCGAACTCACGACCCTGAGATCAAGTCGCATATTCTACTGATTGAGCCAGCCAGGTGCCCCATATGGCAGCGATTTAAAAAAATTGAACAAAATCACCAGTGCTACTCTAACACCAATATTATTTTAATGTTATCTGGAGATGTATGACCATATATATATTACTCATGATTGGAGTCATAAACATTTCCCTTTTTTTTTTTTAACACGTTTTGTACAACAGTCATTTGAATTTTAAGTTCCCAGGAAAATGTTACAAATGCTGAAGAATCTATATAGCATGATTGAACTTATGGACATTTATAATTGTTTGGTTTCTTACATATAGAGAAGTGCCTGGTTTATATGATTTTAGTTCCATAGTCTGGATGATACAGTGACTAAGTAGTCTGTTTGAATTGCACATCTGCTACTTCTGGCTGTGTGTGTTTAAGCAAGTTTCTTAAGGTCTTGTGTCTCAGTTTCTTTATTTGTAAAGTGAGGATAATACCTCAGAGTTGTGAAGACCAAATGACTTAATACCTGTGGAGCTCTTGGAATTGTTCCTGGCACATCATGCATCTCATAGTAGACTTTGCTGCCCTTATTGTTTTATGGGGGGAGGATTTTATCAGCTTGGTTTTTAGAAATATATGCAAGTAAGTAACTTAGTGTCTTAGATCCTTAGCTTAGAATGTCACAAGCAGTGTTTTAGCGGAGGGTGCAGTCTATAAGATTGTTTTGGGAATTAAGAGAAGATAAATCTGAAGCAGATAATGTTGGGCAAATAGCTAAATTAGTAATATGGTACAACCGTCTCTTGGGGACTGTGATTTTTCAGGCTGCCATTTAGCCCTGACAACTACTGTAGGCTCTTTTGGTCAGTTTAGTCTTTTTGCTTTGGGCTTCCTTCCCCGTCTCATTCCCCAGATTCCTTGGTTTGGTGCTCTGTATTCCCTCTAACAACTTAAAAAAAAAAAAATTCTTATTTATTTTTGAGAGAGAAAGAGAGAATGAGAATAAGAATGAGTGGGGGAGGGGCAGAGAGAGAGGGAGACAGAGGATTCCAAGTGGGCTCTTGAGCTGACAGCAGACAGCCCAATGCGGGGCTTGAACTCATGAACCATGAGATCATGGCCTGAACTGAAGTCAGATGCTTAACCGACTGAGCCACCTAGGTGCCCCTATAACAGCTTTCATTAAGTTGGTAATTTAAGTCAGATGCACTGATTTAAATTTTTACAAAATATAGCATTCTGTGATTTTTAATACTTATTTCATTTGATATTCAGTATAAATCTGTGAGATGGTGAAGGAGTCCTCATTGAACAACTCTGGTTGTGCTAAGAGATTAAGTGACCTGCTTGATGTCTCAAAGTAATTGAATGGTTTATCTGGAACTTGAACTGAAGCCATCTGACTTTAGGGCAAATGTTTTATAATATTGTTTCTTCCTTGACATAACATGTTTTAAGGCAACACTTTGTTTCTTCTTCCCTAATTATTTGATGACATTTTTAAGGATTTCTAAATATTACATAAAGATAACATGCCCCCCTCTTTTAAATTAAACAGAAATTTTTTTAATGTTTATTTTTGAGAGACAGAGAGACAGAGTGTGAGCCAGGGAGGGGCAGAGAGAGGGAGACACAGAATCCGAAACAGTTCCAGGCTCTGAGCTGTCAGCACAGAGTCCAGTGCGGGGCTTGAACCCACAAACTGTGAGATCACGACTTGAGCCGAATTTGGACGCTTAACCTGACTGAGCCACCCAGGCACCCCCTCCTCTTTTAAATTTAATAGCTAGTAAAATTATCTAATTCCTGCCCATCTACATCAGCTGCATTTTGTAAGTCTTTTATCCTACAAAAGAAAAGAATGAGTGAAATCTGAGTTCTAAAGATTTTACCTGATTATATCCTTAATTTTTTTTTACAAGGGTGTTCTCTGAAAAGCTTTTCATGTTTCATACTTATATTTATTTTATAATATTGGAAAAGGTAGATTTCTCCCTTACTGCCTAGCATATGTAGTACCTTGCTCATTTCAACATTACTGTCCAACTTAAATTAAATCTTGGCATTAGAATATCTTTACGGTTCTACTTTTCCCTTTTTCCTCTGCCTTGTCCTCTTCCAGATCTGTTTCTAATTGTTTTTCTTCTGTAGCCCCAACAATCTCGGGTCCTAGAAAGAATGTACCTTGAGCTGTAGGGTCTATCACATTTCATGATGTGAAGAATATTTTTCTGCTTAACTGCTCTTATATTCTTAATGTATGTATTGGCTCTTCACATAATTTCATTATTTATTAATTTATTAATATTTATTATTTATAAGTAACCTCTACATCTAGTATGGGGCTTGAACTCACGACCCTGAGATCAAGAGTTGCATGCTCTACCAATTGAACCAGCCAGGTCCCCCCTCTCACGTAATTTTAAAAATTAATTTGTTACTTTCGGCATATATGAATTCCTACCTTGTTGCTCCTCTTAGTATCTCCAGTAGTACAAGTCACTTCTTTTGGTGAGAATATAAATTAAATAAGGCTCAACTTTTGTTTTTTTTTCATGTAATTAGCTGCATAACATATAATGAACTCTGAATATTATCGGTATACTGTTGATTTGCTCATTGTCAAATCTGAGATCTGATTTCCTTGGCAGATATGTAGACTTGTGATAGGCATTTGGCATTTTATGTTTTGGGCAGTGTAACTTTAAATCTACATAAACTTCTCTGCCTTTTGCCTCTGCTGTGTTCATAGATTCCAGGAGGGCTTCGTGTATGGACCTCAAGCGTTGGAGGTAGCAGACTTTTCAGCAGAAGGTAAAGCAGAGTGTTGCCTTCTGGTGTCACTGTGTGTGTGTGCTGGGGTGGGTATGTGACAGGTGAGAACTCGTCACAAATGTCGCCACAAAATAATTTATAATGATGCATTAAATAATTCACAAAATTAAAGACCAGGTTCTATAATTTTATTTAGTATTATTAAAATCCGTACAAAATATAAACCTTTAGATAGAACTAAAGACTGAATTTCACTCTCTGCTGTTAACTAAAGAGTAGGAGTGATTAAGAAAAGAGAGCATCATAATGTATGGTTTCCACTGCCTCGCTTTCTCAGACCTAGCTTCGTGATGATTTCTTCCTGGGAAGTTGTCCAAGGCATTATTCATATGTTGTATTCTTCCCTGCTGCTCCTTTTACTGAAAGATTGCTTCACAATAGAGGCAGCCTGGTCCATGACTCATGACTAGAGGATAGACATTCTTGCTGTAGGTCCCATGTGCCAAAAATGTTAGTTTCCAATATGTTAATTACTTCTCTCTTCAGAATGTGTTAATATGCTCTTCTCTCAAGTTAGTTCTTGTCTCAGGAGAGAAACAAACACATCCCACATATTTGTAAAATATGTTTTTATAGAGACCTTCTTAATGAGTTACTTTTAAAGAAAATAATGTGACACACCTTTCCGGGGTAATGCTCCTTTGACTTTTTTTTTTTTTTTTTTTTAAACAATAGAAACGTTTTACCTTTTATGTGCCAGTTAGTGTAGATAGTACTTTCTGTGAATTTGTAAAACCACTTACGAACTTTCTTCGATGATGCTTGAATAGAGGCTTTTTGTTGTTGTTTGTTTTGCTTTTAAAGATCTATAGCAGCTGACAAAATGTTGTAGTCTAAGACATAATGTTCATAATGTGGCTAGTTTTTAGATAGATTCTGAATGGGATTAGAGGAATGGCTTTCTTATTCTGGAAATTTCATCTGTAGTGGCTATACCTTTTATTTTAAATGCAGGTTGTACACCTTATGCGAAGTTAGGGTAGTGCATATTTGGTAAATTTCTACTTTGTGCCCAACACAGGATCATTCCATTTTATAATCAACCGAATGTAACTATTTCTTTCTCTTTCCTCCTATTCAGAGAAGCTTTTATTAACTAGGAGGTAGTTAATGGGGAGATGAGTTTCAGACTGTTTATTGTAGTTAGCTGCAATTTTACCTCTTAGGCCATTTCTCCTTTCTTTTACTTTTCAGTGGCCAGTTGGAGGATATTTTCTATTTACTGACAATATTAGAAGTAATTTCTTGAAGGCCTTTTCATGCTTCATTTTCAGGCTAGTTGGCTATATTCACTACTGTTGAATTATGCAGCCTTATATTTGCTTAACTAACCTGAGTGTGGTATATTTTGTTACCAGTTGAGAATCTCAATATATTACCCTAAGCACTAGCATAAAAGATATAAGATATGAAGTTAAAGATAAAAGAACGTTTATAAAGATAAAAGTTCTGCTTCTATCAAGGCAGAGAAAGACTCTCCTCCCCATGTCCTTATCCCCCAATTTCTATGAGATGTGATGTGATGAAATAGATGGTTCTAAAATATTTTTTCAAAAATGATTGTCTTTATTTTTTAGAGCAGTTTTAAGTTTATAGAAAAATTGAGTGGAAAGTACAGAGAGTTTTCATATACCCCCTTACTCCCCCACCTTAACCATCTTGCATTAGTGTGGTACATTTGCTATAATTGATGGGACAGTATCGTTAGATTATTATTAATTAAAGCCCACAGTTTACCTTAAGGTTCACTCTTTGGGTTGTATAATCTGTGGGTTTGACAATGTATAATCATATGTATCCACTAATATGATATCAAACAGAGTAATTTTGTTGCCCTGAACATATCCTGGGCTCCACTTATTTATCCCTGGCTTCTTTCCTTTGGGTCCCTGGCAACCATTGATCTTTTCCTGTCTCTATAGTTCTACCTTTTTCAGAATGGCATAGTTGTAATCATACAGCATGTAGCCTGAGATTAGCTTCCTTCATTTAAGCTTCCTCCATGCCCTTCTATGGCTTGATAGCTCATTTCTTTTTAGTGCTGAATAACATTTCATTGTCTGGATGGACCACAATTTATTTATCCATTCACCTACTGAAGGATATCTTGATTGCTTCCAGGTTTTGGCAATTATGAGGAAAGCTACTATAAACATTCATTCATGTGCCAGTTTTTGTGTGGACATAGTTTCTAGTTCATTTGGGTAAATACCAAGGAGTGTAATTGCTGGATCGTATGATAAGAGAATGTTTGGTTTTATAAGAAACTGCCAAACTCTTCCAAAGTGGCTGTGTCGTTTTGCATTTCCACCAACAATTAAGTGGCTCTCCTATTGCTTCACGTCCTTGTTAGCATTTGATTTTCTGGGTTTTGGCCATTCCAATAGGTATATCCTTTGTCCCATTGTCAGAGATCATTTGACTATATTTAAGTGGGTCTATCTTGTTTTGTGTTTTAATTTGCAGCCCTGTAATGACATATGATGTTGACCATCTTTTCATATGCTTATTTGTCTTCTGCATATCTTCTTCGGTGAGATGTCTGTGTAGGTCTTTTGCCCGTTAAAAAAAAAATTTTGTTTAATGTTTATTCATTTCTGAGAGACAAAGACACAGTGTGAGTTGGGGAGGGACAGAGAGAGAGGGAGACACAGAATCCGAAGCAGGCTCCAGACTCTGAGCTGTCAGCATGGAGCCCGATGTGGGTCTCAGACTCACGGACCGCGATATCGTGACCTGAGCCCAGTCAGACACTTAACTGACTGAGCCACCCAGGTGCCTTAAAATGGGGTCATTTCACCTCAATAAATGGGGTCCCTTATTGAGTTTTAACAATATCAAATTGTATATTTTGAATACCAGTCTTTTAATTGATATATATTTTGCGAATATTTTCGCCCAGTCTGTGACTTGTCTTTTTAGTCTCTTGAAAGTATCTTTTGCGGAGAAATTTTTAATTTTAGTCAAAAGTCATCTCCAAACTCAAGATCATCTGGATCTTCTCCTACATTGTCTTATAGGAGTTTTACTGTTTTATATTTTACATTTAGATCTGTGTTCCATTTTGAACTAATTTTTGCGAAGGGTGTAAGGTCTGTGTCTAGATTAATTTTTTTTTTATGTGGATGTCCCATTTGTTTAGGCACCATTTGTTGAAATACTGTTTTTTCTCTCATGTTGTCCTTTGTCCCTTTGTCAGACAGAGATCATTTGACTGTATTTGTGTTGGTCTATTTCTGGGCTCTCCATTCCATCCTATCAATCTATTTCCTATTCTTTTGCCAATGCTACCCTGTCTTTTTTTTTTTTTTTTAAACGTTTATTCAGTTTTGAGAGAGAGAGAGACAGTGCGAGCAGGGAAGGGGTAGAGAGAGAGGGAGACACAGAATCTGAAGCAGGCTCCAGGCTCTGAGCTGTCAGCACAGAGCCCAATGCAGGGCTCAAACTCACAAACCATGAGATCATGACCTGAGCCAAAGTCTGACGCTTAACCAACTGAGCCACCCGGGTGTCCCAATGCTACCCTGTCTTGATTACTGTAGCTTTATAGTAAGTCTTGAAGTTGGATAATGTCAGTCTTTTGCCTTTTTCTTCTTCAAAATTGTGTTGGATATTCTGAGTCTTTTGTTTTTCCATGTCAACTTGAGACATTTTGTCAATGTCCACAAAATAATTGGCTGGGATTTTGAATGGGATTGTGTTGAATCTATAGATTAAGTTGGGAAGAACAGATATCTTGTCAATTGGGGTATTCATAGTCATATACATGGAATCTTTCTCCCTTTATTTAAATTTTTTTTTCAACGTTTTTTATTTATTTTTGGGACAGAGAGAGACAGAGCATGAACGGGGGAGGGGCAGAGAGAGAGGGAGACACAGAATCAGAAACAGGCTCCAGGCCATCAGCCCAGAGCCTGACGCGGGGCTCGAACTCACGGACCGCGAGATCGTGACCTGGCTGAAGTCGGACGCTTAACCGACTGCGCCACCCAGGCGCCCCTCTCTCCCTTTATTTAGATCTTTCTTGATTTCTTTCCTCAGTTTTCCTTATATAGATCTTGTACATCCTTTGTTAGATTTATACAAAAGTATTTCATTTTGGGGGGAGCTAATGTAAATGTTATGTTTTAAATTTAATTTTAACTCCAACTTTTCATTGTTGATATACAAAAAAGTAATTGACTTTTGTATACTAACCTTGTATCCTGAAACCTTGCTATAATCATTTATTTGTGCCAGGAGGTTTTTTTTTTTCTTTTTTCTTTTTTCTTTTTTTTTTTTTTTTTGTTGATTCTTTGGTATTTTCTCCAAAGATAATCATATCATGTGTAAACAGAGAGTTTTGTTTCTTCCTCCTTAATTAGTATACTTTTTATTTCCTTATTTTACTGTATTAGCTAGGACTTCCAGTATGATATTGAATAGGAGTGCCTTTTTCTGATCTTAGGGAAGCCATCTAGTTTCTTTCCATGGAGTATAACAATCTTAATAGATTATCCTAATCAATAGTATAAGAGATGTAATGTACTGCTCATATTAGGTCATAGGAGGACTCTTTCTCTTCCTCCCACTCTCTTCCTCTCATTGAATCTTCTGTGAGAAAGATAGGATTAAATCGATGGTTTTAAAAATATTTTAAATCGTGGGATTCAGGCAGTTTTTTATATTTTATGTTATATCGTAACTGCACACATTTCTTAGTTCCTCCACTCTTTTGTGAACTTCTGTAGGATGAATATTTTACCTCAATATATTATTATAATCCTTGTAGGGTCCAATATGCACTGCTGTAGGCAAAACTATTTGTTGAATGAAAAACTTAATTTGAGACTCTTACTGTAAACCTCCATTTTATTAGAAAAGGTAGATAACCAATAACATCAGCCCTCTTATCAATTAATCCATAAATTATTTGATTGTTAGTTGCTAGGTATTGTGATGGCTGTGAAGGCACACCATGATGACACCTCCACTCAGAAAACTATTATCCATATAGGAAATGTTAATTTCAAATGTTATGTTTCATTTTTGCTGTTATTTGCCAAAAACTCATATTCCTGTATCCCTTCCTAAGCATTCTAATTGAAATGTTTACTCACAGGCTTCTTCTTTCATATTATCTTAAAGAAAGTTTGCAATTTTTTAAATGTTTACTTATTTTAGAGAGAGAGAGCGAGAGTGAGCAGGCAAGCATGAACAGGGGAGGGGCAGAGAGAGACAGAGATACAGAATCCGAAGCAGGTTCCAGGCTCTGAGCTGTCAGCACAGAGCCTGACGCGGGGCTCGAACTCACGGGCTGTGAGATCATGACCTGAGCCGAAGTCGGATGCTCAGTGGACTGAGCCACCCAGGCGCCCCTGAAATATACATTTTAAAAGGGTGAATTTCCATGGTGCCTGAATTCTTGTTTTGCTTTACTGTGCTATATGGTTTTTTTTTTAATTTTTTTAATGTTTATTTATTATTGAGAGAGAGAGACAGAGCATGAGCAGGGGAGGGACAGAAAGAGGGGGGAGACACAGAATCCAAAGCAGGCTCCAGGCTCTGAGCTGTCAGTACAGAGCCCGACGCGGGGCTCAAACTCACAAACTGGGAGATCATGACCTGAGCCAAAGTCGGATGCTTAACGAACTGAACCACCCAGGTGCCCCATACTGCACTATATGTTTTTTTAATTGATGTACAATTAACATACAATGTTATATTAGTTTCAGGTGGACAACATAGTGATTCAACAATTCCATACATTATTCAGTGCTCTTCATGATAAGTGTTGTAACCATCTGTCACCGTACAATGTTATTAAAATATTGACTGTATTCCCTATGCTGTACTTTTTTTCTTATTTTTTTTTTTTTAACATTTATTTATTTTTGAGACAGAGAGAGACAGAGCATGAACGGGGGAGGGGCAGAGAGAGAGGGAGACACAGAATCTGAAACAGGCTCCAGGCTCTGAGCAGTCAGCACAGAGCCCAACGCGGGGCTCGAACCCACGGACAGTGAGATCGTGACCTGAGCCGAAGTCGGACGCTTAACCGACTGAGCCACCCAGGCGCCCTCCCCTATGCTGTACTTTTAATCTCCCTGACTTATTTATTTTATAACTGAAAGTTCCTACCTCCTAATTCCATTTGCCTATTTCACCCATCTCCCCACCCACCTTCCCTCTGGCAACCACCAATTTGTTCTCTGTATTTAAGTTTATTTTAAGGGTTATTTCTTCATTTGTTTTGGTTTTTATATTGCTCATATATGTAAAATCTTAAAAAAAAAGAACTGACATTTATTGAGCCTCTAGCTGGACACATGCTAAGCATTTTATATATATGATCTCAATTATTTTCAAAATAGCTGTGTAGTGTTGTTACTATTATTCTCAATTCATAAATGCAAAAACTGGTAACCTGAGGGTGTAAGTAACTTATTAGCTGTGTGACTTAATATATATAATAGGTGTATAATTCCATATCCCATGCTCTCTAAGTCACACATTGTGGAAAAGTACCATATGAAGTGGCATGTGATGAATGTCATGTGTATAGTACAGAGATGTGCTTGGTGAATGCAGAGAAGAGATAAAGTGTTCACAAAACTTCTGGAAAGCTTGACCTTGTCTTAATGGATAGGATTAATAAGGGGAAAGACAGATCAGGGGGATTCATAACCATGGGAAAGACAGAGGGCCACAAACAGGAAGTATTTTGTGATTTGACAGTATAATATAAAAATGTAAGAAAAATTTCTGCTATAGTAGAAAAATGCAATAGAACTAATTTTGTCTTTTACTTATTAAAAAAAATTTTTTTTTAAATGTTTATTTAGTTTTGAGAGACAGAGCGTGAGCAGGAAAGGGGCAGAGAGAGAGAGGGAGACACAGCATCTGAAGCAGGCTCCAGGCTCTGAACTGTCAGCACAGAGCCTGACGCGGGGCTTGAACTCAAGAACTGTGAAATCATGACCTGAGCCAAAGTCGGGTGTTTAACCAACTGGGCCACTCAGGCACCCCATGTCTTTTATTTTAAATGAGAACCCCTCTCCTCCATTTTCCTCTTAAAATCATTTCAACTGGATTTGCTTATTAGGTTTTGAGTATGAGAGTGGATCACAGAACCACTGCATGGGAACATGTCCTCAGTCCCGAAGCTTATCTTTGCTGGGTTAGGGCAGTCAGTGCAGCAAATGCAGAGAGCAAAAGCCTGGGGGTGGGGGTGGGGTGGGGGGGTGGGCGGGGAATGGAAGATCAAAGGAATCTTTTAAAAAGGATTTTCCTAAAATCAAGTAAAATCAAGTATTTATCCCTTTGCCTTATCTCATTTGGTTAAGTATCCCACAAATAGCCATTAATATGCTAAATGCTGTGGATTTGCAAAGGCCTATAGGAGGTATCATTCATTGTTTTCAGTGAACTTAGTGTTTACTTGGAAAGAGAAGCGTAAAGTAAATAATTAGAAACCACTTAGCAGTGCTAAGCACCAAATCACGTAGTTTACATTGTTAATACTGTAGGATCCTTTTTCTTCAATGATGTTCTTCAGAGTTCTGTCCTCTGCTATTCTCATGCTTTCATTTTCTAAATGCTTTCACCTCTCCATCTCCTGTCCACATCTCCCTTCTAAGATACTGGTTCATCCAAATGCCTTTTGGGCATCTCCATTTAGACAATACCACAGTCCTTTCAACTTCAATTTACCTGAAACACGGAATCACAAACACACAGATTGCTTAAAACCTTCTTTTCTTGGATTAAGTCCAGTTTCCTTAATGTGGTTCACCTGCTCTGTTTGCTCTGGCCCTGCCTCTTTTCTCCTTCAGCTTTAACTTGCTTTCACCTGTTTTCAACCAGCCTTGCTGAACTTCCAATGCATCTTACTCTTCTGCATCTGACACATGCTATTCCCTTTTTCCAGAAGGGAAACAAGAAATGAAGCTATCGTGATTAAAAGCACAGACTCTGGACACAGACTTCCTAGATCCAGGTGAATCCTGAATCTGCCACTTACCTAGCTGTGTGATCTGGAGTGAGTTACTTAACCTCCCTGTTTTCAGTGTCCTCCTCTGTACAGTGAGATGGTGATAGTATCTGCTTCACAGCATATTGTGAGGATTAGAAGAGTTAATACAGTTGAGACTCTTAAAGTGGTGCCTGCCTCGTACTAAGTACTATATAAATGTAGCTATTATTACAACTCTTATTATAAATGTGCTGTGCTATTGGATTATATTAATTTCTATGTTTTAAAGGTGATGTAATAACAGAAAAAATATTGTTTCCCTCCAAGTTGATTTGGCTGGCTCTTATTATTGGTATTTATCTTTTTTCTTGGATGAGCAGCACCTTTATATTTCTAACTTCTTGTTTTTTAGCTTTTTAGTGACTAAAATTTGATCTTAGGTTGACATTCTTATGAAATGGATCATTTGACAACATTAGGTTTACCTGATTTTTTATACAAACCAATTAGTTTTTGTTCATGGAAACTTTTAAAAGAAAATTAATTCTTTTTTTAAAAAATATTTATTTATTTCTGAGAGGGACAGAGGGTAAGCAGCAGAGGTACAGAGAGAGAGAGAGAAGGAGACACAGAATCCAAAGCAGGCTCCAGGCTCTGAGCTGTCAGCACAGAGCCCAACATGGGGCTTGAATCTACAGACCGCGAGATCATGACCTGAGCCGAAGTTGGACGCTCAACTGACTGAGCCACCCAGATGCCCCTAATTCTTTTTTTACTAAAAAAAAAAAAAAAAATTAAAAAAATTTAAATTTTAGAGCAAGAACAAGGGTAGAGGAGAGGGGCAAGGGGAAGAATCTTAAGCAGGCTCTATACTCAGTGCAGAGCCCAATGCGGGGCTTGATCCTAAGACCCTGGGATCATGACCTGAGCCAAAATCAAGAGTCAGACTCTCAACTGACTGAACCACCTAGGTGCTCCAGAAAATTAAATCTTAATAGCTAAGAGCTGACTTTTTACTTTATGATTTATGTGCCTTGCTGGTTAAAGTTTCAAGTAAAGTCCTTTAAAGGATTTCTCTTTTTTCTTTCAAATGTTGTTCAGAGATTGTGGATTATAATGGTTTGAATGGTTTGGGTTCTAGCAGGGATACTTACTATATTATTAAATAGACTGTCTGAAAGGGAAAACTCTATTTCTCTTTCTATTCACAATTCTGCTTAAATCCGACACTTTCCAGAACACTTCTGACACTAGATGTGTGGGATTTTTCCCTCATCCTGACAAATTCTCCAACGCCAGCTGGATATCCTACAATTTAACTCAATTTTGACACTAACTGCTTGAAGTTGGTGCAGACTCCACAGACTAAGGGCTCAGTCTCACAAGATTGCCCCCAACCTCAGACCCCAGTAGAAGATGGTGGGTTCTCAAGTCACCCACAACTTCTGTCCAACTCAGCTACAAATTGAGAATTCCAAGGACCCTCTCCTCAGGTTCAGTCATTTGCTAGAATGGCTCACAGAACTCAGGAAAACAGTTTCATTACTAGATTACTACTTTATTACAAAGAATATATTAAAGAATACAAACGAACAGCCACACGAAGAATAAATAGAGCTAGGTCTATGTCTGGAAGGTCTGGAGTACAGGAACTTTTGTATCCATGGAGTTTTGAGGTGTGCCACCCTCCTGGCAAGCAGATGTATTCCCGTTGACCAATCTAGAACTGTGTACTGCAGAGATTTTTTATGGAGGCTTCATTATGTAGGCATGATGGAATAAGTTGTTGACTATTGGTTTTCCACTTCCAACCAACTTCTTGGGGATGTGGGTGCTGTTGAGGGGTGGAGTGAAAGTTCTCATCACCTGGTTTTCCCCCTATCAACCAGCCCCCATCCAGTGGTTATCCAGGGACTTTCTAAGCATCACCTCTTTAACGCAGTGTAGTTGAAAGGGACTTGTTATGAATAACAAAAGCGGTTCTTTCACTTTTATCCTTCTGGAGCTATTCCAGGAACACAAACCAAATATTATAATAAAAGATGACTCTATGCTCTAAACACTTAGGAAATTGCAAGGCTTTTAGGAGCTATGAGCCAGGAATCCTGGAGGAAGACCAAAATATATATTTCTTATTATATCACAATATCACATTTTCTATTATCACAGTAGTTAAGGTCAGCCAGGAAAACATGCAAAACTGAAATTTTCTCAAAAGAAGATTCCTCAGTGGTATAGGTTTGGCAGAAACTTAAGTAGTATGGTGAAAAACATGTATTTCAATTTGAAGTGTTGATTTTCACATCTTAAAAGAGGACTTTGGCTGCCTCCGGTTGGACTTCAAACTTTCCAGTTGGGTTCTTTCCAGTTTGTCTGTGGCTCAAGCGGAAGACCCTGAGGGCAAAGCATCCTGTGATGGGAACTGAAACTACCCACTAGAGCAATGAGGGCAGCCCTGAGCCAGCAAACCCCCACCCGTGATTGACTCCAGCAATGATTGATTTGACCTTCACTGCCTACCTGCATGTACCCGCCCATCTTTGCCTCACATTTTCCCTATATAAACCTGGAAGTATTTTCAGCACTTTGGAGACAGTCTTCGGGATGCTAGTCCGCTGTCTTCTGGGCATTGGCCTCCTGGAATAGAATTCTTTTCTTGTTCCTCACCACTTATTTCTCTTTCTCTGGTGAAAGAGAGATCTGCATGTGGCTGATCCTGCTCTGTTTGGGACCCCTGGGGCCAGGTGCTCTTGTACCCCTGTGCCCCGGTTACAATCTTGACTCTTAATTTGTCTTTTGAGTATTTATTTTTCATTGAGACTTATGATTTGGGATGATCTTGTGAAGACAGAAATAGGAAAATGGGCCTAAAAGGTGCAAGTTGTTGTTCTTGTATCTCACCTGACAGTGCTAGATTTGAGAATGAGAAAGTAATTTCTATTTTTCTCCTTTCCTCCTAGAAGGAGATAGTTTGCTTTCTGGTTATTTTTTTAGATATGATGACTTTTCCATTAAAACTACTGGTGTTTGTAGGGTGCCTGGCTGGCTTAGTTGGTAGAGCATGAGGTTCTTGATATTGGGGTTGTAAGTTCAAGCCCCACGCTGGGTGTAGAGTTCACTTAAAAAAAAAATTTAAATGGAGCCTGGGTGGCTCAGTTGGTTAAGCATCCAACTCTTGATTTTGGCTTAGGTCAGGATCCCAGGTTTCATGAGATTGAGCCCCACATCAGGCTCTGTGCTGACAGCCCGGAGCCTGCTTGGGATTCTCTCTCTCTCCCTTTGTCTGTCCCTCCCCTACTCATTCTCTCTCCCTCTTTCCCTCCTTCCCTCTCTCTCTTTCCCCTGCTCTCTCCAAATAAACTTTTAAAGAAATAAAATTTTCCAGATTTTCTATTATGCTGAAAATATTTTTTAAGTTGATTGAGACTAATAAAAACATTTATTTCAGTGCAACAAATGTTTAGTTTCTACTATTTGCAAGGCACTTTGTTAGCTCCTAAAAAATAAAGAGAAATGAGTAAGATAGTCTCCTTCCTCATTTGGAGATGGGGAAAAAAGACATGAGTCAATTCCAAGTAATTCTAATAACAAAGTAGAGTACAGTACAGTCCTTGAGAGAGTTTGAGCGCAAAGTGCATAATCTACTGGTCCATGGTCTTGTGAAACACCAGCAGCTGCCAAATACGACCAGCTTTCCTCCATTCCCTCCTCTTTGTCTTTGCTTCTACATTGGATGCTTTTGCCCAGCTACGTTCTAATACTTGTCTTTTGGCTTTTGTATACAACTTCCTTATTTTTCTTTTAACTTGCTAACTACTGCTTGTTACTTTGTTCTTCGTTTTTTTTTTAAATTAAGAAAAGTTTTGTAAAAGCGGAAAAGTTTAAACTGTAGAATAATGAACATCCACACACCCTCCACCTAGATTTCAGTCTTGTTACCATTTTTCTGTATTTCTTTATCTCTCACTCTGTGTGTGTGTGTGTGTGTGTGTGTGTGTATATATATATATATATATATATATATATATATATACACATATACTGTGTGTGTGTGTGTCTTTTGCTGACATTGACCATTTGAAATTAAGCTGCCAGTGTCATGACATGCCACCCCAAAGTACTTGAATGTGTATCTCCTGACAATGAGGATATTCTGTATAACCATCATACCATTATCCTCTACTTAAGAAAATTAATAAAACACAGGGTGCCTGAGTGGCTCAGTCAGTTAAGCATCTGACTCAATTTTGGCTCAGGTCATGATCTCACAGTTCATTGGATTGAGCCCTGCATTGGGCTCTGTGCTGTCAGCATGAAGCCTGCTTGGGATTGTCCCTCTCCCTTTCTCTCTGCCCTTCCTCTGCTCTCTCTCAAAATAAATAAATAGAAACTTTAAAAAAAAAATAAAATTAAATTAAAATTAAAAAATTAAATTAGCCACGATAAAATACATCTAGTCTATGGATTTTCACTGCTGTCCTACAAATAAAGCTTTTTAGCTGTTTTTTTTTTCCTTTTATTTAAATCCAAGTTAGTTGACATATAGTGTAATAATGGTTTCGGGAGTAGAATTTAGTGATTGGTCACTTACGTATAAAACCCAGTGCTAATATATAACAAGTGCCCTCCTTAATGGCCATCACCCATTTAGCCCATCCTCCTACCCAACACCCCTCCAGTAACCCTCAGTTTGTTCTCTGTATTTAAGAGTCTCTTATGGTTTGCCTCCCTCTCTGTTTTTAATCTTATTCTTCCTTCCCTTTCCCTATGTTCATCTGATTTATTTCTTAAATTTCACATATGAGTGAAATCATATATTTGTCTTTCTCTGACTTATTTCGCTTAGTATCATACACTTCTAGTTCCATCCACGTTGTTGCAAATGGCAAGATTTTATTCTTTTTGATTACTGAGTAATATTCCATTGTATATATTTACCACATCTTCTTTATCCATTCATCAGTCAATGTATATTTGGGCTTTTTCTGTAATTTGGCTGTTGTTGTTAGTGCTACTATAAACCTGGAGTACATGTGCCCCTTTGAATCAGCATTTTTGTATTCTTTGGATAAATACCTACTAGTGCAATTGCTGGGTTGTAGGGTGGCTCTCTTTTTTAATGTTTTGAGAAACCTCCATACTGTTCTCCAGAGTGGCTGCACCAGTTTGCATTCCCACCAGCAGTGCAAAAGGGTTCCCCTTTCTCTGCATCCTCGCCAACATCTGTTGTTGCCTGAGTTTTCCATTTTAGCCATTCTGACAGGTGTGAGGTGGTATCTCATTGTGTTTTGATTTGTATTTCTCTGATGATGAGTTATGTTGAGCATCTTTTCATGTGTTGGTTGACCATCTGGATGTCTTTTTTGGAAAAGTGTCTATTCCTGTCTTTTGCCCATTTGTTCACTGGATTATTTGTTTTTTGGGTGTTGAGTTTGGTAAGTTCTTTATAGATTTTAGATACTAACCCTTTATCTGATATGTCATTTGCAAATATCTTCTCCCATTCTCTTGGTTGCCTTTTAGTTTTGCTGATTGTTTCCTTTGCTGTACAGAAGTTGTTTATCTTGATGAGGTTCCAAAAGTTCATTTTTGCTTTTGTTTGCCTTGCCTGTGGAGACGTGTCGAGTAAGAAGTTGCTGTGGCTGGATCAAAGAGGTTGTTGCCTATTTTCTCATGTAGGATTTTGATGGTTTATTGTCTCATATTTAGGTCTTTCATCCATTTTGAGTTTATTTTTGTGTATGGTGTAAGAAAATAGTCCAGATCCATTCTTCTGTATGTTGCTGTTCAGTTTTCCCACCATCATTTGCTGAACTGAGTGTCTTATTTCCATTGAATATTCTTTCCTGCTTTGTTAAAGATTAGTTGGCCGTATGTTTGTGGGTCCATTTCTTTTTTCTTTTAATTAAAATAACTTTTTTTTAATGTTTATTTTTGAGAGAGAGAGAGAGAGAGAGAGCGAGCATGCCTGAATTGGGGAGGAGCTTAGAGAGATGGAGACAGAATCCCAAACATGCTCCAGGCTCTGAACTTGTCAGCACAGAGCCTGATGCGGGACTCAAATGTTTGTGGGTCCATTTCTGGCTTCTCTATTCTGTTCCATTGACCTATGTGTCTGTTTTTGTGCCATTACCATACTGTCTTGATGATTATAGCTTTGTAATACAGCTTGAAGTCTGGAATTGTGATGCCTCCAGCTTTGGTTTTCTGTTTCAGCATTACTTTGGCTATTCGGGGGTAGCTGTTTTTATTTGAACCACAGTCTAGTCAAAGATTTTCATATACAATATTTGGTTGTTACATGTCTTAAATAGACTCCTTCCCCATTTTACCTTTTTTTTTTTCTTTTTAGGAGTCAGGCCAATTTTCTTGTAGAGTGTCTCACATCTAGATTTGCCTAATATCAAGGTCTTTTGAAAGTTTCTCCTCCTGCAGCCTGTTAGAAGGTGGCATTTACTAGAGAAGGGCTTACCAACCCCAGGGGCATGGGTGCTATCAATGGGTTATGGGTCCTATTATTAATTCTTTAAGTTCTTTGGCCACCAGCGGGTTTTGGAGCAGGGGAAGCCTATGAGTCCCTTTACCTGTGCTATGAACACTGTCAGTTTACCCTGGTAATTAGGTACCATGATGTGAAAGAGCAATGGTCACCATTTTCAGCTCTTTTTTTCTACTGAGCACTTTCTCTTGTAATCACATTTACTTCTTTTTTTTTAATATTTTTTTTAATGTTTATTTTTGAGAGAGAGAGAGAGAGAGACAGAGCACGAGCAGGGGAGGGTCAGAGAGAGAGGGAGACACAAAAACTGAAGCAGGCTCCAGGCTCTGAGCTGTCAGCATAGAGCCCAACATGGGGCTTGAACTCACAAACCATGAGATCATGACCTGAGCCCAAGTCAGACGCTGAACCGACTGAGCCACCCAGGCGCCCCAACTTGTAATCGCATTTACATCTATGGTTTTAACAGTTGCCTGTGTAGTAATATTTTCTTTTCCAAATTCCATTTCTGTTATTACCTTTTGTTCATCTTCTTCTGGCTATCCAGTAGCCACTTCAGAATCACCATGTCCAAAATGAATTTATTCTCTACTTGCAAACTGGCTCATTGTCGGTATTATTATTTATTGAGGAGGCGGATTGTAGAAGGTATAGTATAAATGGCCCTGTTTTCACTGTGACAACACTGGCTAGGAACGTCAGTGATCTTCAGCTGCTTTTCTGGCTGTTCAGCTCTGTCTCATATACATACACACATGTGCATACACATTTACTCATCAAATATTTCTTTAATGCCTACAGTGTGCCTATATATATTTGGCCACAGTAGATGAGTCTATCTCTGGAATGCCTCTAGCATGCATTCCTTCCATTCTTAACTATATGTACTCTGATTTTGGTCCTTATCAACGCTTGCCAGAACTTTTACAATGTTTTCCCAACCTCTGGTTTTAAATCTGCTGATCCATCCTGCACACTATCTGCTTGTTGAGAATACCTGTTTGATCATATGTTTCTCTTGCTTGGAAGCCTCTGATGGCTTCCCATTATACAGTAAAAATGCCAACTTATAAGCATACTGTATAAGACTCTGCTAATTCTATTCTGTTCTTTTCATTCTTATTTCATCTATTATGTTCTAGCTATGCAGGTCTCCTGCCAGTTTCTTGAATATAGCCTAGATTTTAATCTTCGGACTGTCCCTGCATTTCTGGTGTCCATAAGGCCCTGGCACCTCTTCTCTGCTTAATGAAATCTTGCTCATCTCTTAAGGTCCACTCACATTTTCCCTTTGAAAATTATGTAGCTGATAGCCCTCTATCTATCCCCTCCACCAGAACCAAAGCCTTCTTTCCATTCTTTATCTGATGTGCTTTGCATATGCATCTTCTATAGTGCTTATCAGATCGTGTCACTTGCTTGTGTGTCTCAGTGTAAAGGTTCACAAGGGAAAGGATCATCTTGTTCTTCTACTGTTCCTAGAGCCCAACGCAATGCAATGCCTGGCGCATAGCACATTCTTAGTAAAATATTTCTGGAAGGAGAGTCTGGCATTACTTGCCATATTAAACTCTAGCAAGGAAGTATGACTTGAGATTCATGAATTCTCCTTAGGAAGATAATATCTTATATTAAAGCTTTTGTTTACACTAAATATTTGCTAATAATTACTTTCTGTAATCATGTAATACAGTCCTTATTTATGTTTTAATTTTTTTTTTTTTTTTTTTTTTTTTTAGTAATTTTTACACCCAACATGGGGCTCTAACTCACAGTCCCCAGATCAAGAGTCACGACTCTTCCAACTGAGCCAGCTAGGCGTCCCAGTTATTTATATTTTAAACTTAACACTTTGACACCTTAAATCTTAAAGCATTACTGTAGATCTGTTTTAATTAAAATCACTTCTGAGCAATAAGAATTTGCCGTAATAGGAGTTTCTGAAATTTTATCATTTTAGAGCCTTTAAATTAAATAGTAAATGTTTATCTGAATTGGAATTCTAAATGAAGGAATAGTATAAAATGAGGATTTTTTTTTTTTAGAGAAAGAGATGCATTAATCAGTTTTTGAGAAAAGAACCTAAATAAGGCAATTTTTCTAAGAATGAAGGCAAAACAAAAACAAACACTCTTGTCAAATTTCTGTGTTGCAAGAGAGTCCTGAACTTGAATAAGGGGACTATTATTGTATCTTGGTGGTATTTAGAGAATGAGTAGATGAAATATTTGATAGATGAAAGCATAAAGAAGATGCTAGTAGTATTTGACATTTTCCATTAATAAGGGGAATACATAATATTAAGAGCAACTTGTGTTGACAAGATCTTTAATGTTTCAGACGTCTTCTAAGTGTATTATTTAAACAAAACTACTCCTGATAATTAAAAATATTATGGTGTTGAACTACTTATGAGTGGAATGACATGCCGGGTTTTGTTGCAAAATAATCAAGAAGAGGGGAGGCAGTGGAAGTGAGACTGGCCATGTGGTGATCATTGTTGAAGCTGTGTAGACAGATACATAGAATATCACTGCCATTTGTTTTTCATTTTCGGAAAATTTCATGGTAAGAAATTTTAAAATGTTATGGTATTATAAAGGAAAGAGTTTCCAAATAAGGAATTGTTACTATTAGGCTGGCTGAATACTGAATCAATGGTATCGGGTCACTCAGAATGATACCAACATAAAACTAAATGATCTTTTTTGGGTTTTGTTTTTCCAAATTTTATTCCATGTATCTTTTTCTTTTCCATGAGTGATGTGCAAGCCTTTCAATCTGCTAAGCCAAATTACCATATATTAAAAGAAAGGGATAGGATATTGATTTATGTCAGCATTCTTGAAGAAAAATTTGTTGGCAAGACTTAGGTGCCATATTGTTTGAAGAGTGCCTTATTGATAGCACCTACTCATAAAAACTGGTAATACTATACTATCTTGGATACTGTATTTCCGATGATGTCATTATCTGAATTCTGTTTTTTATTAAAATTTTTTAAAATGGTTTTTAAATTAATTTATTTTTGAGAGACAGACAGGGCACGAGCGGAAGAGGGGCAGAGAGACAGGGAGACAGAATGCGAAGCAGGCTCCAGGCTCTGAGCTGGCAGCACAGAGCCCCATGCGGGGCTCAAATTCACGAACCGTGAGATCATGACCCGAGCCAAAGTCGGACACTTAACTGAGCCACCTAGGTGCCCCTATTAAAACACATTTTTTTTAAGTTTATTTATTTGGAGAGAGAGAGCACAAGGGGGGGGGGCGGGGAGAACAGAGAGAGAGAGAGAGAGAGAGAGAGAGAGAGAGAGAGAGAGAATCCCAAACAGGCTACTCACTGTCAGTGCAGAGCTGGATGTGGGACTTGGGCTCACGAACCGTGAGATCATGACCTGAGCTGAAGTTGGGTGCTTAACCGACTGAGCCACCCAGTTGCCCCACTGGAGTTTCTTTCTATCTAAAAGAATCCTTAATGAGCTGTAGAACCTTCTAAGATCTGCCCAAGTCTTGTTATTAATGATATCATCAACCAAGCCCAGAACCTCACACTTCTTTCTTTAGCCTTCTTCATCTTCATTACTTATTAATTTGGTCCTACCAATTGCTCTTCTAGAATGACTGTCACAAGGGGCGCCTGGGTGGCTCAGTCAATTAAGTATCCGACTTCAGCTTCGGTCATGATCTTGCGGTTTATGGGTTTATGAACCCCACAATGGGTTCTGTGCTGACAGCTCAGAGCCTGGAGCCTGTTTTGGGTTCTGTGTCTCCCTCTCTCTCTGCCTCTCCCCCACTCACACTCTCTCTCTCTGTCTCTCTCTTAAAAATAAATAAACATTAAATTTTTTTTACAATGACTGTCACAAGGCACCTGGGTGGCTCAGTCAGTTGAGTGTCCGACTCTTGATTTCTGCTTAGGTCATGATCCCAGGGTTGTGGGATCAAGTCCTGCATCGGGCTCCATGCTGAGTGTGGAGCCTGCATGGGATTCTTTCTTTCTCCCTCTGCCCCTCTTCTCCACTCATGCTCTTGCTCTCTAAAAAAACAAAAACGAAAACAAAACAAACACAAAATAGAATGATGGTCACAAGTGTCCCTTCTCTTCTCCAGTCTTACTGTGACCACTCTATTATGGAGAGTGTTGGACTTGGAACTGGAAGATTTAGTCTCAGCTCTGCTCCTGGCTGCTTGTTTAGCTTCCCCATCTTTAAAAGGAAGACGGTTTAACAGAGTTGTCTTAAACCTGTTTTGGAGCTAAGGTGTAGAAAACTATTCCAGGTCCTTACCTGCTCACACTTACATTGCTGCAATGTCCTAATTGTTTTTCACACCTCTGATCTCAGTCCTTCCTAATAAGATTAATCTTCATACATGACTTTCGTTGTCTTTACAATAAAATCTGATATTCCCTGGTCTCCATTTATTCATGCCATCATTTTTCTGGGTGGGGGTGTTGTTTACATAATTAGACAAATTGGAAACTTTATCTGTCTTCAGAGTCTTCCTTTCACCTACAGAATCAAATTTGTACTAAGTTCTGTCAGTTCTGACTCAGAAATGTCTTTTGAGTCCATTTTGTTCTCCTCTGCTACTGTTCTAATCTGCTTCTTCATCTTATCTGGACATTTGATGCAAACTCCCAAATGTTTGCTCTGCCACCAGTTTGTAGTTACCACAGTTATCTTTCTGAGCAAAGATCTGTTAACACATACTTTCTCTGTTCTAAAAACATTTTGCTGCCCACTGTTGATATATGAAACACAGGCTTTTTTGCAGGACTCACAGGGTCCCTTCCCTTTACTTTTCTAACCTTCTCTTGCTCCTTGGTATCCTGACCCAGCTTCCAGCCATACTGAATATTAGTAGTTTCCTCTGTTATTTTTCTCATGCTATACTTCTGCCTCCAATTCTCTGACCCCTTCATCACTTCTCTGCTGGGGAAACTCCTCTCCTAAAGGCATCACTTGTGTAGTTAAGTTACCTTCCCTAAAGCGCTGAAAGAAATACTGTTCTCATTCTCTCTGTGCCTGTTATGCATACCTCTTGGATACAGTGGAAGTCATATCAGAGTTATTTGTTTATATTTCCTACCCACCCAGAATCTCTTTCCAGGTAGATTGTGAACTCCATGATGTCTGGGTAGTCAGTCTCTAATTTTGTTCATCCTTAGAATTTGGCACGTATTGGGACATATAATATTTACTCAGTAGTTGTTTGTTGGCTGATGTTAAAATAGTAAGCCTTTTTTGGCTTTCCTTCTAAACAACAACAACAAAAGGATTTAACTCTGTTAGTTTGAAGACTTAAATTTTTATTTCAGCCTTGCTTGAGTTTGAATTTCCTCATCTTATCTTAAAAGATGCTTCTAATTTTTTTTGTCTGTCATAGATCCTTAGGACCAAAGATGGTCCAGGGCTGATCTGGACACATTATTATTATTATTATTATTATTATTATTATTAATTTTTAATTTTTTTAGAGAGTGAGAAAAAGCACAGGTTGGAGAGAGGCGCAGAGGGAGAGAGAGAGAATTTTAAGCAGGCTACACACTCAGTGTGGAGTCTGATGCGGGGCTCAGTCCCACGACCCTGGGATCATGGCCTGAGCCGAAATCAAGAGTTGGATGTTCAATCAACTAAGTCACCCAGGTGCCCTGGTAGTATTATTGATAGGAATCAAAAAGCTTTGGGCCATGATTTGGGCCAAGAAATAAAGTTTTGGCCAGACCTTAACTATACTTGTACATATAGGCTGCTGAATGGTGCTTCACCTTGCTAAAAGTGATTGGAGGCTGGCCACCAAATTGGGACATGAACGAAAGGTATAAGACTATCTTTTCTCGTTAAACCAGTTCCTAATATTTTATTTAAGAGATGTTCCTGAACTTGCTTCTTTAGGCTTGAGAAATTCTTCCCTGAATTACATTTAAATTCTACTGAGCCTGGTTTTCTGCCTGGGACAAAGCTTTCATTTTAAGACAACAGTTTCTACAATTTGTGCAAATACGTGCTTCTTATATTTTCTACTAACTATAGAATTGCTTGCATCACGGGTTTTCCAGAACATAGTGTCTCCGATGGAAAATTTAATAGAATTGCAGTCTCTGCCAAATTTGTTTTTCTATTTTGTTATTACATAATGTTCCTGTTGAATAATTGTTTTTCTTTGTCACTACTGAGAGCGAAGCCCACATGGTTTTGATATACATTACAGCCATATAGAAGAAATGTCTTTAAATTTAAAAAGTTACATATTAAATATATCCATGTTTATGTTACATATTTATATATATATATATTTTTTAATTTTTTTTTAACATTTATTTATTATTGAGAGACAGAGAGCATGAGCATGGGAGGGGCAGAGAGAGGAGGAGACACAGAATCTGAAGGAGGTTCCGGGCTCTGAGCTGTCAGCACAGAGCCCGATGCGGGGCTAGAACCCACAGACAGTGAGATCATGCATGACCTGAGCCGAAGTCAGACACTTAACCGACTGAGCCACCCAGGCGCCCCAAGATTTATATATTTTTGATTCTTCCTGGATTTATTTAGTAACCTCCTTTCTTTTTTCTTTTTTTTTTAAATCTTTTAAAACATTTATTCATTTTTGAGAGACAGAGACTGAGCATGAGTGGGGAGGGGCAGAGAGAGAGAGGGAGACACAGAATCTGAAGCAGGCTTCAGGCTCCAGGCTCCAAGCTGCAGCACAGAGCCTGATGCAGGGGTCGAACTCACGGACCGGGAGATCATGACCTGAGCTGCAGTCAGATACTTAACCACTTGAGAGACGCCAGTGCCCGCCTCCCCGCCCGCCTTTTTTAAAAATTTTTTCCTTTGATTATTTTCAATAAGTAGTTACTCTAACCATAATACTTAATGTGCACTAAAATTTAGAAAGCAGTTTCTCTGAAGATTTTACAATTGCTTTGTCTGTCTTTATTACAGTAAATAATAAAGTATTTTATTTTTTTATAAATTTTTTTTTAACGTTTATTTATTACGGAGAGACAGAGCATGAGCAGGGGAGGGTCAGAGAGAAGAGGAGATGTGGAATCCCAAGCAGGCTCCAGGCTCTGAGCTGTCAGCACAGAGCCTGATGCGGGACTCGAACTCACAAACTGTGAGATCATGATCTGAGCCGAAGTCGGACGCTCAACCGACTGAGCCATCCAGGCACCCCAATAATAAAGTATTTTATTTAAAAGTAAAAGTAATGTTGACATGCTTTTAAGAAAGAAGTAAGCTGCCTCTAAAAGCCAGGCTGTCATAGCAGTGCAGGGCAGGTTCACTAGGTTCACCTGCTTTTCAGCCTTGTCATATAAAAGAACAAATTATATCTTTATGATACTTAATGTTATGTGTGTCTGAGACACATAAGCTTTGGGGTATGAATTATCACCACTTGGAGAAGGTTCCCAAGAGGGGCAACACTCCCATCGACTGAGAGCAATAAAGTCTCTCTGCCCCATGTGCTGATCATTGAAATGTTTGTGGGCATTGGGGGAAAGGACGCATCTGTAGTTTTCAAAACTAAGTTATTGGCATCTGACCAAAGACTGGCATTGACATAGTACAGTGGTGAACGTGAGTCTCATGTGCCTGCTGGGTTCTGCCACTTCTTTGTAACCTTTGAACCTCAGAGGTGCCACATTATCACTTACTGTCTGACAGTTAATACACAAGAGAAACGGTCAGGATACACGCACTTTTTTCCCCCTCAATTCCAAAGCTGCAGGTAAATCTTAAGTTTGCAGATCTTTGAGTATTTAGCTAATTTAGCAGATGGAAGTTATATTTAAACTTATTAAGTGAAATAATTACCAGGTTTGTTCCTAGATCCCATCCATATAATTCATAGTAAAGGCCCATGCTTCAGTTTCTTCTGCTCAAGCTTTCAAATTCTTTTGACAGACTGGATGTGAAATTCAAAAGTCATTAATGTGATGTGTTAATTTTGCACTTTTTGACTTACTGCAAAAAAAAAAAATCTTATAGTTTCCATAGCAACGATAACCTATCCAGATTGTGTAATATTCTTTACTGTATTAAAAATAAAACCATGCAATTACATGAGCTTCTGGAGCACTTCATTTAGGGAACTGGGGATTCAAATATTTTTGTTTAAAAAAATTATGATTTCATTGAAAGTTTTGCCAAAAAGCTTATGTAATTTTGTTTTCAGAATTTAATACATTTCTTAAATATTTAGCAGTATATACTTGGTAGTTAAATTAATTACTAAATGTGAAATTCACATTGTAAGCATTGCGTTAAGCATCTCAGATATAAGTGTTCTCCACGCATGCCCACACATACCCACACATACATTTAAGGTGGTGGGGACATTTGGCTTTAATTACATTCAGTCACCTGCTGTGTGTACTTCTTAGTGGCTTCTGGCTGGTCTGAAAAAAGTCTAGCTTTATGTTTGGAGGAAACAGGATATAGGAAAAGGATAAAATGATCACTTAAACTTTCCCTAGTTTTGACTTTGCTTTTTAAAACATGACTAAGATATTACTTTGAAAATACTGAAGACTGTTTTAATAGGGGACTGTTTTCAGAGGGTCAGATTATTTTGGCTTTTTTCTTTTTCCCTCTAATTCTGATTTAAAAGACAATATAACATTAGCACGAAACTTAATTAGCTTAAGTTCCTACATTCAACACAACTGATTTTCATTTTTTATATCATTTTCAGCATATGTCTATATATATGTATATTTTTATATGGTAGAATATGTGTTTTCTCACTAATAGTAAACATTTTCCATGTTTCTGATGACAGTCATGATTATCATTTTAATAATTGCATAACAGTCTATTCTGTTGATGTATCTGGTGTGTTTTCTGTTTGTTAAAATGAGGCTTAATTATTTCCTGAATGCCATATACTGGAAGAAAAGTGGATGTAATTTTCAAATGGATTATGGGAGGAATTAACTATAATTCACTTACTTGCCCAAAACATAGATGATTGTGAAAAATCTTTAAAAGGTGCGTAAAATGATGTTTTAAAATGCATATTATCAAAAACCTCTTAAACTGCTTCATCTGCTAGTAAACACAGAATGGGGAAAATAAGGAATAGGTACATAGGACCAAGGTGGCACCATTTAGGTGCTATCATTTGAGAGAACCATCATGACATGATAAAGCTTGTTGAGGCTCCAGTAATAATCAAAGACAAAACTCCGAGGGCACGGACGATACTTTTATTAGAACAACCCACAATATGAACCACGTTTTTGACATTTCGCTGTGGCTGGTTCTGGTGTCAATACCCCATGGATATTGTGTTCTCTGGCCGCTCATGTGATACTGTTTTTTCATGGAGGGTATCACCATTATTGAACTGCTGTCTTCCCTTGGTTGAGCACCCTGGTAACTACTGGCATTTCCCAGGATTCCTAAACCTACCTACATTATTTGGAAAATTCACTGTAACTACTAGGATTTCCTGGAGTTCGTGAGAATGAGATGTTGGTGGCTAGAGTTTTAAAGTCTTTCCAAGGCTTTTGGTTGAGGTCTTATGGCTTTTGAATGCCCCCTATCCTAGGTTAGAACTAGGGTGTCCAAATGGCTATAGTTCTTCCTTCCTATTAAATAGATCTTATACTATAAAGTTACTTTAAACAAATATAGAAGTTTGCATCTATCATTTATTTTTGCAGTTAATGTTTATAACAGAATGCTTTCATAGATTCCAGATAATTAAGACAGCAGAATTATCTTGCAATATGCTTGAGTTTATATTTATGCTTGTTTACTTTTTGAAACTAGTGCTGTGTTTAGTATCCTGTTTCAATTTTGAATTTTGTATTTTGGCTCTGTCTAGTGTTTTCATTGTGACATGAATTATTATTTTTTTTTGGTATTTCATATTTCTGTAGTTGAAATATTATCAGAAGCAGTAAGCAGTGCATGCAGAGTGAGAGTGTTTACATATCACTGAGAGACTAGTGCATTTTTATTGTTTTTGTAGTTATAATTTTGAGTCTAAAAATAATGTTTAGAAAAAATAATTTTTTTTGTTCATATGCAGAAAAGATGAAAAGGAATATGCATTGAAGCAAATTGAAGGCACAGGAATATCCATGTCGGCTTGTAGAGAGATTGCAGTAAGTGGATATCAATATGTTATTTATTTTGTTATGGATATTGGATGATGAGTGATATTAATATAAAATAGTTTCACTGATGTATTCCATGCATAGTTATTTCAAAGATGTCAATTAGCTTAATGATGTTTTATATGAGAAAAGTTGCATAAACTTTTTAATTACTTGAAAGTTATCTTTAAACATTCTCTTAATGATATTTAGGATTTATAATATTGGGAATACTGAACTAAATGATGATTTCATTAATTTAAATTATGAATGAATATAATTAATAATTTAAATTAATAATTTAATTAATGTCCATTTTCCTTATAATTTTAGGACTGATATATATGTATGTTTATAGAGAAAGGAGTGATGTTATTAGATATTGTGCATATAAAATATTTTTTCTGAAATACATGTTTTAGTACTAGATTTTACTAGTTGCTAGAAAAATAAGACTATCATAATAATAGGATAATTTCTTAAAGAAAGATCATTTCTTTTTTTTTTTTTGTCTTTATATGACATACTTGTGCGTTTAAGAAATGATTGTCCATAAGAATACCTAACATTTACTAAGTACTCAATAGGTACCAGGCTTACTAAGTGCGTTCAAGTATTAATTAATTAATTTAATTTTCACAACAATCATATGAAATAAGTACTTTTAATATGCCCATTTAACAGATCAGTAAACAGAGGGAAAACCATAATTATGACTTAGAAGGCTTACTATCATATTATCTTATTTTAGTTCTTTCTTATTTTAGTTCTTCAGTTTCTTATTGGGACTTTATCATAACGTATCTATTAGGGATTTTTGTCTCTAAATTGTTAAATATTTATATTGTCTATATCCATTAGGTATTTCTGTTTCTAATTTGGTGACTTGCGTATGCTGCCCACAGTTGCATGTTTCTTATTATGCAAATGGATGTACTCCATCATCACTCTTGGTCAAAGAAAAGTGTAGTGCAAAGAACACATGAGGCAGGAAATCTGTAGACCTAAGTGTCTGTTGGCCTGAATGGCTAATTAGCTATGAGTGCCAGTTTCCTTATTTGTGAAATAAGGGAATTATAAAGTCTCTTCTAGTCATAAACTCTTTGCTTTCGGAATGGGAACTTCTCACTAGACTGTGCACACTTTAAGGGGCAGGGACTCTGTCTTTTCATCCTCGGTTCCTACCGTAGTGCTTGACATATAGCAGGTGGTCCATAAATATTTGCTGAATAAATAAATGAATAAACAATAAAAAAATTCTACTGGCAGTCCATGATCCTGAGTTTGCTTTAGAGTATATTGTTTAAAAAATTCCAAGTTGGCAGTTTTCTGTTAGCTATTAAGTGGTATTTGTAATGGCCTATCAGAATAAGCATTTGGTAAGTGATTTTTAATTTTCTAAAATCCTAAACATTATTATCTCAACCGATATGAATATGGTGTGCAATTTTGCTATTTTATTATACCATAATTGAGTATAACATGAGTTCACTTCTTCTGAGTTCATTGGGAAAAAAACCCCTGATATGTAAGGTATTAATTATTAGGAAGTGAGAACCCAGTTGTAGATGTTCTTTTTGAAACAGAGACTTCTCTATGATGAGGACTCCATGGGTTACCTTTTCTCTGCATTCTCACTAGCAGTTGTTCTCTCTTGTCTTTTTGATGGTAGTCATTATACAGGTGTGAAGTGGTTTTGCTTTTCACTTCCTTGATGATTAACAATATTGAGCACCTTTTCATATACCTGTTGGCCATTTGCATTTTGTCTTTGGAAAAATGTCTGTTTAGTTCCTCTGCCTAATTTTTCTTTCTTTTTTGCTATTGAGTTGTAGGAGTTTCTGATATATTTTGGACATTAACTTTTTATTAGATGTATGGTTTGCGAATATTTTCTCCCATTCTGTACGTTGCCTTTTCATTTTGTTGATTGTTTATTTTGCTGTGCAGAAGCTGGAAAAGCATGACTCCTCACAGTCTTCATATTTTTATTGAGAATTTGCTTAAAAGACCTTCAGAAAGTATGTAGTTTCTAGATTGAATAGTATTTTATCACTACCTAAGTGACCTAGCCCCAATGTGATAGTGATTTTGACACAAGTTTAACATGGATGTTATTATGTAGTGGCTAAGTGCATACATCCTTCTTTGGACATTATAAGCCTGCTAACACAGTTGTATAATTATTACTTTATGTAGTTGTCTTTCAATCATACAGAAGAAAAAAAAGTTACAAACAAAAATATATTTGTGCTTTTTTTTTTTTTTTAATCCATGTTTTCCTCTTTACCAGAGCTCTTTATTTTCTGTGTAGGTGAATTAATGTCTGTAGTCCTTTCATTTTAACTGAAGGTCTCCATTTAGTATATTTTTATAAAACAAATCTGCTAGTGATGAATTGTCTCTCATTTTTGTATTTGGGAATGTCATAATTGCTTCTTCTGTTTTCCTTCCTCACCTGGTTCACCTTTGATTTTTGCAGGATAGTTTTGCTGGATACAGAATTCTTGTTTGACAGTCTTTTTCTCATCACTTTGGCTATATTAACCCACTGCATTCTGGTCTCCATAGTTTCTCATGAGATGTCACTAGTTAATTTTATGAGAATCTCTTGTACATGAGGAGTTATTTTTCCTGTTGCTTTCAAGATTCTCTTTTTGTCTTTTGACAGTTTGATTATATATGTGTAAGTGTAGATTCTGTTTGGAGTTTGTTGAGTTCTTGAATGTGTAGATTACTGGAAGTTTTCAGCCATCATTTCTTCAGGTATTCTTTCTGCCTCTTTCTTTCTCTCCTTTCTTCTTAAGACTCCCATCATATACACGTTTATAGGCTTGATGGTGTCCTATAGGTTTCAGAGGCTCTGTTTATTTTTCCTAATTATATATTTCTATTTATCATACAGATACTTTATATTGCTTACCTTCAAGTTTGCTTATTCTTTGTTCTGCCAACTCCAATATGCTGCTGAAATTTTTATTTTAGTTATTGTACTTTTCAACTCCAAGATTGCCATATGCTTCTTTCTTCTTCTTGTTTTTAAATTTCTTTTAGAGAGGGAGAGAAAACAAGCATGAACTGGGGAGAGGGACAGAGGGAGGGGAGAGAGAGAGAGAGAGAGAGAGAGAGAGAGAGCAAGCCTCAAGCAGACTCCCTGCTCTGCATAGTGTACAATGTGGGATTCAATCCCATGACCCTAGGATTATGACCTGAGCCCAAACCAAGAGTCAGACACTCAACTGACTGAGCCACCCAGGTACCCTGCCATATGTTTCTTTTTAACAGACTTTATTTTTTGGAGCAGTTTTAAGTTTATAGCAAAATTGAGTAGAAAGTCTAGAGATTTCCCATATATTCCCTATTCCATACATGCATAGCCTACCTCATTATCAATATCCCCCACCAGAGTGGTACATTTGTTATAATTGTTGAACCTATGTTGATATCCAGAATTCATAGTTTACATTAGGGTTCACTCTTGGTATGGTATGTTCTGTGGGTTTGAACAAATGTTTAATGATATGTATCTTCCATTATTGTAGCATACAGAGTAGTTCCACTGCCTTAAAAATCATTTATACTCTGCCGTTTATCCTATACCTCCCCCACCCCCTCCCTGGCCCCTGGAAACTACTGATCCTTTTACTATTTTCATGGTTTTGTCTTTTCCACAATGTCATATAGTTGGAATCATAGAGTATGTAGCCTTTTCAGATTGGCTTCTTGGACTTGGTAATGGACATTTCACGTTCCTCCATCTTTTTCATGGCTTGGTAGCTCATTTCTTTTTAGCACTAAATAATATTCCATTGTCTGGGTGTACTATAGTTTGTGTATCCATTCATCTACTGAAGTACATCTTGGTTGCTTCCGAGTTTTGGCAATTATGAGTAGAGCTGCTGTAAACATTGTGTGCAGGCTTTTTGTAGACATAACTTTCAGTTCTTTTGGGTAAACCCCCAAGAGCACAATTGCTGGATTGTATGGAAAGAGTTTGTGTACTTTTGTAAGAAACCACAAAACTATCATCCAAAGTGGCTCTATCATTTTGTATTCCCACCAGCAGTGAATGAAAATTCCTGTTGCTCTCCATCCTTGCTAGCATCGTGTTCTGGATATTAACCATTCTAATAGGTATGTAGTGGTGACTTATTGCTGTTTAATCTGAGACTCTGCTCTAGCCTTCATATCGTGTTGGTATAGCCTTAAGAGGTGAGAAATTAGAGCCTTTTTTAGCTATTTCCTGGACATGCCCACAGCTCTGCACATGGGCATAGCTAACAGTCTTTTTTCCCCTAGTTCTATTTTTCCTACCCACTTCCATTTATAAAAAACTTGAGAAAATGCAAAGTAATCTATCGTGGTAGATAGTAGGTCAGTGATTGCCTGAGGATGGGAATGGAAACAAGGAAATATTACAAAGGAGTATGAGGTGTCTTTGGAGAATGTAAGTCTTCATCATATTGATTGTCATGATGGTTTCATGGGTGTGTAGTACAAAAAAAGCTCATAAATGCTATGCTTAAAATTTGGGGGAGAACCAAGAAAGCTATATGGGTTTATTAGTGGGTAAAGGGTCTGTAAATGAGGAATTTGTAAAAACCAGCGGATCACAAGCATAGCTGGAGGTCTTGACCTTGAATAGGAAATGGAACAGCTAGTTTGTCTTCTGAAACTCCAGTGAAAGAAGACAGGATAGTGTCAACGTATGTCAGTTTGCTAGGGGGATGATGAGGTAGTTACATTTTTGTGTGCCTCTTTCTTGTGGGTGTGCTGTTAAGCGATGAGCCTTTGAGGTAATTGATGAAGGATATGTGAAAATTTGCTGATCAAAGATAAGATTATAGAAGCATTGTAGTCCATCTAAAGTAGGTGGTGAGTCATGGGACCAGTCTGCAGGATTGTACAGTTCTCTTCATTAGCAGCCCAGTGTAAGAAGGCAGAATTGGATTTTTCTGTTTGACTTGGTAGAACAGAGAGCGTAAGCTGGTTGAGAGTCAAGGGGTGAAGAGGGATGGCTAGATGGAGGAGAATGTAGACAACACCATAAATTAAAGTGTAGATAGAGCTTGTTTCTGCTTTTTTTCTTCTCTATCCCATGATATATATAACTCCTAGTATTTTCTAGTTCATATAGTCTCACATGGGCAAGAGGCTCTTCATGTGGAGAACATTAGGAACATTTCACTCATTACTCCAAAATGGTGGAACTGTTGTCCATAGAATTTCAGAGAGCAGGGTTGGAAGATGAGAAAAGAAGTCAAAGAACTTGCAGCCATGGAATGAACTTGGAAGAATGTGTACAGAATGGGAAGATGTTTAAGAACTACAATGTGTTGGGTGCCTGGGTGACTTGGTCAGGTAAGTGTCTGACTCCAACTCACGTCATGATCTCAGGGCTCGTGGGTTGAAGTCCTGCATCAGTCTCTGTGCTGGCAGCTTAGAACCTGGAGCCTGCTTCAGATTCTGTGTCTCCCTTTCTCTCTGCTCCTCCCCTGCTCATGCTCTCTCTCTCAGAAATAAATAAACATAAAAAATTTTTTAAAAAGAACTAAAATGTGTTATTATTTCAAGTCTCATTTATAAAGAATGCCATATCACATAAAATTTTTTTTTCAATGTTTATATATTTTTGAGAGAGAGAGAGAGATAGAGTGTGAGCAGGGAAGGGACAGAGAGAGAGGGAGACACAGAATTTGAAGTAGGCTCCAGGCTCTGAGCTGTCAGCACAGAGCCTGATGTGGGGCTCAAACTCATGAACTGTGAGATTGTGACCTGAGCCGCAGTCGGATGCTTAACTGACTGAGCCACCCAGGCGTCCCAGCCATATCACATTTAAATTTCATTTGAACCTTATTTGTACTTGTGTATAGTGCTTCCAGTTTATGATATGCCATCACAGGGAGTAATTCTGGGTGATGGACATATCAGGAACATGTGAACATTAACATTTTTAGCCTGAGATTAAAGGGAAGTTCTAATGTAAAGTTTATTACCTTTGTGTCTTATGTAATCATAAGGTTGCTGGATTAGAAATGTGGTGAGTGCCATTAATTCACATCTCATTAATTTGCTTCTTGGTTATGAAATTCAAATATGTTCATTATAAAATTCTCAGACAGGGGGTGTCTGGCTGGTTCAGTCTAAGGAGCATGCAACTCTTGATCTCCAGGTCGTATGTTTGAGCCCTGCATTGGGAGTAGAGATTACTTGAATAAATAGACTTAAAAGAAAGAAAATAAAATTCTCAGACAGTATGGGAAAAGCATGTTGAAAGCATCTATTATGCTAAGTTAGACATACTCACTATTAACATTTTGTGTATAGTCTTCTAGACTTTTTTTCTTTGCAAAAATATAGATTTTTTTTCCCATAAGAGTGGAGATTCCATTAATTTTATATAACATGTAATTCTATCTGGAGTGATACAAAGGTAAATTTCAACTATCAAAATAAATTGGTAGAACATTTACTCATCATACTAGGTTCTGTGGGCTGTAAGAAAGATTTAAAAATCTAACTCCCGAGGGAGTAGCTGGCTGGCTCAGTCAGTAGAGAATGCGACTCTTGATCTTGGGGTTGTGAGTTCGAGCCCCATGTTGGGTGTAGACATTACTTAAAAATAAAATCTTCAGGTGCCTGGGTGGCTCAGCCAGTTAAGGTTTCAATGAGATTTTGGCTCAGATCATGATCTTATGGTTCGTGAGATTGAGTCCTGCGTTGAGTTCAGCACTGACAGCACAGAGTCTGCTTGGGATTCTCTCTCTCCCTCTCTCCCTGCCCCTCTCCCACTTGCATACACATACTCTGTCTCTCTCAAAATAAATAAACATTTTTAAAAATAAATACAGTCTTTAAAAAAAACCCTCATGAGTACTCTTCAAAATATTGAGATGTTCTGAAAGAAAGTGAAGACAGACTTAAAGGAAAATTAGTCAGGGGAAGTAGGGCAGAGGGCATTGGCTGAGGCAGGAAGAGAACTCGAGAAAACCTGACTTCCTGTCAGACTGCTGTCTTTCTGACTGCTGGTTTTCGTTTGCCACTTCCTCATTCATTTCTGTATAGTTTTTTCCAGAGCGTATGTAACCACTGGCACCCCAGCATTGATGCTCTCCTGATGACTGGTAACAGGTGGACTGCCCCTGCCTAGCACAGAGCAGGCATGGTGGAGTGGCAGTTAAAAGACTTGCCACCATTTCTTCACCTCCCTTGCCATGCTGGTGATGTAACCGGCCACTATGTAAACCTCAGTGGAATGCCTGGAACTCTCCCCTGTCATCAAGGAATAAGCTTTTGCTTTCTTAAAAAAAATTTTTTTTAACGTTTATTTATTTTTGAGACAGTGAGAGACAGAGCATGAACAGGGGAGGGGCAGAGAGAGAGGGAGACACAGAATCGGAAGCAGGCTCCGGGCTCCGAGCCATCAGCCCAGAGCCCGACGCGGGGCTCGAACTCACGGACCACGAGATCATGGCCTGAGCTGAAGTCGGACACTTAACTGACTGAGCCACCCAGGCACCCCAAGCTTTTGCTTTCTTAACTTTATGAATTGGAATTGATAAAATGTGTGTTTGCTGGCGATTCCTTGAGAAAAACTTTAACATGTGTATGGGTAAGGCTGCAATTCTTACTAAAATATTTCTTTTCATCAACTTTTTTGTTTTCAAGTTTATCTATTTTTGAGAGAGAGAAAGAAAGCACAAGTGAGGGAGGGGCAGAGAGAGAGGGAGAGAGAGAATTCAACGCAGCCTCACATCACCAGCGTGCAGCCAGGCGTGAGCCTCAAACCCACAAACTGTGAGATCATGACCCGAGCCGAAGTCGGACGCTTAAATGACTGAGCCACCCAGGCCCGCTCTTTTTGTTAAACTTAAAACTATTTAGTTAAGTTTCATATATTGAAAGTCGAGAAATAGCTGCTTATTGTCATTAATATTTTTTAATTATATCATCTCAGGTGCTTTTATGTTGTACAGAATACAGATTTTTTCCTTAAATATATGTCCAGCTTGATAGAAGTATAGATTTGTGCAAATAGATGTGTAATTCAGGTATCTGACCCTTTCTATGAAGGAGACAAAGTCAAAGTATAGTATTAAAAATTTTTTGTGAAAACCACTAAGGGTAGAAAGTTGTTTTGTTTTTTTTTCCCAGTAGATTTTTAACATGATCGTCTGTCATAATAATCTAGAGGCAGGTGAGTGGCTCAGTCAGTGGAGTGTCTGATTCTTGGTTTCAGGTCAGGTTTTGATCTCACGGTTGGTGAGATCCAGCCCTGGGTCGGGCTCTGTGCTGACAGAGCGGAGCCTGCTTGGGATTCTCTCTCTCCTTCTCTGCCCCTTCCCCACTCACACATGCACTCTTTCTCAAATAAGTAAACTGAAAAAAAAAAAAATTAAAAAAAAAAAAAGAGTGAGACAACTACGCACCCCATTACTATTAGTTTTTAAGTTTATCCATTTTGAGAGAGTGAGGGAGGGGCTGAGAGAGGGAGAGAGAGAACCCCAGGCAGGCTCTGCACCACCAGTGAGATGAGATGAACCATGAGATGATGACCTGAGCCGAAGTCGGATGCTTAACCAATGGAGCCACCCAGGTGCTCCCAAAGTGGATTATTTGTGAGAGGCTATACATTTAAGTTTTAAAATGTATTACTGTAGAAAATACGAAATTATAAAATTTAACATAAATTTGGTAATTCTGGATTCAGAATAAGAGATCGACGTAGGAAAACACAGTATTTTAAGACCTAAGCCTTTGGTTTCAGATTGTAAAGTGAGAGAGAATACGGACTTTGGATTCAGGTAGACTTGGAGTCCTGTCTAGACTTCACCATTACTTTTGAACATCTTGGGCAAGTGGCCCTTAGTACAAGGACCCATTTTCTAGATAGCTATAGAAATGAAACCATTTTAATTAATTACATTTAAGTATACTTGGGATTTAAAGATGAAGCTATTTTAACAGGGAATCAGCTTACATCTTGATTTGCTTCTAGGGTTGACGTTTCCAAGGAAGCGGGCCATACAACAGTCCACAGGTTGTCTGGGTTTCTCAGATTCTCTGAGGTTCTTGCTAATGTTCTAGGTCATTCTCAGCTCTACCCTATAACAGGAATATCAGCTAAATTGCACAAAGTATTTTGACAGTGTTTCTTTCCAAATATGTTCAAGAATCTTAAAAGTTCTTAGGAGGGAGGAGTTGCCTTTGGGAGCAGAGAGTCTGACCCTTGTATGCATTTTAGTGGTGCACAATGCACCCAAACTTTTGGGTTAAAATATGTCTAATTTATAATTTTATTTCTGATTCATCCTTCAGACTATTCTGATTTATTTGGATTTGGAATTAAACATCCAATCTCTCTTTTCTTTTTTGGCCTAATAAAAATTATTAATCCTATAAACCAACTGTCAATGTATCTGATTTCTGTGGACCTTAGTTTCTTCATGTCTAAAATGGGATTAATGGTACCTAGTATCACAGAACTGTAGTAAAGATAAATTAAAGCACGTAAGCCTTTTGGTTCATAATCAGTTTCAGTGAAGGTTAGGGTTCCTCCTTTTTCTAAAATTGAATTTGTTAATGTGATAGAAAAGGAAGTTGTTGGTGGCCTTAGCTTAAATCAATAATAATAAGTAGAGGGCCAGTAAATATGCCCTTAAAAATTCAGTTACTTTATTGTGGTCTGTGAATGCTGAATTATATTTACAATATACTTATAGCAGCAGATACAGTTTTGCCTCCCCCCGCCCCCCTCCATTCCTTCCAGTATTTCAGTCAATTAACGGAAATTGATTACGACTCTTTGTAACATAGTGTTGCTTGTTGAGAGAATATAGAACTGGTATTTTGGGGAAGGTGGAAGGCTTTATTTTTAAGCCGGTTGTTTGAAATGCCTTTTGCCTCAGGGAACACTGATAAAAATCATGCCCAGGTTACCAGCCTACCACACCAAAACCTGTTTAGCCTATAGGTAACTGAGTTATAGTACTCTTAGTACTGCAGTACGAGAACTACTTATTGTTTCGGTGGAGAAACATGTTCATAATTAAAATCTTACACGTCAGGCTGTGTCTTGTCATAGTTTTCTAAATGGAAACAGGCTCTTCAGGTCCAAGTCACTGGCCAGGGGTCTGAGGCATTAGAAACTAGAGTAGGGATTGGAGAAGATTAGTCAGAGGTTGTGGAGTTTTACAGCAGCCAGAGGCAAGAATAGAAATTGTGTTATCCAAGCAGTGAGGACTGGGAACAAGGGTTTTGCCTGGGAGGAAAAAAGGAGGGAGGGGATAATGAGGGAGCTAAGGCAGTCCAGGGGACCTGGCAGCTGGTGGGGTTTCGGGTAGTAACCAGGTAAATGAGGAATGGAGGTCCCTGGCCAGTCAGGAGCTGTCTTGAGTCAGTGGAGAGAGCTAGTGAACAGGGTAATCTAAAGTGATAGGCATCAGAAACAGGGGAAAGCCGCAAAGAAGTTAGCATAATTAGGTAAAGGAGTTTAGTTACTTCAGGTACCACTGGATTATCATAATGACATAGTCTCACATTATTCTGTTCCTTTAGCTTTATATCTCTTTTTCTGGTGACATAAGCTGTTCACATTTTTAATATAGGTCTTTGACTTAAATGACAAAAAAAAAAACAACCAATCAGAATGTTGCAAAGTCAAGATAAAGTAGAACTTGAACAGATACAAGCTAGAGTTAATAGACTGTATTTTGAAAGGATGGAGATTATTGTTCAAAAGCAGATAATTCTATTTTATTATAAAGGGCAGCATGTAATGGGAATGAGATAAACTGATAGAACATAAATGTTGCTTTACAAGTTTTTGAGCATACTCAAAGAGCAACTTTGAATAGACTACTTTTCTTAGAAGACATTTGTTTTAATTAATTGGAAATTCTACAGTTTACAGATTTTACTGATATTGTTAGACAATATAGCATTCAGATAGTTGAAAGTAAATTAGCATTTGAAACAAAATAATTGCCAGAGGATTAAAATTTGCCCAAGAACATGCTAGGTATTCTTTATTAAAATTACATCAAGAAAAGGGACACCTGGGTGGCTCAGTCGGTTAAGCATCCAACTCCGGCTCAGGTCATGATCTCACAGTTTGTGGGTTCGAGCCCCGCGTTGGGCTCTGTGCTGACAGCTTAGAGCTTCAAATTCTGTGTCTCCCTCTCTCTCTGCTCCTCCCCGACTCATGCTCTCTTTCCTTCAAAAATAAATAAAAACATTAAAAGAAATTTTAAAAAATTATATCAAGAAAAGAAAAAGATATTTGAAAATCTTACTTGCAGTGTAGTAAGCAACTGAGGTTTGAGTATAAGCTGTTTTATCACTTTTTTTCCTCTATAATTAAGTTCTAATTTAAAAAATAGAAGCTTTTTTTCCTTCCAGATTGTCTGCCTTTCTGATAAGTGTGCATACCACCTTTTATTAAAATGATCTGATTAATAAGCCTAATTTTATTTGTGGTTTTGCTCTTTGGATATTGCTGGCATGGTGTTCACTTTAATTTATTCCCCCTTAGAAAGAATTCTTAAAGTTAGGTATTTTTAATCCAATGGAAAAAGAGGCTAAAAAGTTAAATGAGAACTTAAAAAAAAAGTGAAACATTAATGGCCAATAAATAAAAAGGATACTCAATTATATTGTCAGAGAAATAGGAACTAAAACCACAATAAGATATACTTTTTTGCCTACCAGATTGCCCACAGTATCCAGTATTTGCAATGATTTGGAATACTGGAACTGTAATACAGTGCTAGTGAAATTATAAATTATTACAACACTGGGGAAAACAGTTTTTCTAGTAAAGTTAAGATACACATACCTTGTTGTCCAGTAACTATAGCAGTGTTTCTTAATCCCAGCTGACCTAATTTTCCCTTTATAAGAATTATTCTATAGTTCCCTTTACTACCCTGAACTGAAATTCATAGATGACATAACCTATTTTCATGTGTAATTTAAAAAATGATTATGTTCCTTTATTATAAAAAAAGGCGAAGAAAGTAATTTATAATGAAATAACATATTTACGTCTATTAAGAATCAGGCATTTTTATGATAATATCTAAATGCTAATCAGATCCGAGATGCATACCTAATTGTGGACCATGTATGTAATTGAGTTGTGATACACATGTGGTTTGGGGTAGCTTTGAATTACCATTGTTTTTTGTTTTGTGCTAAATGTATACGGTGGTATCTGTAAATTGCTTAACTTGTGGGCTTCCCAATTCAGTAGGAGATTCTGAAAAGAAATTCTAATTGTTCCCCAGATTCTTACCTTGAATCCAGAATGTAAGTGTGAAGCTTATTTGTATGCTAAATATTTTTATCTCGTCTTCGCTGTTTCATTTCACTTCTCTTTCTCCTATTGCTTCTCCCATTTGTTGTTCCTCTTTTTATTTCTGCCTTACTTCTTAGGTATTTTCCATCTTTTTTTTCTACCATTTGCTAATAGCAGGTCTGTTCCATGACTGTAGCTGTTTGCGATTCCACAAAGACTGTTTGTACTTGTTTTATCTGTTTTTCTTCTTCTTATCTAGGGCTGTCTTCCTATCTGCCCAGTTATGTAAGGTATGTAGGTTCATACTCAAAAACTTCCCAGAAGCATGAGAAAGTCCTTCATTACATAAACAATTGCTCAATTAAGTTATTAATTAATAATTTGAAATGCTTTTTTGAAAACAAAAATTTAACCAGCCATTGGACTTTTTGGAATTGAGATTTTCGTTATTGCGGGGTTTTGTTGTTGTTCATACGTTAGCATTTTAAAGGTATTTTTAGTATAGATTTGCTCTGCCTTCATAATATTTAGGTCAGAGATTGTGTCTGATACATTCCCTTTTGAATCTTTGGAATCTGTTTAGTATAGTGCTTGGAACAAAGTGGGCTCTTAATAAATTATTAAATAAATGCAACAGTTTATTTCCATTTGTTACTTTAACAGTATTAACAGTTGAAGGCTGTGGTGTTTGTTCTGATGTTTTCCCAGTAGTAGATTTTAAACTTTCTGCTTAGGCTAATTATTATTTGAAATATAAAATTAAATTTTGTGGACTGTTTGTATTATCTAAAATTTGGGATCCATTCTTTTTTTTTTTTTTAATATTTACTTATTTATTTTGAGAGAGTGAGAGAGAGCGTAAACAGGGGAGAGGCAGAGAGAGAGAATCCCAAGCAGGCTTCATGCTCTCTGTGGCTCAGGGCTTGATCCCATGACCGTGAGGTCACTACCTGAACCAATATTAAGAGTCCCACGCTTAACCTCCTGAGCCACCCAGGCGCCCTGTGGGATCCATTTTGATTCTCCTTCCCTTATACATGTGTGATTTAGTGGATAAATAATAGAAATAATATTTATATGAATAATTATTCAAATAACTTTGGTTTTTCACAAAATACTTGAGTATCTGTTGGAATCGAGGCATTGTGTAAGTACTGAGGAAAAAGTAGTGAAGAGAAATCTTCCCTTTCCCTCAAAAAGTTTAGTTTTGGAGGAGACGGATAAGAAAACACAGATTTCAGCAATATGTAATCAATGCTATGACAGTTAAACACAGAGTGCAGAAGACCACCTAGCCCATTCTTGGGATTCTGGGAGGACTCCAGAGTGATTTTGTGGTAGTATAAGTCTGAAAGACACATAGGAGCTGGCTGGGTAAAGGAAGAAGGAGGGAGTGGGGAAGAGCATTTGGCCTGAGGAAACAATATGTAGGAAGGCCCAGAAGTGAGACAGAGTGGGCTTGCATGCTCTTAGTTTTCTTTATGAACAACTGTGGAGAAGCATACTGTTTTAATTCTTTTAAGCCTGTCTAGTTAATTAGTATAACATCATTATACAAATTTCTGTTGTGTTAAGCAACTGAAATTTTGGGGTTTATTTTATTTACTGCAGTAACTAGGGTCACCTTCAGTAATGTAGGAATAATAAAGGTAGTATCCAAAGTTGAAACAAAAAATTGGTGTTAAGGATAATTTTTTAAGTAACAGTAGATGAACTAAAATGGATCACCTGAGTATAAGAAGATGGAGAGAGAACATGGAGATGGGAGGTGGTAAGTGAACTGTAGTTCCATCTGAAAATATCAGAAAATCAATAATGTTTAAAGTTGGTAAGTCAATATGGTGATAATAAATACTTAGAAATAGGAAATAATCAAGAGAACCCAAACCAGAAAAAGTTAAAAGTAGTTGAATATAGGGAAGGGGAGGGGTGGATCAGAGGACTGTTTAATTATAGTCTCTGCTATGTTGTTTTGTTTTTGAACACTATAAATATATTATGTTGATGAAAAAATGAAAGAATGGCTAAAATTCAGAAGAGTGATTATACTGTTGTTGGGGAGATATCCTCCATATTGGAGTAACTGGTACAAGTGAAAGCATAAAATGGTGTAGCCACTCTGGTAAAAAAAATTTGGCAGATTCTGATGAATTTATACATATACCTATTGTATGAGCGAGCAGTTCCATTTGTAGGTGTATATATCCAAGAAAAATAACACCTATGAGTGTAGAATACTTGTAAAGAATGTTCCTAACAGCTTTATTCATAATAGCCCCAATCAGAAAATAACTCAAATGTCCATCAATAGGAAAATGAATAAACAGTTTATAGTATATCTATAGAGAAGATTACTACTCAACTGGAAAAAAGAAAACTGATACAGTAACATGGATAAATCTCAGAAATGTTAAGTTGGATAAAAGAAACCAGACGCAAAAGAATACATATGCGTATGATCTCATTTTATGAAATTCAGGAATGATAGAAATATCTATTGTGATAGAAATCGGACTGTGGTTGCTTGGAGTTGGGGGAAGGGTTGAGTGGAAAGGGACTCATGGGAACTTTATAGGGTGATGGAAATATTCTGTCTTGATCTGGTTGATGGTTAAATAGCTGTATATGTTTGTCAGAATTCAAGCCGATCGCTTAAGAGTTATGCATTTTACTGTAAGTAAATCATCCCTCAATAAAATACTAGTAGTCTAAAAAACACAAAATAAAAGCTACAGAGTTTGAGGCATTACAGGAACAAAAGAAGTCTAATATGGTTGGGTCGAGAGGAAGAGTTGGAGGTAGGAATGTTAGTGTTACGCGGGGGCCATCTCGAATGACTTTGTAAATTACTAAGGCTTATCCTAAGAATATCAGGAAGCCATTGAAGGTTTTTAAGAGAGACAGTATTAAGTTCGATTTTAAAACCATCCTTGCCTTCTCAGTGCACTGGAGAGGGGCAAGAATGGACATAGGAAGACTTGTTAAGAAGCTTTTGCTGAAGCCAAAATGAAAGATGATAGTGGTTTGTATTGGAGTGTAATAAAGGGGTTGGAGGAAGCAGACGTTTAGTGATGGGGAATGCAAGAGAAGACAAGGCTGACCACGTTGTTTCTCTCTTGATCAGCTAGGTGGTTGATGGCATGATATACGGAGCAGAAGATGAGAGGTAGGCAAGAGGTGCAGAGGTTAGGGGAAGATGGTGACCTGATTTCACAGATGTGATTGCTTAGTTTTGGGAAAGATACAAAAGATGATATAATAGTAATATAGTTAGAAATATAATAAGACTAAAATTTCCAGGAATTATTACAGTCTAAGTTATTATTTCTTTCTTTCTGCTCAAGCTGTTCATTATCCCTTCTCTTTTCTCTTCAGACATAGATGATTTGCCATTCATAGTCTATACAAAATACAACCACTTAAAAAAATAGATAGTTTATACAAATAGAAAAGAGGAAGTTGGGTGGTTTTATTCAAGAGAATGGTTTTCCAAGTAACTCTCCATATTTAATTAAAAAAAAATTTCGTGTTTATTTTTGAGAGAGAGAGAGAGAGAGAGAGAGAGAGAGAGAGACAGTGTGAGCAGGGGCAGGGGAGGGGCAGAGAGAGAGGGAGACACAGAATTCAAAGCAGGCTCCAGGCTTCACACTGTCAGCACAGAGCCCGACGTGGGGCTTGAACTCATGAACTGTGAGCTCATGACCTGAGCTGAAGTCAGATGCTTAACTGACTGAGCCACCCAGTCGCCCCTCCATATTTAATTTAATAGTCAACCATAGAGTATTGAAGTTATCAGACTCCCTTATGGGAGGGACTGCAAAGAGCCCAGTGCTATTATATTCTTTTCTAAAAATTGAGATATAATTCACATACCATAAAACACATCATTTTAAAGTGCACAGTTCATTGATTTTTAGTATATTCACACAGTTGTGCAACCATCACTCCTGTCTCATTCCAGAACATTTTCATATACCATAAAGAAAACTTGCGCCTCCCAGTGGTAGTCATTTCCCTTCCCCCATTCCTCTCAGCCCCTGGCAACCACTAATCTACTTTCGGTCTTTATGGATTTGCCTGTATTCTTTCTATATTAGCCTATCTCCATTATCATCATAGCTCATCATTCTATAGTCCAGAAATTCTCAAACTTCATGGGCCTACATATGACCTGGAGATCCTATTCAAAGACAGCAATATATGACCTGGTTCTCTCCCTCACTGAGCTTATATGCTGGTCATATGCTGGTTAGGTGAGATAAGACACATTTTTGAGTATAGTAAATGCTACCAGGTTGTGAATGAATACATTCTGAAGGAATGGTAGAGTAAGTGGAGTGAGGCCACTTTGGCCATGGTGTTCTCAAAGTTTCACAGGTAAGAAAGTAGTTAAGATGAACTTTATTTTTTATTTTTTATTTTTTATTAAAAAAAATTTTTTTTTAACATTTTTATTTATTTTTGAGACAGAGAGAGACAGAGCATGAACAGGGGAGGGTCAGAGAGAGGGAGACACAGAATCCGAAACAGGCTCCAGGCTCTGAGCTGTCAGCACAGAGCCCGACGCGGGGCTCAAACTCACGGACCGCGAGATCGTGACCTGAGCCGAAGTCGGCCGCTTAACCGACTGAGCCACCCAGGCGCCCCAAGATGGACTTTAAAGGGTGAGGAGTGTGGGGAGGACAGGAAAGCATTCTAACAGTAAGTGGGGAAATAAGGTAGTCAGTGGAAAGGAGGGGGTGGCAGGGGTCTGGGTGGTCAGTTACTAATTCTGAAAGACTAGTAGAGTAGTAAGTGGAGTGAGGCTACTTTGGACATGGGGTTCTTAAAGTTTCATAGATAATATTAGTATTAGATTATCATTAATCACAACTCAACCAAATGTTTTTTATATCTAAGTTGACTTTTATCATGTGTTTTTATATCCTTCATGAGAAATTGTCTTCTATAACATAATTCTATCTTATATGGTTCTGCCTTTCCTACTTACTTAAAAGTTCATATTGCTTAAACTCAGTATTATATTGTTGACCTGTAATATAGTTATTAATACTTTTCAGATATGCCATGTAGTAATGGCTATCCTTTTCAGCTTGGTATTTTAGGGAAAAAATGGCATCTGATTTAATTTATATCAGAATACCTTGTAGACTTTATGGTTTTATGCTAATACTTTAGCATAAAATATTATTAACCTTTTCATATGTTCCATGTTACTATTTTGTTTTAATTTTTTTTTTAACATTTATTTATTTTTGAGTGAGAGAGACAAAGCACAAGCAGGGGAGGGACAGAGAGAGAGGGAGACAGAGAATCAGAGTCAGGCTCCAGGCTCTGAGCTGTCAGCACAGAGCCCAATGTGGGCTTGAACCCACGAACATATCATGACACTGAAGTTGGATGCTTAACTGATTGAGCCACCCAGGCGCCCCAACCATGTTACTATTTAGAACGTGCAAGTAAATATTTGCTCTATAGCAAAAAGATTGCCATCAGTGGACTTTGTTCCTTCTAAGTCTTTGTTTTAGGGGTCTGAAGAGCGTCATTCTTTGTGGCAAGATATATTTTGGAAGTGTATAGTGCTCTTTCTTTTCCACTTAATTATAAACTGTTTGCTATAAGCAAATATATAGTTCTTTATTAACACAGATAAAATAAACTTAAGCCACTAGTTTAAAACATTCTTCTTGGGGCACCTGGCTGGCTCAGTTGGTTAAGCCTCCGACTCTTGGTTTCATCTCAGGTCATGATCTCATGGTTGGTGGGTTAAAGCCCCCAGTCATGCTCTGCACTGGTGGCGAGGAGCCTGCTCCGGATTTTCTGTCTCCCTCTCTTCCTGCCCGCACCCTCCCCCCTCAAAAATAAACATTAAACCAACAACAACAACAAATTTTTTCTTGATTACCCAATAAAGATAAGATTTAAGGAAAACACCCACTTCAATAGCTTTCATTAGGTAGGGAACATATTCAGGTTTTACCTGTTATGAGTTATTACTTAATCAATTCCCCCAGCACAGTTTTCTTCAGGCTAGAGTTGAAAGAATACTTTACTTTGATTCTGAGGGCTTTCCAAAATTATGAATGGGAATGGCTTTTTAATAGTTTTCCCCTACATCTTTGTCCTTTTCTTCTTTAACTCTTGGAAGAAGGATCTGATTACAGCTGTTTACTCAAAACAGCTGGCATTAATTGCCTTCTCTACTACTCTCCTATTATCTCCTAAAATGTCTCCTACTACCTTCCCTACCATGTACAGAAAGAAAAAGGTATATGAAGCTCTGTTGCAGCATGATTATAATGGTTGCAATGTGAAATATTAGGGTACTCTTCCCACCCCCTTTTCTCTTTACTTTTTCTTTACCTCATTGTTCTTTGAAGCTACTGGTGTTTTAAAATGGTATTAAAATATTGTTCCCATAGCAACACCTTACCAATTTCTTATGGCAAACACTGCGTCTTTCACAAGTTGGGTTGAAAAAGAGAAATGCTTTCAGGAAGAGTTTATTTATAAAATCAAGCCAACAGAACATAACTGTTTATTTTTAAAAAAGCATTTTAAGCAGACTGTAACAGAGGATTTTACACATCGACGTAAAGTGAGCTTCCCAGTGGGTTTCTTGCTTATGTAAAAGTTCAGTTTTGAATTTGTATTAAATTGACATTTGCCCCTCATAATTAGACTTGAACAGCTTAAATAAAAAACGGAAATCCTTCAAAATTCCAGTTAAATAATTTTTAAGTTCTTCTTAATGCAAGACTTGTACCCAGAAGTTTGTCTGCTGCTTATAAGATTGTTTGAGCCAAGAGCAATGCCCATAATACTCTTGTAATGATTTTCCAACCTCTTAGGTGGCATGGTGGATTTTGTTCAGGATCTATACCTCTGATTTCTTTTCTTTTCTTTTTTCTTCTAATTTGTGTGTGTATGTGTCTGCCCATTTGTAAAAGCGATGTCAAGTAATTTTAAGTATTTTTTATTAAAATTTTTTTTAATGTTTATTTATTTTTGAGAGAGAGAGAGAGAAAGAGAGAGAGAGAGAGAGAGACACCAAGTGTGAGCAGGGGAGGGGCAGAAAGATGGAGACACAGAATCTGAAGCAGGCTCCAGGCTCTGAGCTGTCAGCACAGAGCCCGATGCAGGGCTCGCACTCATGAACAGTGAGATCATGACCTGAACTGAAGTCAGACATTTAACTGACTGAGCCACCCAGGTGCCCCTTAAATATTTTTACATTTAAGTTTTATAAATTAGATCATCCATTTTAAGCTGCTTCTTACTATCTGTTGACTTTTGGTGATACTCAGTTTCATCTCAGCATTTAATTCATTATTTTTTGAAGAAGGTTTAGGGAAGACATCGTGTTTATAAAATTATTAAATCCATGTTTTCCTCTTCTGGTTACTTTAGTTTTCTTTTTTTTTTTAAGTTTTTATTTAAATTCCAGTTAGTTGACACACAGTGTATGTTTCATGTATACAGTACAGTGATTCAGCACTTCCGTACATCACCCAGTGCTCATCACAAGTGCCCTCCTTAATCCCTATCCCCTGTTCCCCCCATTCCCCCCACACCTCCCATCTGGTAACCATTAGTTTGTTCTCTGTAATTAAGAGTCTGTTTCTTGGTTTGCCTCCCTCTTTTTTTCCCCTTTGCTCATTTGTTTTGTTTGTTAATTTCCACATATGAGTGAAGTCATATGGTATTTGTCTTTTTCTGACTTACTTAACACTATATTCTCTAATTACTTTAGTTTTCTTGCTGTAAGTTTGGTTTAATTCTTATTAACCGAGAATTTTTGGCGCTTTCAAAATTCCAAAAGCATATGTTCTAGTTTGGCTACCGTTCTCTTTCCATTCTCTTTCTGGAATTTTTGAAAGGTTTGAATCCATAAGAAATCCTTTGAAGCCACCGTAGATTATATTTTTGGAGGTATAGATACATTTATGGAGGTTGTATTTAATGTACTTCAATTACTGGTTCATTGAATAAATTCCATATGTGTAGATATAATAGTGAAAAACAACACTGAGAGTAATAATTCTGTCCTGATGGAGTTTACAGAGTGGATTTCAGCTGGAGACTTACTATTTTGAATACCTTTGTGAATACCCTTTGCCTTTGCTCACTTGGCTCTCTATTCATATCTCTGTATTTCACAGTACCAATTTGGAAGACCCCACTGGCTGATACCTTCTTCATGTCTGTATAATTTAGAATTCTGGGTGATTTCATATATTTTATTTTCTAGCTAGATGTCTATAAATTAGTACTTTCTGATGTTGCACTATAGTTTCAGTCATATTTAATTCAGGCACAGAAACCAAAACTTAATCTTATCTAACTATGTATCTTCTCTGATGCCTTTTTTGTAATAGCTCAAGATGTACCCAACTTGATTACCAAACCTTGTTAATTTTTCTCTCAAAAAGTTTTTCCTCTTTACCTTTCTCATTTTATTTTTACTGCCTTCATCTAAGCCCTCTTTGTGCCTAAACTTTAGCAGCAGAGTATTCTCCCTTCTTGCCTGTCCTGGCCTCAACACAGCCACTGGATTAGTCTTCTTAAACTGTAGATGTGATCGTATCCCTTCCCTACTCCACAGTGTTTCTAGCTGGAACAAGAACCATACGTTGTTAAGATTTGGGGAGGAGGAAGGGATGGGCAACCCAACTTTGTTGTGCCTGAGGATCAGCAGGTCAGTGGTTGGTCATGCTTTTTTTTTTTTAATGTTTGTTTATTTTTGAGAGAGAGTGGGGGGGAGGGGCAGAGAGAGACACAGAATCTGAAGCAGGCTCCAAGCTCCAAGGTGTCAGCACAGAGCCTGAACCGTGAGATGATGATGTGAGCCAAAGTCAGAATCTCAACCAACTGAGCCATAGCCACCCCAGGTTAGTGATGCTTTTCAATCCTCACCAAGTTACGTACTTGTTTTTTTTTTTTTCTTTAAGTTTATTTATTTATTTATTTAGAGAGAGAGGCAGGGAGGGGCAGAAAGAGAGGGAGAGAGAATCGCAAGGAGGCTCTGTGCTGTCAGCGCTGGGTCCATCACGGGGCTCTATCCTGTGAACTGTGAGATCGTGACCTGAGCCCAAATCAAGAGTTGGATGCTTAACCGAGTCACCCAGACACCCCAGTACTTGTTTCTTTGATGTGTGTTTTTTCTTTTCCTCTCTTTATTTCCAGACACTAGAACAGATAGGAATCTTCTGAATAATCGAGCTAGATGGGTTATTTCAGAACCAGTTTCTATTGCCTTGAGTCCGTGATTACACTTTAGTAAGACTTCATTTACTTTTTTGCATTTATAATGGCTAGTTTTTATTATTCTCTTTTAAAACTAGTTTGTGTAGAATGTTTATATATTTTCTAGTCTTTTAGCTTGTGCAGTAAAAGTTCACCATCAATTGTAGACTACATATAGAAGATATATCAGGTGTTGTTGCACTTTGTTAATCATTCTTTCTAAATAGTGGGAAGAGATTATTCTAATTCTCAGAAGGGAAAAGAAATCACAATTTATATAAGCAATTTATCTAGCTTATGACCTGTTCATATAATTTCTGTGGGACTTACTTAAGAGTTGAAGCATAAAATACCTTTAATGTCATTTGTGAAAATCAGGAATGGTTAGTGTAAGTTTTGATTTATTTATTTAAAAATTTTCGTGGTAGACATAATTTTATCACACTTTTCCAGTCTTTTGTAGATAGGAAGACTAACTTTGTTTAGGTTAAAAACATGCAAGTTTAGAAATGAGATTAACTCCCCCTCTCTTCCCTTGAGATAGTTATTCCAGTAAGGATTGTTGCCTAACACCTATTACAAAACTTAGTGGCATAAAACACACTTTTTATTATGCACATAGATACTATGAGTTTGGAACTCCAAAGGGGCACAGTGAGGGTAAGTTTTCTCAGCTCTTCTGATGATGGGGGTTGCAGTTGAAAAAATCTGAAGGTTGGGATCAACTGTTGGGGTCTGGAATACTTTGGATAATTATTTGATAATTTTAAAGTTTGTCACTCTCATATCTGGCATCTGGGCTGGGAGGACTTGAAGAGACGAGGGCCATTGACCAGAGTACATACATGTGGCCTTGCTTCTGTGCAACATGGTGGCCTCAGCATAGGCAAATCAAGCTTAAGTGTCAGTGCGAACAAGAAGAAGGTTGCATTGTTTTGTTTTTGGATAAAGCCTCACAAACTATGCATTTCATATCTGCTGCATTTGGTTGGTTACAAGTGAGGCATAGCTGCATCCATATAGACTTCACCTCTTGCCGGGATGGTGGCAATTTCTAGAGAGCATTTGGTCCCAGAGATACTGTTATGGCCATCTTTGGAAGATACATTCTGCCACAGTAGTCAAGTCCGATATTTGCTAGTATTTTTCATTTCAAATGCATATAAATAAATAATAAAAGTAAATAATAAATAATGAATAAATAAGTAAATAAATAATAAATAAAAGACCAGGAATTCTTTTTTTTTATTATTGATATATTTTATTTTATTTTATTTTTTATTTTTTAAAATTTACATCCAAATTAGTTAGCATATAGTGCAACAATGATTTCAGGAGTAGATGCCTTAGTGCCCCTTACCCATTTAGCCCATCCCGCCTCCCACAACCCCTCCAGTAACCCTCAGTTTGTTCTCCATATTAATGAGTCTCTTCTGTTTTGTCCTCCTCCCTGTTTTTATGTTATTTTTGTTTCCCTTCCCTTATGTTTATCTGTTTTATATCTTAAAGTCCTCATATGAGTGAAGTCATATGATTTTTGTCTTTCTCTGACTAATTTCACTTAGCATAATACCCTCCAGTTCCATCCACGTAGTTGCAAATGGCAAGATTTCATTCTTTTTGATTTCCGAGTAATATTCCATTGTATATGTGTACCACATCTTCTTTATCCATTCATCCATCGATGGACATTTGGGCTCTTTCCATACTTTGGCTATTGTCGATAGTGCTGCTGTAAACATGGGGGTGCATGCGTCCCTTCGAACAGCACACCTGTATCCCATGGATAAATGCCTAGTGGTGCAATTGCTGGGTCGTAGGGTAGTTCTATTTTTAGTTTTTTGAGGAACCTCTGTCCTGTTTTCCAGAGTGGCTGCACCAGCTTGCATTGCCACCAACAATGCAAAAGAGATCCTCTTTCTCTGCATCCTTGCCAACGTCTGTTGTTGCCTGAGTTGTTAATGTTAGCCATTCTGACAGGTGTGAGGTGGTATCTCATTGTGGTTTTGATTTGTATTTCCCTGATGATGAGTGATGTGGAGCATTTTTTCATGTGTCGGTTGGCCATCTGGATGTCTTCTTTGGAGAAGTGTCTGTTCATGTCTTTTGCCCATTTCTTCATTGGATTATTTGTTTTTTTGGGTGTTGAACTTGATAAGTTTTTTATAGATTTTGGATACTAACCTTTTATCTGATATGTCATTTGCAAATATCTTCTCCCATTCTGTCGGTTGCCTTTTAGTTTTGCTGCTTGTTTCCTTCACTGTGCAGAAGGGAGTCCCAGTAGTAGTCCCAGCCCCTTTATTTTGATGAAGTCCCAGTAGTTCATTTTTGCTTTTGTTTCCCTTGCCTCTGGAGACGTGTTGAGTAAGAAGTTGCTGCGGCCAAAATCAAAGAGGATTTTGTCTGCTTTCTCCTCAAGGATTTTGATGGCTTCCTGTCTTACATTGAGGTCTTTCATCCATTTTGGGTTTATTTTTTTTCTATGGTGTAAGAAAGTGAAGACCAGGAATTCTTTACCTGTTTACATGAATGGAGTTTAGGACTTTAGGAATCTGTGAACTGAAGGTTGAAAACATGAAAAAAAAAAAAAAGATTTTAAAAAGTATATTTATTACTTTGATGGTTGTCTTTAAAATTTTTTTTAATGTTTATTTATTTTTGAGAGAGAGAGAGAGAGAGACAGTGTGTGTGAATAGGGGAGAAGGTGAGAGAGAGAGGGAGACAGAATCTGAAGCAGGCTCCAGGCTCTGGGCTGTCAGCATGGAGCCTGACCTAGGGCTGGAACTCATGAACTGCCAGATTATGACCTGAGCTGAAGTAGGCTGCTCAACTGACTAAGCCACCCAGGCTCCCCTGATGATTGTCTTTTTAAAACCCTTTCCCTGCTTCTTAAAGTCAAAATTGCTTAGGTATTTTTTCTTCTTCTCTTACTTTAAACAAGTATAGTGTGGTGGATCATCAGTGTATCCAGTGAGATTATGTTCAGTTTTCATTGTTGCTGCATGTGGAGGCAATGTCAAACAGTGTCCCATTGATAAGAATCAATACAAATTTATCATGCTATCTGTATTAATGCAGAGTCTACATAAAAAAAAAATTGAAAAGACTAGGAAAGGAAAAAAAGAAAAGAAAAAGTAGGACAAAACTTGTGCATCCTTTGATCTTAGTCTAAAGATTGAATGAGCAGAGATACAAAGCCATGCTTTTTCTCTGGCAAGATTCTTGCTAATGGAATCCTGAAGCCAGCAAAGCTGAAGGAGCCTCTAGTCTGCCCAGCCGGAAACATACTGGATAGTGTGAATTCTTTTGACAGGAAGGTGGCTTATTTTGAAAAGTCTTGAACCTTACCTAAATTTGGATTTGCCCCAGCACAAATAAACCTTATCTTACAAAATCTTGGAAGCAAAAGTAGTGATATGATTGGAGAGGCCTTAGTGGTGCTTTCTGAACTCCTGATAGGTTGTAACCGAGAGCCAAACAATGAAGTCTTCTTTCAGATGACATCGTTCTAGAACAGTTGACATATTGTCCTTGTTTTCTCTCAAATCTAGGTTTTAAAGGAATTAGCAGTTATGTCATTTTCTTGCAGCGTGTAACCAAATGAAACTCTGATGTTTCTTAGTAAAGCTCGTTTCTCTTCTCTGTCCTTGAAGAGCATGCTAATTAGCCATCAAGATTCTTGCTTTGTGAACCTATTTTGGAAACTGGAAAGACCATTGAGAGATGAAACAGTGAAAAGTGGCTTGCCATCAAAACTGATGGAATACCTGGTAACACATCTGGTTTTGCTGTTTTGATGAAGGAAGAAGCTCCATAGGTCTCTCTGAATCATTGCTTTTACATTAGCATCAAAGAGTCTGCCAAAGATCATGAAAGAAGTCTTGTCCAGTGTCTTGAAAGTCACACTTTATCCCAGTCAGGGCCTTGAATCACTGCCTTGTCAAGAGCTTCTCTTGAGAGATGGGAGTGGAATATAAGGTTGTTTTCTGTTGCAGAGAAGTTCATTGATTCTCCAAAGAACAAGTTTCAAAGCGTTGCGGAATTCTGATTCCATTTGCTGTTACATAACTTTGTGAATCAGAGTTTTCAGAACACTTGTAGGAATCTACTGGATTGCTAAACCACTCTTTATTCAAGATAAAAAACTAGCACTCTTCTAATTGAAATCGATTTTTGTGTAATTAATTTTAATTTTCTTAAAAATTTTTTTAATGTTTGTTTTCTTTCCTTTTTTAAAATTTTTTACATTTATTTATTTTTGAGAGACAGAGAGAGACAGAGCACAAGTGGGGGAGGGGCAGAGAGAGAGGGAGACACAGAATCCGAAGCAGGCTCCAGGCTCTGAGCTGACAGCACAGAGCCCGACATGGGGCTCAAGCTCACAAACCGTGAGATCATGACGTGAGCCGAAGTCGGACGCTCAACCGACTGAGCCACCTAGGTGCCCCTAATTTTAATTTTCTTTTAAATTTAATATCCTTCCTCATCTAAGCATCCTTTTTAAGTTGGGAGGGTTTACTATGTTTACATTAATGTGCTTATTCATATATCTCAGTTTATTTCTAATTTTTGTGTTTTGTATGGCTCACGCTTTGATTTTTTTCCCCCTTATTTTCTGACTTCTGAAGTATTGGTTGAGTTTTCTTTATTTCTTTCATTTTTCTGAACTTATGGTTTGAAAACCACATCTTTTTTTTTTCTAATTTAGCAATTACTCTAAAATTCATGCATTAAAAACAATTTTTTTAACATCTATTTATTGTTGAGAGACTGAGAGGCAGAGCATGAGTGGGGGAGGTGCAGAGAGAGAGGGAGACACAGAATCCGAAGCAGGCTCCAGGCTCTGAGCTGTCAGCACAGAGCCTGACGTGGGGCTCGAACTCAAGAGCTGTGAGATCATGACCTGAGCTAAAGTCGGATGCTCAACTAACTGAGCCACCCAGGTGCCCCTGCATGCATTTTTAAATGCATATTTGACTTAAATTGTCAAATTCACCCAGTTTCCTCCAAGTGGACTTCCTCCAAGAAGGACTTCAAAACTCTAACTCAGCTCTCTCCCGCCTCCTATATCTGTTATTGTTTTTACTTACCCTGTCTTCCAAACTTTGTACATTTTAAGTTTTCTTTATGTTCAGGATTTATTTAGATTTACTTATATGACTCTTCTTTTTTTTGCATATTCTCCTTATTGAGGTATGTTTTTAGTGGTTCTTTCAGCAAGGGCTTGTTTGACCAATTTTTTTTAGCTTTGGCTGGAAATGTCTATCTTGCCCTCACTTTTAAAATATAATTTAGGTAGATATAGAATTAGAAATCAGTTTTTTCAGCACTTTGAAGATTTCTCCATGGTCGTCTGGCCTTGGTTTGGGCTGATGTCATGTCTGCTATCAGCGTAATGGTTTTGCCTTTCTGGGTCATCCATTTCCTCTCTGGTTTTAAGGTTTTCCCTTTGCCTTTGACATGTCCTGCACACTGCACAACTCTGGGCCCAGGACATTCAGCACGCTCGTTTACTGCTTCCCCAGCCAGGGCACAGCGTTTCTGGTCCTCTTTTCACTGACTTCTCACCGAAGTCCCTCCTGGGCTCTGGGTTCTGCAGAGGCGCTGGTCCCAGTACCCCAGTTTTAGACACCTAAGATGTCATCTTCCCTTTTCCCGTGGGGATTTAGAACCCCAGCTCCTAGGGCCCGTATCCAGGTCTCAGTTCAACATGGGGTGTACAGCAGCTTGTACTTTTGGCTCTGATTCGATTTTTCTCTATGTTCTTGGCTCCTGGGAATCTTCCTTTTTGTCTTTTCAGATTCCCTGTTTAACACGTGTTTAACAGCCTGAAACAAAAAATGAGAGAATCTTGAAAACAGGACATTTATTTCTCCATCTCGGGAGATTTCCAGAGTGCTATTATAAATGTTAGTTGGAGTGTGTAATAGGTCCAAAGCTCTAAATTCTTACTGACTGATTGCTTTACTCAACCAAAAGATTAAAAGTGCTATTTTGATAATAGTTAGCCCTTGTAGACTGATATCTTCCAGCCCCTCCTTCCTGTTTAACCTGAGAAGTCTATCAAAGCCTGCAACCATCCTAAGCATGTTCAAATAATGGCTGGCTAACTCTCCTAGAAAGATTCTTTAATACTTCTTTAAATGAATCTTTGTATAGAAAGACTCTTTGCCGTGATCTAAGGTAGTGGTTCTCAGAGTGTGGTTCCTGAATCCTCAGTGCCAGCATTACCCGGGATTACACAGTATACGTCATTCCCTTGTTCATTAGATATTCTTCTTTGTCATGCTTTTTATTTATTTTAAAAAATGTTACTTTGAGAGAGAGAGAGAGCATGAGCAGGGGAAGGGCAGAGAGATAGAGAGAGGGAGAGAGAGAATCCCAAGCAGGCTCCACACTCAGTGTAGAGTCCTACACAGGGCTCAATGTCATGACTGCAAGATCACAACCCAAGCTGATATCAAGAGTTGGGTACTTAACTTACTGAGCCACCTAGGTGCCCCTGTCATGCTTTTTTTTTTTTTTAATTAATTTATTTATTTTGAGAGAGAGAGAGAGAGAGTGAGCAGGGGAGGGGCAGAGAGAGAGAGAGAGGGAGAGAAAGAGAATCCCAAGCAGGTTTCGCTCTATCAGCACAGAACCCTATACAAGGCTCAATCTCAGGAACCATGAGATCATGACCTGAGCTGAAATCAATAATCAGTTGCTAAACTGACTGAGCCCCCATGGTGCCCCTCCCCTGTCATGTTTTTTAAATTCAAGTTTGATAAAATGTTTGAGCTCATAGGTTTTCCAGTGATGGATACTTTTTATAAATGGATGAAGTATGAATTTTATGACTTGACTTATTTTTTTATACAGAGAGTACTTATTAATTCTCTGGTATAATACCATGTTACACACTCTTATAAAAATGATAACATATGTTGGTTTATCTGTGATTTCCTTATACTTGAGCATCCTTTATTTAAAAAAAGTTCCTTAAAAAAATAAATTTAAAAAGAAGTTCTTAAAAGTTGAGTGTTGGGGCGCCTGGGTGGCTTAGTCAGTTGAACATCCGACTTTTGATTGTGGCTGAGGTCATGATCTCATGGTTTCTGAGTTCAAGTCCTGCATTGGCCTCTGCACTGACAGCTCAGAGCCTGATTGGGATTCTCTGTCTTCCTCTCTCTTTGCGCCCCACCCCCCCCGATCTCAAAAATAAATAAACTTTAAAAAACAACAAAAAAGTTAAATGGTAGATGTGGAATTAAGGAAATGTTTTACATCTGTAAATTAATTATTCTTTTTCATAATCTGCCTATCCGAAAGCTCAGAAAAGTTACAGTATTATTTATGTAACTCTTTTTAATGGTCCCCATGGACTTAAAACACAATTAGCATTGTTGCATTTCCTTCCATAGAGAAAATGTATGCTTTTTAAATAAATATAATATGTTTTTGTTCATGAAGAAGGTCATTGAGTAGTGCCAACTATTTTAGGATACTAAAATAAAAATATTTACAATCCAAAAATACTTTAAGATTATTCTTAGGAAGATGTTCCATTGTTTTTAGTCTATTACTTAATCACATAAAAGTACTGTGAAAAGCAAACTACATGGCATTTCAGGGTTCAGAGATTTGATTGGATCATCTAAATACAGTCTTTGCCAAGGAATTGAACACATGAAATGAATGGTAGCACCATTGTGAAGATTTTCAATACTCATTAGACTTATAATTAATTAAGTACTTTAAATTTTTTTTAATTTTTATTATTTTTTTTAAAGTTTATTTTTGAGAGAGAGAGAGCAGGGGAAGGGCAGAGGAAGAGGGAGAGAGAGAATCCCAGGCAGGCCCTGCACCATTAGTGTGGAAACTGAGATGCAGGGCTCATGAAATGTGAGATCATGACCTAAGCTGAAACCAAGAGTTGGGCCCCTTAACCGACTGAGCCACCCGGGCACCCCTTAATTAAGTAATTTAACAAAGCCCACACCGGTGCCTTGTATATAGGAGTATTCAGAAAATGTTGGCTGAGTTTAGATTAGTTAACCTAATAACATAATGTTGTCTTTTTTTACTTAGTAAGCTAGTCTGAGATATGTTAGATCTTGTGAACTGGTCCTCAGTGCCCCAGAAGGCGTTTGTAAGATGTAAGCTTGGTGAAGGGTGAAGAAAGTATTAAATATTAGAGGAAAGCAGGAAATATCCTACCAAATTATTGATAAAGCCAGTCTGTAGACCTGAAGAATTAAAGAAAAGATAGTTGCTTAATAGATTTAAAAATGAATATTCACCAAAAAAGACAACCTAATTTAAAAATGGACAAAGGATTTGAATAGACATTTCTTCCAGGGAGCTTTTCACATGGCCAATAAGCACATGAATAGATGTTGAACATCATTAGTTATAAGGAAATTAAAAGCCATAATGAGATACTACTTCTTATCCACTAGAATGGCAATAATAATAATAATAATAATAATAATAAAAAGAAAATAACAACTGTTGATGATGATGTGGAGAATTGGGACCTTCATATATTGCTGGTAGAAACCTAAAATAGTGTAGATGCTGTGAAAAAAACATTTTTGTGGTTCCTCAAAAAGTTAAACAGAATTACCATATGACCCAGCAACTCTACTCCTATAGGTAAATACCCAAGAGAACTGAAAACAGGTGTTCCAACAAAAGCTTGTGCACAAATATTTGTAGCAGTACCGTTCATAATAGCCAAAAAAGAGATACAACCCAGATGTCCATCAGCTGATGAGTGGATAAACAAAATGTGGTTTATCCATACAATAGAATGTAATTCAGCCATAAAAAGGAGCAAAGTACTGATGATACTTGCTACAATATGGGTGAACCTTAATAATATATTAAGTGAAAGAAACCAGATACAAAAAGCTACGTATTGTGTGATTGCATTTATAAGAAATGATAAGAATAGATGAATCTGTAGAGACAGAAAGCAGATTAATGGTTGCCAGGGGCTGGGATGAGCAAGGAATGAGGAGTAGTGGCTCAATGGGTATCGGGTTTCTTTTTGAGATGGTGAAAGTTTTCTGGAATTAGTGGTGCTGTTTGTACAACATTATGGTTATATTGGAAGTCACTGAATTTAAACTTGAAACTGGTAAAGTTTATATTCTAGGAATTTTAGCTCAGTAAAAAAAAAAAGAATATTCAGTATGATTGTAATTCTTATCTTCGTGAATATTACCAAAGTAAAAATTTTAAACTCTAAGGAAACTGTATTTCCATGTTTGTTATTTTCTGCTTAGAAAAATCACAAACCATTACGTTAGGTGAAAATATATTTGAAGTCAAATAAGTATTCTTTAGAGCAGGTTTCAGTAAAAGATATATGTGTTTTGGGCCTCATTCAGAGGAGTGTTGCTAGGTAGAATAAAACAGTACAAGGCAGTCTCATGCCAGGCACTGTGCCTCGTATGTTGCTTCTTAACTGGCTGGCCCTCTTTTCAGTCACGGGCAGTATGTCTCAACCTTGTACACTTCCTTGCCATCTTATTCTAGATCTGCTTGACTTCTTACTGTTGTGAGCTTCACACGTGACTTTCTGACAAAACAACAACAACAACAACAAACAAACAAACGAACCCCCCCCCAAAAAAAAAACCCACAAAGCTGTATTCTGCTCAGTTAGCATTCATAGGCTCTCTATTTTTAACCTGTTCCTTCAATGACACTGTTTCCAGCCATTTTAGATAAGCACCTTGTTTATCTTGCTTTCCCACGGTTGTGTTCAGTTACCTAGATCCTTTTATGTTTCGGCATCCTCACGTCTTCGACCTTACCAAAGAAACCTGGACAGCAAAGACCCCAAAGACAGGAACAAGGAGGAAGGGTGAATGAGAGCTAATGAAGCAAAGGCCCTAACTTCTTCTTTAATATTTACTAATTTTTGAGAGAGAGAATGCGAGTGACAGAGAGAGGGAGACAGAGGATCTGAGGTGGGCCTGCACTGACAGCAGAGAGCCTGATGTGGGGGCTTAAACTCACAAACCATAAGATCATGACCTGAACGAAAGTCGGACACTCAACGCGACTATTGCCACCCCGGTGCCCTGCAAGGGCTCTGTCTTCTTTGTGAAGTCTGTCAGAAGAGAAATTGTCCATAGATGTGAGCACTGTGGTTCCATATTTGCCTGCTATTTCAAAAAATCAAACGTCATTTAATGTTTATTATATAGCTTATCTAGTAAATTTATGTTTTTATTCAATGTAGAACATGTAAGCTGTCTTAAGAGTAGTATTTCTTTCCCAAAATATATTCCACAGAATAGTAGTCCCTGGAAATAATACTAGAAGCTCTGCTTTCGAAGGGGGAGCATCCTCTGGTCAAATGTATTTAGAAAAAGCTGCTTATCCCCTCTTGGAGGTCCATAGCATACCTTAGCCTGCTTAGTACTCTGAAATGTAGTAGTCAAGAAACTCATTTGACTCAGCATTTCCAAACTTATTTGAGCCCAGAGCTTTTGGTGGGGAGGGAAGTGACAGCATAGCTATTAATATCTTACATAATAACATCAGTTGGGAAGACACTGTCTTAGAGGATTGTAAATTTGTGCAACTGAGTTTTTTTTTAAAAAGTAGCTATTTTTATGTGTATGCATGTACATATTTTAATTCTAGTTAACATATAGTGTTATATGATTTTTTTTTGTTTTTAATTCCAAAAAGGAGCTACTTTTACCAGCTAGTACCAAAAACTACCTGATGTTCATATGTTCTATTTAATATACATTATATGCATGTAGTTATCCTATAAATTCTCAAGGTAGACCTCATTTTTTTTCCATTTACTTACAAGCGTCAGATTGTTGTCTTTCACTGATTTTCTTGCTCCTTCTTACTTAATCAGATCAAAATATTGTTTTGAAGGGTGACTAAAGTACTTAGAGCATTTTCAGTTTTATTTTTATTTTTTTAAGCGTTTATTAGAGACAGAGTGCAAGCAGGGGTGGGGCAGAGGAGAGAGGGAGACCCAGAATCCAAAGCAGGTTCAGGCTCTGAGCTGTCAGCACAGAGACCGACGTGGGGCTCGAACTCAAGAGCTGTGAGATCATGACCTGAGCAGAAGTCAGATGCCACCCAGGTGCCCCAGTTTTAAATGATAAAGAAATAGCCTCTGTTAAAGCTGTAGTACAAGTATTTGTTGAGCCTAGTATAAAATTTAAGACTTGTATAATTCAAACACCCTTTGAAATCCAAGTCATGTTTTCATTTAGTAAGAATTTTTGTCGAGACAAGCCCTTTCTTAAAGAAGTAATTAGCCTTGGACATAGAAGGTATAATTAATAAGTAAACAATTGCTTTGTTAACTCTTCTCTACAGAAAACAGCTGGCACTCAGCATTTATCCATTATTAACATATAAATATGTAGACACTAATTTTACATATCACAATATATTCCTAAGAAATACATAGTAGGTGTCATTACTTCTCTTTTCATTAGGTGTAATTAGTGTAGGATTTTAGCTTTAAAAGGTTTTAGCCTTTTCATGTACTTGAATTTCTTTTATCTATAAAATGCTTCTCATTACATTGTCTTTCTTGTCTTTGAGAACTTTATAGTTTATAATAGATATCATTAATATTCATAAATAATTTGTGAGTCCTTTTATTACAGACAGGATAAGATTAGATTGTTGTGGCTTGCCCCTTTGTTGTGTTGTGTTTGTTTTTTTTTTTAGGTGCAGTGCTTGAATCTAATGAGGGAAATAAGGCCTATGACAGGCACTGTGGATTGGATTCCTCTTGCATGTTTTAGGGATGTATTATATTTCCATTTAGACCTGCTCTGCCTTTTGACTGATGACCCAGGTTTCTGTTCAGAGTTGTTTCTGTGTGGTTGGCTCCTGATCCCACACAAGCGAGCCACGTCTGGCAGTGATAGAACATGGTGCTTTCAGGGCATCTCCCAGACGAAATAAAGATGACTCCCAGATGAGTTCTTTAAGAACCAGAACAGGTCTTCTCTCACCAAGACAGTCTTGGCACGTCGACAAAGCATCAAGTGGCTTTTTGTTTTTGTTTGAGTTGGCTTTGAGACTAATTTTGTATGCTTAGGAATTAATGTTTTTTCTATTGTATTTGCTTTCTCTAGGCAAGAGCACCTTCTCAAATGGTGTCTTGTACTTTGCATGGTTATATGTGATCTACTAGCTATTCGTCATAGTATTTTCAGTTCTGTACATATTTTGTTGTCTGACTTAGAGTGGGTTTGAGAATGAAATTAGAATTGATACTCTAATCTTTTTTTGTGATGATGAATTCCTAAAGTCAAAATCCTATTTGTTTGGAATAATAACACATGATGATATACAGATATGTATATACATATTTATATATGTATATACACATATGTATGTGTACATATATACACATATGTATATACATATGTATGTGTACATACATACACACATACATATATATACACATATCACATATCATTAGCAAATAGATAATTGCCCATAGGAAGTTTTATCTTTAATGTTGGTTTTGGTCAGATTCGACTCTTGTATGTATATTTTGATGGTATGTAAAAATTTAAAGAGTAATACAGCTTCTTAAAAAAAGCTTTCTAGCATGATTGTGAGTGAGAACTGTGAATTACAATTCTTGTTTTTTAGTCTTTCCTTTTTTATTCTGTAATTACATGTGGACTGGTATTTATTTTTTTACGTAGAAAATTTTTCCTTTCTACTTCAAAGAAATTGCATTGCCATGAATAAAGATCTCATATAAGTCTAGTTGCTGTTTACGTAATAAATTTGTGACAATCTGCTATTTCTTGCTTAATATAGTCTGACACTTTACCAAGGCAGACCTTTCTAGGTTTGTTTGTTCTTTCTCTTTCTTTCTCGGTTTGTTTGTTCTTTCTCTTTCTTTCTCTTCCTTCCTTCCTTCCTTCCTTCCTTCCTTCCTTCCTTCCTCCTTTCCTTTCCTTTCCTTTCCTTTCCTTTCCTTTCCTTTCCTTTCCTTTCCTTTCCTTTCCTTTCTTTCCCGGTTTGTTTGTTCTTTCTCTTTCTTTCTCTTCCTTCTTTCCTTCCTTCCTTCCTTCCTTCCTCCTTTCCTTTCCTTCCCTTTCCTTCCCTTCCCTTCCCTTCCCTTCCCTTCCCTTCCCTTCCCTTCCCTTCCCTTCCCTTCCCTTCCCTTCCCTTCCCTTCCCTTCCCTTCCCTTCTATGTTTATTTATTTCTGAGAGAGAGAGAGCAAGAGAGAGCAAGAGAGAGCGAGAGAGAGAGCATGAGCAGGGGAGGGGCGGAAAGAGAGGGAGAGAGAGAATCCCTCTGTGCTCACAGTGCAGAGCCCCATGCAGGGCTCAATCTCAGGACCATGAGATCATGACCTGAACCCAAATCAGGAGACCGATGCTCAACTGATTCAGCCACCTAGGCACCCCATAGGTACTTATTTCTTAAGTGGATTCTAATTTCTTTTTTAATGTTTATTCATTTTTGAGAGAGACAGAGCATGAGTGGGGGAGGGACAGAGAGAGAGGGAGACATAGAATCCAAAGCAGGCTCCAGGCTCTGAGCTGTCAGTACAAAGCCCATGTGGGGCTTGAACCCATGAACTGTGAGATCATGGCCTGAGCTAAAGTCAGACACTTAACTGATTGAGCCACTCAGGCACCCCTCTTGAGCAGATTCTAAATGGTAAGGTAGAGAGAGATTGTTGAGATATCAAGTTGTTATTTAAAACTGTTGTAATATCTATGAACTTTAAAAGCTTTAATTTCTGAGTCTGTGGTGGTGATTATTTATTATTTTCACCCTCTTACCAATTTCCTTTGGAAACAACCCAAATGGTAGAATTCAGAAAAATTTGTATCACCTTTGGAAAATTAACAAATAGTCTCATTCCCAGTATCCTCCTGTTGAAGACCTTTGGTAGGAAACAGTAAAGGTAAGAGCAGGGTGAGGGTACACGTCAGCCTGCAATTTGCCAGCCGGCACATTCAGTGGAAATTCGCTAAGGGGGTTGGTCAGAAAGACTGTTTCTCCTTTTAAGCCTAGTAACATGTCCAGGCTGGGACCTAGGGCTGGAGACAAAAACGGGAACAGTGAAATCAGTAGGTAAAATCTGTATCCTACCCTGGGCGGGGCTGCAGGAGGGAGCTGACTCTTCAGTGTATATCCTGTGTGCTGTAGTTGTAGGGTCAGAGCAGAAGTCACCGTGGAGTATGGTCCTCAGTAGTTAAGTGACTATAGAGGAGTTTCCTACTGCTACCAGCTTCAGGCTGAAAGGGGAGACTGTGCCCTATTCAGATCTGCATGATCTAGTATGATCTAGGCCAGTGCTGTCCAATAGAACTCTGCAATTAGGGAAATGTCTGTGCTGTCCAGTATGGAAGCCACAGTCACAGAACTTCTGAGCACTTGAAATGGAGCTAAGAACTGAATAGCTACCAAAAGCCTTTAAAAAGGGCTTTCCTTGGGGTGCCTGGGTGGCTCAGTCAGTTAAGTATCCAACTTCAGCTCATCATGAGTTCGACCGCCGTGTCGGGCTCTGGGCTGACAGCTCAGAGCCTGAAGCCTGCTTCAGATTCTGTGTTCCCTTTCTCTTTGCCCTTCCTCTGGTCACACTCTGTCTCTCTCTCTCTCTCAAAAATAAACAAACATTAAGAAACATTTAAAAAAAAAAGGGCTTTCCTCTTTTGGTTATTTTTATCTTCAGAAGTTGATCAGACAAAAGGTATTTATCACAGCATTGTTTATAATATCAAACAGCATATAGAATATTGGAGTAACATAAACGTACTGTTTAAAGCAGTCTATTTCATACTCAGACATTGGATAGTATGCAGCCATTAAAACTGCTTTTGTAGATAGACATTTATGTAGCAAAGTGTTTCCCATATGGTAAGTGAAAAGAGGATGGTTACAAAACCATGTGGTTAGCATGTTGCCATAGTTTTGTGTAAATATTTGAAAGTTGTGTGTGTGTGTGTATGTGTGTGCATACACACGTACATAGATAAATGGATCTGGAATTTAGGCATTAAAAGATTTATCTTAATCCTCATCCTGCCATTTATTAGCTGTGTGACATTGTGTGAGTTACTTAATCTCTCAGCCTCTTCAGGTTTTCCACTGTAAAAGAGGGATTAAAAATAGCCCCTATTTCATTGGGTTATTTTAAAGATTAAATGAAATAATGTGGCTGAATTGCTTAGCTGGGTGACTGTATTATCTGTGATAAGATCATATCAAGCAGCAGCTTTTTCATGGTCATGGTGATTGTTACTGTCATCATATGTAGATGTGCATAGGAGAAAATTTACGAGTCCATAAAAAAATACTAAGAAGTTGTCTTTGGTAGGATTGCAGGTGGTCTGCATTTTCTTCTTTGTGCTTTTCTATGTTTCCTGATTCTGGCATTGCATTTGAACATATAATACGTCCATAGTTTTAAAATGTTTAAAACTTTCTGTGTGCCTAAGTAATTAACATAAGATGATACCAGCTACACAAAAAATGACTCATGGTAAGTGGATGACTTCTAACACAGATTTCATCACTGTTTTTAGAGGTGCACAACTATTTTTGTGGTTATAGAAAATCTGTAAAATTTAGGCCAATGGAAATATAGTAATGTAATTGAAACACATTCCTAAATGCAGAACTCTAGTTTTAATCGCCTTTATATCTGGGAAGACTAAGACAAGTTATGTTTTAACTTGTGTCCTTCATAATCTGGGCAAAAGGGTACATTAATTCTGTTTGGAAATGGTTTTGTTTGTGATTGCTTATTTCTGGGGTTCAAATTCGGTAGCTCTAATGGTGTTGTAGATTGTTGGCAAAGCTATAGATGTCTAGTTAGGGTATTGCTTTGGTGGATAGCCTCGAATTTTGGATTTTCGAAATTTTTTTGGCAGCAGTCTTTTTATATTTCACTTTGCTTCGAACTTACACGATGTGTCAGGTTCTATTTTCGGCTCTGGGGAATGAGATGAGTGAGAAAGGGGGTTCCAGCCCTCAGGTGGCAGTCTGGCCAGGTAGGCAGTTAAACAACTAGAACAATAAGATGTTATAAGTAGTGTGATAGAAGTAGGTGGGCACAGGGTACCAATGAAGAAGTGGTCAGTTCTATTTTGAGGGAGGGTGGGTGGTGGGCAGAGAAAGGTGAAAGGGGACTATCGGGAAAAGACTTTCCCAAGGACAGGATGTGGAGCTGAATCTTAAAGGTGAGTGTCTGAGTATTTGCAGGTTGGGGTCAAGGCCTTTCTGGAAGTGAAGCAGCTGTGGTTTGAGGCAGCAGGCCCCAGAAGGTGCACTGGACAGCCTGAAAGTGGTTTGGTAGGATTGAGGTGGAATACAACCAAGAGGCCAGCCAATGGGAAAGCTGGAGAATCAGGGCAAGGAACTTCAGTGTTGATGCTTTCCAAAATATTTTTAGGATAAGAGAAACTGCTGGCCATTTTTGTTTGTTTGTTTGTTTGATCAGACCTTTTAAAAAGCGCTCACATTTAGGGGCACCTGAATGGCTCAGTCGATTGAGCATCCGACTTCGGCTCAGGTCATGATCTCACGGTTTGTGGGTTCCAGCCCTACACTGGGCTCACTGCTGTCAGCACAGAGCCTGCTTCAGATCCTCCGTCCCCCTCTCGCTCTGCCCCTCCCCTGCTTGCGCACACTCTCTGTCTCTCAAAAATAAATAAGCCTTAAAAAAAAAAGTGCTCACATTTAATAGATTCTACAGATTTAGATTTGAGGTGTTCTGAACCATGGAAGTTTATATGAGATTATGGTCTGGTCTGGTCTTTTCTTTCATAATGTGGATCTTACCATATCACTATATTGACCACTGAAACTGTGTTGTCTGTTTCCTTATTTAAGAATAGCCTTCCTGAAGGATCTTTCTGATCCTTCTTCCTTCTCTACCCCTAGTTCTGCCCCTCTTACCACCCCACCTTTACCAAGCTCTGACTCCCACAAGGTCTTGTTGCCCCTACGATAGGGACACCTTTAAAGTATTTGTGAGAGAGAAGTAAAGGAAGGGAGGAAGCTGGGGAAAAGATGTGGTGTAGTAGCTGGTTTTGCCATGTTCACCTGCTCCTAAGGAGGCTATTCTGTTCTGTATCATAATCCTATGGTGCTTTTTTTTTTTTTCCTACTCATTAAAACAAAATTTCAGATCTTCAACCGATTAGATATTCATTTGGGCTAAATTTAGCAAATAATTCTGGGAAGGGTCATATATGAAGTCTGGGCAGGTATCTACTTTTTCCTTCTTTCCCATGGATTCTTTTCTCTCCATCCTTAAAAAATGTTGAAGACTCTTCTACCATACAAAGCAAAACAGCATAAAACCATCTCCTTGAGCCCTTAGTGCCCTCATTCATAGCCCGGTGTTTTCTCCTCACCATTCACTGTCAAGGGCACCCCAGCTGTCGTTGCAATCTGACTTTGTTTCCACTTTCAGTTTAGTTTAAAAAAAAATACTTTTCTGATGCCCACCCCCTTCCGTCCTTGTTCTCCACGCAGTAAATAACAATGAACAAGACAGGTGTGAGACCTTTCCTTGTGGAATTTAAAGTTTCAGTGGAGAAAACTGTGCTTTCTAAGCTTCCTAAATACCCCCGTTAGAGGCTGACAAATCTAACAGACACTTCCCTCAACACTCGAAATCATTATCTGTTCCCCTTTCCGAGAGGAAGGAAACCCTCTAGTTTTCATACCAGTATCCACTCCTGGGAGAAGAAAGTTTTCTTCTAAGTACACACATTCTGAGTCTGTGTGCGATCCCCTTTTTCTTAAATGTTTCTTTTACAGACTCTTAAGGTTTTTATTTCCTAGAAGTGCTCTCTGCTAATTGCCCTTCTCATCTTTTCATGCAAAATGCTTCTGGGGCAACTCTGTGCTGATGGCTCCACGGTTTTTTTGTTTTTTGTTTTTTGGGGTTTTTTTGGTCTTCAGTTGCTCACACTCTCCTGAGTTCCACATCCACATATCCAAGATTGCTATCGATGTGCCCCACAAACATCTCAAACTCGACAATGTTTGATACTAAAATGAACATTTCTCCCCACCTCAAAGCTATACTATTTTCCTTGTTTCTCATTTGCACCACTGTCTATTCAGTAGCTTGTGCCATCCTGGATCATTTGCCTTTAGCCTATCATATTAATTCTGTCCTGCCCTTTTTTTTATTCACCTTCTTCCTATCCTTATTGCCGTTGTCTGTGTCCAGTAATATCTTCCCTCCCCTGACTCTCTTTTTTATTTAAAAAATTTTTTTTAAATGTTTTTGTTTATTTTTGAGACAGAGAGAGACAGAGCATGAGCAGAGGAGGGGCAGAGAGAGAGGGAGACACAGAATCCGAAGCAGGAGCCTCTGAGCTGTCAGCACAGAGCCCGATGGGGGGCTTGAACTCACAAACCGTGAGATCGCGACCTGAGCTGAAGTCGGATGCTTAACCGACTGAGCCACCCAGGCGCCCCCCTTGACTCTCTTTTTTAGACTTATTGGACTCACTGCTTCCAAAATTAGTTTTGGCTTGTGGTCCCACACTTCTGGGACATATGTGGATTACCAGGATCTATTTAGTCATGGAACCCATGCCCTGAACAACTTTTGGCTTCTAGGTTATATGAGAACTTAAAAATATAACTAAAAGTATTTACTGATATTTACTCATTCATAATATGGAATGACAATATAGTTTACCAAATAGTTAATGTAAGTATATAACTATATGTAACAATATTAGGATAGGTATAAAAAAGGTAAATAATACAGGAAACTGTATGTTAAATTCCAAAAGAGTGGTATGTATAATTGCCAGAGGGATGGAAGAGTGAGAGATCATTAACAGTAAAGCCCTTAATGAGTGGAAAGGAACAAAGGAAGCAAAAAGCTAAGCAAGGATTAGTGGAGGATGGGGCATGGCTGAAAGGGAGAAAAAGATGCAAGTAGTAAAGACACCTGAAATTAGTTTGTGAAATTACAAAAAAATAAGTTTTCTATGGATGCAGTGACTGCGTAATATACACGGTTTGGTTGCCATGTTAGTGAAAACAAGGTCTTTTGGTTTCATTCTCCTGCAGTTCTTGAGTTGCATCTAATTTAGTGACTGAACTATGTTCCTAATCCTGGCTAATAATTTTTTAGTTATCTACCCTGATCAAACAGGTGGTTGGGCAATAGACTGTGTTTGTAATCAGAACAAACACATCCTTTGACACGAAAAAGAACTTCAAAATGCATGACCTCACAAATAATCTGTTGTATATGTATTTGAGCCATGTGGTCTTTTGTCAATATTCTGAAATTCTCAGATAGCCTAGCATTTTTAAGAGGTCTGCTATTTTGGTGATTTCTTTATAGACAAACAATCTTAACCAAACTTCTTTAATTTCATTTTTTAAAAAAATGCTTATTTATTTATTTTGAGAGAGAGAGAGCATGAGCAGGAGAGGGACAGAGAGAGAGGGAAAGAGAGAATCCTGAGCAGGCTCCACACTGTCAGCACAGAGCCCAACACGGAGCTCAGTCCCACGAACCATGAGATCATGACCGGAGCCGAAATGAAAAGTTGATGCTCAACCGACTGAGCCACCCAGGTGACCCAAACTTCTTTAATTTCAACCTTATCAATTTCAGAGATTATTAATATTTATAACTTATAATGTGAGGCTATTCCTAACGTATGTATGTAGATTCATTTTTTAAAAATTTACTCATTTTTTAAAAATTAGCCCATCTTCATGTATATTGTATAGATGTCTTGTTATTAGTAAGACATCTATACAATATACATGAAGACGGGCTTAAAAATGTCTTTTAAGATTTTTCAGAAATTATATTTTTTCTTCATTATCACTTCAACTAATAGTATTTTTTTTCAAGTTGGTCATACTAAGAATTGGCATACAAAAACTCAGTTTAGTATAAAATGATTCTTGGTTTTGAGATGGCAATTATGAGGTCATTAAGATTTTTCCTGATTCAAAATACAGTTCACATACTATCCTAGAGCAGTGGTTTTCAAGCTTTTTTCAACTGTGATCCACTCTTGGTCTGGCTCTCTCTTGCTCGTAACCTATGAGGTGCACTGGTGTTTTCAGTGATTTTCTAGTCTGGTAGTTTAGTTGCAGTGACTTCCCTTGGTGGGTGGGAAATGCTGGTTGCAGCTCACTAAACTGATTCCATAATCTATTAATGGTTATAAGCTGCAAGAGAAAAACAGTGTCTTAGAGTAGGTGCTTACAAAAATTAATTTAAAAAATGCAGAGCCGTATAAGGTAGCAAATTCAAATTATGCATAATTTGTTCCTTCAGGTAACAACTGTTGATATTTCAGAAATGATGAAGACATATATGCATAAGAATTCAAAATATATAGAAAGATTTAAAACAAAAAACTTTAAACCTCTGTCTTCCTTGGCCTAGTCCTTCTGCACAAAAGTAGCTACTATAAATGACTACTTATGGCCTTACCAATGTTTTTTTATGCATATTCCAGCATATGTATATCTTTTAAAAGTACTAAGAGATATTATATATTCTGTTCCATCTTTATTACTTAATATTATGTCTTGATAATCTTTCCACACCAGCAATACAGATTTATCTTATTTCTTACTGCATTCTTTTTCCCCCCTTCTACTACCTTTATTTATTTATTTATTTATTTATTTACTTAATTTTTTAAAATTTATATCCAAATTAGTTAGCATATAGTGCAACAATGATTTCAGGAGTAGATTCCTTAGTGCCCCTTACCCATTTAGCCCATCCCCCTCCCACAACCCCTCCAGTAACCCTCAGTTTGTTCTCCATATTTATGAGTCTCTTATGTTTTGTCCTCCTCCCTGTTTTATATTACTTTTGTTTCCCTTCCCTTATGTTCATCTGTTTCATATCTTAAAGTCCTCATATGAGTGAATTCATATGACTTTTGTCTTTCTCTGACTAATTTCACTTAGCATAATACCCTCCAATTCCATCCACGTAGTTGCAAATGGCAAGATTTCATTCTTTTTGATTTCCGAGTAATATTCCATTGTATATGTGTACCACATCTTCTTTATCCATTCATCCATTGATGGACATTTGGGCTCTTTCCATACTTTGGCTATTGTCGATAGTGCTGCTATAAACATTGGGGTGCATGTGTCCCTTCAAAACAGCACACCTGTATCCCTTGGGTAAATACCTAGTAGTGCAATTGCTGGGTTGTAGGGTAGTTCTATTTTTAGTTTTTTGAGGAATCTCCATACTGTTTTCTAGAGTGGCTGTGCCAGTTTGCATTCCCACTTACTGCATCCTTTTTGATGGCTATATAATATTCCATTGTAGGGATGAATCTTAATTTATTCAGTTTCCTATTGATACCATTTGGACACTGTTAAGCTTTAAAAATTTCCCCAGTCTGATAAATGAAAAATATCTCCATTGCTTCAATTTGCATTCTTCAATTAAGCAAGATAATTATGTTTTCGTATAATTTTTGACTATTTTAGATTGTATTTCTTCTTGTGAAATGTCCATATTCTCTGCCCATTGTTTTATTGAAGCATTTTTTTCTTAATGATTTTTGTAAGCTTTACAAATCAAGCAAATTAGCCTTTTAATGTTAGTGTCTTACAATCTGGTGATGTTTTCCAAGTTTGTTGTAAGCCTTTTGACTTTGTTTAGGATGTATTTTCTGTACAAGGTAGTTTTGTAGTCAAATTTATTGACCTTTTCCCTGTGAATTTTATTTAAAAGGAGATTTCCCTATAGCAGATGTTTGTTTTAAGTGTGACCAGAACTTATGTTGGAGAATAACATTTCAAAGAGGAGAGTCTAGTGAGATGTGAATTTCATATGTATTTTTTCAAGCAGCCTTGAACCAAGACATTTCAAAGTTCCAATATTATTCAAAGAAAGCTTACTTTAAAATTAATGCTGTCCTTTTTGCATATGTGCTCTGCTAAATACAATATTATTATTATTTTTAAAGTTTATTTATTGGGGTCCCTGGGTGGCTCAGTCAGTTACGCGTCCCACTTTGGCTCAGGTCATGATCTCACAGTTCGTGGGTTTGAGGCGTGCGTCGGGCTCTGTGCTGACAGCTCAGAGCCTGGAGCCTGCTTCAGATTCTGTGTCTCCCTCTCTCTTTCCCCCTCCCCCACTCATGCTCTCGCTCTCTCTCGCTCTCTCTCTCTCTCAGAAATAAATAAACATTGGGGCGCCTGGGTGGCTTGGTCGGTTAAGCGTCCGACTTCGGCTCAGGTCATGATCTCACCGTCTGTGAGTTCAAGCCCCGCGTCGGGCTCTGTGCTGACAGCTCAGAGCCTGGAGCCTGCTTCCGATTCTGTGTCTCCCTCTCTCTCTGCCCCTCCCCTGTTCATGCTCTGTCTCTCTCTGTCTCAAAAATAAATAAACGTTAAAAAAAAAAAATTAAAAAAAAAGAAAAGAAATAAATAAACATTAAAAAATAGTTTATTTATTTATTTGGAGAAAGAGCAAAAGAAGTGGGGTAAGGGCAGAGAAAAAGAGGAGAGAAGTCTCATCAGGCTCTGTGCCACAAAACTAAGGGTTTTGATTAGTTATTAATAGGTAAAATACCAATGCCAGCAATTCAACGTATTTCACATCACTAAGCACTGCAGAGCCTGGCGCAGGGCTCCAACTTGTGAACTGCCAGATCATGACTGAGCCAAAGTCAGATGTTTAACCGATTGAGCCACCCAGGTGCCCCTAAACACAGCATTATCGAAAGTTACAGTATTTGGATTTTTTTTCATTATTATAATATCATAATTACTAGTTTTTCCCCCCTCATTGTTTTAACATATTTTCATAAAAGCCACATTAGTCACAATGAAGCTCTTTTAAATGTTAAAGTTAATACTCAGTGGAAATATTTAGGATTTATTAATTCTAGTAGATGTTTAATATAAAGGAGTCATTTATTTCACTGTGGAAACTCACCCCCCTCTGTGTTTGCTTATAATACATACAAAGGTTTTTTAACAGAGTAGGAAGGAAGTTGATTTTCTGTTTAATGGAAACAATACAGTAGACATTTCCTGGATTTGGTCAGATCGTTTAGTAGCTTTACTTATTACTGCTGTTTAAATTCCTGTGAGGTCTTCAGGAGCTATAAATGATTAATTTATTTGAGCCTTGACTTCATTGTGTTTATCTTCTCTAGAAGCATAGTGATGTGAAATACGTTGAGTTACTGGTATTGGTATTTTAGCTATTAATAATTAATCAAAACCCTTAGCTATAAATTGTAAACGTTAGTGCAATTTCTTATAGTTTTATGGGAGGGGTGTCTGACCATTGATAATACCAATAATTCTGAAAAGTAAAACATCCAACATGTATTAAACAAGTTCCTTCAGAGAGCAGACCCCTCTCTCTCTGAAGATCCTTAGCCAGAGGCAGGGGGTGGGAAGGGAGGGTGGAGGTTGGAACTGGGTAGGAGATGACTTTCAGGGCTATTTGGTTGCCTGCTTTTACTAAAGAAAATACAAACCGTATATTTTATTTTATTTATTTTTTAAAGTTTATTTATTTATTTTAAGGTGGGGGGCAGAGAGAGAGAGAGAAAGAGAGAGAATCCCAGGCAAGCTCCATGCTCTTAGTGCAGAGGCTGACATGGGGCTTGATCTCATGAACTGCATGATCATGACCCAAGCTGAAACCAAGAGTCAGATGCTTAACTGACTAAGGCATCCAGGGATCCCTAAACCATATATTTTAGAAGTATCAGTATGGGTTAGGTGTGAACCCAGATAGCACCAGATTTGCACTGAGATAAAAATGAAGTTTATTATGGCCATTTAGGATAAAATTACTACTTTATTTGCTTAATTAATCAAAGGCCAGTTTCAATTTCCAGACTTCTAAATTCCTTATTAGAAATTTTCTTAGTTTTAAAAATAATATTTTTTTCACTGTGGAATACACGTCATTTACCCAATGTATTTGAAACCCAATTCAAACATGTTCTGTTGCTTTCATTTTTGCATTCAACAAAACTTGATGGGATTCTCTCTACTTTGTGCCAGGTTCAGTGCTAGGTGGTTTTATAAATATTCATCTGGGGGAAAAAAAAGCAACATCTCTGTTACATAGTGATAGAAGTCTGCCACAGCAAATTTAGAATAGAATAGGGATTTCATTTGATATTTGCTCCTAAAAGATGAGTAGTGCAGGAGTCCTTAGAACCGGTGTCTCCATGGCATAATGAGAATACTTGTTAGTGCTTTGCCTTGCTGGTTGAGGCTCTGTACTTCTCAGTTCTCTTTCCAACAAGTATACTTCATTAGGAGCACCTTCTGGGACTTTCCAGAGCAGGTTAGGTTTGCTGTATATGCATATTCTGCCCATTCATGATGATGGCATAGGGAATATCCTTAAGGTGAAGGCTACAACATATGGCAATTATGATACTCTCTTTATCAGGGAAAAGCTCACTAGTCCTTAATTTGGGTCCTATCCTATCCACCTGCCTCATTTACAATGCAGTTTTATCTTGAGTCTCAGCTCCCCACCCCCAGTACCCTCACCCCCACCAAAGAGATTATTTTTGGAAAAATAGATTTAGCCTTTGGGGTGGATGGTTTTTTAAAAAAATTTTTTTAACGTTTATTTATATTTGAGACAGAGAGAGAGAGGCAGAGTGCGAATGGGGGGAGGGGCAGAGAGAGAGGGAGACACAGAATTTGAGGTAGGCTCCAGGCTCTTGAGCTGTCAGCACAGAGCCTGACACAGGGCTTGAACTCATGAACAACGAGATCATGGCCTGAGCTGAAGTTGGATGCTTAACCGACTGAGCCACCCTGGTGTCCCTGGGGTGGATAGTTTTGAATGTCCTACTTAGGAGTTTTCACTTTGAAGCCATTTAAGATTTTGGAATGGGAGAGTTAACATCATCAGATTTTTTATTTTAGGAAGATATTCTGATGTCAATACATAGGATGTATTAGAAGAAGAGGTAGGAGATAAGTCATCCCTCATTAATTCAGCCAGCATTTGTTGAACACCTACAATGTGTCTGGCTTGTATAAGACAATGAAAATGTAGAGATGGAAGGCATAGTCATTGCACTCCAGAACCTTACAATCTATTAAGAGAGATAGATAATTAAACTACATCATAATTTTATTTAATTAGTGGTATGTTAACAGAAATATACTGTATGGATGGAAACAGAAGAGACACCCACTTCTGACTAGGAGTTTCAGAGAAGCCTTCTTAAGCAGTGATAAATTACTCCTTTGAAAAAGCAAGTAGGCATTAATCAGACAAAGAGGATAGGGAAGATCTTTCTGGGCAGAGACAGGAGCACGTGTAAATATTAGTTAAAGGTTTCTTTTAATTATTAAGGTGCGAGTTCATGAGTGATATTTACGGGGCAGAGTGTGTAGCACTTGTCCAGCGGCTGAGCACTGACTGATTGTAAGTTATGAGCCTGCCTTGGTGATTAGGAAATATTAGTGTAATTGCAAGGATAGTGGACACACTAAGAGGTCGAGGTGGGCAAACTATGTTCAGTCTTGGATGTGTGGATTTTAAGGTACAATGGGATTTTCATGTGGATGCATATATGCATAGTTGGAATTTGATGTCAGAGTTTAGGAGTGAGATTAGAGCTAGAGATTGAGATTTGGGATTCTCTATAAAAGTAGTAGCTAAACCTCAGACACGTGTAAGATGTCAAGAGAGACTGCAGAATAGAAAAGGGAAAGAGAACTAGAGATAGAATTATGGGGAATAAAACAATACTTTTTTTTTAAAAAGCAAGGGTCTAAATAAGGAGTTTTGATTTTATTTTTTTATTTTGAGAGAGAGAGAGCACGTGGAAGGGGCAGAGAGAGGGAGAGAGAGAAACACAAGCAGGCTTCCCACCATCAGCACGGAGCCTGGTGCGGGGCTTGAAACCCACAAACCGTGAGATCATGACCTGAGCCAAAGTTGGACTCCTAAGCAAGACTGAGCCACCCAGGTGCCTCCTAAATAAGGAGTTTTAAATTAGTTTTCTTCCTTCCTCATTTTATTTCTAGAAGATAAAAAGGATAGATGAGAAGGAAATAAACATTTGTTAGTTTTAACTACTGAAACCCCAAGGCACTAAAACAATGTCCAGAGTGAAAGACAAATTTAGTTTCAATAATTGTGAATGTAGGGAAGATTTTCAGCCAAGAGCATTGAAACATGAAAAGATTTTCTGATTACCCCCTCAAAGAATCAGAAAGCCCTTGAGAATTCTAGTTCTTTAGGTTTTACTTTGTAAACTCTTCATTTTGATTTCCATCTGTTTCATTTTTCATATTTAAACCTTATATATTCAGAGTGCCATTGATTTATAAGAAATGCGTGGTTTTCTCCTATGGACTATGTTACATGAAAGATTAAACACACACACTTTATTTACTTATTTATTTAATTTTTTTTTAAAGTTTATTTATTTTAAGAGAGAGAGCACAAGCAGGGGAGGGGCAGAGAGAGGAAGGAAGAAAAAGGATCATAAGAAGGCTCCGCTCAGTCAGTGCAGAGCCTAACAAGGGGCTCAAACCCATGAACTGTGAGATCATAACCTGAGCCAAAATCAAGAGTTGGGCGCTGAACCGACTGAGCCACCCAGGCACCCCCAAACACTCATACTTTAAAAAGAACATATATGTTATCATAATTGAGGGGATATTTATTTATTTATTTATTTATTTATTTATTTATTAATTACAGACCTCACTTGGTTTCAAAAATCGCTCCGTCGTTAAGGACCTTGTTGTGCTTGAGGTCAGAGAGAAAAGGAAACCAGATTGTTGCAGATTGGAAAGGAAAGTAACTTTCCCATAGCCGTAGTATTATAATAGATTCTACCCAGGGAGAGTTTCAGAAATTTGGTAAGGAAATGCTATAGCATTCCCCATCTCATTACATCTCCCTCTAACAGGTGTCTCTATCTGGAGTGGTCAGTCCCTTTCACTTATATGTAATGACAATAACAGTTACTGTTCATCAAGAACTTCTAGTATTCCAGGCTTTCTGCATATGTTATGTCATGTAGTCCTCATCACATTCTTGTTAATAAGAGTTAATTAATAAGAGTAATAACTATAATTTACCAAGTTCTTAATATGTCCTATGCATTATGTTACATAATGTGCTTGTATTTCATTTAATTCTTACAGAAACTGTGTTTATGTTTCACTGTAGACATTTATCATTCCATGAGGCCCAGAAGGATTTTTAAATCAACTTGCTCTGTGTCATATAGTTAATCAGTCAGGACTCAAATTCAGATCTCAGAATTCTAAAACCTGTACTTTTTGCCTTGTGCCTGCTGCCTCACTGTCACTTCCTCTTTGTGGAAGTGGATCATTGACCTCCCTGAAGCTTATGACTGGTACCTAAGTAGTGTCCCTAAGGTAAAATAAAGCAAGAAAATGTAGGGCCACCTTTAACCAGAGCTGGGTTACTGTTTTATAGACCCCTTTTCAGAGTATGAGTGCCACCTGCTGGAAGGTTATAATGTATCTCTGTGTTTGCAAAGACCAGCTTCCAGAAGGGCTGCTGTCACAGATGTGCGAGTGTCAGATTTCAAAATGCTAATTCTTAGATTTCACTTTAGGAATATTGGGGCATTTTGGAGTTAGGTGAATCCTGTTTGCCATAAAATAAACAGTTTCATTTGTCTTTGTGTGTGTGTGTGTGTGTGTGTGTGTGTGTGTGTGAGAGAGAGAGAGAGAGAGAGAGAGAGAGAGAGAGAGAGAGAGACTTAAAAAAAAATGGTATACTCAGTGCTTCCTAAAGGAAAGCCATGTTCACTATGGGGAAAGAGTGATAGTCAAATGAATCCTGCAGTTACTTTCAACAGATCAAATAAGAATAGAAAATTGAATTTACTTTGAGATAAGTGAGTTATTGAAGTATAAGAGGACCCTTTCCATTCAGATACCCTAAAAGAGGAATCTGGAACCGTGGGGGCATCAGAGACTTGGAGAACAGAAAGAGGGGATAAGAGGGGAAGAAAGATGTGTGGATAAAAATAAAAACTGGGTTCTGTAATTGTTGGTCTAGCCCAAGCCTCCTTGTAGTGAGTCAGGATCCTAAGTAGTACCTTAGAGATAAAAGTTTAGTATTATAACTTTGAATTATTATATGTTTAGAACAGTGAAAACTGGATACTCTTTATAATCACTTATATGCCCTTGAAGGAAGTTCAGATAAAATCTTGGCATGTTTACTGCACATTCTTCATTAGCTCCCTTGAGATCTTTTTAGTTTTCTGCATATCTGTCACAGGAGATGTTATCAATTAGTGTGGGATTGTAACAGGAAAATCGTATTATACTTAACTGTTGTTTAGTTATGATTAAAGCATATCTGTAGTTCCATAATGTCATGTTGAACAAATATTTGTGTGACAAGAGGTTCAACTCCATTGGTAAAATCTGATATTTCCAAGAATTAAGGTAGTAAAAGCACGACCATCTCCTTCTTTCATTGTGTCCCTTTTCAGATCAACTACATAAGAAGCTGTGATAGTTTGATAGTCATCTTATCTTAGCAGGTAGATTTCTGGAGAGAAAGAACTGTCTTTTGCGGGTGTGTGTGTGTGTGTGTGTGCATGTGTGTGAGTTTTTAAATCCCAAGAGTAATGTTCATTATAGAAAACCTGTAAAATAGAAAAATAGAAAGAACTAAAAGTCACACATAATCCCACCATCCAGACATAACTATATTAATGTTTTGATCTATTTCCTATTTTATAAACATTTAATATTTTGCAGCCTTTTTTAAAAATATTTTTTAAATTTTTTTTAAATTTATTTATTTTTGAGAGACAGAGCATGAGCGGGGGGAAGGGCGGAGCGAGAGGAGACACAGAATCTGAAGCAGGCTGCAGGCTCTGAGCAAGCTGTCAGCACAGAGCCTGATGCGGGGCTCGAATCCACAAACTGTGAGATCATGACCTGAGTTGAAGTCGGATGCTCAACCGACTGAGCCACCCAGGCGCTCCTATTTTGCAGCCCTTTTATGTTACATCACGATATTATTGTATAAGTGTTTTCTCATGTATTTAAAAACTTGAGGCATATGCCTATGAGTCAACAATATGTGGATATCCACATAGTTTACTTATCAGTCTTCTTATTATTGGACATTTATATTTACTGTTTTTGTTCATTTGTTTCTTCAGTAAATAGTGGTTGAGAAATTTCCTTCTTTTCATTTGTTTGCTTCCGTAAATAAGGGTAGAGAATACACTCTTGAGTGGCAATTATTTCGGGTCTAGCATTTAGTTAGTAAAGTCACCTTGAGGGTAACCAGTGATTGGATAAATCTTTCCTTTAGTTCCTCGTGTGTGTCCCCCTGTGTCCCTTTTTCCTGTGTACATTTTCTTTAGAATTTTGTAGTGCTTCCCTTTCAGGAAACACCCTCATCATATCCTTTGGCTTTGCAGGTTCTATGCAGGTTAAATATTTCACCCTGAGCTATTAAGAGTCTTGTTTCTGCTCTTTACAGTAAGGCCCCACACTTGTACTTCTGGTAGTGTGGGCGCTGGTGGAGATAACCATTCCTTTTTAAGCCTAAAATAAATGTAGCTTGAGGAAAGTGAGTATCCTTAGAAAAACTATTTGTAGACACAGTCTGTTCAGTTTATTAAAAACAGAATCATTCAAGACACCTTTTGAAACGATAGCAAAGTCTTACAATACTCCAAGCTCTTTACTGGTTTATTTTGTAAAAACTAGGTAAGTTCAGCAGATTTAATTCTTCTGACATTTGACATTTCTTGAGTGCTTACTGTGTGCCGGGAACCATTTTAAGCACTGGGGGTATAAAGCCAGCAAAAACTTTGCCTTCAGGGAGCTTATATGTTAATGGAGAGAGACAGATGATAAACAAGATAAAATAAATAAACAATAGCTAGGTCCACAATTTCTTAAACAAAGCCCCAGGAACAGATGTATTTTAGATTCAAAAATTTTAAAAAGATTTTTGAAAGATAATATGGTATATATATTATGTTATCTAACCCCCAGGGAAGCAGTAATCAAACCTACTTATATTCTTTAGTATAGAAGTATGAACATTCACACTTGGATGAATAAAGACTATAACAGCTTCACGTGAATGCAAGTGAGATATTTCTGCAAAATGAGTATTAAAGGATACTTTTTTAAAAAAAGGTTAAATTATGATGTGATACGGATATTAGAGGAACACATCTTCAAGGTTTTATTTAACTTGTTAAATGAAGGAACCAAGTAGATGGTATAGCCCATTCAAAGGAGAGTCCCTAGGGCTCCTGGGTGGCTCAGTCGGTTAAGTGTCTGACTTCAGCTCAGGTCATGATCTCGCAGTCCGTGAGTTCGAGCCCCACGTCCAGCTCTGTGTTGACAACTCAGAGCCTGGAACCTGCTTCAGATTCTGTGTCTCCCTCTCTCTCTCTCTCTCTCTCTCTCTGCCCCTCCCCTGCTCATGCTCTGTCTGTCTCTCAAAAATAAATAAACATTAAAAAATATATATTAAAAGGAGACTCCTAGAACAGACATATTTATAGATCAGGAAGGTTAAAATGATGTGCAAGTGAGGCAAAACTGGCCTCTTCCATAATAAGAGAGGGAAGTCAATGAACCTCTACTGGACAGGACAATTTGCATGTGTATAGAAGAATTATTCTGCATTTTTATCAGTTAGCTATAATGTACAGAGTTGTAAAACAGCTTCCATAGAATCAGAATCTGATAACCTGAAAGGATGTGTGCCCTTGAGAGTGGATTTATTTTACCATTGAAGTTAAATTTGTTTTTCCTACATGAGTTCCTAGAAAGTTTTTGTTTTTCGTCCTTCCTTCCTTTTTTGTTTTTATTTATTTATTTTTTACATTTATTCATTTTTGAGAGACAGAGAGAGACAGAGCAGAAGCAGGGGAGGGGCAGAGAGAGAGGGAGACACAGAATCTGAAGCAGGCTCCAGGCTCTGAGCTGTCAGCACAGAGCCCGACACGGGGCTCGAACCCACAGACCGCGAGATCATGAGCTGAACCAAAGTCAGACACTTAACCGACTGAACCACCCAGGCAGCCCCCTTCCTATGTTTATGTATTTATTTTGAGAGAGAGAGTGGGCAGGGGAGGGGCAGAGAGAGACGGAGAGAGAATCCCAACCAGGCTCTGCACTTTAAGCACAGAGCCTGATGCAGGGCTCAATCTCACAAACTGTGGCATCATGACCTCAGCCGAAATCAAGTGTCGGATCCTTAACCGACTGAGCCACCCAGGTACCCCAAGCTTTAGGTTTTCCAAGCTCTTTAGAATTATAGATAAGGGATATAGAGGTGTAATATGTTTGGTAGTGATAGTACTTTGCAGAAAAAAAAAAATAAAGGTGGCAAGGGAGGTTATAATTTCAAATAGAAGGCCTGGGAAAGACTCACTGGGGAGGTATATTGCAAATAGAGCTAAAGTCTGAAGTTGTTTACCTGAGTAACTGGAACGATGAAGTTGCTATCAACTGAGCCTGGGGAAGAGCAGTTGAGGTAGAGGGCAGGGTACGTAGAAATCATTACCCTAGTTTTGGCTCGTAGACATTGAAGTAGAGATGTTGATACACATCGCTGGAGTTCAGGGAAGAGGTGTGAGCTAGAGATAAACATCTGGGAGTTCAGGCACGTAGGTGACATTTGAAGCCCTCAAACTAGAGGAGATCACTAAAAACAGGGCTCCTTCTATGTTTCAGGCTGTGTTTAGTCCCTGGAGATATAGGTATAATTTAAAAATTGTCCTCAAGGTTTAAGGAGGGAGGCAGTTGTAAACTGTTAAAGCAATATAAAAATATATGAATATAAATACACATAAAGTGCAGATGATCCCGTGAGGCCAAATCTGAGAGTCATCTTAAACTCACCCTCAAACTTGTTTGTTCAGTGGTCTGACCATGAGACACACACAGAAGAAAGCCAGACTGTGGTACCTTTAGTGTCAGCTGGCTTCTCCATTAACCCCCTGTGCCCAGCAAGTTTCCAGTGATATTAAAGAACCTTACTGGTGACACTTCTGCATGGATTGCAAGGTTCCTCAGTATTTGGCCTTTGCCTTATCTCTTGTTTTACTTCCTTAGACCTGTCCCTGGGGTTGGAGATGATCAGTATTGTATCTTTGAAACACCACTTTGGCTGTCGATTGAAGGACGAATTTGAAGAAAGAACAGAATAGGCATAAGTAACATTAGCTTGCTATTTTCTTTGCGTCATCTGCTTTCACATTGATGTTAGTGACTTATAGAGACCTGTAGGGTAGGAAAGACTCAGCAGATCTGCAGAAATACAAAGTATATATTGCTGTGCTAGAAAATGCAAATTTGGGGATTAAGAAAAAATTTCTACTAAATGCATGCAGTTGAAAACTCTACACTTTTCTCTCCTGTAGGTCATATTAAAAGGAAACCTGTACGGTGGTTTCTCAAAAAATTAAACATAGAATTATGATAGGATCCACCAGTTTTACTCCTGGATATATAAAAGAAAATAAGAGATATTTGTACATCAGTGTTCAAGGCAGCATTATTCATTCATAATAGCCAAAAGGTGGAATCATCCCAGATATCCATGGAATGATGGAAGGGATGAATAGATAAATAAATGTGGTATGTACATACAATGGAATATTATTTAGCCTTTGAAAGGAAAGAAATTCTGACATATGCTATAACATGGATGAGCCCTGGAGACATGTTAAAGAAGCCAGACACAAAAAGACAAATGTTATATGATTCCACTTACATGAGGTACCTAGAATAGTCAAATCATAGAGATAGAAAGTAGAGTTTTTCAGGGGCCATATTGTTTAATGGTACTGAGTTTCAGTTTGAGATGCTAAAAAGTTTTGAAGAAAGGATAGTGGCGATTGTTGCACAACAGTGTGAATATACTTAATGCCATTGAACTGTACAGTGAAAAATGGTTAAAATGATAAGTTTTGTGTTATGTATATTTTACCACAATAAAAAAAAAGAACCTAGAAAGCAAAAGACCTAGAAATACATTGCTGCTGTAAGAAAGATAAAGAAAGATTTCTACATACTAACACTGATGGATTGAGGGATCAATTGAGGGATTTCTGATATTGAGGGATTTCTAAGATAGATTGTGCTAAGAAAAAGTTAAGTGCTATCTTTTGAGTAAATAAGGACAGATTAAAAATAGGTATTCCATTTGCTTTATTTCCATAAAGAAACACTGGAAGGATTAATTAATAAAAGTTGTTAATTCCAGCAGGCAAGAGGGACTAGGGTCACTAGGGGCAGGAGTGGTAATGAGATCTCTTTTAAGTACTTTTGATTTTTGGATTGTATTACCTATTCAAAATAATGTTGAAATATGGGAGTTAAAGTGGCTTCATTGTAGAGGGATCACCAGTTTGTAGTCACAGAAAACATAATTTTTTAGAGATATTGATTAAATATTGCTACATGTGATATCCCCTCCCCCATACAAGTCAGAGCCTAGTTTAGATGCAGAAGTGAGTCTCACTTTCCCTTCCACTGCAGGCAACAAAGATAACGTATTTTGGGTAGAGACATAATAAAGCTAAACTTTCTAAGTTCATCAGTATTGAGAGAAAGAGAGGGTAACAAGGCATTGCACCTGCAGTGAGGCTTCTTACCAGTGTCCAAGCGCTTGAAGGTTGACCATGGCAAGTGGGGTCATTAAATGTATTAACCCACTGAGTCTGGGAGCCTAAAATATTCAAAAGCAGGAAACTGGATATAGCTCTGCATCCCTCCAAAATGCCACTTTCTCTGATTCAGTCATTAATTAGGGGCCTGTTTTGTCTAATATTTGCATCTGAAGCAAGACGCAGGGTTGTTTAACATTTCTTAGGCAGAGGGAACAGATAGCAGCTGATAGCTGAGCACCCATTTAATCGCCCTCCTCTCTCCCTCCCCACCAAGGGAGTAGGACTATTATATCTTCCCCGGATATTTCCTTCCAGCTCCTCCTTCTACCTAGATCCGATAGGAAATACGGATAGAATCCTGAGGCAGACTGTGAAAAGTAGACCGCTGTCTAGGGGCAGCTCAGCCCATCCTAACTCTGTTTCAGGGCATGTGGGTTGAGGGAGAACCCAGGGAGTCATATCTGGGAACCACGCCCAAATTAGAGCTGGTAGAGCACTTTCCAGGAAGGTGGTCAAAGTGCAGGTGAAGAGAAAGAGCTGAAGTACAGAGCCAAAATAAGAGAACTGAAGAACTGGGAAACCTGACGTCAAAAGTAGTGAAGAATTAGGCAGCTGGGAAGTAATTTGTAAAAGTTCCAGAGATGGAGTTCACACGATTTTTACAGAATTCCAGCACAGGCATGCAAGGTATACTTTACTCATTTAAAGTTATTAGAATGGGTAGGCAATTCATCTTTCTCTTGTCTCGTTGATCTGTTTATATGTCTGTCTTGCCCAGTACACTGTAGGAATTGAAGACAAGGACTTCAGCCATAATGGAAAAAGCATGGACTTTGGAATTAGGCAGATCTGTTTAAATCCGAACCTCTTCTCTTTCTAGGTGTTTGATATTAGTCAAGTTATTTTTATTACACTGGACTTCAGGTTCCAGGTACATCATAGGGTAGTTGTAAGAATTAAATGAGAGAAAAACGTGTGTGTGTGTGTGTGTGTGTGTGTATGTAATCATCTTACACACAAAGTATTCAGTAGAAATGTTGCTCCCTCTCCCTTTTTGTATCTGCCACAGAGTTTTATATTTAAAAGACATTCAGGGGCACCTTGGTGGCTCAGTCAGTTGCGTGTCCAACTCTTATTCTGCTTGGGTCAGGATCCCAGGGTTGTGGGATCGAGCCCTGTGTCAGGCTCAGCACTGAGTATGGAGCCTGCTTAGAATTTTCTCTCTCCCTCTGCCCCTGCCCCCGCTCACATGCACACACTGTCTCTCTCAAATAAAATACAAAATAAATAAAAGACTGGGGCACCTGGGTGGCTCAGTTGGTTAAGCGTCCGATTTTGGCTCAGGTCATGATCTCACTGTTCATGAGTTCGAGCCCCATGTCGGGTTCTGAGCTGACAGCTTGGAGCCTGGAGCCTACTTTGGATTCTGTCTCTCCCTTTCTCTCTGCCCCTCCCCCATTCATGCTCTGTCTGTCTCTGTCTCTCAAAACTGAATAAAAGTTAAAAAATAATAAATAAAAATAAATAAAAGACATTCAAAATATCAAATTGAATATGTTTGTGTTAAATCTGAACCCTGGTTAAGGACAGCCTGTGGCAGGCATGTTTATAGGCTTTCATCTTGGACAGATAAAGTTATTGTTGCTAAATATTTTATCAGGCAACTGCCTGTTAAGTGCCAGGTGCTAAGTTTTCACTTGCTGATCCGGTCTATCTTTTTATGATTTCCTTGTTTATCACGGTGCAGCTTCTACTCTGTGCGGGCTTATCCTTTCTCTATTTATAGGACCTCTTCTCCACACCAATTGTTTTTTTTTAATCAGTGGGTATGAGAGATTATCTTATACTCACTGCTTTCGTAAAAAAAAAACCTCAACCACATGCTCTAGTGTAGAGATTGTCAAATATCTTTCCTTCTTTTGTCAAATATTTATTGAGCACATACTGTGTTAGAGTAGATATAGACAGTATTAATATGTGGTTCCTGTCCCCCAACAGTAAAAAAGATAGGCACATTCCAAAATATATTTAATCATTTAGTGATAAGATATTACTTTTGTTTACCATTTTACATATTACTACTTAAAATGATCCCATTTTATTTTATTTATTTTAAAATGTTTATTTACTTATTTTGACAGAGAGATCATGAACATAAGCAGGGGAGGGGCAGAGAGAAAGGGAGAGAGAGAATCCCAAGTAGGTTCTACGCTGCAGGGCTTGATCTCACAACCTTGAGATCATGACTTGAGCTGAAATCAAGGGTCAGGTGCTCAAACTGAACCACCCAGGCGACCCAAAGTGATCCCACTTAGAAACATACACATACACATAGAAAAAGAATTGAAGGATATGCACCAAGGTGTTGACAGAACTTATCTCTGAGTAGGGGTATTTTTTTTTTTAAATGTTTGTCTATTTGTTTTGAGAGAGAGAGCACACACAAGTAGGAAGGGGCAGAGAGAGGAGAGAGAATCTCAAGCAGGCTCTACACTGTCAGCACAAAGCCCGATGTGGGGCTTGAACCCAGGAACCGTGAGATCATGACCTGAGCCAAAATCAAGAGTCGGACAACCAGCTGAGCTTCCCAGGCGCCCCATTAGGGTTTTTTTTTCCCTTTTATTTTGCTTAAATTTTCAAAGATTTCACTTTCAACTTATAGAAAGTTCATCATTCCCCCCTCCTTGCTAGCAGGAGAGTGACCCCTCTTCTTTCTCTTGCATTCAGCTTTTGCGAGAATTGAAGCACCCTAATGTGATCGCATTGCAGAAGGTGTTCCTTTCTCACAGTGACAGGAAGGTGTGGCTGCTCTTTGATTATGCAGAACATGATTTGTGGGTAAGTTTAAATTCACTTTATTTTTAGGACTCTTTTCATCTAGGTATGGAGAAACAAATGTATGCACTGCGTATTACTAATGCACGTAAAACAAAACTTGCTCTGTTGACCAGAGTTCAAAATAAATATAATAAATGCAAATGCAATATAAAAAAATAAAAAAATAAATGCAAATGCAGATTTAAAAGAATTTGAGCAATGAACATTATCATGTTATTATACTGAGAAGATAGTATTTGTAATATTCAGAAATTTTACTTCAGAAAGTGTTAATGTGTATGAAACTGTAATTTTATGCAAGTAATTAATGGCAGTTTACTGATATGTGTAGTGAAAATGGCTTTCTTTTGTGGTACACACTGTAGTTCAAGTTTCACCAGTTATATACTTGTGAATAATTTCCCTAAGTTAAGGTCAGTCTCTTGCAACATTTTGGCATTTAAAACCGACTCCACAAAATCGAGGTACATACATGGTTTTACAAATATTAGCCCCAAATTCCAATTCTAAAGTTTTTAAGTTGGGAATCAAGATGCTTAAACATTTTATCCAAGGAGTTGCTGAAAGTAAAAAAAAAAATCAAACTTGGCAGGAAGTTCAAATTTTGGGTAATTAAATTCTGACTTAACATAGTGCGGTTTGTCATCTACATAAAGTCACACATCTGTTTAGGAATAACTTTGACAGACTTCTCGGTCTTTAAGGAGCTTTCAGAGTTTATGCTATTACAGCATATTGATAACAGTGTCCAGTGAATTTTTCTCCATTCTTTTCATGGATATTCATAAAAATGATGTTTTCCCCATTTCTCCGGGTCCTTTGTGGGTTTGGATCCAAGAGTTACTTGATAATGTACGTACTTCACCTTGAACATCAGTGGTATGATGAAAGGACATGCAGTGCATTGGACTGATCGGGTCCTGTAGAACCATGTCGTTTGTAACATGATGGCCCTTAGCCATGTGTGCCTAGTGAGCACCTGAAGTGCAGCTGGTCTAAATTGAGATGTACTGTAAATATAAAATACACACGGACTTTTGAAGACTTAGTATGAAAAAAAAAAATCTCATTAATATTTTTTATTTTGATTCTATGTTGAAATGATAATATTTTGAATAAACTGGGTTAATTAAAATATACTACATTAATTTTACCTGTTTCTTTTTTTTTTTTTTTCTTTTGCTGTGGCTATAAAATGTTGAAAGTTATATATGTGTAGCTCCTATTATATATTTTCTGGATACTGCCCCTCCATATAAACCCTAATTTTCTATTATTTCCTTAAATAAAGTACATGTTGTTAAACAGCTTATGAAAAAGCAAGAAAGCTCTGTTAATAGGTTAAAATTTTTCTATGCCATTTGGCCATTTTTAAGTTAGTGGAGCATTATTGACAGCTTTACCAGTGTTGTTCAATAGGGGTTTACATGACCTTTATTTTTTAAAAAATTTTTTTTAATGTTTTTATTTATTTTTGGGACAGAGAGAGACAGAGCATAAGCAGGGGAGGGGCAGAGAGAGAGGAAGACACAGAATCTGAAGCAGGCTCCAGGCTCTGAGCTGTCAGCACAGAGCCTGATGTGGGGCTCGAACTCACGGACTGTGAGATCATGACCTGAGCCAAAGTTGGTCGCTCAACGGACTGAGCCACCCAGGCGCCCCTACATGACCTTTAATACCCATCATGTTGTGTTTTGCACAGGGGTGAGGCAAAGATGGAGGTGGAGGTTTGGGGGACAGGTAGCATATCTTCCCTATCAAAATGATGTTATCATAACCTACAAAATAACATGTGGTCATAAAAATTTTAATATAGTGATCCAGTTGTATTTATTTCAATGAGGTTGAATTCCATCTTTTTCTCTCCTTCCTCCTTTCTAGTGATTTCCTATTTAATATTAACTACTAGGAATATATCCTAATTTCATCCTATCCCAAAAGAAGGTGGACTTTTGCAATAATTCAAATGTACACATAGTCAGTGACATTATACAGATTTACTAAGTGCTAACTTTTTATACAGTAGTAAAGATTTAAGGGCATGTAGCTGGCTTGGTTGGTAGAGCATGTAACTCTTGATCTCAGGGTCATGAGTTTGAGCCCCATGTGTGGCATGGAGTTTACTTAAAATAAAATATTTTTAAAAATATAGTAAAGAATTATAGAGTTTTTTTTTCTTCTCTTTTAATCTTTCATTCTGTCAGTAGAGAATACAACTAATACTATTTTCTTTTCAAAAAAAATACTAGTACTGTTTTTATGCAGTCTTTTAAGTATCAGTGCTTTTTACCTTTTGGTTCTATTTAATGAAAATCTTACTGGTTTCAGTAAATCTAGTTATTATACCCACAATAACATTGTCACATTCACCCCCAGTATAGGTCCCTTATCATTCAAATTATTTTTCTTTGTGTCATTATTGGCCTTTAATAAGTAATTTTTAAATGTAGAGAATTTATTGTAGACTTGATTGTGTTTTATTGATACAAATATTAGCAGAGACTATGTTATAATAGTATGTTTTATTTTTTTTAATTTTTAGCACATTATTAAGTTTCACCGTGCATCAAAAGCAAATAAAAAGCCCATGCAGTTGCCAAGATCTATGGTCAAATCATTACTTTACCAGATTCTTGATGGTATCCATTACCTCCATGCAAATTGGGTGCTTCACAGAGATCTGGTAAGTATGTTTCTTTTAAATTGATCAATATGGTTTTTTTGACCTCTTTTTAAAAATACCTTTTCTTCTTGGTACAATTATTATGAACATTGATTATAGAAAATTTTGAAAATACATAAAACCAAAAAAGAAGGAAATAAAAATCACCCATAAGCCTACGCTTAAAAGAGTACCATTATTAACATTTGGTATATGTTCTTTCATTATATTTATGCATAGCTATAAAATGTCTGTGTGGTTTTCAATGCATAATTGGTATAATCTTAATGGAATAGTCACATGTAAAATAAGTACCTTTCAGTCCATTTTGTGCTTCACATTATTGCTCATTTTCAGTAAAAATATTAATAATTAAAGATTGAGTTCTTATTGTTTTTTTCCCTTAAGAGCTAAACGGAAATAATGACCCTGCATCCAGTAAATAGAATGTTGTCAGTATTATCAATAAAGGTTGTTATCAGTATTATGAACAAATCAAATGTTTGGTTTTACCTTTTTTTCAGTACACATGTAACAAACATTTGTTAATGTCAGATTCTATGCCAGTTATCTTTGCATTGTTGTTATTTTAGTTTATGTTGATGAGATTTTTTTTTGTTTATTTGTAAGAAAATATGGGTACTGAATAGTTGTAATAATCATGAGTTTAAAATTGGAAGTTTTGTTCCTAACTCTCCTTGAAAAAATGGTTTCAAGATCATTATTTCTTAGGCTTTTGGAGATTCTAGGGATATGGTAGGGATGAATCTAGGTCAACTCAGTTTTACTAATTGAGGAAAAGTATTTATTATAGAAAGGAATGAATACACAAGAAGATCTAGTTAGTACCTGTGGCTACATTGTCAGGCCTTGTCATCTGACTTGACCGTCTCTTGCTGTGGCATTGAACATAAATTGGAGCCAAATGCCAGTGACCACAAAGATGGGTTTACCATTTCAACAGATGTATTTCACCTCATAATTTTGAACTGTAAAGTTCTCACAGACTTCCACCTATCCACTTTACTATTAACCATGAATCAGCACATTTTTCTGTGGTTACATGAGGTTGTTCTAGATCAAACCCTCTCCTTCATTAATTTTTTATGTAATTAACATAAGCTATGTGAGTTATTTTTGAGGTCATGATCATGTTTGAATCATTGATCAAAATCTTTTATTGAAGACTGACTAATTTCAACTCTTCTCTTTTTTTTCACAACACTGTGTATTTTATTCTCAATAGCATAGATTCACACATTTTATTTCTGATGTTGTCGCCTGAGTGTCCACTGGGACTAAAACTCAGGATGACTAGGACCTGGTTTTCTCTTTGTTGGCTTGCTGCTGCTTTAATGTCTATATTAGTTACGGCATCACCCTTTTCTCAGCCTAGAAAGTTCTTTTACCCCTTGCAAACCCTTGCACTGTACATCTAGGCCTTGCCTGGTCTTGTCAGTTTCATCTCTAAACTCTCTCTTCCATCTGTCTATTTCCATCTCTAGTGCCTCATAGGAATGAGTTCAGGCCTTTATTATCTCTTTCTTGCGGTATGGTACTAGCCTCTTAACTTGTCTCCTTGCAAACAATCTCTTTCCCTTCCATCCACTGTAGACCTTCTGGATAATTACACAGCTCCTGATCAAGAACTTTGAAATAGTTCCTCATTGCTTACAGACTAAAGCTCTAGTTCCTTATTGGGCTTTCAAGGTCATAACAGATATAGCTCCAACTGTCTTTAGAATTTTTCTTTATCCCAATCCTGTAATCTTTCACTTACACTATACCATTAAACTATTGATTGTCCCCTGTGTCATCCTGAGATTTCCTGCCTCAATGACCTTTATTTATTACCCCATCTGTACATATTCAAATACTACCTGTCGGTGAGGACTTGCACAAAAGTTAAAACTTATCCTCGTATCCGTTCCTACTTGGAAATAATATCTCCTTCTCTCTTTTTTTTTTTTTAATGTTTATTTATTTTTGAGAGCGTGAGAGACAGAGTGTGAATTGGGCAAGGGCAGAGAGAGAGAGGGAGGCACAGAATCCAAAGCAGCCTCCAAGCTCTGGACACAGGACCCGACGTGGGGCTTGAACTCACAAACTGTGAGATCATGACCTGAGGTGAAGTCGGACGCTTAACCGACTGAGCCACCCAGGCGCCCCAATAATCTCTCCTTGTTGGTTGCCGTTGTACTTCTTTACTTCTCTTATGGCACTTATCTGTTAGTATTATAGTGGCTGTCTTAGATCATCTTCTAGACCATACACTTCTTGAGAGAGCAGGGTCTATGAATCCTTTTGGCACACTAGCAGTACTCGAGTACACAACAGATACTGAGTAAATATTTCCTCAGTGAATTAATATGAGTAAGAATAGATTCTTACAGTATGCTTCTGGATCCAGTAACATATTTATACTTCAACACACTGTCCTCAATAAACATTTATTATTACCTTGTGTGTTTAAAGCAAGGATATATGGGGACAGTACACATACGATTGCATTAAAGACCTTCTCCGGAGTTTACTCTCAGAGAAGAAACGCGACATACGCATAAAGTTATGCTGTAAGATAGATGAGAAAGATGGTGATCATGGCTACGTGATAGGCACAGATTAAATGCTACTCAAGCTTAGAAGAGGTTATGAGGAGGGGATGAGGGAAAGTTTCAAGAGAGCTGCCACTTGAGCTAGATGTTGAAGTAGGAATCTACCCTGTGAGAGCCTACTCAGTTCTTTTCGCTGATCATGAGTACTGATAGCTGGACCACATTGTCATGGTTTTGCCAAAGTATTTTCAGGAGTAGAAGATTTAAACTGTATGTTTACTTGAGATAGATTCTCTAGTAAGTATAGAAATACAAAGCATATCACATATGAATGTGGTGTTTAAAGCATGATGGGGACATGCAAAAAATTATTTTTTGTGCAATAGAGTTGCAGTTTCAGTCGGTGAGTGGTTTTTCTTAATGCTTCGTTTCCCATTGACATAAGAAATTGGGCTTTACACTATTTGTTAGTCACAATTATTTCAGAGTATATACCATCTCTGCAAGATCCAGAGTTAAAGGTGTTAGAGTAAATGTAAATTTGCAATGTAATAATATAACCCCCCAACTTTAAAAACTAGATAAAAAAATCAGTGTTTTGGACTTTACAAAAGAAACATTATATCATCAAAGAAGATTGGGGTTTTTCATTGTGATTGATTATATATCTGTAATAGTAGTTAGCTATATCATATGGATCCTAAAATTTACCAGAAGTAGAGAATTTAAACAAAGTCACTAAAAATATTACTTACATTGAGGAATTGCTTTAAAAAGAAAGGAGAAGAGAAGCTAAATATATTTATCTTGGCTGAGACAATGAAGTAGAGACATAAGTCTATAAATATTTGGAACTTGTAAACACCAAGGGAAAAAAGATGTATTTTAATTTTATAGCAGGATATAGCTAAGAGTAAGAAGATGAAATATAGGATGACTCACTTTTATGAGATTACTGTTCGGGTAGGTTGGAAGGATGCCAAGATAAATAGTTGATCCTGTTTTCAAAATTATGAGCTCCTGGGGAGTAAGGATCATATCTTACTAATTTTTGTATTCCTAATGTTGGCATATTGTTTGTGCTCATAAGTTACTTGAATTTCAGCAAAGCATCTGGCAATTGCACGTTATTCTTTAGCAAAGAGAAATAGTGGCTAAATGGTAGTATTGTTAAGTAGATTTACAGCCTCTTGGTTACGAGTTTTGCTACTGGATCAGTGGCATAAACTGAACTGTGCGTTAAACCATCTCTTCATCACTTTATCATATCTCAGTACCTAAAACATGATAAATGCTAGGTCTTTATCAAATGAAAGATCTGAGTAAATGCTCTAGGGCCCTGACCTGCTTTGACTTTTAAAAAATATTTGTGGTGGTTCCAAACCAAAACTCTAACTTTAGTTTTGAATGGTAATTATTGTTCATAATAGTGGGTGAATTTGTACTCTTTTGAAGTCTATGAGCACGGATAACTATATCTTTTGCAAACATAGTGCATGGAAATTTAGTTGAGGGAGAAAATAATTTTGTAGCCAGTAATCTTTTGGGTTTTGTTATTAGTTACCATCTACTGCACTTTTGGATTGTCAAAAAATCACTTCTGACACAGACCTAAAGACTTATTTATTCTATTAGAGGTCAGTAGTAGTAGTAGTAGTAGTAGTAGTAGTAGTAGTAGTAGTAATAATAATAATAATAAACTTGCCAATTCTTAGAGTCAAATGTAATTCAGCTGGTTAAAGGAAATGATGTAATAGATATTCTAGCTATAGAGAAATGTGTAATATATGACCCTGGATACTTTGTCATACTAACTAATGAAGAGCTATTTTAGTTTTGTTTTATTTTTTTCCTCATGATACCTGCTCATTCAGGCAGAATACTTGATTTTTTAAAAAAATTATTTTAATGCTTATTTTTCAGAGAGAGCGAGCGCGCGCGCAAGTGAGCACGTGTGGGGGAGGGGCAGAGAGAGAGAGAGGGAGACACAGGATCCGAAGCAGGCTCCAGGCTCTGAGCTATCAGCACAGAGCCCTACGGGGCGGGGAGCTCGAACTCGTGACCGCAAGATCATGATCTGAGCTGAAGTCGGACACTTAACCGACTGAGCCACCCAAACACCCCCAGAATACTTGATTTTTAACAGCATTCTGGGTTGTCTATGACATGTTGGCTATGTATGTTGTAAGTCTGTATTAGTTACCTATTGTCGTTTGACAATTTGCCCCAAAACTCAGTGGCTTTCAAGATGTTTAAATATTTATCATCTCATAGGTTCTATGGGTCAGGAATCTAGGCGTGGCTTATCTGGATCCTGTTTTACAGTCTCCTTAAAAGACTGCAGTCACCTGGAGTCTTGACTGTGAAGCATCTGCTTCCTTATTCAGTCACGTGGTTGTTAGAAGGCTTCATTTTCTCCTGAGCTGATCGGTGGGAGGTGAAAGCTTTCCTTGGTTCTTTGCCACCTCAGCTTCTCCACAGACCATCTTACAACATGGCAGTTTTCTTCACCAGAGTGAGCAAACAAGAAGGTGGAGAGTGTGTGTTAGCAAGATGGAAGTCGCAGTCTTCTGTTAGTGAATCATGGAAGTGACATCCCATCACCAGAGGTCACTTTTCCAGCCCACACTCACAGGAAGTAATTACACAAGGGTGTGTTTACTGGGGGCGGGGATATTGGAAACCATGTCCGAAGCTGCCTACCACCAAGTTTAAGAGACTTTAAAATGGATCCTATTATTGTCCTATTTAGTAGAAATATAAAAGAAAAATACAAGTCCCTCCTTTCCATATTAAAAAGTTGCTTGAGTGGCAAGAGGATAGTTCTGGTTCTAAAGAGCTAAAAAAAATATTATAATGTACCAATTATCCCTTCCCTTTTGCAAACATTCTTTAGTGATTTATTTCCAGAATTTGGCATATGTTCCTTGCATTTCCTCTCCTCTCCTGTGCCCTCCATTCCTTCTACACCCACTATTGAACTACAAGTTTAATCTTCTTAAATCTAGAGGGTGTGTTCAACTGAGATCCAGGATTTTTCACTTTGAACCTATCTAGAGATCCCATCTTTGTTAAACTGTCTGAGGCCTACGCTTATCACTACTACTTTCTATTCTCTTTTTCTCGCATTTGTGTCAAACAGGGAAAAATGCAAAGAAAAATTTAAGTTTCCCACGGTCACTAGTGCTGCCGAGTTGTAACAAGTAGCTGACGAGAAATGTTATAGTTCATCAGCTAAGAGAGAGCATTCGAAGACTCTTTAGGAATGTCATGTATGAAAGTCCAATGTACAAAACTCACAGATGGCCTCTTTTCTACTCAGCTGGGGAAGAAGTACTGTACTGTTAATCTTTGTGAAAGTTTGATGAAATTAAGTGCTTTGCGGTTGGAGAATGGTCTAGAAATACCTGTGTGCAGCTCTTCATACCTTGTCCGACAGGGAGATACATTAAGTCTTTAATTTTGTGTATACTAAAGAGGGCCTGACAAGGTGAATGTGCCACACTGCAAAGACACCCTTAAAATCTGACTGGAGCCATCATGCTGGCAGTTTGAAGAATTTTAGTACTGTTTTAGAGTTTAGCCTCGCTTAGTTCTTACGAAATGGGAGCTTGGAGATCTTAAACTTAAAAAACATATATACATTTCTAGGAAAGCTAATCTTGATCCGTAAGCCTCAGTTTACTCATTTATAAAATTGAAATAATGATAGGGACTTTGTACAGTTGTTCATCTCCTAGTCTTAGCTCCAGAGTTCCTGAATTCCTCCTAATTTCCATTCTGTAGAAGCTTCTGTACATTATTCTGGATCCCACCAGCAATCCAGAGATGCCCATTCTTTCAACTGCCTTTCCCAGGATTCCTTTATTTTTTTAATTTTATTTTGAAAAAATTTTCAAATGTTTATTTTTGAGAGAGAGAGAGAAACAGAGTTGGGGAGGGGCAGAGAGAGAAGGAGACACAGAAGCTGAAGCAGGCTCCATGCTATTAGCACAGAGCCTGATGCCAGGCTCAGACTCACGAACTGTGAGATCATGACCTGAGCCGAGGTCGGATGCTCAACTGACTGAGCCACCCAGGTGTCCCGCTCTCCTTCCCCGCCCCGCCACCACAGTTCCTTTAGCCTACAACTCTAGCCCTTTCTGCTTTACAAAGTAGAGCCCTGTTTATTATTTTTTATTTGATTTATTAAATTAACATTCTAATTAAAGAATTATGGCAGAAAGTGGCATTTATTTTAATATGACTTAATCATTATAATTTCTTTTAGAATTCAGAGCTAACAACGAAAAAGGAAAATATGGCTTGGTTATTTTCTAACTTGCAATTTCAGGTGACTTTGGACAATTACAGATCTTGTCATGCTGAAGAATTACACTGGGGTTGCTGCTGGTGACCTTTGGTTCCTTACTAGTTCCTTAGAGCTGGGCCCTTGAGAGTCTCTGGCCCAGCAGTTCGTGTCTCCAGCCTGAAGGCCTTTGATGGTAGTGATGTCATCCCTGTGCAGGGACTCCTGTTCTGCCAGTACACAGGGCCTTGTGACGATCAGGTGAGATAGTGTTTCTCAAGGTGCTCTAGATACTGTGACATATACCTGTGTCACAGGTGGGCTGTGATTTTTTTGGCATGACAGGTTTTCCGCCATCCACACCCACAGCCCAGTCATGGGAGTGTTCTGCAGAATACACGTCTGTCCATTTGAGTTGAAGTGTAATGTCCTATCTGTTCCGTAGACAGGTGATACACACTAAGAATTACACTTCTAAGAGGGCCAACTTCAAAGGGGATGAGTCTTCTTAAGGTTCAGCTCAGGGACAGGGCTCTTTTGATGATCCTTGTCAGACAAACACAGTACCGTAGCCTGTACTGACAAACCCACATATCTAGAAGGTGGTTTGCCAAACTAACTTCAAAGTCACTAAGAGGTGATAGTCCAGATACATTCCACAGTGGCAGGAATAGCAGGAGCTGGTTAAGAATCAAGGGCTACAGACAGGACCCCCAGCACTTTGAGGCCTGTGTTTAAAACTGAAGAACCATTTCAGGCATACTATTTTATTAAATTACTATTATTGAGGTAGAATTTGCATATAACAAGATGTACCCATTTTAGTTACAAATTGATCAGTTTGGACAAATGTATATATATACCAGGGTGATCACTACCACAGGCATCCTGTGTGACTGGCACCGTAGGATGATTCAGGATCTCTTATTGAAAGTGATGGTGTCTTCATCAAGAAGGGATCTTATATGCATGAACTGATTATTTCTTTGGGAGATTGCATATGGTGATTATTTTGGGTGGTAAGATTCTCGACTAAGCATTCATCTAAGTAGAAGCCTTCTGGAGGTGAGGGCCATAAATCAATTAAGTGTTGTGCATTTTCCAGGTCCACTTTTGTTCTCATAACCCTGGCCTGCAGTGCATTTCTTAGAGACTTGAGTTCTAATCCTGGGTCTGCCACTGTCCAGGGACAGTGAGCTTGGTTAAGGTTGTAGGTCTTTCCCCTTGATGTCTTCATGAGTGATGCAAGAGGGCTCAGTTTCATAATTTCTACCTCTGACATCCTTTTTTTTTTGGACAAAAGTTCTCACATATTTATTACTGAACCAACCTACTGGTGCAAAAGCATAGTAACAGAGAACGATCATTTTCCTGGATGAAACATGTCTATTGTTCAGATAGGCGTGATGTTTACAGAGTGAGAGGATGTGAGCACGTGACCTTCATGCAGCAGAAACACAGGTGCAATCCCATATAGACCCAGGTTGGTTCTTCTCTCATGTGTCCTTTTGGAGCTGCACCTGATTTTCTCATCAGTTTTCACCTGCAGGCACTGGGGAATGGGACAATTCTGCTTTTGATTCTGAAAGTCTTGTGAGAAGACTTGGCCAGGAAAAGTCATCTGCACCCATAACCGTGGTGGAGAAAAGGAGAAAGGAGCTCTACCTCTGACATTCTTAATTTGTCATGATAATAAGACTGAATTATTTGATTTGAATATGAATGTCACAAATGTAAATCGAAAACTACTTTCTACTAGCATTGCTTCTCTGAGGACGGATTGTACTCATTAATGAGTAAGATAGAATCTGAATGTCTGTGCAGCACTCGTGCTGGCATTGCCATCAGTGTGGGATTTATCTTGATTATACTCTTAGTGACCTTGCAGTTAGTTAGGTAAATAGCCTTCTAGATACCTGTGTTTGTCTTGCATTAAGCTTTTTATAATGGCTGCTTTTTATTGGTTCTTGTTCGAGAAAAGAAAACCTTATCTCTGCTGTTCAGGCCTATAACCACTCCTAAAAGGCTGGAACAAAGAAGTGTATTGTTAACTGTTGTTTGGTGCTGGGGTGGCAGGCATTGTTTATTATGAACACCCAGGTTTGATTAACATAGATTATTCAGATTGACCTACTCCAGAACCCCCTAGACCATTTTAAGGTAACATGAAATGAATCACAGCATTTAATATTATAGTCTACTCCTGAATTACAGATAGCTTACACCTAGTTGTAGATACGTAATTTTGAACTGAGAAAGGCATTTTTGCTTAGAAACAGTTACGTTCTCTGAATACAAAGGCCTGTTCAACCCACAATATAGCTATAAAGTGTGACACTTATAGAACTCTGAAACCTAGTTGTCATTTTAACTACATTATTATTTATAACAGGATTTCTGTGAAGGAAGTGCTGGTTTACAGAGTTAAGAATATTTGCTGTACAAACATTTTGACCTCCTAATATGTACCGGGCGCCATGTTGGGCACTGGGTATACACGGATAAATAAAATACAATCCCTTCCCTCAGTGAATGCATGGTGGAGAAGATACACAAACGGATCAGCATAAAACAGAAAGGTTTTGAAAAGACATTATGAGGTGCGGTCAGGGATTGGCTGTGCATAAAGTACTGAGAGCACAGGAGGAGAGCACCTGACCAGTTGGGATGGGGGCCGTCTTTGAGGACTCACGCTGAGCTGAATCTAAAGGATGAGTAGATATTTAGAAGATGAAGGGGGCATTCCAGGCAGAGGAGACAGCTTAAATAAGGGCATGGGATAAGAAACTGCAAGCACGTTGGTATCACCGAAGCAAAGCAAGAAATGGTGAAAGAAGCAGAAGAGAAAAGTAGGGACCCAATCACGGTTAATCTTCACCGGCATGTTTTGAAGCATGGACTTTTCTTGTGGTCAGTTGTAGCTGAGCCGGTCAGGTTTCTGCTTAGGATAGACCACTCACACCGGGGTACGGAGAGTGGGTCGGAGGGTGCAGGGATGGCAGCTTTATCAGGCTATTGTAATCAGCGGGTTGAGAAATGATGAAGGCCTGGCTGAGGTAATCAAGTTAGGAGGGGAAATAGTCGACAAATATTTAGGAAGTAAGATAATCAGATCTGAGGATTAGATAGATTTGAGGGATAAAGGACAGGGTGTTCCGACTTCTGCTTTTGTTGATTGAGAAGAGAATACCAGAAAAACAGGAAAAATTCAGCTTGAACACGTGAAGTTTGAGAGGATTGTGGAGAAGGCCAGCGTACCGTTTGACGTAACCCTAAGCCATATAGAAGTTTGGAGATGTATGGTTATGGATTCCAGAGTCATTAGCATATGGGTGGTTGCTGAAACTCCAGAATAAACCAAAGTCAGATTTTTTAAAAACCTGTTCTATCCACAAGCAGAATGTTCCTATGAAATCTTTTGGAAGCTGAAATGGAGGAAAGTGAAGTACTAACCACTGATTAACATGGAAAATTTTTTGAGCATTCCCAGACCCCCAAAATAACCTCTCTTAGGCTTTTCTGATGCCTTAGGACACATCTCGCTAACAGATGCACAAAATAAATCCAGAGAAAGAACAGATGTTCCTAGTTGAAAGCTATGGCAGGCTGATGCTGAGTGTGGTCTTGGGGAAGGAGCCCGGTGGGGGCCGTCTCCCCGCTCGGGGCGTGCTGGCTCTGTGAGGGCTGCTGCAAAGCAAATGCTAAATGCTGTTTTCACTTTTCACCTTTTTTCCTAAAAGCAAAAATCCTCTTCATGTATCTTTCAGTTAGAAAGAAATAGGTATTAATGCAGAATTTTTGTAAAAGTAAAGTGGTATAACTGAACTTTTGAAAAGCAGGGGATACCGTATTCAGAAGTGAGCTTGGCATATTTTGGGGAAGGTACTGACTCTAGTTTCTTGCAACTTCATTCATGCATTCATTTGTATTTTTATTTTTTCCTTAAGATTTTATTTTTTAGGTAATCTCCACACCCAATGTGGAGCTCAAACTCGCAGCCCCACGGTCAAGAGTCACATGCTCCACCCACTGAGCCAGCCATGCACCCCACAGTTTCTTTTAAAATTGAAAACTTTCCAAAAAAAAATTGAAAACTTTCAGGGCACCTGGGTGTCTCAGTTGGTTAAGCGCTGACTTCGGCTCAGGTCACCATCTCGCAGTTCATGGGTTTGAGCCCCGTGTTGGGCTCTGTGCTGACAGCTCAGAGCCTGAAGCCTGATTTGGATTCTGTGTCTCCCTCTCTCTCTGCCCCTCCCCTGCTCACGCTCTGTCTCTGTCTCTCAAAACTAAATAAATGTTAAAAAAAAATTTTTTTTTAATTGAAAACTTGCCTACCAAAAGACCATGAGTACTAACCACTGACAATTTTTATTCACTCATCCAATAAATGTTTATTAAATGTTAAGTCCCTGGATTTCAGCAGATACAAAAAGCAGTGACAGAAATATCCTCCCTGCCCTTTGGGAGGTTCCAGTCATAATGATCAGATTCTTCATATTTGTAAACCCTCTGCTATCAATGAGGTTACTTTAAGGGGTAAACAGTGATGATAAACTGATTCTGTTAGCAAATGACTGTTGTGTTTGCTAAATGATAAAAAAAACAACAACATATTTATCTCCCCCTTAGTTCGCTGCTTGATTTGTTACGACACAGAATCTTTTTTGTTCAAGGTGAACAATGGAGAACAGAATAAAGAAAGGCACAGACACTGATGGTTTTCTCCTGGAATGTACCTTTGTATCAGATGTGAGGAGAGTTGTGTGCTACTACATTTAAATAAAAGAATAGTTGTAGCCATCAATACTAGGTTAGCCCTATTCATTGTTTAAAAACTAGTCTGATTGATGTTCTGATTGGTTTTGTCCCTATTATTCAGGGTTGTAGACAGTTGTGTTTGTCTTTTCCTCTCTTTATTGGTGCTGATAAGAGTCATCTTGTGGCTTCATATTTTTGTCCCAAATGTCCTGGGGTGGGGAGCACAAAGCAAATGTAGTAGGGTACTTGTGTATCTTTAGGCCATTCTATTTATGAGGTGCCAATTAACTAAAATTAAATTTAACCCTGTGGAAAAAAAGTGATTCTATAGGAGGAAAAAGCAAATCTGAAGTACATGTAAAGCGTCATGAATGTAAATTCAAGAATTAATAACTAAATCCTGCTAAAATGCAGGTATTTCAAGAATAGTTTTTAAGTAATCATATTGCTTATCACATGATTTCCCTGACTTTGGCCTTTAAAATGCAATTTAACTAAAATGAACCCTGCGGCCTTGATGTGTCTATCTGATTTTATTGCTGATAACTTAAATGCGAAGCATCCAACTCCTGCCATTTCTGCGGTTTCTATGGTAACTAAAGTGTGCAAACCCAGCAGTATCACTTTCTTTCACAGCTGGCGTTTTGTGTTCGCAGTAAGAGGAGTTTTAGTAAAGCATAGTCTGTGTTAATTGGGATGTAAGTAGGTCAGAACGACTTTGGTATCCTCTCCTCGTTCTTTTTGGTGTGTGTGGGTGTAGGTGCATGTGCGTGAGCTGCAGTTCCCTTTATATTTTTTTAAAGGGTATACACTCACTTAGGTCAATCACTATTAAAGTTAATCTTTTGAAAATTAAGCATAATATCTGGAAAAATGACTTGATTTGGAATCTTGAAGATTAGATGGAGTTCTGAGACTTGCCCCAGCCCTGTGGGCCCTGGAGAATTCCTGTTATGAAAAAGGAAATGATTGATATGAAAATGCTTTGAATATTTAAATCCTTTTTATTGGTGGTCATGACATTTATTTTGTTGTTATCATTGTTCTTTTGAACCATCAAATATCTTATGACCTGAACGTGTATTTACTTATTCTTAACATTTATTTACTTGTTACGTGTAATCCCAGTTAAGGGGTGTGTATATTTTTTAAATGTTTATTTATTTTGAGAGTGGGGGAAGGGCAGAGAGAGAAAGAGAATCTCAAGCAGGCTCCACACTCAGCCCAGAGCCTGACGTGGGGCTCAGTCCCACGACCCTGAGATTGTGACCGGAACCCAAATCAAGAGTCGGATGCTTCACTGACTGAGCCACCCAGGTGCCCCAAGGTGTGCATTTAAAAATAACATCCTGTGCAATTCTAGATCGTCACCTGACTACAGGAGCCCTTCTCTGTGGATACTGCCCAAACTCTGCATTCCTTTCTCAGACTGTATGAAAGAGCTTATAGCCACTGCTCCCCACTGTACATGGGGACCCCACAGTTAGAGATTCCATAGGCTTCAAGTATCCTCTATAAAAGGTATTTTTGGGCACCTAGGCGGCTAAGTCGGTTAAGTGCCCTTACTCTTGGTTTCGGCTCAGGTCATGATCTCAGGGTCGCGGGCTCAAGCTCCAAGTGTGGCTGAGGGTGGAGTCTGCTTGAGATTCTCTCTCTCTCTCTCTCTCTCTCTCTCTCTCTCTCTCTCTCTCTCTCTGTGTCTCCGCCCCTCCTGTGCGTGCTTTCTCTCTTTCTCTCTCAAAATAAATAAATAAACTTTAAAAAAAAAGATATTTCTACAAACTTCAGTACCAGTTAGAATCCCTGTTTCTCTCTCTCTGTATCCTCATTCCACTGTGGAAGGGGTCGTTGAAAGCTATTCTCTGTTTCTACACAGCATGACTGCAGGAACTTCTAATGAGAGTTAGCTAACAGTGATCTAAGACCAGCTTCCTGCTCTTCTGCCATTCAAATGCTCATCATCTATTTTCATTTCTTACGTGAATCAACTTTGCTCCCGTATCACATACTGTGTGTTTTTATCTTACAGCTTTATTTTGGAAGGATTTAAGCTCAAAATGTAAGATTACAAATAATGTAGCAGAAGATATATAAGATGCTTGATTTGATAATTCTAAGATTTTTTTAAACGTTTTATTAATTTAAGTGATCCCTATATCCAATGTGGGGTTCATACTCATGACCCCAAGATCAAGAGTCGCATGCCCTTCTGATTGAGCCAGCCAGGTACCCCAAGAATTGTTATATCCCAGAGAGTCTGTTCTCCCTAAGGCCTTCCAAAGTATACTCTAATTCTGCCTTTACCTTCTTCCCACTTATTTGGGTGTCTTTCCCTGTGTCTGTCTTCTGTAAATGCCAGGAAGTTGCCTTTTTTTTTATCTTTCATTCTATTGCACCTGAAGACCACCTCTTCCTTTTTAAGCTCTCTTAGCTTCTAGAACCCTATGCTGTTTTCTCACCTTGGTTCCTCCTTCATAGGTTTTTCCCTGGGCTCTTTTTCCTCTAAACACCCTTTATTCCTCTCAGCATTATTCATTTTTATTAAAAAATGCCATTTCTTTAATTAGAAACAATACCAAAAAATATAAAATCAAACATTATAAAAATATATAATGTAGAAAATGATAATCTCTCCATATTCTGTTCTCAGAGATTTAGCAAAATGCCAAAATCCACATTGTACAACCTGTAAAAATTATGGGTAAGATAAAGTAATATAAAATGATGCCAATTCTAGTCATGTAAAACCATCATTCTGTATGATTGACAACGCCGCCCATCTTCACCTTACCTCTCCACTGCTTCTCCTACACTAACTCTCCTGTCATGTTGACTCCAGCTGCATTGACCTCTTTGCTTTTTCTCCAGTTAGCCAGCCTGCTAGCTCACCAAGGTTTCTTCTCACTGCTATACGCCATGGCTTTGCCCTTGTGCAGATCTTCTGGGGGCCCTCGCCTACTCTCAGAGTGCAGGCCAGACAGTGCTCAAGAACTTCTCCAAGTCTGGTACACAAGTGACTTGTGCCCAAAGCAGAAGCATTGGGAACAGCAGGCCGGACTTCTGTTTGGTTTCCTTGTCTCTAGAATCATCAGTGCCTTATCATTCTGTCCTTCCTGATGCCCATTGTTCTCCCTCACAAGTCTCCAGTTCTCCAGGCAAGCGCCTGTCTCCGGCCTTTCCAGCTTCTCTTTCTCTTTGCCTACACTGCCCTTCCCTTATATTCCAGCAGCTTATTACGCTACTTTCTTCAGGTCTTATCCCAAGTGTTACCTTCTCAAGGAGACATTCTCTGAGCAATTTAAATAGCGCTTATTACTGTTGAAAATGACACCCTCCCAGCAGTGCATATCCTCATTCTTTGCTTTATTTTTTGTCTTTACAAAGACTATGTGGAACATTTACATACCTTACAAGGTGTAACAGTGGAGAGCCTGTCACTTACCCCAGTAACTGGAACATCACCCATAGCTTGCTTCTATTTATGCCTTTCCCCCATCCCATCTTCCTGCCTTGTCAAGAATAACAAATATCCTAAGTTTTGAATCCATTATTTACTCCTTTTTGTTTGTTTGTTTATTTTGAGAGAGAGCACGAGTGGCAGAGAGGAAGAGAGAGAGAGAGAGAGAGAGAGAGAGAGAGAATATCCCAATTTCTACTGTCCGCACAGAGCCCAAGGAGGAACTCGATCTCACAAACCATGAGATCGTGACTTGAGCCGAAATCAAGAGGCAGATGCTTAACTGACTGAGCCACCCAAGCATCCCTACATTATGCACTCCTTTTTAAAAATAGGTTTATCACATTTGTATGTGTGCCTAAATAGTATATTCTTAGCTTTGCTTGGTTTTAAGTTTTAAGAAAATGGCATTCTGCTGTATATAGTCTTCTAAACTTGCTTTTTTCACTCAGCATAATGCTGCTAAGATGCAAACATTTTTTTTACCTTTATTAGTAACCTCCAAATTTTCATTGCTGTTTTAAAATTCATTGTGTGCTTCTACCACAATTAATTTCTCCATTTTCCTGTTAGCTAGAAATTTGGGTTGTGTTCAGGTTTTTTTTTTTTTTTTTTTTTTTTTTTGACAACCTATGCTGCTAGGAACATTCTCTGGTGTGTCTAAAAATGGAATAACTGAGTCGAAGGGTATGCAATTGTTCAGGTTTGCAAGATGATGTCACATTGTTTTCCAAAGAAGTTGTACCAAGTTATTCTCTTAACAACAATATTTTGGAGTTCCCCCTGACTTCCTACTCAGCAGTTCTTAATTTTTAACCAATATACTAGGTATAAAATGGTATCTCATTTTGATTTTAATTACATTTCCCTCTTTATTAATGAGATTGAACATCTTCATATGCTTAATGGTTAAATGTTTCTTATTTTGTTAAATGCCCGTTTGGACATTTTGCCCATTTTCTATTAGGTTGTTTTTATATTGATTTGTGGGAGTTCTTTATTCTGGATACAGAATCTTTGTTACTTATCTGTTGCAGACTTCTTCCATTTGTGCTTTGTCTTTTTCTTTTCTTTATTGTTTGTGGTTGAAAGTTATTTTAATAGCCAGATTTGTCAGTCTTCTCTTTCGTGATGATTTTTTATATCTCGTTTTAGAAATTCTTTCCTACCTGAGGGTCAGAAAGATATTAGCTATATTCTGCACCCCCCCCCACACACACAGTTTTAAAGTTTTGCTTTTCATGTTTAATTCCTTAATCTGCTCGAAACTGTTGTATGTCTGATATGAGACAAAGATTCATTTTATTTATTTTTTTCCCACTGGGATACCTGTTGTGCCAGCACGATTTATTGACTAGTTCCTTTTTTCTCCACTGATTCTGAAGTTGTTCTTCTCTCAGCATCATGGTTCCGCCTGGGTTCTCCATTCTATCACATTGATCAGTTTCGTCTATCTCTGTACCAGTATCATACTGTCTTTACTATGGCTTTAAAATAAATCTTGGGAGCGCCTGCGTGGCTCAGTTGGTTAAGTGTCCTGCTCTTAATTTTGGCTCAGGTCTTACGGTTTGGTTTGATCTCACGGTTCATGGGTTGGAGCCCTACGAGGCCTGCTTGGGATTCTGTCTCCCTCCCTCTTTCTCTGTCCTACCCACTGCTCTCTCTCTCTCTCTCTCTCTCTCTCTCTCTCTCAAAATAAATAAATAAACTTAAAAAAATAATAAAATAAATCTGGATGTCATGTCTTAAGTCAGATTCCCTGGATTTATAGATAAGAATGGAGAGAATTGATGTCTTTACTATATAGAGTCCTCTTATCTATAAACATGACTTCTTAATTTATTTGAGAGTTACTAATGTCATTTAAGATAAAGTTTCAAGATTTTCTGTATAAATATCTTCTACATCCTTTAGTGTATATATTCTTAGGTACCTTATAGTTGTTTTTTTTTTTTATTACTGTAGAAATGCTGCCTTTGAAAAATTTTATTTCCTACCCTTTTTTTTCTTTTGCTGGTATATAAAAATACAGCTGACTTTTTCATATTGTTCAGTTAGCCAAACATCTTACTAATCTCCCTTACTATTGCTAATAATTTGTCTGTAAATACTTTGTGTTTTTTATGTAAATAATTACATCATTTGCAAATAACAATAATTTTGTTCCTACCTCTCCAATTCATATCCCTTTAATTACTGTTTTATAGCACCAGACTTACAGTGCAATGTTGATTTTAGAAGTGGTAATGGTGGATATCACTGCATTATTCCCAATTTTAAAGGGAATCCTTCCAATGTTACTTCTTAGTTTTTGATATATACCCATTATCCGGTTAAGAGGGTAATTTTCTAGTCTAACTTGCTGAAAGATTTTATCATGAATGGGTATTAAATTTTATTAACTGCTTTTTTAGCCTCTGTCGAGATAATTATATCATCTTTCCTTTTTCATATGTTAATATGCTGAGGGACTTATGTAGGTTTTCTCATGTGAAGCCATCCTGGCATTCCTGTTAATGGATTTAGCTTAATAGTATTTTGTTTAATATATTCGCATCTGTACTCGTGAGTGAGGTTGGCCTGAAATTTTTTTCTTTCCCATACTTTGTCTGTTTTTGCTACCAAGATTATACTGTCCTTTCAGAACTTATTGGGAGCATTCCCTCTTTTTCTGTTCTCTGCAAATGTTTGAATAAGATTGAATAACCTGTTCATTGAAAATTTGTGGAGAACTTGCATCTGTGGTCATTTGGGGTTTGGTGTTTTCTTAGTAGGGAGATTTTTAAATATCGTTTCAATTTATTTAGCACTTATAGGTTTGTTAAGATTTCCTAATTCATCTTGAGTCAATTTGTAGGTTACATTTTCTCGACTTTGTCCATTTTGTATACATTTTAAGAGTAATCAGTATAAAGTTCTTTGTGGGGTTATCTTTCTCACTTCCATTGGCCCTAGATTTATGATCCTCCTTGTAATTTGTAATGTTTATTTGCACCTTCTATCCTCTCATAATAGTTGTCCTAGAGGCTTCATAAATCGTGTCTCATTCGTAGATTTCTGCCCTTACCTTTATCTTTTTACTTCTACTTTCTTTTGGTGTATTTTCTTGAGCTCCCCCCCCCCCCCGCCACTCCCCTTACCTTGGGTACATCATTATTTTCAGCCTTCCTTTTTTCCTAACATAAATATTTAAGGATTCTATAAATTTCCTTTGTAAATACTGCATTAGCTTCATTTCACGGGTTTTGATAGGTAATACTTACATTATTTCATTTCTGAGTATTTTTAATTTCTTCATAGATTCTCCTTTTACCTCTGAGTGATTTAGAGGAATTTTTTTTCCTATTAACGAAATAACATATTTTAATAAAAATAACTATTGGGGCACCTGGTTGGCTCCCTCAGTAGAGCATATGACTCTTGATTTCAGGGTTGTGAGCCTGACCCCTATGTTGGGTGTGGAGATTACTTAAAAATAAAATCTTAAGGGGCACCTGGGTGGCTTAGTGGGTTAATAAGCATCTGACTTCAGCTCAGGTCATGATCTCCCAGTTCATGAGTTTGAGGCCTGCATTGGGCTGTGTGCTGACAGCTGAGAGCCTGGATCCTGTTTCAGATTCTCTCTCTCTCTCTCTCTCTCTCTCTCTCTCTCTCTCTCTCTCTCAATCTCTCTCTCTCCCCGCCCCCCACATGCACTCTGCGCTCTGTCTCTTTCTAAAATAAACATTAAAAAAAATTTAATAAAATAATTAGTAAAATCTTTAAAAATATAACTATATTTAATAAAACAAAAATATTTAGTGAGAAACAACTAGTCAGCATACAACTGCACAACTCCTTTTTCTTCTAGACAACTGTTGCCTTCATAATGCAACAGAAATGCTTTATGTATACATCTCATTTTATCAGAGTATTAAAAAGACATGTATACTCAAGGTTTGAGATTTAATTAACTTAATATTTTTTACTCTTTCATCAAGGATATTCTTAATTAAGTTGCACTGTTTGTCCTATGGGGTAATGGCTGTGAAGAATACAGTGGCCACCAGTCTAAATGCTACTGCCTTGATTCTTTTTCTTTCTTTCTTTCTTTCTTTTAATTGAAGTATAGTTGACACACAATAGAAGTTGTTGTTGTTGTTGTTTTAGTTTATTTATTTTTGACAGAGAGAGAGAGAGACAGAGCATGAGCGGGGGAGGGTCAGAGAGAGACACACACACAGAATCCGAAGCAGGCTCAAGGCTCTGAGCTGTCAGCACAGAGCCCGATGCGGAGCTCGAACCTGTGAACCCTGAGATCATGACCCAAGCCGAAGTCGGATGCTTAACCGACTGAGCCACCCACAATAGAACTATTTTTACATTTCCAAATATATGGAGTTTTAAATTTATACTTTGGTGATTGACTCTTAACTTCATTGCATTGTAGTCAGAGAACATAGACTGTTTGATTGCAATTCCTTGAAATTTCTTGAGACTTGCTAGTATGTGATCAGCATTTGTAAACATTCCATGTGTCTTTGAGAAAAATGTGTATTCTCTAATTATTGAATAAAAAGTTGTGTATATGCCCACTAGATGAACCTTGTTAACTGTGTCTTCTGGATGGTCTATATCTTAACATTATCATTGTTCTCTTCCTTCCCTGAAGTTATATCAACTTTTGCTTTATATATATTTCAAGTCCATGGCAAGTTTAGGAATGTTGCCTCTTCCTGGTGAATTGAACCTTGTATCATTATATAGTGACCATCTGTATTCCCAATAATGCTTTTATCTTAAAAGCTATTCCATCTGACATTACTAATAGTTGATCTAACTCTTAGCAGTTTGCCTGATACACCTTCTAATAGCCTTTTATTTCAGGTTTTATGGCCCTTGTGCTTAGGTGGATCTCTCGTAAATAGTGTAGGAATGGATTTTGTTTCTAATTCAAAATGGAAATAATCTGCTTTTAGCAGGAAACTGTTTTGTTTTAGTCCTTAGGCCTAAATTAAGAAGTTTTTCCTCCAGAGAGAGTTTTCTTTTGCTTCTACTGGTAGTATCTAGGTTTATTTTAGTCCATTTGAGAGTCTTAGCTGACTTTGTGGTCGCAGGCTCAGCTTTCTTACTTTGCTGGTGGCCCATGATTCAGTATCCCCATTGAAGTGTTGTTGGCATCTGTTCTTAGGCCCATCCTGACTTTCCTTTAGTCTCTAGCCACAAGGATACATTATTTGGGCCGGCACTTGGAGTTGTAGATAATCCCTGACCTCTTGTGAGATCAGGGAATCCTTTAAGGGAGGTTTCTTATGCAGCATATGGTTCTGTAATGGCAGGGTCCCCTAGAGCACCTAGTCGGCCATAATATCAGGTGTGGAAATCTCTTGTATTCTCCTTGGTTTCTTTTCCAATATCTGATATAGTGTACATTTGTTTATTTATTGCCCTTCTGTTCCCACTAGAATGTAAGCTCCATGAGGGCAAGGATTTTTCTTGGATGGATTTTTACTGCTGCATCTCTAGCATCTAGCCTGATACATAGAATATGCTTAATCAATATTTGTTGAATGCATGACTATGGAGGGTGGAGAGGGTGGTATAAAAAAGCAATCCCAAGTCTTGAACTTTTACCTTAAAATGCTCTTATATGTTCCCCCATGACCATTGTCACAATTTAGGGTGCCCTTACTTTTCCCTAGACTATTGGTTTCTGTCTCTGCTTTGTGATCCATCCACCCTTTCCAATTCAGCCTTCACATTGCTACCAGTTTTTTTCCTAAATATGAATCTGATTATCTCACCGTCCTGTCTTGGCTTAGCCTATAGGATCAATTCCAGTTTCTTTAATGTGGCATTTTGTTCCCAGTGTAGTTTCCAGTCTTATTTTTTTTTTTAATTATTTATTTTTGAGACAGAGACAGAGACACAGCATGAACGGGGGAGGGTCAGAGAGAGAGGGAGACACAGAATCTGAAACAGGCTCCAGGCTCTGAGCTGCTAGCACAGAGCCCGACGCGGGGCTTGAACTCACGGACCGCGAGATCATGAGCTGAGCCGAAGTCAGACGCTTAACTGACTGAGCCACCCAGGTGCCCCTTTCCAGCATCCTATGCTCTAGTGCAGGTTCTCCCAGTATGCCACGTCTCTATTTTTATGTGACTGTGCCCTTACTTACAGAGTTCTCAGAGCCTGAAAAGTCATTCTTTCATTTAGGCCCATCAGAATCTTAGTCATCCTTCATTCATCCAAAGTCTTTTTCCTAAAGTCTATCCTGATATTCACTGAGAAGAATCATTCATTCCTGACATTTTCTTTTGCTGTTTTGGTACTTTTCATAACCTGCCTTGTATTCTAAAAAGCAGTTTGTCTTTCTTTCCTTATTAGATTTTTGAAGCTCTTTGAAGTCTTGAGCTTCATGTTTTATTTCTCTTTATTTCCTGAAGGTCTGCAGTATAGTGTTTTATCTATAATGGATCTTTGATAAATCATTATCAAACTTGAATCTTGAAGCTCTGGGTTTCGACTGATGCTATTTTCTCTTTCTGCTGCGATAAACTAATTTTGTCTTGTGTCTTCAGTCATCATACTCCAGTGACAATAATTTTCAAATCCTCTTCTGAATAGTATGACTTAGGGATCTCACATTGTTCCCCCTCCCTAACCAGTACCTCTCATAACTGTTCCACAATAAAGGCACCATCATTCTTTTAGTTGCAGAAACTCAAAACCTTGCTGAAATTTGTATCACCCTTTGTCTTAGTCTTCTGACTTCAACTAGTCACAAAGTCCTGTTAATTTCTCCTTTAAAATGTTACTCAGCTCCATAACTCCCTCTCCATTTCAGCTTAGAAGGCCTTGGACAAAGCCTTTATTATCTTATACCTAGTTCTGATAGCTCCCCCTCTCCTGGGATCTCACAGCCTGCCATTTAAAGATCAGATTACTTCACCTGGCATTTAAGACTATCCAGAGTCTAGGTTAATTTTGCTACCCCCAACATGGGTCCTCTGGTTTCTGTCCAGAGTTCTGTCTGGGTTACTGTCTCCTAAGCCTACCTTGTTCATAGCCTTTTCACCTCCTCCACTGCCCTTGTCCTTCTTCTACCCTGACATGCCAGTTCCTGTTCATTTTTCAGGATCTGGATAATGGACACCACCCTTGCCTCACCTCCAATGAACATTTCCCTCAACAGTGGAAACTCTAGTTGTCACTTCCTCCTTTGAACTTTTTTTTTTTTTTTTTTTAGTGCTAATTGTTTTCATTGAAACTTAAAAAAGAGCCAGCAAATTGGAAGGGATCTAAAAGTAATCTGGTTTAACCTCTAACCCAAGACGTCAGTCCTTTCTATAACTCACACGTAGCATTAGCTTCTAATATTATACAAAGCTTCTGTTTTTTTCTTTCTACTTATGTAAAGAGCATCTGGAGGCTAGGGATTTAATTCATCATGTGCTTGTTTTTCCTCTTGATTGTCAATATGTTTTTTGTCCCTAAGACACAAAAATATGTTCATTGATTGAATAAATGAATCCGAAATTTTCTCTCTTGATAGTTTACAGAGGAGACTGACTTGCCCAAAAGCCTATTTCCATAGTTCTCTGTTTCCAAATATCTACAAATGAGGATGACTTAAAAGCAATGGATACATTTGCAATCTGTTCTTTTCTTTATACAGTTCTGTATTAGCCTTGATTTTTATTTTCCTACATCTTGAAATTATATTTGGAATTTTGCACTTTTGCATGAACTACAGCTGAAATGCATATGGATATGAATGGAGTCTGTTGAATGTTGATCATGTTTTCCTATAGTAGTTAAGAAATATTTAGCAAGGAATATTTCATTGAATTCATTTAAATGAAGGTAATTATACTGTGATTTGAAATTTTACAAAACACTTTTCAACCACAAAAACTGTTTCTTGTGGGCAGCAAGTGGACAGTTATAATATGTGTAGGTTTTTAAAAAAAACACATCACTTGTGACTGCTGTGGGGTAAACAGAAATGATAGCTTCAACTTCTTTGTAATTATTTGTATAATTTTGAAAATAAATGTTTTCAAAGCAAAGATGTTTATAGAAGGTTAGTGCTAACTTCAAGTATGTCAAATGCTTTAACTATATAGAGGGTATTTAATATTGTATTATGGTTTTGATGAAAATACAGAAGTGATATTTTCATATTTTAAGAACTTTTCTCCATTTTAGAGCATGTCAAAAGAATAAACATAGTAATTTGAATGCTCTATTTTTATTCCTAGAAACCAGCAAATATCCTAGTAATGGGAGAAGGTCCTGAAAGGGGGAGAGTCAAAATAGGTAGGTAATTATTTCTCAAATGATTTATGAAGAAACTGAAATGACTGCAAAGATGGTTTCCCCTTTTTAAGACTCTTATTTAAGCAGTTAATTTTAAAATGACTTCCTCGTCATGTTTTTAGAAAATATGTCGGGAGGTGTAGGTAGATAGTTGCTAAAACTCCTCAGGTTTCTTCCCCAAATAAGCTGAGGCAAGCAAGCCCACAAAAATTTCATTCTCATACAGTACCCAAGCACGTGTTTGTGCCGTGGTTGCTCTCCTGCACAGCTGCCCTAAATGTCATCTTCTAAGTCTTGCTTTTGTCTCAGCTTCACCAGTGTTCTTTCCCTGAAGGCATATCTCCCACCTGACCTAACACACGCACATCTTCCCACATACCTTGCCCCCGCCCCCTGCATGCCCGTGCCAGGTACCAACATATTTTTTCCAAATGAAATATACATGTTTATAAACCCTCTTATGTGGTGGTCTTAGATTAAGGCACCCACAGGAGTCCTTCCCATTTATTAAGATTCCCTTTGCAACCCTGAAGATCGTTCTAGAAGAAATTGGCATCATTTATACCTCTGACGTATTTGGGAAGAGAATGAGGTGAAGAAATGCTTCATTCTAATTTTTTTTTTTGTAATAGAAATTGCATTTATTAAATGTTCCAATGGTTTTCAGAAGGATTTTAAAATAAATATTGTTTCATCAACCTGCTTTCTTTGCTGTTAGGATATGTCATGCTAGGGGTGATACAGAATTGTGCTAACTTGACCTATCGCACATCCATTCTGTCCTACTACACCCAAGCGTCCTCCTCGGTTGGTTATAAACCAAATTTGGTTGGTTATAAACCAAATTCCTTTCCTTTCAACCTCTATGCTAAGTTTGCTGAGATTCAGAGTCATAAAAAATGTTGTTGATGGTCACTAAGAACCAAGTAGCTGCTTTCCTTCCCCCCGCTTCCGTTTTGCTTCCCTCCCCACCCCTCTCTACCACTCCTCACTTTTTTCTGTTTCACGCTCACACTCTTTTCCTTATAGGCATTTGAGGACCTACTTTTTGCTAGACATTGGTGAAAGGGAAAGGGTGGTAAAGGGCAGTCCCTCCCTGTGACAGACAGTGAAATAATTAGTTTACTACCCTGTGTCACAAATGCTTTCATATGTTCCCTCACTTCATACAACCACCCTGTAAGGTGGATGTTCCAGAGAAGGAGAGCTGACTTTAGAGAGGTTGTGGCTTACTCAGCCTCTCAAGTCCAAAGTCTCTTTCCCTACAAATGTTGCTGCCCAGCCATATCAAAGCTGTCTGCTGTACCCTCACTGACCACTTTTTGTCGGCACAGCGCTGCCTTTGAAACGGTCTCAGAGAAAGAGTGACTGTCCCCTCCCGAGTCCTACCTATGTGGGGTCCCCCTAGCTTCTAAATAGCTTCCCATTGTACTTAAACTCTCACACTGCAGTGTCTCCACTGTCTGCTTCCCCAGTTTCTCCTCTTCACCTTTAAACCTTCATAATCCTTTTCCAATTCTAAAATAAATCTTCTCATATCCATTTCGTTTTCTTTACTATTCAATTTCCCCTCCTTGTTCCTCTACTGCTAGAACATACGATGTTCACCCACTGGTTCCACTCACCCTAATCTGTCCTCTAATTCTGTCCCTCTATCGAAACTGCTCTCCAAAAAGGTCACCTATGACCTCTGTCTCATCAGATCTAGTGGCCTGTATTTAGTCACGGTTTTCCTTTATTGCCTTAGTCATTTGTTCTTCTGACCAGTCTGGCCTTGAGACTGTCTTTTTCCTTGGTCTACGTGACATCACATAATTCTGTTTTTCTACTTACCACTTTTGCTCTTACTTCTGCATTTTATTTATTATTGGCTTCTACTCCTGTTAACCTTGTCAGATGCCCAAGGAGGCCGGGGCGTGGCCTCCCTCTACAATTGCTACTTTAAGGAATTGATGAGTGTGGCCTAAAAATCTTGGATTCTGTAAAAATCATTCTAAGATCTGAGTCTCATTCTCTTCTCTCCCCCTAGCCAGAATCTTTACCTTAATTTGGATGTGCTGCTGGCAACCTCTGCTCCATTGTTTCAAACAAAATTCATCATTGTCATCTTGTACTCTCCCCTCATGTGTACCAGCCATCCCCTCTATCCTGGTCCCTCGCACTTGCTGTCTTCCTCTTACTACTCCCAGATATCTCTAGTACTCCTCACCCGAAATTCTGTATTCTAGCCGGGCCAGTTGGTTACCCTACCGTTCAGAGTTTTAGGATTGTAATTCTATTCACCATTTGGAATACAGTCAGGGTTAAAAGTAAGCAAGAAGTAATACCAGCAGTCTAGAAAACAATTTAGTTGATTAAATTGCTTTTAATTTTTGTGGTAATAGCACATTACTTTTTAAACCTTAGTAATGCTCTGATGCCTGTGCTTAACACTTTAACACAGTCCTTTTTTAAAATTTTTTTTTTAACGTTTATTTTTGAGACAGAGAGAGACAGAGCATGAACGGGGGAGGGGCAGAGAGAGAGGGAGACACAGAATCGGAAGCAGGCTCCAGGCTCTGAGCCATCAGCCCAGAGCCCGACGCGGGGCTCGAACTCACGGACCGCGAGATCGTGACCTGAGCCGAAGTCAGACGCCCAACCGACTGAGCCACCCAGGCGCCCCACACAGTTCTTTTTTGAGTGAAAAGAAAAGCACAGTCAAATGAGAAATGCATCGTGCCCTTCCCTGTGCCTAAGCCTCCCCCTCCCCAGCAACCTGAAGACTTCAGGTTTTACCTGAAATGCTTCCTGCCCCTTTTACTGTTCAGTGATTCACCCTTGAGAATCCAGCTCAAGTTCCATGTTCAATTTGGCCCACTTCCACAAATGTTTACCAGTGTTCCACATAGAGCCATGAAGGAGATACATGCCCTCCCCTCATAGGACTTAGAGTCTAATAGAAGCCAGTGATAACTCACCTTTAGTCTTACAGCACTTCTGTTTTTATCTACTCTGTGTATTTTGTCACCTCACCTTCATGTCAGTTCCTTGGTGGTAGACACCATGGTTTTCCTGCTTTTCTTCATCTGATACTGTCTCATTAGCACTCACACCAGAATTTTATCACTGCAATCTGTTGAATGGAACAGTTTCACTCATACCTAATTTTAGGAAAACAACTGTTAGGAATGTTTAGGTTAGTTACCTTTTGTCTACATTGGTGATTATTTGAGAAATGGTTTGAAACTCCTTTAAAGTTCAAATAATAGACAGGAATTATTTTTAAGAATGTTTATGGTTTCCTTTGGACTTGATTTCATCTGACATTGAATAGATGAGGCCTATATAAAACTAAGAAGGTAGGGAATAAAGGGAGAAATACTGGCTTCAGCTTTTACTTAAAAATAACATACTTTTCAATGGGTGAAACATTTCATCACATTACTTTGCCATCAGCAACAATCAGCATGTATTAAATACATAAAGCAGTGCTTTGAAGTAGGCGTAATATTGGTAGAAAGATTTTGAATGTCTTTGCTATGGAGGAAATTTAGTTAGGAAACAGTAGGCATCAGCACAGGCTTCCTTGGATAGCCTTATTTTTTATGACCTGTGTTCTCCAAAGCATTCTCAGAAAGCCTTGTAAAATATTCAAATTCTAAAGGAACAAAATCACTGTAAATTAAAATTTTAATGTATGTTTATAGCATGTAGTTTTAGATTAAATGATTAAACAGTACATTAAACCTTAATGTGCTATTACATAGTTCATTGGGACCCCTTATATAGTCAAAATATACTGCAAAATATACTGTGTACATTACATATTTCAAATTACGGAGGTTTTTCATTCTTGTGATTTGACCTCTGTGATATGTGATTGTTATATGTATAATCTATTGGATGTCAGATCAATGATCAAGAATATAGCTGCTAAGTTATAACATGGTTTGTTTGAATACTAGCATTTTTACTGCTATCCCTGTGACCTTGGGAAAGTCACTTAACTGCCTTGGACTTTAGATTCTTCATCTCAGAGGTGGGGAACAAAATACTTATTAAACCAGCATGAGGATTAGATGAAGTGATACATGATATATGTGAAAACCATCTGTAATTCTGAAGTACTTGATAAATGAAAGGTATTTGTTATTTATTAAATCTTAAGAAAATTAGATAGTCTCAAGGACTTATTATATGGTAGATTGTTTTTTTAATTTTATTTTTAAGTAATCTCTACACCCAGCCTGGGGATCAAATTCACAACCCCAAGATCAAGAGTCACATGCTCTCCCGACTGAGCCAGCCAGACACCCAGGAACTTATTATAGTAATAAATATTCTTTTTACTACTTGTGTATACCTCTAATATTTAACTCAGTTAGCTTTGGCATAGACCTTTGTTACACCCTGAATTATAACAAATTATAACAAATTACCTCGTACATATTGTATACATTTTCCTGGAAACATGTATATGATGTGCTGGTAATTATCCAACAATGGCTCCCTGGGTGGAAAAAATCCCCAGTGTGTAGCGTTTGTTGTTTTCTATGATGTAAATATTCCCATGGTAGCCAATTTCAAGTCGCATGACATCACTCAACTCAGTGTTGGGGAGAAATGTGTACAAACTGGCTCTCATGCATCCACGAGCCAATTCCAGCTCACGCCACACTCAGATGTAGTCAGTGTTTAGATGCAGAGGCGTCCAGAGGTCATAATTAACCATGGAAATTTTTAGACTGTTTCAGTTTAAAAAAACATTTAAGAATATTATGTCTCTGAAAGCCAGGGATCTGAAGTCAGACCTGGATTCTAATTATGACTCTGTATTTACTAGCTCTGTGGCCTTGGGCAAGTCAGAATATCTTCAGGCCTCAGTTTCTTTATCAGTAAAATAGGCACGATAATAATATCTACTCAGAAGGGGGGATCTGGTGCCTGGTCCAGACCCCTGGTTGAAAAGGAATAAAAGGATTGCTTTATAAAGTTATTGTCTTCAATAGTGGCTGTTGTCATCAACCTTGCATGGTTCTAGTAGCATGCCAGACTGAGTTTTATATTAACTTATTTCATTTTTTAGCGGACATGGGTTTTGCCAGATTGTTCAATTCTCCTCTAAAGCCACTAGCAGATTTGGATCCAGTAGTTGTGACTTTTTGGTATCGGGCTCCAGAACTTCTGCTTGGTGCAAGACATTATACAAAGGCCATTGGTAAGTTAGTCTAAAATGATTTACTATCTTAGCATCAAATTATCATAAATACCAAATGGTATAATAATTATGAAGCTGCTTTGTAAAAACCACTTTATATCTCTTTGTAAAAGTCCTATTATCGTCTGTATTCCTGCATTTTATATTCTGGTAGATTAGGATTTTTAACCGTGTAGGAGAATATGGTTCTTGTAAAAGGAGAAAGCATTTTCTGTTAGAGAATAGAGTTATCTGATCCTGTTGAATTGCCATGGAAATGATAACATACAAGTTTTATTTTGCACTTACCTACCATTGATCAGAAGAACTGGAGAGATTTCTAGAATTGTTTTCTCCACAAAAAGAAAAACAGAAAACAAGAATAGTGTGGTGTTGGGAAAAGGCCCTTCTACTGGGGGAAAGTCAGTCTGTCCGTCCTTTCCTAAACAAGAAGTAACGTGACTAATTTTTCTCTCCCGCCATGATGCTGATCAGAGTAGCAGTTTCTCCATTACAGGAGGAAATAAGAGTCTGGGTACGTTAGCTGTGCTCAGCCTCTTGCCATTTTGCCAAGAGAAAAAATGGAGTAAGAAAACCTGTTATAAACACACTCTCTGTAGGATTTAAAGTCTGCTCCAGAACAGACAAGGGTTTTGCTACCTGATGACTACAGTGTCCTCAGTGGGCCCAGCTACGAATTGAGGGAGTCAGGAAGAGGGAGCTGTACTCAAACCTAGAGATTTCTCGAAATGAGGTGAAAAGAGAAGAGGTGGGTAGTACTGTCACTATGATGGGCTAGTTCTATAAGGTGCCGAAATCTCCCGCGTGTATTTCTTGAAATTTTCCTTGTGTGGAATTTTCTGTTTACTGGTATTAGACTGACACCAGTTTTGACTACATTTAGCTGCATTTGTTGAGTTCTATTTAATAAAGGCACCAAAAATACGAAATTATTAAAAACAGATGAGCACAAACCTTTCTCTGTTAAACGTCTGAAAAACCTGGTAACATGCAAAGAACTACAAAGGAAGCTCCCATGTTGGAAAAGATTCGATAGATAACTAACCTATACGTGGGTAAAAGGAGAAACAAAAAATAAAATATAGTGATGTCCTCATTCATCAGGTCTGATTTCTGCAAAACTGAGACGCCGAGCGTATATATACTTTGTCCAGGTATGGTGACGCTAGCAAGGGGCTGGAATCTTGTAATACTTTGTAAATATTGCCAAAAGATTTTGTTCAATTAGTGAAAAATCCCGTGAGTGTTTGACAGTAGAGGAGTCTGAGACTGACGTTAGACCCTTCCACCAGCAGCTGAGCCCACAGTGAGGCTGCGTTCAGAGGCTACCGAGGCCACGCTCCCACGGACAGGGTCAGCTGTCTGTGAAAAATTCAGAACTGCACAAGCAGACGGAAGGAATAGAGGGCTCTCAGAATGAGGGGTTAAAATCAGAACCTGACTCTACTTACATTCCAGTGAGTGATTTTTACTGAGGAGCTGTGTCTTTGAAACTTTGAGAATTGCGTTTGCTTTTTCTCTTAGATCTCTCAATCCAGAGCAGTAAAGTCTCTTAGACAATCTCAGAAGGCACGGGGGGATAGCAGGAGACTGAAGAGACGCCAGAGAAAGAGGCATGTTAGTTGAGCAGCACCAGGTTGGTGCCTCAGCACAGAACTGATGATGAGATAACCCAGAACACAGGGCAGCAAGTAGGAGATGTGCTAACAGTAGAAATTGACGTGCGCTGGGCTCTTACCAAGCTCACAGTCTAGATCTACAAGGGAGATTTCCAGTAAGAAAAGGCAGATTCAGCCAAAACCTTCTGTTAAACTAAGTGACTTCCCACCAAAGCCTGTCCCACTCTCAGAGATTCTGATAGAGCCAATCTGTGGCAGTAAGTCCCATATGTAGTATGTGCCATTAAATGGTTCTGTTGCACATGGTCCACACACTTTGACAGCCCGGACGTTGAGAAGCACAGTTCTATGAATATTTTCTGATTAGCTCTTCTACCATTGAAATAAAACTAGATATCTTTTGGGGAAGTAAAGCTAACTGAGTATGAATTAGAAATCCACTATATTTCCTATTTCCTCAGGGTAAGGACAACTGAAATTAAGTTTAAATCAGTTTACAACTTACAGATAAAGATAAAAATATAATCGCTGATTTTCAATTTTAGTTAAGTTGCAGTTATCCCTTCTGGATAGACACTAGGAAAGAAGACCCAGAGAAAGAATATTCCCCAAATAAGTTATTTTTAGGCTTGAAATATATTCCTAGCAGACATTATAAATACATAGAATAAATACATAGCCATTCACTTATTCTTACTCTTCTCCATGCTGGTTCATGTCAGAAATGAGTATTATTTCTATTCAGAACGTATAAAAAAAAAAAAGAGTTCGGTGATTTGATATCAGTGAAGTTTTATGGAGTGACATTTAGGGGGGCTGGGGAATGACAGCGTGTGTGTGTGTGTGTGTGTGTGTGTGTGTGTGTGTGTGTGTGTGTGGAAAGGGAGGGAAGGAAGGAGGGAGGAACAGTCTTGAGATCTGAGAGCTGAGAAATGGGTATCAATGATACAGGAACCAGATGACCATTTATTTTTTTTTTAAACGTTTTTTATTTATTTTTGGGACAGAGAGAGACAGAGCATGAACGGGGGAGGGGCAGAGAGAGGGAGACACAGAATCGGAAACAGGCTCCAGGCTCTGAGCCATCAGCCCAGAGCCTGACGCGGGGCTCGAACTCACGGACCGCGAGATCGTGACCTGGCTGAAGTCGGACGCTTAACCGACTGCGCCACCCAGGCGCCCCACCAGATGACCATTTAAAATTAGAGGCTAATATGAGGCAAGAAACCCTAAAATTTAACATTACCTGCTACTCTGTGGTTCCTTCTCTTAGCAGTTCTCAGGAGATCTAGATCCTGGCTCCTGTCCTTTAAATGGAAGGCAGACCAGAAATTGGCATGACCAGAAACATTCAGTACTAGTCTCAGCCGACTGCATAGTAGAGGCAGCCAGCAGGAAGAGAGATGGGACTGTCAGAGGCAAGAGTGACAACATGATGTGGGAGAGAGAAAAGAATTTAATAGTAGACACTGAAGAGTTATTACTCTACTCTTTCATGATGGATGCTTATGATGATGATGACCCTTCTGAGTCATTAAGAAAGAGTAAATGATATTTTATAACCTCTTAAGATGGCAGGTAATGGTGTGATAAAAAATGGGTATTGAAGGGATCTGTTTCCATTATCCAAAAGGTTAACTTATGTGAAAGGAAACTGTTCCTGAATGGAGTGAGACATTACACTGTTTTTTTTTTTCATTTAGCAATTTGTTTTATGAAATAACATACCAATGTTAATTCTAGCTAATGACTATAATTAGACTTTTTTCTTAATTAGCTTGTCTACAGAATGTGATTCCCACATTTAGTAGGCTACTAAACACTGTGCTTTTCTATCCTATACTGTGGTCTGTGCATTATTATTTTTAAAAAAAATACGACATAGTATTTATTTAAGTGGGCAAGTGTGAATATATATCTTATAAAAATTCACTTATACATTTGGCAAAGCATTGCAAATATAATATTATAGTCTTAGAATCTAAATTACAATTTTTCAATGTGTAAAATCCAAATAGAATAATCTAAAACTGGTGATTTGAAATGGTTAGTAAAACTTAAAGATGCCTAACTTTCTCCTGGAATATTGAAGCAATGGAACAGCTTAATCCAAGTGATTATGTTCAAATAACTTCTCTCCTGATGTCATGCTGTACCCATATATACTTGTATTTATTAGCTTCTAGACCTTACAATTTGTTGGAAAAACTGAAGTTGGTAGTCTTTCAAACAAAAGTTAAGTTTTTTGCAAATCATTTTATATGGTCTGTCCTGTTTGTCTAGACTCCTAAATCAGAAATTATGCTCTATCATTATGCAGTTAATTGATTTAAAGGAATGAATCACTATATACCTGATGATGATATTGTCTTAGTCTACCAGGTCATGAATTTTATACCCTGTATTAGATTATCAATTGAATGCTTCACTGACTACATTGTTAATAGTGGTTAGAAAGGCTTTGCCTAAATGTAAATTCCTTGCTTGCTAAATTGAGTTTCCCAAGTGTATCTTCATTCGGAAATTTACAAGTAAATGTTTTTTATTTGGCTTTCAATCTGTTACGTGATGATACAGCTATTTCATGTCATATATATGTTTTCTTAATATAGTTATCATACTTTGTATATTTCATCACTGAAAAGTATTTTTACATGTAGGTTATGATTATACCTAGGAGTTATAACCCAAGAAATATAATAAATGTGTGCAAACACTTCTTCTTCTTTCATAGATATATGGGCAATAGGTTGCATATTTGCTGAATTGTTGACTTCAGAACCTATTTTTCACTGTCGTCAAGAAGATATAAAAACAAGCAATCCCTTTCATCATGATCAACTAGATCGGATATTTAGTGTCATGGGGTTTCCTGCAGGTAATTTATTTTTCTTCTCAAAATAATATTTGAGTCATATTTCAAAATAATTCCTTTTCAAAAGCATATTTTGAGTATTTTTATGTATATTTTTAAGCTAAAATAGATTTTTGATAGAAGTAACATTATTTTCTATAACAATATTTGATATTTTTTTGTAAGATAAAGATTGGGAAGATATTAGAAAGATGCCAGAATACCCTACACTTCAGAAAGACTTTAGAAGAACAACGTAAGTAATTTCATATTAAATAGAAGTAGTAACTTCACTGGGAATATTTAAATTAATCCTTTAAAAAACAGATATAGATTAGTATTTAAACCAGAAATTTAGATTTTAATATATTAATTACGCTTATGATTTAAAGAAGATTTTCCAGATGTTGCTAACATACATGTTAGGCTTAGGCTGTAGTATTTTATAAACTTTTAAGAATCTTAAGGGTCAGTATCATGTTTAAATGTGTCTCCTGTTTTAGCATGATGAGGGCTCAGTTCAAGGCTACAACTGTGATTTGATCTTTATCTGAATAATGACTAGTGACTGAAATGCTGGGTGAGGCAACCAGGAAGGACAACAGAAGGAAGGCCACATGGCCTGGAAGCAGGGTAAAACACACTGGTGGGAATGTGTATATTGAGTAGGAGTGAGAGAATAAAGGTGACAGAGTGCGAGGAGTTTGTTACAAATGCACACACCTAGAGGAAGAGGTGTAAGAGGGTTTCTTCTGGGCGACTTAACAGGAAATGTCAAGACAGGATAGCTTGTAGGAACAAAAGCAGACATGATAAAGAGAAGGAGGGAATGGCACTTGTCATTTTTGGCCCCTCTTTTACACAGTCCTTGGTGGGGTCTTTTTCCTGTCTCTCTCTCTTAAAGATGGCACTAGTATTACTCAAGGTTCTGTCTTGGGCTGTCTTTTCACTCTGGACATTGTCCCGGGCAGTCTCTCTGATCTTATTGGCCACAGTTTACCATCGATGATGCTAATAATTCCCAGTTTATGCATCCGACTCAGATCTCTTTTCCAAATTTCAGACCCATTTGTCTAATTGCCTCATGGAATCCCAACCTGAAATTTCTATAAATACGTTAAGTTAAATGTCCAAAATTGAACTCATCATCTATCCTCCCATACCTTCCTCCCGCTGTATTTCCAATCTTAGGAAACGACTCCATGATTCACCCAGTTGTTCAAGCCCAAGACCTGACATATCCCTGATCCTTCTTTTATCGCCTTCTCTTCCATGTTACCCTGTAGGATCCAAAAAACTAGTAAATCTAGTCAGTTCTTTGTATTTCTCTCCATCTACTCTGCCACTATTACAGTCTAGACCTCTCTCTGTCTCGCTTAGGATCCTGCAGTGGCCTCCCAAGTGGTATTTCTACCTCCAGTCTTTATTCCAACTCACTGTCTATACCACAGTCATTGCCCAAAGCAAATTTGATCATGTTGGTCTCCTCACTGCTCTCAATTCACTATTGCTCTCACTTCCTTAGTATGGCTTACAGAGCTCTGGCTTCTACATCACCAAATTCATCTCCTACACAACTGTCCACTTTGTATTCTACAGCCTAGACAGCATGAATTTCTTTAAGAAGCTTGAAAACCCAGAGCTTTTTTTTGACCTCTGGGTTTTTACACATGCTGTTTCTTCAGTCTAGGATGTACTTTACTCCCACTCATTTCTTCAGATTAACTCCTATTTTTCCTTTCTACTTGTCCTTTAGGTCTTGCCTTGGGCATCACTTGCCTGCTGAGGCCTCCCTTGACCTTCTAGGTCTGAGTCACATACTCCTCTCTTGCATCCTGGGCTGTTTCTCTCAGCACTGATGACTTTGCACTACAGTTACCTTTTTTTTAAAAAAAATTTTGAGAGACAGACAGAGAGAGAGAGAGAGAGAGAGAGAGAGAATATCCCAAGCAGACTCTATACTCAGCACAGAACCCAATGTGGGGCTTGATTCCATGACCTGAGCTGAAATCAAGAGTGGGACACTCAACTGACTGAGCCACCCAGGTGCCCCTACAGTTAGCTTTTGAATACTTATCTGCCTTCCCTCTAGATAGTATGGGTTATATCTTTCTTATCCATCACTATATGTATACCCAGGGCCTGGTACATAGTACATGCTCAGTAGTTACTGTCAAATGGACATTATATGAAAGTGGTTCAAGTAATTGAAGACATGCTAATAATATAAAAGATGGAGAATATTAATGTCGGCAGTGAACACTTATTGTTTAAAGACCAAAGGAAAATTTTCACATAAAATTACAGTGTTTACAGTAACTAGAAATAAAAGGAGAGCTTTAAAAGATAAATGAAACTCAGAAAAGTCATAGGAAAAGCTCAGCAATAAGAGCCCATATGTCTTAAGCAAACAATTGTACCCCCATGAAAGCAGCTACTAATATATAAGATGAAAGGAGTTTATTAAAAATTAGCTAGATCTAGGGGCGCCTGGGTGGCTCAGTTGTTTAAGTGTCTGACTTTGCCTCAGGTCATGATCTCGTGGTTCATGGGTTCGAGCCCCATGTCAGGCTCTTGCTTCCTGGATTCTGTCTCTCTGCCCCTCCCCGACTCATACTCTGTCTCTGTCTCTCTCTCTCTCTCAAAAATAAATAAAACATTAAAAAAATTTTTTTAATTAGCTAAATCTAATGTAGTAGTACATACAAGCCACTGAAGTAAAATATTATTTAAAAATTCCAGGGGCACCTGGATGGCTCAGTCGGTTGAGCAACTGACTTCGGCTTAGGTCATGATCTCACGGTCCGTGGGTTTGAGCCCCGCGTCAGGCTTTGTGTCTGAGTCCAGCTCTGAGTCCAGCCCAGAGCCTGGAGCCTGCTTCGGATTCTGTGTCTCCCTCTCCCTCTGTTCCTCCCCTGCTCGTTCTCTGTCTCTCAAAAATAAATAAACATTAAAAAAAATTTTTTTTCCAGAAAAAATTATCTCAAATAAAGGAAAAATAACTTGTTTTCATTATATCAGATGAAAAGAACGAAAAAAATTACTCTTAAAGTGAATCAGGAAGAATAGTGATAGAAGTTTCTGTAATCTTTCTAAAGTGTCAGCCTAAGTATACGTAGAAGGCAACGTGAAAATAGGATTAAAAGGAAATCTACAAGTTGACTTTAAATTGAATGTTACAATAAGCACAGTCTGATCTTATGATAGAAACAAATAACTTAGAATCTGGAGTTAACCCAGAGAAATCAATGATTCGACACAAAGACCAAAGACATGTATGTAGACAAACTACATTTCTGCATAAACTTTAAAATCTCTTCCCATTAATAAATTTAGTGGTTACCTTGCTAATAAAAATGTTCCTAGTATTGGAGGAAAAAATTTTTTTTTAATTTTTTTTAAGATTTTATTTTTAAGCAATCTCTATACCCAATATGGGACTCAAACTTATAACTCTGAGATTAAGAGTTGCGTGCTCTGCTGACTGAGCCAGCCAGGAGCCCCGAAAAAATTTTATATATACATGGCAAAGATTTTGTTTTATTATTTTTATTCTTTTAATTTTTATTTATTTTTGAGAGAGAGAGAGAGAGTTCAAGTGGGGAGGGGGCAGAGAGAGAGGGAGACACAGAATCTGAAGCAGGCCCCAGGCTCTGAGCTGTCAGCACAGAGCCTGACGCGGGGCTCGAACCCACGAACCGTGAGATCATGACCTGAGCCCAAGTCAGACACTAACTGACTGAGCCACCCAGGCTCACATGGCAAAGATTTTAAAAATGAACATACCTAGGGCTGGCAAGGGTATGATAAAATGGGCCCTCTTCCTTGTATGCCACTGGTGAGAAAAATGTTTCTCAAACTTTAATGTACCTACAGATCACCTGGAGACCTTGTTAAAAACGCAGATTCTGATTCTGAATTTGGGATAGGGCCTGAGAATCTATATTTCTAATGTGGGCTCTTGGGGCCCATGCTGCTGATCTGAGGGCCAGGTTCATGTAGCAAGGTTTTAGAGCACATAAAACTGGCTTTGAAATGCACATACTCTTTGACCTAATAAACCCAAGAATTTATCCTGTGGAAGCAATCAGAGCAGCCACAGGTAGCTAACCAAGTGTTTATTATGTGTCAGGTGTGGTGCTAAGCCCTTACCTGCATTTTCTCATATGGTCCCCACAACACTCTATAAGAGAGGTATATAATTGTAATCTTTAGTTTTCAGATGAGGAAGCTAAGGCTTTCATAAGGGTTAACTAACTGCCCAAGGTCACACAACTGGTAAATGACTGAGTCAGGGTCTGAAAGGGATCTCTGTTTCCCACCTATGTGCAGTATTGTTTCCCTACCATGTGGACCCGATTAACCTACAAAGACCTGTATTTAACTATTGTGAAACAAACAACATCAGTAACACTAGGAATATACATATATAACCACTGCAAATGAGTAGTTTAGAGAGCACTGAACAAGGAAAAGTGTTTATGAAACAATATTAAGTGAAAAGAGGACAATTTGTATAGTGTGATCCCAATTTTATAAAAACAAAACAAAACAGAAATCCCTCTGTGTCTGTGTCATGTATATAAAAGCATAGCAAGAATGTCAAAGGAAAATTAGCAAAATCTTGGCAGTGTTTTTTTGTTTGTTTTAATCATTGAGTGGCTTGATTACGAGTGATTTCAGTTTTTTTCTTTATACTTTTCTATATTCTCTAAATTTTCTACCATGAACATATATGTTACTTATTTTTTGACCTTTTTAAGTGTGAAATATTTCATATATAGGAAAGAGCATATATTCTGAATTTGTATTTGTCATTCCACATTTTTCATTATAGTTTTGCTACAGGTGTTATGTATTCCAAATAAATTATTGCTCAGTTTAATATATCTTTTATCTTCATATAAATTATATTACAGTTTGTATTTTCTTTTGTAGTTTGCTTTCTTTTATTTCCCACTCAATCTTTGTATTCATTTTAACTATTGTTCAATATTCCATTCTGTGAATATGTAACAATATACCCATTCTTTAATTGGTAGACGTTTGTGTTGTTTACAGTTTTTTCTATTACAGGAATGCTAAGAACATTCTTGTTCACACATCCTGTGATACACATGCACAAAGGAATCTCTTAGAGTATGTACCTAGGAAGGGAATTGCTAGGTTATAGGTTGTTCACATTTTCAGCTCTAGTGGTTAATGTGTAATTATTTTCCAAAGAGATTGTAACAATAGAAACTCTTACATACCGTGTTTAACAATTCCCACTGCACACATTTACCAATATTTGGTTACGTATTCTTTCACTAATCATTGAAAAGACAATGGCCTAAACACGTACCTTATAGGAAAACCAATCTGGGAGCTTTATTGTGTAAACTGTACTTCAATAATAAATATTATTTGAAAAAAAAGTGTGAGTGTTTCCAGTGATGTGTGATTATTATGTTCTTGCAGGTATGCCAACAGTAGCCTCATAAAGTACATGGAGAAACACAAGGTCAAGCCTGACAGCAAAGTGTTCCTCTTGGTAGGTGCCTCTCTGCCAGATGGGGAAGTTGGGTCCATAGCACAGACCCATCTTGTCTCATTCATGGAATTGTCCTAGCTATCCTCCTCCTTCCTTCCTTCCTTCCTTTCTTTCTTTCTTTCTTTCTTCCTTTCTTTCTTTCTTTCTTTCTTCCTTTCTTGAGTATATGCATGCATGCACACACACACATGCATATGCGTGAGCCCAGAAGGGGCAGAGAATCTTAAGAATCTTAAGCAGGCTCCATACACAGCAGGGAGCCCCATACAGAGCTTGATCCCACAACCATGAGATCAGGACCTGAGTTGAAATCAAGACTCTGGAAGCTTACTTAACTGACTGAGCCACCTAGGTGCCCCAAACTGGTGATTTTTCTTTTTAAGTTTATTTATTTATGGGGGGGGGGGGGTGCAGAGAGACAGGGAGACAGACAACCCCAAGCAGGGTCTTAGCAGTCAGTGCAGAGCCCTGTGTGGGGCTTGAACCCATGAACTTCAAGATCATGACCTGAGCCGAAATCAAGAATTGGTCACTCAACAAACTGAGCCCCCCAAGGCACCTCCCACATTTTTTTAAGTAGGCTCCACACCCAGCGTGGTGTTCATGAGGTCATGAGTTCAAGCCCTGAGTGGAGATCAAGAGTCAGATGCTTAACCGACTGAGCCACCCGGGCACCCCTCCTCCTTTTTAGAAAGAAAAGAAATTGGTGGATGCTAAGGCAACATCAAATAGTTTTCTTTTGAGATGTCACTCTTGACTTCCAGACTTATTTTTTTCCAATTTTTCTGATTTATCAGCAGAAAAAAAAAAAAGACATAGCAAAAGGGCTTTAACGCTAATGATTTCTACCAATTTTACATAAATGTATGTAGTGTGCCAGTTGCTCCATACTAATCTGTGGTGAGCTGTACGAAATGGCATTTGATATTAATCCTGCTAGACATTAATACAAAAGCCAAAACACTGATTTATAAACAACCTTTCCATGTGCTATCGATTTCTTATGTGTTACTTTAGCTTCAGAAACTCCTTACTATGGATCCAACCAAGAGAATTACCTCGGAGCAAGCTCTACAGGATCCCTATTTTCAGGAGGACCCCTTGCCAACGTTAGAGTATGTATGCTACATTTTCCGTGTCCTTTGCTCCAGGTTGAGGATGTCAGACGGTGACTAAAGTAAGAGAAGCACTTGTTCCTATAGGGTTACTGAAGTTTTCCATTAATCCTACCTTGGAGAAGAACTTCTGGAGAGAAAGGGACTATATTCTGAAACAGGCAGCGCTCTAGAGAGGTGTGAATGAAAACAGGTGTTTTAGGAATGACCATCATTCAGTGTTACAGGGAAAACTACAACTGAGAACAGGTGGGATGTTTATAGTCAGGCAGATGAGTTTAAACCAACTCAGTAGGGAACTGCGAAATTTAAAAGTCTGTGCATCCACTGTGCTACCAAAACCCCTGCATTTCCCATCCTTGTTATACCCATATGCTTGTATTTATTAGAGATGTGGCTTTTCTTGAAGAAAAAAAAAGTATTTTCATTGTTGAGGCAATTACAAATTCAGTTATTGTTTAGTAGTAATTGAGTTTGTGTGGAGAAACCTCTACATCATATACGTCAACTAATGGCAATTAAGATTTATTATTGAAAGCGGTAATTAGTATAAGACTTAGACAACAAATTCTTGTTTTGTTTTGTTTTTAAGTTTTAGAGAGAGAGCGCACAAGTAAGGGAGAGGGGCAGAGGCAGAGAGAGGGAGAGAGAGAGAGAGAGAGAGGAAGAATGTTAAGCAGGCTCCATGGTCAGTGTGGAGCCAGACTCAGGGCTCTATCCCGTGACACTGGGATCAGGACCCGAGCTGAAATCAAGAGTCTGACATTCAACCGACTGTGCCACCCAGATACCCCCCAAAATTCTTTTTTTATTTGCTTAAATTAAGTTGTCTTGGGAGACATTCAGCAAACAGTAGCTATTGATGATGAGTAGGCAATATGTTAAGGAAAAGTGGAATTTTTAAATTAACAAGGTCAATGATACTGTGGATTTTAGGTCCTGATATGTATTCTTTTTTTTAAAAAATGATTTTTTAGTGTGTTTGCTGGCTGCCAGATTCCATACCCCAAACGAGAATTCCTTAATGAAGATGAACCTGAAGAGAAAGGTGACAAGGTATAAGCTACGCGGTACACTTCTATTTCCAGGGAGTAAGGGAGGCAAAAAGAGAATTTAGGGAAGTACAATTTAATGATTCCTATGTATTTGGCTGCCTTCTATTTTAATTATGTGGTTACTTTATTGTAGATGTACTTTGCAATTTGAAATATCATGAGTTTACAGATGAATGAGCTTCTGATTTGTTTTATAGCCTATTTTATTCCCCGATCCTTAATGGTTGTGTTTTGTTTGTTCAGTGTCATCACCATGGCTTGATTCAGGCTTCCTTCAAAGCACCATTCTGTTCTTTGCTCCTAATTGGCTAGATCAGGCCCTCCCCATATCCCTCCACTCTTCCAAAATCATGATCGAGAAGACTATTAACAGCAGTTTTATTTATTTATTTGTTAAGGTTTATTCATTTATTTTGGGGGAGAGCGCCCAAGTAAGCAGGGGAGGGGCAGAGAGAGGGAGACAGAGAAATCCCAAACTGGCTCCGCTTACTTACGCTGACTGCGCAGAGCCGGAGGCAGGGTTTGATCTCACGAACCCTGAGATCATGATCTGAGCCAAAACCAAGAGTGGGAGGCCTAACACTAAGCCACCCAGGCACCCACAGCTGTTTTAATGAATGCAGAACTCTCCTGTGTGCCCTATGTGCTCTCCAGTGGCTGATGTGGAGGACCACTGTGCAATGTAAATGAACTTTACAGAATGAATCCCGTTCAGGACTCAGTGCTCTGACCTTTGGGGATGCTGTATTCCCGCCTCCCCCCACCCCCCGCACCCTCCCCCCCCCACGGTCTGCTTCCTTTTCTGGTCTTGGCAGTCACTTTGGTGTCCCCCGTAGGTCGCTCCTCAGGTTGGCGGGCCGTCCCCAGGTTGGCGGGCCGTCGCGGGTGCCCATCAAGTAAATGACAGCAGTGTCCTGTTGATTTAGTACCATACCAAGTTTGCCTTTTTTCTTTTTCTTACAAGAACCAGCAGCAGCAGCAGAACCAACATCAGCAGCCCGCAGCTCCCCCGCAGCAGGCAGCAGCGCCCCCGCAGGCGCCCCCGCCGCAGCAGAACAGCACCCAGACCAACGGGACCGCGGGCGGGGCCGGGGCGGGCGCCGGGGGTGCGGGAGCCGGGCTGCAGCACAGTCAGGACTCGGGCCTCAATCAGGTGCCTCCGAACAAGAAGCCCCGCCTCGCGCCCTCGGGCGCCAACTCCGGCGGGCCCGTTATGCCGGCAGATTATCAGGTACTGCGCTGAATTTGTTCTTGTTCACGCTCAAACAAGAAATGGGAAGTGGATTTTGTAATAGACCCTCTTAGAATTAAGTAGTACTTAACTCCAGAGTTTCACTGTGCAAATGGTACAATCCTGTTTCTAGGACGTGCTATGAAAATGAGGGTTTGGGTCGTATTTCATGTAACTGGAGAACATTTCATTTCTTGACTTGCTTCTCCTGACATCCTGAGGAGAGAGGGTGAGACAGGCCTCTTCCTCCTCAAAGAAAATTTCTCATTTTCCCCTTCCAGCTGTCAGTCAGGTTTGGGTCAGAAAAAAAGAACTAGACAAGCAATTGGAAGAGAGACAACAGTAAGAGAAAGATTTATTTTCGACAACAGGAAGAGAAAGATTTGCTGCCACTGAGAGGAAATAGGAAGTAGCGTAAACACAGAAAGGGATTAAGATTGCGACTTCTCAGAAATCAGTGTTAAATCTCACTAGAAGCATTTTTGAGAGTAGAAAATACTTTTTATTATTAAGATAAAAAAAAAAAAAACTACAGCTGTCTAAATGTGGTATCTCTCTTGATGAGATGGGGGCCGCCAGATGTGGGACCTCCTTGTGATGGAAACTGGTGTGGTGAAAGAACAAAGGAGGTAGAGGTTTATTGGATACACCTCCAGGGAGCAGCAGCCTGGACCACAGGGGAGAGACTGTCTGCCCCAGGCAGTGGGTATTGAGTACAGAGCAGTAGGCAGGACAGCCTGGAGGCACTGGGTGGGGGCTGTTTTGTTTTGCTTTGTTTTTGAGAAAGAGGACTACCAGCTAGGGGGGAGGGGTGGAGAGGAACATTGGGGGGGGAGGTGCGCGAGAGTGAGAGAGCATCACGAGCAAATTTCCATGCCTAGGAAGGGGGCCATCATGGGGCTCAGTCTTAGGACTGTGAGATCATGACTTGAGCCGAAATCAAGAGTGGGACAGCTTAACCGACTGAGCCACTCAGGTGCCCCTGGGGGGCTGTTTTAAAAAGGGGAAGATGAGGAGGTATGGATGGGGGTGTAAGGAATTCTCCCTTTTTTTTGGTAACGTGCCTGGTTGTACATAGCCCATTGGTCACTTGTGGCCTATGGATATTTTGAGGTGGGTCGTCTGATGGGCCTGTCTATATTCATCCAGGGGGTTGCTGTGGGCCCTCTTGCCTTGATGAGTTTCCATTGCTCAAGGCTGATGTCTAAAAGCGGCCTCTATACATTGTACTGCTAATTTGGGAAATTAAAGGGAAAAAAGTGTAAGGATTAGTATTTGGGGAGAGAGGTAAAAATACCTGTGATAAGCATAGGGAATCTTGCACACACACACAAAGAAACCCAAAATTTCAAGGATAGTAACCAGCTAAGATCTAAGAAGTTGGGGGGGGGGCAGGGCTTAAACATAAAAAAAAAAGACTTAGAACCTCGGGGTACTAGTGGAAGGGGGAGATGGAGATAATAGAAAACAAAACCACTGGCAAGGGAGCCATAAACTCACTGATAAGGAACTGGAATCCAGAGAAACATTAACAAGAAAGACATAATAAAGAGCTGCCTAAACTGGCTTTACATTTTGAATACATCTCTACAAACTCATGTGTTTTCACACAACCACTTCCCTGAAACCTTCTCTTGGAAGAGTCCCTGCAAGCAGAGAAGTACATAATGGCACTTTCATTGGTTCCACTTGTTGAAAATCAAAATCTGACAGAGTAAATTCGAAGACCACGGTCCTCTCAGGAATTTTGGAAGCAAGGTCTCCAGGATCTTGAGGGGGCTAACTATTGTTAGGAAAAGGTCATTTATTATTGTCTAGTAAAACCGTGGTCATGAGACCCTTCAGATGTGTATCAGGGGCCATATGCTTGGAGGATGATGGCTAACATATATCTTGGGGAGTAGAGATAAAAGAAGTTTCCAAAGGAATTTTTATATGTTAAAGTAGCTCACAGGATCCTGGAGGTTGGGAGAATGTTAAGCCAAGAATGCCTTTTACCCTTAGCAAAGTATTAACATCCGGCAGCTGAGTTCCTAGAGGAAGGTCACTTTGCCAGTCTCAAGGACTTGTCAATGGGTTATATGTAGGTTGTAAGGAAATTAATTTTTTTTTTTTTTGCCTTTGTTTCCCAAATTATTCCCCCCTGAACAATTCTGACCCTTAAATCTTCATGGTTGCTGAGGGTGAAAGTCTTGTCTTCTAACTTCTTCCTGATGAATAGGGGCATAGAGATGTCTCTGCCTAGGGGTCAACATAGGTCAGTTGGGGACTTATATATACAGAAGTTACGAAAGGCCCAAGGGAGACTGCATGTATGGATCTTCCCAAGCGGAAAGGATCATCTTTCAACTTGAAGTTATACCACTGAAGGAGTCTCGACACCACGTGGAAAGGGAAAAAACATGGGAAAAAAACAGTAAATCATGTTTAGAAACACACACACAAAAAGAAGCCCAAATAAGAGTCCTTTGGTAGTTGACAAAAATTCTCTTCTAGTCCACGAGTTTAACCAATCATTAAAGGAAAGAGAGGAATCAGGGCACCTAAGTGGCTCAGTCGGTTAAGCATCTGATTTCACCTCAGGTCATGATCGCATGGTTGGTGAGTTCAAGCCTGCGTCCGGCTCTGTGCTGACAGTGTAGAGCCTGGAGCCTGCTTCAGATTCTGTGTCTGCCTCTCTCTCTGTCCCTCCCCTGCTTGTGCTCTGTCTCTCTCTATCTCTCAAAAATAAATAAACATTGAAAAAAAACTTTTTTTAAAAAGAAAGAGAGGAATCTTCTAAAGCACCAGTTGAGTATTCATGTCAGTTAGAAATGCAGAAATATTTTGTGGTAATCTGGAATGTATACACAGCATTCTGTTTTTATGATAGCACAAGTTCTACCTTGTGCAGCAGTTAAAACATCTAATGCCATTCTGTTTTGTAAAACTGCTTTACGCATCTGTGTTACTTCAGTATTTAATAGAGAAATGCTATTGTGAGTGCTATTGAGGGCTGTGACCCTAAATTAAGAGCTTCCATGTGCCAAACGACATCCTCCAGTCCTAAAGAGGGAATAAAGATGGATGCTGGGTGGTCATCCCAATGAAACACAGAATGTGTCCACTGTTGTTTTAAATTTGGAAGGTCAGCTGAGTTGGTAATGGTTTTAATAATGCACCAGTGCATCCGAGCAAAACCCAAAGTACAGCAGTCTGTCCAGCCTGGGGGAAGCCATGGACACAAGTTAGAGCCACATAGCCATTGGGTCTCCTTAAGAGCCAGCCATCTAATCCTGGGCATCCTTGAACTGCAGTCAGGATAGCAAGGACTTCTCGGTTTTAGAGGGTCACCTTCCCACAGGATTGTAGATGTCAGGCCGAATGTAAATAGTAATTAATTTTTAAGGTCTAAGCTATTTGCTGAGTTATTTGGGCAATAAAAGACGATCTGTTGTCACTTTGTAGGAACTAAAGGAGTCCAAATCTAAGGACAACTTCTCTTCACAAAGTTTTTGTCATTTTGGTGGCCTTATTACCCAAATGAGTAGCCTGGTGTAAACCCTGTATTACCTTCCATTGGTTATTTTTGGATATAAAGGTTTTTGCCTCATTATTAATAAACCAGTCCTGTGCATTTTTCGAATATCCTCATTCCTGGGCTATGTGGATTCCTTGGTCTCAATAAACTGGAATTATGGATTTTATTGGAGTTAAGACTTGTATAAGACTTAATATTTATTTATTTTGTGCTGCCTGCTTGACTGCATGGTCTGCTAAATTGTTCCCTTTAGATGCTAAGGTCATATCCTTTTGATGTCCTTTGAGGTGAATGACAGCTACCTCTGGAGAGTAATAATTTGGGGCCCATATTTGATTGGGGAAGTGTGGCTTCATAATAACCCCCTTCCCTTCCAAATTGCTTCATGTGCTTGTAGCACCAGAACAGCATATTTGGAGTCAATATAAATGTTAATTTTTAGGCCTTTGGCCAATCGTAAAGCATGAGTGAGTGCTATTAACTCTGCATTTTGGGGAAGATGTATTTGCTTGGAGGGCTTTGGCCTCAACAGTCTGAGTTAGATGACTATAGTGTACCTAACTTTTCTTATCCCCTTTTCTATGAACCTATTGCCACCAGTAAGGTAACTGTCTTCTGCATTTTCAATGGGGGACTCTCTGAAGTCTGATCAGCTAGAATAAACAAGATCAATAATCTCTGAGCAGTCATGTTTTAACATGGAAGTATGATGGTCAGGCCCAGGCATAAGAGTAGCTGGGTTTAAAATTTGACAGGTTTTAAACATTTCAGGCGTACCTTAAGTGTAGCCTGTTATTCAATAAGTTGGCCTCCCATCATCCATTGGTGGCCTTTGGTCTCTAAAACACTCTGTACCTGATATGGGATCATTACTGTCAAGGACTGGCCTATATAGTAAATTTTGAGGCTTCTTCTGCCAGGAGGGCTAGTAGAAAGAAGAATTTTGCAATTTTACATCAATAGAGGTAGTTCCTGGAACAAATATGGTTAAGGGATAAAACCATCAAGAAGCCCTCTTTGTTTGATGTCTAGCCTTAAATAACATCCTAATTACAAGGAATCGCTGGCAAATGGAAGACTTGTCTCAGGGAATAAGGGCATTCCCAAGTGCATCATATAATTCAGTCATAGGGAAAGTGGGGCCATCCATTATTTCCACAAGTCCATAGTTAACTCCACGGAGTGGGGTACACTCAGGCTTTTAAGGAGTGATTTTGTCATCCCCTCCACACAGAATTGGTCAAGGTAATAGTTAAGTTATACAATTGTTAGGGAATTCATCCTGTTTTTCCAGCTGTTTAAATAATCATATACACATGGGGTCCTGTTATTATCCCCACAGAATAATAAGCACAAAGATTGTCTATACATGAACGGTTGTGGCAATTTCTCTGAAGTTTACCTCAAGTTGTCTAGCTTAGACAAACAACAAACATTTGCAAAGACAATCAGAACTAGAATTTAACATCCACATAATTTTTCTCTGTAAAATCACCCTTATTTCCAGAGATAGCCAAATTAAGACTAATTTGGTCGTAAAACAGTTCCAATTTTAACCAACTTGGCCTGATTCTTTACATAAGGTCAGCAAGAATAGTGATATAGATCTTTTAAAATCTTGTTTTGCTGGAAACTTTTATAAGGAATCTTGATTGAACTTTTAGTAGTCCCTCTAGGCCAGAAGCTGAGCCAAATATTTGCCATTAGACATGCCTACAATACCTGTAGAATTGGGTGAATCCCTCTTCCTAAAGTCCCCAAAGCATCCTGAGGTTCCTGCACCTGCCAGAAAGTGACTTTTTCTTTACTCACCTGGTAAAGCCGCTGAGAACTCTGTAAGCAAGGTATAGGGCCAGCGTTTCTAATGGACTCTGTTGGCTCCATTCCTTAGAGCTGTCTGGTCATATCTGACTCTATGCATGCCTCTCTCAAATATGACATTCCAGTCAAGGCCTTGGTAAAATAACCAATGTTTCCATTGGTGTCCTATTGCAAGGAGAACAGATTCTTATTAAACTTACATAAATAACTATGATTGCCATGGAAGAAGGAATACTTACTGAGGCCTTTTGAATTTCAGAGGGTTCAGGTAGAGAGAAAAGTTAAATGCTTCACTTTGGTCACAAATGAATAGTTTCTCCCATTTCTATAAGTCATAGATATTTTAAGAGAAGGTTTTCTTAACCTGGAAGAGCAAACATTAGAGAACCAGCAATGTTTCAAACAAGAGTCACAATACTATAATCATCTTTGGTTCATTTAGTGCCATGTTATTAATTCTTGTTCACTTTGAATGCAGCTTTTTAGTACTAGAAATTCGTACCCATTTCAGTTTTGATCTTAAAGATATCAAATACCTGTATTCATCAAAAAATAATCTTTTTATGAATCTCCTTGAAGGTAAAACTCATTTTGCAAGAGCATCAGAACAATAACTATAAATGACAAAAAAAAAAAAACCAGATATGGACACTGTTAACAATCGGATAGGAGAGCTCATTATGATGCAATTGACAAGGAATCCAGTTATTTCTGTGATACATAACACTTCAGTAATTAGAATATTGAGTGATGACCTTATATCAGAACAGTAACATACCAAATAAGCCTAATTAGTCAGAGACTTAATTAGCCAGATACTTCGTTTAGGATTTAAATCTTGGGGAAGTTTGTTAAAACCTAGAAAGTTTTAACGAACATGTCTAAATAGGATTACAGCTCATCAAAGACCTGATAAAGACAAAACATAGAAACTGTTTTTTCTGGGCAAAGGAAAAACAACTTTATTTACACTTTCTTATCAAGAGCAGACCAACTTCCAAGAAAACTTTGTCTTTTTAACAGAGAGAAAGCAGACTTTCAATCTTATACCAGTGTACTTTTAAAAATCCATTCATTTCAGCTTTAGTCCTGACCATACATAAAATTTCTTTCCAAAGATTTCCCTTCACAAACCTTCTGCAACTTTCCTTTGCATTCACATTTTATCCCAAGCCATTTCTTTCCAAACAACCAGTCTCATTTAGGACAAAATTACCTTCTTTTACCTTCAACAAAAATGTATTTCCATTCCTTATATCTTTCTTACACATACAGCGTTGCTTCCCTTATTTCCATCAGTCTTAATTACATTTAGCAAAATTTTAACTCTTAGAAACCTTAGTCTCCAATGAAAACTAAGTAGTAACCAATTGTAGACGGTTACACCAGAATTCTTTAGATGGCAAACTTATGGATACTTTTAAATACACAGCATGTTTTCCAACATACCCAAATATCCTTAGTTCCTCTACAATAAGAAGTCAAAAGTGCAAACCTATGTTCAGTAACCAGTGCTTTAGCACTTTATCCTATTTGGGAAAGACCTAGATGTCCAATGAATTCAATCCCATTTATCATCCAAGCAAAACTTTAACGTTTTAGGTTGCCAAAGACTTTGAAAGCTGTCTTAGCAATTACCCATGAAAACTTTGAGACAGACAAAATTAACCATCATTCTAAGTCATCTTTTTGCTAACAAATTGCAACAGAGCTAACGTGAGCTTATTTTACCTTAGTAAACCTTGGTAGAATAAAAGTTTCGTATTTAATACTGATAACTCTAAAGACATGTCCGTTTTAATTAAACAACAAACTTAAATTAGTTTAAATACCAAATTGTGTTCTACTTAAAGTCAGTTTTTACTTGGGGCACCTGTGGGGAAATCTGAAGTGGGTGGTTCACCTCCCCTCCCCCCATGAAGGGGGTACCCTTTGCTTCTTGACAGTAAAGATAAAAGGAGGGGCCAATGGTGCCTGAGTCACCAGGATGGTATAGGAACCAGTTACACAGGCCGCACCCAAGGTGGTGCAGAAACAGGAGCAGGGGGAGGCAGAAGAGGTGAGGTGCTACCAGACGACAGAGAAAGAGGGTTCCTGGTTGTAAACCTGGTCAGCTTGGACAGAGGAGCAGACACCATGTTTTTTTTTCCACCAGTGTAGAAATATGCAGTCCAAGTCTGAACTTCCCTGAAGAAGACAGGGAATTTCCCTGAAACAAAGGGAGTTGAGGCAGCTGCTTGAGAATACTCCTTAATATCCCTGTCCTGAGCTAGACTAACCACAGTTGGCTCCAGTTATAGCCATTAACCCAGGAAATGAATGAGGAAGAAGCCCCCACATCTATTAGGAGGAGGAACAATGAGAGAGAGTCAGCATCCCCTTCCTTAGGGATGGCCTTTGTTTCCTTCAGCAATTTGGGTTCTATTAGCAGGAACCCTATTTAGATACTTATCATCCAGTATATCAGGGAATTTACTGGCCTGGTTAAATGAGCAAACAAGCTCTGCAAAGAGGCCCTTAGGCCAGGTGCTGATTAGAGCCATGATGGCCTGGACCTAGGGTACCTCCATCCATTTACCCTGTTTTCCTGCAAAAGAGATCTGATAGATCATACTGAAGCTATGCCTTGTTACAGGAGATCATTCCTTTCTTAAATTTTGCAATACAAACTAGTCCCAGTGGGTTAAAAGGTATTCATTCCAAGGGAAGAATCCTTGGGAACTGAAGAGAGAAGAAGGTCTATTACCAAGAAAATCCACCCTGACTCCTGGGTGGCATCCCATGTGCAGGATATGTCGGAGATTCCTGGTGTCAAAGCCACCTGGAGAGTTCCTCAAATAAAATAGCTATGATCACTGTCCTGCTGTAAAGGCCTGTAGGAGGTATGCTAGCATCCCCCTGCTTCCCCATCACATTCTAGACTGTGAAATGGGTGCCAGCATATGGACTGAGGTGCTGTGCCATGCCTTGTCTTGCCATGCTATCTTGCCTTGCTGTGCTGTGAAGGGCATGAAGACTGGGCCTTGCCTTGCCATTCTGTGAAGGCCAGGCTGTGCCTTGTCTTGCCATGAAGAACCCACTGTTTTTAACCCATGGAAAACACTAGAAAAGTTTCACAAAGAGAAATTCCCCAATTTTGTAGTTTAAGTAGTTAGTAGAAGACATTGACAGAAAACAGTAAAGATAGAAATCCATCACAGGGCACCTGGGTGGCTCAGTCGGTTAAGCGTCCGACTTCAGCTCAGGTCATGATCTCGGGGTTCACGAGTTGGAGCCCCGTGTCAGGCTCTGTGCTGACAGCTCAGAGCCTGGAGCCTGCTTTGGATTCTGTGTCTCCCTCTCTCTCTGCCCCTCCCCTGCTCCCACTCTGTCTCTCTCTCTCAAAAATAAACATTTTTTAAAAAGGGTTTTTTTTTTTTAAAAGAAATCCATCATGGTCTAAGTGACATTCCAACACATGTAGTCTTTACAGCCGGCTTCCCTAGGAAACAGTCCCAGTTGGGTTTTAATTAAATTGGGTACTGCTCTCAGCTGGCTCCAAGTGAAGGTCTTGTGGCCAGAAGCAGCTAGACCAGGGATGTCAAGGGGATCTGGTTAGACCAATGAGAAGTCTTAAGATCAGCAAGTCAAGATCGGCAATGAGAAGTCTTAAGATCGTGCTAGTGACTTAGGTGGCTGTCCCGTGCCCAAGACAGATAGGAATGAAGGGAGGACATCAAGTTTCTGAGTCTCATTATCATTTTGGCCATGATACTAACTTTCATCCAAAATGTAGGCTTTCTCCTTCCCATAGAGTAGTAGCCACAGAGGATTGCAGCCTGAGCAATCAACATGAAAGTTTTCCAATAAGACCATACTCCCTGAAAAGCCCCTGAAATGAGAGTAAAGGAAGAGAAGAGGAAGTACTTACCCAAGTACTTGGTGCCAAGTTTGCACTGAGGCTTGGGGTCCAGATGCGAAAACCCAGGCCCCACATTGGGCACCAAAATGATGTGGAAATGTTGGGGTTTGGAGTGAATGGTCAAGAAAGAATTCTTGAGCAGTCTTTAGTTCAAAAAGGTGGTTTTATTAAAGCACAGGGACAGGACCTGTGGGTAGAAAGAGCTGCACTGGGGTTGTGATGGGTGACTGTATACTTTCAAGTTGGGAGGGGGTTACGGATAGCATAAGTCCCTAAGGAATTTGGAAGCAAGATTTTCAGGACCTTGAGCAGGCTAACTGTTGTTAGGAAAAGGTTATTTACTAGTGTCTAGTAAAACCTTAGTCAGGAGACCCTTCAGATGTGTATCAGGGGGCCATATGCTTGGAGGATGATGGCTAACATATATCTTGGGGAGTAGAGATAAAGGAAGTTTCCAAAGGCATTTTTATATGTTAAAGTAGCTCACAGGATCCTGGAGGTTGGGATAATGTTAAGCTAAGGTTGCCTTTTGCCCTTAGCAAAGTGTTAACATCCAGGCAGCTGAGTTCCTAGAGTAAGGTCACTCTGCCTGTCTCAAGGACTTGTCAGTGGGCTGTAGGTTGTAGGGAAATTTACTTTTTTCTTTTACTTTTGTTTCCCACATCATGTTTGGCAGCCTTTGCACACTGAGTTGGGGGACCATGCTGATTTGTCCTTCTTTAAATCCATAGTGCCGCCTCAAGGTCATTTACATTTTTTACTCCAAGTAATAATTTTATTAGTAAGATCTTTTCCACTTTGCTCATGGAAAGAACCAGCGTTCTGAGCTTAGTTAAGGACACAGGCTCCAGCTATGCTTACCTTTAACTAGACCCCATGTTCTTATTCTATAGATGAATTCTTCCTTTTGCATAATTTTTCATATTTGCCCTTGGCACCATGAAGGTAAATGTTCCATTTAAGGTAATAACAAGACATTGAATTGAAATACATTTGTCTCTGCTTTCCGTGAAGGGCATTTTCATGTACGAACATTTTTTTTTATTCTAAATATTACCTGAAATTTATAAAACCCACTTATTGCCGCCACATCCTGCCCAGCCTGCCTTGCTTTGTCGTGTTGGCGATTGCCACTCCAGCCTCTACCTCTGAAAATTCTCTTCTCTAGAAATGACTTCTTGATCATAGCGTTGTTATTTATAATGAGAAAATTAACAGCATATCAGTATGCACTATGAATACTAATGCAGTGTGCCAAATTGATCATTCTCGTTTGCAAATCTCAGTTTTACAGAGAATAGGCAGAGTTTGTATAAAGAACAGTGGGTCAGCACAGGTTTCCCCTCTGCCTTTCTCTTGCCAGTGCGGCTCACGTCCCAAAGAAATCCAGCCAAACTTCATGCCTGCCAGAACATGTTACAGTGAGGGCACCCTGTCATTTCAAAGAAGCAAAACATATTAAGGAGCTCAAGTTAGCTGTCAGCTGCCGTGGATGGGAACCAGGGGCCTCTGAAAATGGCTCCTGTGTCCATCCTATTGTGATTAAGTCCTGAGCCGGTGATTCCCTTTTCCTTCTCCTTCCCCCAGCACTCCAGTTCTCGCCTGAATTACCAAAGCAGCGTTCAGGGATCCTCCCAGTCCCAGAGCACACTCGGCTACTCCTCCTCGTCCCAGCAAAGCGCGCAGTACCACCCGACTCACCAGGGCCACCGCTACTGACCGCCGCGGCCCAGGGCACAGACCCCAGCAATATGATGTCCGCATGGAAAGCAACCAAAAATGCAGACGATGCTGCCGTTTAAAACTCACCCACTTGGGCGGAAGACTACATACTGAGCATTTTGCAGGACGGACGGACGTCTCTTCTTTACTGACTTAAAGAAAATTTTTGTGAAGTTTCCCCGACACCCTTTCCCTGCATGTGTTCCATTGTGACTTTGATACAGCGTCTGATCTAATCCCAGCACTTAACTTCTGTAACCTTCAGCATTTTTTGGAAGGATTTCCTGGTGCACCTTTCTCATGCTGTAGCAATCACTATGATTTATCTTTTCAAAGCTCTTTTAATAGGATTTTAATGTTTTAGAAACAAGACTCCAGTGGTGTATAGTTTTCTACTTCATGAACTGATCTAGCAACACAGGTAAAAATGCACCTTTTAAAGCACTACGTTGTTTTCACAGAATATGACTGTTTTGCTCATGGAAGTCTTAAACAGAAACTGTTACTGTCCCAAAGTACTTTGCTGTTATGTTTTTATTTATCTAGTTTCAGGGAAGGTCTAAGAAAAGACACACAGTGGGACAGAGGGAACCTACAACCAAAAACAGCCTAGATCTTCGCAGTTACTATGCTTTATGCTCTGAAGAACTGAATTGTGTGGTAATTTTGACATAATCAATCATCCATATGGAACGTAGTTCCCAGAATCACCTTATTCTGAAGAGTATTCAGTAAGAATTCTAATTTAACCTTCATGTAGCTAAGTCTGCCTTGAAAAAGGGTTTCAAGAGCTTCGATGAAATACAGCCCTCTGGTGCCCCACACCAGAAAGTGGAAGAGAGTATTAACTGCACTAGGGTTTCTTTAAGGAGTAATGTTGATCAGAGGATGATGTATCGTTTACCTTTGAAGGAAAAGCTTTGAGTGTGTATTGTACATAAAGTTGGCTTCTCTAAAGAACTGTTGGTTTCTTCGCATCTGGGCCAGCTTGAGTCACTTCCTTACATAATCAAGAGTACTCAAATAGAAGCCTGCAAAATTAATTTGCAAATTAATCTGCTTTTAAAATTAAGAGCAGTGTTCTCCATTCATATTTGCATTAGACATAGAGTGACTATTTTTAAAGCATGTTAAGAATTTAGGTTTTATTCATGTTTGAAGTATGTATTATGTATGCATAATTTTGCTGTTGTTACTGAAACGTAATTCTATCAAGAATCTTTTCATTGCACTGAATGCTTTCTTCGCCCCTAGGAGAAAACTTAATAATTGTGCCTAAAAAACTATGGGCAGATAGTATACACGACTATACGAGATAAAGTGCATATTTGCATTTCCATGATCTATGAATTAGAGGCTGAGTTCTTTAGCCAGTGAAAGGACCGCCTCACCCCCCAGAGTCACAGGAAATATAGAGTCTTAGAGCTCCCATTGTAATGTAAGGGGCAAGAAATTTGTGTTCTTCTGAATGCTACTAGCAGCACCAGCCCTGTTTTAAACGTTTTCTTGAGCTAGAAGAAATAGCTGATTGTTGTATATGCAAGTTATATGCATTTTTTAAACGATTATTTGTGAACTTATCTACCTGGTAATGATACTCTGGGTCCATATACAAGTAAAGTAAGATTTTAGACAGAAGCCAGTATACATTTTGCACTATTGATGTGATACTGTAGCCAGCAAGGACCTTACTGATCTCAGCATAATAATGCTTATTAATAATAAAAGCTGTATAGTGACACTCATCAAACATTGAAGATGAAACAGTTGACATACTCCATTGGAAGGAATTTCTAGTTGTCTCTCTGATAATTCACCCCTTCCATTTTTTTGTTTGTTTGTTTTTTTTAAGGAGAAGTTAATAGCCCTCTGCGTAATGTAGCTACCTGTATATAGTTCTGTCCTGTGCCCTGAAGCCTCACTGTCCAGAGTTATTGGTCATCAGATGCTCACTGCACCCTCACCATGTGCCCAATGCCATGCTGGGTGGAAGCCACAAAGGGCAAGACATACTTCCTGTCCTTAAGGAACTTACGATCCATTCCATGACAGAAAGTTCTCCGGGGATGATAGGAATGGCTTATGAGTGTGAAGGTCCTTTTGTTTACTTCTAAACTCACTTGGATAGAGTTATTATTCCAAATTCTGCTGTGTAGTAAACTGTTACCAAGAGGTGTTCGTCCACCTCTGAGAAAGCCAGCGATGAAATAGCACAACAGGCATTACTTTAGGTTTGAAATGTTCACAGCAGCCTTTCAACAACAATGGGGTGGACCTTATAGGCAGAACGTACTCCTTAAGCGGCTATAGGAAATTAAATGAAAGCAGAAGCCCTGTTGCTGCCCTAAGGGGGCCCTTACATTTAACAAGAGAAAAGCCCAAATAAAATATGTGCATGGACCAAAATACCATGCCCCTTGATACTTTATAAGCAACTTTGATATACAGTTCTTGTGATATGTGTTTGTATAATCACAGGACTACCCTGCTTTCCTTGCATATAGCTAATTTTATTGTCAGAACTGATAGGCAAACCGTGAGGGGATTTCATCAGTTTTTCCTAATACACAGTGTTCTCCAAGATACAGCCAGGTATCCCCCGTTCCTCTGGTCACTGTGCTCATACTGGCCCTTTTCTTCTTGTTCTTGCCTTGGAGTTGGCGATGCCCACTGGTGCCCATTACCCTTGAAATAATCGTGGTTCATGATTTCCTTTTCCCTGTAAAGGGGAACAAAGCCTTTAACATATGTATGGACCCTAAACTGGGACCTCGGGGGAGATCTGTGATGCTTTTTGACGTTAAAATTTACCTCTGTGGTCCCCAAGTGACCTCATTCCAGAAAACTTATTACTGTCATGTTCCCTGAGGATGCAGGGGGAGGGGGGCATCCCTCAGCCCATGAGAACACCCAAACCAAGAAAGGTTATTGAAAGGAAAAAAGGAGGGGCACCTGGGTGGCTTAGTCGGTTAAGCGCCCAACTTCTCACAGTTCCGTGAGTAGTTCGAGCCCCACGCCACACTCCAGACTGACAGCTCAGAGCCTGGAGCCTGCTTCAGATTCTGTCTCCCTCTCTCTCTGCCCCTTCCCCACTGGCGCTCTGTCTTTCTGTCTCTCAAAAATGAATAAACATTTAAAAAAATTAGGAAGGAAGGAATAAAAGTGAAGGTTTTCTGCCCTCCATATTCAAATCAGTTTTCGAATTAGCTTTCTGGTGAGAAGTGTGTTTGGGATAAAGGGATTCTAGAAGTTTCAGGACAGCTGAGCTCAAGGGTAAGGGAGTCTGGCGGCAGGGCTGTTAACTATGAGCTGAAGCAATCCTTGTGATGAAAGTGGATCCTGCAGTAACATACAAAAGCCAAGGACATGTATATTTTTATATCTGTGTGGTTTTAAAATTTTAGTACTTAGAACTTTGGTCTTCTGCACTACTCTTTTGCTCTTATAAACATAATTTACATGTAAGAATGGAAAGGGACAATATTTGCCTACATGTTCCCTGCCTCATCCCCAGGGAAGTAACTGCTGGTTGTATGCCTCTAAAACGATGCTGTTTTTTCTGCTAAGGGTAAAAGAAAAAAAATGTTGGATGATAAGATTTGCAGCTTAATCTGCTTTGAATAAAACCATGGAGCAGAAACTATACGATGAAGGAAGAATTCTATGAAAATTGCAAATCCTAAACTCTGTGGCGATATCTTTCTAGGGAATGGAGAAAGGCAGTGAAATGGCAGGTAGCCTAAAGGAGGCTTGAAGGACTCAGATATAAGTAATATTTTATATCAAACATAGCAGTTTAGGCCCCCGTAATCTTCAAGAGTAGTCACAGATGTCATAAAACAAAGTTCATTGTTTTAGGATTTTTTAAAAATGTGTTGTACCTAAGGCCATACTTACTCTTCTATGCTATCACTGCAAAGGAGTGATATGTATGTATTATATGAAAAAAAAAAATCCTTAATGCACTGTTATCTCCTAAATATTTAGTAAATTAATACTATTTAATTTTTTTAAAGATTTGTCTGTGTAGACACTAAAAGTATTACACAAAATCTGGACTGAAGATGTCCTTTTTAACAACAATTTAAAGTACTTTTTATATATGTTATGTAGTATATACCCTTTCTAAACTGCCTAGTTTGTAATTCTCATAATTCCTACTTGTGAAGTGTACCTGTCTTTGTCTCTCTTTTCAGTCCATTTCTGCACGCACCCCTCTTTCTACGATTATAGAGATGACTGTGTATGCTTTACATTCTGCTGCGAGGTGCACGCTCAGAGCCGGCTGCGCTCCGGTGGGGCGTGTTCCGTGGGGTGCAGGAGGGCAACCGCTTTGGAGCTGAGTGTTTCCCGCTTTTGAGTTGTCCTGACATCCTTCTTGAAATGACTGTTAAAACTAAAATAAATTACATTGCATTTATTTTATATTCTTGGTTGTAATAAAATTTAATTGACTTTGTTTCTATGTGGATTTTTTTTAAGTACAGAAAAACTCCTGTTAATAAGTTGTGGCGTTAAAATTGTATCTGTGCACCTAGAAGCTTTTCAGATTACAATTGTCCTGCAGAGATGCAGTCTCCTGGTGAGTTGCAATATGTTATTTTATTCAGGATGCTTATGATGTCACAAACCACAGATGCAATGCTTACAGATACCTCAGAAGCAAAGCAATAGTTTTGAAAACATTTCTAAGGAAAACATCCTTTCTAGAAAAAAAAATGAAAATTAGAATGATGTTTTAGAAAAAACAAATAGGCAGCATTTTGTGGGTTAGAGTGGCATTGGATTTTTTTTCCCCTTTTTATAAGGACATTCTGTTTTACCTGACTGCCCCTTATGATTTACTTGATGAATCTAATACAGTTACTCCAATAGTCAAAGGCATCATGGAGTGAACTGAAGAATGTTTAAATGGCACAAACACAGAACTTCCATTTCTCTTTAAAATAGATAACAGCACCCATCCGGTTGCTTCACTGCTTGGCCTTGACCATATCTATTCAATACCGTGCTATTTATAGGGTAGAGCTTCTCTTGGAATACTATTCTTTGACCATAGCTGCCTTTCTAACCAGCCACCTGGATAAGAGAAAGTGCATGACTGTATAAACTCCTTACCATTCCTAGGAAAGTAACTTTGAAAGTACAGGACTATGTACGTAGCTGACTGTAAGTTCTTTGTGGACAGGGGGCCTGGATTCCATTCCTTCTGCACTTTCAGCGCCTGTCGTGATGCCCAACACAGAGCAGACAATAGGGCAAGTCATTAACATCACTTTTGTATCTTGGCATAGAATTCCTGGGTCATTTCTTTTTTCAATTTTTTCATTTATTAATTTTCTTAAATTTACATACAAGATAGTTAACGTATAGTGCAATAATGATTTCAGGAGTAGAATTCAATGATTCATCACCTACATATAACCCCAGTGCTCATCCCAACAAGTGTCCTCCTTAAAGCCCCTTGCCCAACTAGCCCATTCCCCCACCCAAAACCCCTCCAGCAACCCTCAGTTTGTTCTCTGTATTTAAGAGTCTCTTATTGTTTGTCTCCCTCCGTGTTGTTATTTTTGCTTCCCTTCTCTTATGTTCATCTGTTTGTATCTAAAATTCCACATATGAGTGAAGTCATATGATACTTGTCTTTTTCTGACTAATTTCACTTAGCATAATACACTCTAGTTCCATCCATGTTGTCACAAATGGCAAGATTTCATTATTTTTGATTACCCAGTAATACTCCATTGTATACATACACCACATCTTCTTTATCCATTCATCAGTTGATGGACATTTGGGCTCTTTTCATACTTCAGCTATTGTCTTTAGTGCTGCTATAAACATTGGGGTGCATGTGCCCCTTTGAATCAGCACTCCTATATCCTTTGGATAAATACCTAGTAGTGCAATTGCTGGGTTGCAGGATAATTCTATTTTTAGTTTTTTGAGGAACCTCCATACTGTTTTCCACAGTGGCTGCACCAGTTTGCATTCCCACTAGCAGTGCAAAAGAGTTCCCCTTTCTCCGCATCCTTGCCAACACCTTTTGGTGCCTGAGCTGTTAATGTTAGCAATTCCAGGGGTGCCTGGGTGGCTCAGTCAGTTGAGCGTCCGACTTCAGCTCAGGTCATGATCTCGCAGTGTGTGAGTTTGAGCCCCGCGTGGGGCTCTGTGCTGACAGCTCAGAGCCTGGAGCCTGTTTTGGATTCTGTGTCTCCCTCTCTCTGACCCTCCCCCGTACATGCTCTGTCTCTCTCTGTCTCAAAAGTAAATAAATGTTAAAAAAAAAAAAAATTTTTTTTAATGTTAGCCATTCCAACAAGTGTGAGGTGGTATCTCAGTGTGGCTTTGATTGGTATTTCCCTGATGATGAGTGATATTGAGCATTTTCTCCTGTGTCTGTTGGCCATCTGGATGTCTTCTTCAGGGAAGTGTCTACTCATGTCTTTTGCTCATTTCTTCACTGGATTATTTGTTTTTTGGGTGTTAAGTTTAGTAAGTTCTTTGTAGATTTTGGACACTAATCCTTTATCTGATATGTCATTTGCAAATATTTTTTCCCATTCTGTCAGTTGCCTTTTAGTTTCGCTGATTGTTTCCTTCACTGTGCAGAAGCTTTTTATCTTGATGAGGTCCCAATAGTTCATTTTTGCTTTTGTTTCCCTTGCCTCCAGAGACATATGAGTAAGAAGTTGCTGCAGCCAAGATCAAAGAGGTTTTTGCCTGCTTTCTCATCTAGGATTTTGATGGCTTCCTGTCTTGTGTTTAGGTCTTTCATCCATTTTGAGTTTATTTTTGTGTATGATGTAAGAAAATGGTCCAGCTTCATTCTGCTGCATGTCACTGTCCAGTTTTCCCAGCACCATTTGCTGAAGAGACTGTCTTTATTCCATTGGATATTCTTTCCTGCTTTGTCAGAGATTAGTTGGCCATATGTTTGCGGGTCCATTTCTGAGTTCTCTATTTTGTTCCATTGATCTGAGTGTTCTTGTGCCAGTACCATACTGTCTTGATGATTACAGCTTTGTGATACATCTTGAAGTCTGGGATTGTGATGCCTCTGGCTTTGGTTTTCTTTTTCAGGATTGCTTTGGCTATTCGGGTTCTTTTCTGGTTCCATACAAATTTTAGGACTGTTTGTTCTAGATCTGAAGAATGCTGGATCATTTTAAATGGTGGGAATTTTAAAGCCTCAAATAGCATCAATCTGTTTTGCAGGCAGTAGAAAGCCAGCTTGGACCAGCAAAAGCCTAACAGGAACATTTGTTCATTTGTTCTAAATGAGAGAATATAAGGGTAAGAAATGAAAATACTGACTTAATTATTTTTCGGGTGTGGAGTTTGGTGAGTTCTTTACAAATTTTGGATCCTAGCCCTTTGTCCAATATATCATTTGCAAATATCTTTTCCCATTCTGTCAGTTGCCTTTTAGTTTTGTTGATTGTTTCCTTTGCAGTGCAGAAGCTTTATATCTTCATGAGGTCCCAATAGATCATTTTTGCTTTTAATTCCCTTGCCTTTGGAGATGTGTCAAGTAAGAAAAACAAATAATCCAGTGAAGAATTGGGCAGAAGACATGAATAGACACTTCTCTAAAGAAGACATTCAGATGGCCAACAGGCACATGAAAAGATACTCAACGTCACTCCTTATCAGTGAGATATCACCTCACGCCAGTCAGAGCGGCTAAAATGAACAAATCAGGAGACTACAGATGCTGCAGAGGATGTGGAGAAATGGGAACCCTCTTGCACTGTTGGTGGGAATGCAAACTGGTGCAGCCGCTCTGGAAAACAGTGTGGAGGTTCCTCAAAAAATTAAAAATAGATCTATCCTATGACGCAGCAATAGCACTGCTAGGAATTTACCCAAGGGATACAAGAGTGCTGATGCATAGGGGCACTTGTACCCCAATGTTTATAGCAGCACTTTCAACAATAGCCAAATTACGTAAACAGCCTAAATGTCCATCAACTGTTGAATGGATAAAGAAATTGTGGTTTATATACACAATGGAATACTACTTGGCAATGAGAAAGAGTGAAATATGGCCTTTTGTAGCAATGTGGATGGAACTGGAGAGTGCCATGCTAAGTGAAATAAGTCATACGGAAAAAGACAGATACTATATGTTTTCACTCTTATGTGGTTCCTGAGAAACTTAACAGAAGACCATGGGGGAGGGGAAGGGGAAAAAAAAGTTACAGAGATGGAAGGAGGCAAACCATAAGAGACTCTTAAAAACTGAGAATAAACTGAGGGTTGATGGGCGGTGGGAGGGAGGGGAAAGTGAGTGATGGGCATTGAGGAGGGCGCCTGTTGGGATGAGCACTGGGTGTTGTATGGAAACCAATTTGACAATAAATTTCATATTAAAAAGAAAAAATAAAAGAAAATATTGACTTAAAACATTAAGATGTATTAAGTACATTCCTTTTTCTTTTTCAGACTTTTTCCGCTGCTTAGACTTTTTCATAAAGTACTGCTGAGCTTTTTCACATAAAGATGCTATTGTGAACTGAATGTATTCCTTCAAAATTCTTATGTTGAAGCCTTTATCCCCAGTGTGGCTATATTTGGAGGTGAGGCCTTTATTGAAGTAATGAAAGTCAAGTGAATTCATAAGGATAGGACCTTGATCTAATGAGATTAGTTTCTTTGTAAGAAAAAACACCAGACAGCTCTCTCCCCTCTCCCTTTTTCCTTGCATGCCACCCTCCCCCTCCCCCCTTTTTCTTCTCTTTCCCCACAGCCTTCTCTCCCGACCATGTGAGGACACAACAAGAGGGCTACATCTGCAAGCCAGGAAGACAGCCTTCACCAGAAACCAAATCCCACCAGACCTTGATCTTGGACTTTCCAGCCTCCAGAACTGTGAGAAAGTAAATTTTCATTGTTTAAGCCACCCAGCCTATGGTATTTTGTTACAGCAACTCATGCAGACTTTGGTACCAAGAAATGGGGTGCTGTTGTAACAAGTACCTAAAAGTGTGGCCGTGGTTTTAGAACTGGTGGATGGGGGGAGGTTGGAGGAATCTGAGGCACAGGCTAGAAACATGGAATGTTAGAGGCAATTCTGGTGATTGTTCTGAAAGAAAAGAAGAGAGCTGGAGAGAAAGGTTCTCTTAGAGAATCTTCTTAGGGAACACATCAATAATCACGAACAGAATGTTGGTAGAAATACAGACAGTAAAGGTATCATATGGAAATAAGAAACAGGTAATTGGAGACTGGAGAAAAGGCAATCCTTGTTACAAATTTCCAAATAACTTGGCTGACTTGTGCTCTAGTGTTTTATGGAAGGTAGAATTGTTAATGGATGAAATTTCATTTTGTAGTTATTTGTTGTTATATAGAGAAAGACATTGGATTTGCATATTGCCTTTATATCCTGTGACATTGCCAAATTCACTGTTCTAATAGCTTTGTGGTTTTGTGTTTGTTTTGTGGAAGAGGATTCTCTTAGGTTTTCTACATATACAATTGTGTCATCTGTGAATAAAGACAGTTGCACTTCTTCCTTTCCAACTTAAATACCTTTTATTTACTTTTCTTGCCTAAATGCATGGGCTAGCAGTTCCAATACAATGTTGAATAGAACTGGTAAGAGTGAACACCTTGTAATGTTCTGCCTCAGAAAGCATTCTATATTTCACCATTAGGTAGTATTAGATAAAGGTTTTTCATAGATGCCCTTAGTCAAATGGAGGAAGTTTCCTTCTACTTCTATTTTGACAAGTTTTAATCATGAACAGGTGCTGCATTTTGTGAAATCCCTTTTCCTGCATATGAGATGATTACATGATTTTTCTCCTTTAGGCTGTTACAATGATGAATTACCTTAAAAAAAATTTTTGGCAGGGGGTGGATAGCTGACTCAGTTGGAGGAGCATGTGACTCTTGATCTCGGGGTTGTGAGTTTGAGCCCCACTTTGGGTGTAGAGATTACTTAAATAAATAAACTTTAAAAAGTTTTTGGCTTAACACAACACAAAATTTATTATCTCACAGTTTCTGTGGGTCAGGAGTGTGGTCATGTGTTAACTGGGTCCTCTGCTCATGGTCTTACCAGATCTCAAGGTGGTAACTGGGACTTTGATCTCATCTAAGGCTTGGAGTTCTCTTTCAAGATCACTAGGTTATGGCAGAATTCAGCTTCTGTGGTTGTAGGACTTGTCTGCTGTCTGTGGAGGGCCATCCTTCGCTCCTAGAGACTATTTTGCCATGTGGCCTGCTCCATCCACAACATGTAGTTGGCTTCTTCAAGGTCATCAGGAAAATTCCTACCTAGTCTGCTACAGCAGAGTCTTATGTAATATAATGTAATCACTGATATGACTATTTCATCATATTCACAAGTCCTGCTCAAGTGAGGGGAATTATATAGGATGTGTATCTGGGGCTACGCTGACTGATTTTTGAATGTTAAAACAGCCTTGCGTTCCTGGGATAAACACAAAGAGAAAGCAATGTGAAGATGGAAGCAGAGGTTGGAGTGATGCAGCCACAAGCCAAGAAATGCTGTCAGCCCCCAGAGACTAGAAGAGGCAAGGATAAATTCTCCTTTAGCCTCAGGAGGGAATGTGGCCTTGCTGACACTTTGACTTCAGACTTCTGGCCTCTAGAACTGAGGATAAGCTTCTGTTGTTTTAAGCCCCCAAGTTTGTGGTAATTTGTTACAACAGGCATAGGAAACAAATACAGATTTGGGTCATGGTGTATTATCATCTTCCTAATTTACTGGGTTTGACTTGAAACCAATTAAAAGCAAAGAGTGGAACCAAAGCCAAAATGGCTGTACTAATGTTTCAGCAAAGCTCGATTTTACACTAATCTTTTCCCTCTCTTCCCCCAGCCTCCCTTCCTCCTGTCTTTCCTTTCATTTCAGGAACCCCATACGACCCTGAAGACAGGACAGAGGAGTCTGGCAGTAGTACAAAATTCCTGTCAAAACCAGTTACATACTGTATTTCCTTATAAAACCCACAGCCCGTTCCTAGAGGCCGGCTTGCAGTTTTGAAGGCAGCCTCCCTTGCCTGGCAAAGCAATAAAACTATTATTCCTCTTTATACCCAAACTCTGTCTTCCCATTACATATTTTGGCTCCAGAGGTTGGTTTTCGATGACAGATTTGCTAATATTTTAAGACTTTTTCATATCTATATTCATGAAGGATATTGGTCTATAATTTTCTTGTGATGTTCCTTTCAAGTTTAGTGTCAAGGTTATACAGGACTCATAAAATGATACCAGGGAAATGTTTTATCTTCTGTGGTCTGAGAGAGTTTGTGCAATACTTGTATTATTTCTTCCTTAAATGGTTTGGTAGAAGACACCAGTGAGGACTTCTGGAGTTTTCTCTATGAGAAACACTTTAATTAGAAATTGAATTACTTTAAAGATTATAGAGCCATACAGATTTGCTATTTTTGAGTTCATTTTATAAAGTTGTATTTTAAACGAGTTTATTGGGACGCCTGGGTGGCTCAGTTGGTTAAGCTCGGCTCAGGTCATGATCTCACGGTTCGAGAGTGTGAGCCCTGTGTCAGGCTTTGTGCTGTCAGCTCGGAGCCTGGAGCCTGCTTCGGATTCTGTGTCTCCCTCTCTCTCCCTCCCTCTCTGTTCCTCCCCAACTTGCACTCTCTCTCTCCTTCAAAAATAAAGATTAAAAAAAAATTTTTTTTAAGGAATTTATTGCATCTAGGTTGTGATATAAATGTTTCTCTGAAGATATATACTTAGACATTGGAATTGTCAAGTCAAAAGAAATGAGTGTTAAAAAAAATGTTTATTTATTTTGAAAGCAAGAGTGCACAAGCAGGGGAGGGGCAGAGAGAGAGGGAGAGAGAGAATCCCAAGCAGACCCTGTGCTGCCAGTGCAGAGCTGGACGCAGGGCTCGATCTCATGAGTCATGAGATCATGACCTGAGCCAGGATCAAGAGTCTGATGCTCAGCTGACTGAGCCACCGGGTGCCCCAGAATGAGCATTTTAAATTATGAAAACATGTATTGAGCTAACATTTACACAGCACTTCCTACATGCATTTTACATTTATTAACTCTTTTACTTCTCACAACAGCTGTATGAGGTAGACACTATTGTTGTCCCCAGATTTAAAAAATAATTTATTATCTTTTAAAATGTTTTATTTTTGAGAGAGAGAGAGAGAGAGAGAGCGGGTCAGAGAGACAGGGAGACACAGAATCCGAAGCAGGCTCCAAAGCTGTCAGCACAGAGCCCAGCACGGGGCTCAAACTCACAAACCATGAGATCATGACCTGAGCCGACGTTGGACGCTTAACCAACTGAGCTACCCAGGCGTCCCCCAAATATTTTATTTTTAAGTAATCTCTACACCCACGGTGGGGTTTGACCAGGCACCCCATTGTCTCCAATTTTTAATAAATGAAAAACAAAACAGAGAGAGAGGTTAAGTAACTTGTATAAGTCACACAACTGATAAGCATCAGAGCCAAATGCCTAACCCTTTATACCTGTAGTTCTCCAACTGTATTCCCTGGACCAGCCACATTAGCATCATGCGGGAACTTGTTGGAAATGCACATTCTCAGATTCTCCCCCATAGTGCTGACTCAGATACTCTAGGGGTGGGGCCCAGGAAGTTGTGTTTTAATGAGCCTCTCGGTGATTCTGATGCATACTAAAGTTTGAGAACCACTGACTTGTACCATACACTTCTCACATATATTTCCAAATCACCTTCTACAAGAACTGTATTAATTTACTTTCACCAGTCGTATATGAGAGCGCCCCTGTCCCTTCACCCTCCTAAAACTGAGCAATCTTTACATTACAGATTTACAATCTGATAGGCAGAGAGTCATGTCTTGTTGCTTTAAAAAACTATTTTGGTCCTCCTTTTAGTGCGGATCCATTTCTGTCCTTTTACCTGCCCTCCTGGGCCTCCTCTTCTTCTGCATGGCATTTGGCTCCATTGACCCTCCTTTTCTGGGGGTGGGTTTTCAAGTCTAACCCTTCTGAATTTGCCAGGCAACCATATGGTGCTTGAGTGCTAAATTAATCTCATTCTTTACAAGTAAGGAGAAGCAAATAGGTTATCTTCTAGAAGTATAAAAATCTTGTTTTTGTTTACTGAGCATGAAATACAAAGTCTTCTTCAGCTTTTGTTACTGACAATCCTTTCCTAAATTGTGCATTTTTCTTGAAATTCTGTATATGTCTTGGCACTGTGGTGCCAGTGTACTGAACATCAACAAGGATGATAGGTGTAGGAGCGGAAGAGATCTGTAGTTACCCCAAGTGGTAACCTCAAAAGTGTTTGCGGGAGGGGCACATGGGTGGCTCAGTCGGTTGAGCGTCCAACTTTGGCTCAGGTCATGATCTCATGGTTCGTGGGTTCAAGCCCCGCGTGGGGCTCTGTGCTGACAGCTCGGAGCCTGGAGCCAGCTTCGGATTCTGTGTCTCCCTCTCTGCCCCTCCCCCACTTCACTCTGTCTCTCTCTCTCTCTCTCTCTCTCTCTCTCTCTCTCTCTCTTTCACAAATAAATAAACATTAAAAAAAAAAAGTGTTTGGGGGAACCTAATCCCTGACCTTGACATTTTTGGAGGAGGGAGTACCTTTCTTATGTCCAAGAACAGAAAACCTTGATTGACCAAAGGTCCCCATGATTTGATTTCATGGTGTTTCCCATTGTATTTTCACCACATTGCAGAAAAGACCCCATAAAAACTAGCTGGCTAAATATCACAGGGCTGGGGCAACTGGTTGGCTCTGTTGGTAGAGCATGAGACTCTTGATCTCAGGGTTGCGAGTTCGAGGCCCATGTTGGGCATAGAGATTACTTTCAAAAAACAAAAAAAATCACAGGGCAAATTCTTACCATCTACAGTGTCAAGTAGTTATTGAGTCGTGATATTCAGCTCCCCGTCAGTCGTATCAACATGGCATGACAGAAAGAACATGGGTTTTGGAGACAAACTTAGGTTTGAAACCTAGTACTTATACATCTGAGCTGTGGAGCCTTGGACAAGTTACTGAACCTCTCTCTGATCTCACTTTATTACCTATACAATGCAAAAAAAAAAAAAAAAAAGGCATCTACCTCATACAGTTTAAGGATTAAATGACATAATATGTGTTGTGTCCAGCAGGGCACCTGTTTCATAGTAGGCTCTCAGGGAATGTGGATTCCATTGGTTTTCACTTCCCACTGAAATTTCTATATGCTTGAATGTGTGTTTGTAGTATAAATAGGAAGTTTAATATCCTTTATCTCCTTCATTTGATGATCTCTCTTTTCACAGAGGATGACACATCTGTATCTGCGCAGGTTACCCGTCAGCCATTTGAATGGCAAGAAGGACACCACCCGTCATACCAAGGAGCACTCTTATAAGCCGAGGGCTATGTAACAGGCACTGGGTTCATTCTTTAATGAAATACGATAAAAAACCAAGGGACTCTTTAATTGTGTTTCAGTGGCATCACCCATTAACTTTTCTCTTTTTTTCCTACCGCAATAAGAAATAAGTTCAACTAGGGGCTCCCGGGTGGCTCAGTTGGTTGAGCGACCAACTTCAGCTCAGGTCATGATCTCACAAGTCGTGAGTTTGAGCCCCGCATCAGGCCCTGTGGCTGACAGCTCAGAGCCTGGAGCCTGCTTCGGATTCTGTGTCTCCTTCTCTCTCTGCCCCTAACCCACTTGCATTCTGTCTCTGTCTCTCTCAAAAATAAACATTAAAAAAAAAAAAAATTAAAAAAATAAAAGAAGTTCAACTCACTATATTGTACACCTGAAACTCATATTACACTATATGTTAACTAATTGGAATTTAAATAAAACCTTTAAAAAGAGAATAAGTTCATTAAATTGAGTTTCCATGCCACTTATAGCTGTAGTTAGACCAATGAGAGCAACTGTCTTTTCTGGACACGCAATTACAGCGTAAAGCAGAAGCCGCCCACATCGTCTGGATCCAAAGAGAACATACTTCCTCCATTTCCCCACCGTGGTTCTGATAAGCGCCATCTGTACTCCTGAGTGATCATATCTCACAAAGGCATGGTCCAGAGATTTGCAAAACCCCTCAGCTACCAATACTTTTGTATGCTTCATATGAGAAAGATCACCAGGAATAAAAATAGCTCTTGACTTTTGCCTTTTTAGCCCATATAGGTGGGGTTTGGAAGGTCTCTGCCACTCAAGGGACAGGAGGGAAGAGAGAGAGAGGGAAAGAAATCCTCTGTCTGCACAGACACAACATGAGGGGTCCCCTGAGAAGAGCAGCCTTTAGCGGGTCTGGCAGTTCCCAGACTCCAGGCTGGAGAGTGCCATGGAGGAAAAACCTGATCGAGTTGGAGCCGTCTGGGCCCAAACTCTAAACCAAAAAAACAAAGTTCCTTTCCAGAAAGCCCTGCGCTTAGGAGAAACTGCTGGAAGCATCATCCAAATTGAGCAGGGCATGGGTTACGGGGCCAAAGGAAAGAGAAGAAGGTCCAAATGAAAACAGGGAAGGGAGCAGAGGAGATGGGTCCAGAAAATCCAAAGGTATTCTCCCCCTAAGATATTTGTATCATGAGCATTTGAATTCTACACATGTATCTAAAAATCTTTTCAAAAAACACTTTCTTGATTTTTCCAGTGGCTTAAAAAATTCCACATGTTTTTTCCATGTAAACAAGAAAATGATTTATGTTCACTTTCCCATCTACACTATGTATATAAAAGCTCTTTGGGCACGAACAAAGAGCTTAGCATTGATTGTAATATATGTGTGTACACAGATTTCATATATAATTACTTGTCACTCATAGGAACTTGCGTACAACAATGATCCAAAGAACTACAGGTTCTTCTAAGAACCTCTATAGGTTCAACTGAGTTATGTGAAAAATTCTTGTACAACTTGTTGTAACACGTTCTTTATTTCCAGTGAGGATTGGACGAAGGAAAATAAGTTTTTAGGCAGAAATTCAGGGTGTGTCTCATGTAGTCATGATTAATACTCTCTGGTAACTTCTCTGGTGAAGTTGCCCGGCACCAGTTAGCTCTCCTGGTATCATTTTAACACTTGGACTTGCATCTTGAAACCAACCAGATAGTGCACGTGTTTAAAGCAGGACCAACGCCTCTGGTTTTGTTCACCTTGGAAATTCCCAGGGCCCTGTGCATGGAATGAACATTGAATGACATTTGTTAGTGAGTTACAGAAGATTCAGAGTGAGCAGATGAAACAGCTTCCTAAATTAAAACTTTCTAATTGGCTGGTGACCTAAGTGAGGCCACACACCCTCATTTTGGAAACTTTTAACCATTATGTTGTCCTTGGAGTGGTTTAGGTACCACGTGACTTGGATAGTCTCTTTGGATTGTTCCTGTCCCTGCGTTCTGCGGGAAAACAAAATAAGAGTAAGTCTGAACATCTTATCTGGAGCTGACCCTGGCCAACGGAATTAAGTTTTGTTTGCTCCAAAGGCTAAGTAATGAAAACAATAGATCTAGAATCTAGATCTTTACACCAGCTCCAGTTTCAGCAAACAAGTCAGTCTCCAGTCTACCACCACCACACCCTTTCTGATTTGGAGAAGGGAACAAACGAATTCTGCAACGTTTTTGCTCTAGAAGCAAACTTTCTAAAATAAAACTGTCAAAAATTTTCTTAAAAGTGCATTGGCACATAAAACTCATTAACATCCAAATCCAACTTAAAATATTATTACAAAAGCTGAGCAGATATCCAGTATCCAACCCAGTATCTCACAAGCAGACGTTTCATGAAACATTACTTCTGTTGGATTGTTCACAGGTATTCACAAACAGACGTTTACATGGTCAAGTACATCTGGGAAATTCTGGGTTTAATACGAAGTATAGGTTTTCTCAGAGCCTTTAATATGATGTAATATTGTAATATCCCATGAAGGTGATCTGCTGAACTCTTTCCCACACTTATTTGACCGAAGAATTCCTTTTTCCTTCAAAAAATGCTCTGTAGAAACCAACTTGGAAATCCCTGGTTGTGGCAGACAATGCTGTTGCCTCCTTTAGGGCCTTTCCCTGCTTCCTCCTTGCTGTCAGAAGCCTGATTTGTTCACTCTGTCCAGAGTGGCCCTCTCCTTCCATGGGGGTTGGACGCCTCCTCAGCTCCAGATGATGAATAGTGATTGAATGAAACCAAACAACTGGTCTCATTCCCTTTGCTAAACCACTGGTTCGAGCATGAGCATGTAATGCAATTCTGGCCAATAAAATTTGAGGGAAAACTTACCGGAAGGGTTTTTAGGAGGATTTATTTTAAGCTTAAAAAGATAACCAAGGGGCGCCTGGGTGGCTCAGTCGGTTAAGCATCCGACTTCGGCTCAGGTCACGATCTCGCGGTCCGTGAGTTCGAGCCCCGCGTCGGGCTCTGTGCTGACAGCTCAGAGCCTGGAGCCTGTTTCAGATTCTGTGTCTCCCTCTGTCTCTGACCCTCCCCGTTCATGCTCTGTCTCTCTCTGTCTCAAAAATAAATAAACATTAAAAAAAAAATTTTTAAAAGATAACCAAGACACCAACATTCCATTTTCTATTTCTGGCCTTCTAAATATGAGCTGTGGCAACCATCTCAAGACCATGAAGGGAGCCAGCCTCAGAGGCCACTCAGAAATAACAAGGACCACTGAAAGGAGAGATGGAAAGGTGACTTTTTGTATGCCCTCTTGTCCCAAGATTATGGCCACAGGGATATCCAGGTCACCAACAATAGTTTGAAGGTTGCCAAGGACTTGTTTTAAAGTGTTTTCAAGTCTGACCGAGAACTCGAACACTTGGAAACAACTAAGAAAATATGAATATTTAAAATCACGTTCAAAAAAGAAAAGAAAGAAAAAAGGTGGAAAGAGCCAGGATTCTTGAGAACTGCATTGAATCACTGATTTTACCAGCCTTGGGACTGCCCTATTTCTGGAGTTCTCTTCTGGAACATTATAAATAGTCCTTATTTTAAAAATCAATTTCTCTTTTAATATATGCAGTCAAAATCATCCAGACATGGGGTTCTAACTAGTCAGAGCCTTATATGGCATTGGCACAATTATAAAACATTCAAAGGATTGTTTTCGGAAATGTTAAATGTTTTTTTTTGAAATGTTAATTATTAAAAAGCAGTAGGTTATTACAAGCTGAGTGTCTACTACCATTATCACCAGGATCTGCAACCTTTACACTGAAATGAACGACTCTAATACTGCCATTTTTAGTGTCTCTAAATTAGAAAAGGAAACACCTATTCCTTCACAGTGGGGACAGGCTAAGTTGAGAAACAATCATCAAAGTGCTGTTACAGTGAATCATCAAACTGCCTGCCATCCCCAGAGTCGAAGGAAGTCGAACGCACGCAGCAGCCCCGTGTCTCCCTGTGGTTGCCCGGCGTGTGCTGCATGTTGTCTGGGCCAAGACTGTTCTTTCCTTTGCCTTCAGCAAGTTTGTATGGAGTTCTCCCCGTGTGCAAGACTTGGGTAGGCTCCTCTCCTTTCCTCCAAGTCCCACTCCCCATCCCAGTCCTGCTGAAGTCCATCCCCGGGGAACCTCCCCAGTTACTCCAGCCTCCACTCAACAGCCTTGCCAAAAGATTCTTCCCAGACGCCCAGTCGGAACCATTTATTCTGCCATTTAATTGAAGCACCCTACATTTTCTTATTAGTTTGTGTTTTGTCTAGGTCCCCCGTTGGGTGAAAGGAGTGGAAGGAAGGTAGACATGATAAGATTATTGTCCAGGTCAGTGGTTCTCAGCTCTGTCTCACCCAACAAACCCATTTTATAAGAAATACTTCCGTAACACCCCTTTATCTAGTGTGACATTCATAGATATGGTAACTGGCCTACACATATACCTTCAAAATACAGTTGGGCTTCGAATAATGCTGGGGTTAGCGGCGCCAACCCCATCCAGTTGACAATCCTGTGTAACTTTTGACACCCCCAAAACGTAACTACTAAAAGCCTACTGTTGACGGGAAGCTTTACTAATAACATACACAGTCCATTAACATACTTTGTATGTTATATGTATTATATACTGTATTCTTACAATCGAATAAGCTACAGAAAAGAAAACATTATTAAGAACATCATAAGGAAGAGAAAATACATGTGCAGTTCCATACCGTATCGAAAAAAAATCTGCATATGAGTGGACCCATGCGGTTCAAACCTGTGTTATTCAAGGGTCATCTATTTATCAATTCAATGCCCTTGCTGTGGTGTAAGAGAAGAAAAGGAAAAGCAACTTATGATAAAGTAATATGTATATCAATATGCAAAGTAATATGTATATCAATATGTATATCAATATGTAATATGTATATCAATATGACAAAAAAAATTTGTCACCAATGCTGTAGAAGCCACAATGAACTACTGAGACAATGCACACAGATGCAGTGTGTGGTATTGGCCATTCGAATTCCACAGGCCATGGCATTTTTTGTGATGGGACTTTCTGAAATGACAAACAAATGATAAACAATCTAAGTGATAAACAAACAAAAACATACAACTTACCTTGATTTATGTAGTAGTCTCGTCCTTAGCAATTCAGTGTCTATTAAAATTCTGCAAAAAATACTTTTTGTTATATATAAGGTAAGTTTCGTTCTAGGTTCAAATAATTATAAACAAAATTTTCGCCTAATGAATGACTGAAAGGACATTCAAAAGTTGCAAGGTGGGGCGAATGCCAGGGTGGCTCAGTCCATTGAGTGTTGGACTCCTGGTTTCAGCTCAGGTCATGATCTCATGGTTCATGCGATGGAGCCTCATGTCAGGCTCTGCACTGTGCATGGAGCTTGCTTAAGATTCTCCGTCTCTCCCTTTCTCTCTCTGCCCCTCCCCCGTTCTCTCTCTCTCTCTCTCAAAAAAAAAAAAAAAAAAAAAGTTGCAAGGGTTGCAGGACAATTCTTCACGTGGGGCGCAGTCCCGCACGGTTTAGTGTGCTCGGCAATGCTGGCCCTCACCTGCTGTAGGCCAGCAGTACCCTCCAACCATTAGATTACCCCAAAGTCCCTGCAAATTTCTAAAAAGACCTATGGGGGAACAGGTTCTAATGACATCCACTGAGCTAAACCAAGGCCAGTGGGGGGTGGGATTATTATTAGACAATCCAGAACCTGACCCTCAGCTTTAAAGGCCCTAAGAACCTGAGGTCAACTCCCAAATGTCAGTTTACTGGTTCATTGCCATGGTTCTGAGAAGGGTGCTGCAGATTAATCAAGGGAGGCAGCAAGTTAAGCTGGGGGTAGGGGGTGATCTGCTTCACCATCAGGGGTTTTCATTTGTTCCATTTACCAAGTGAGTTGCCATCTACATTTCTGTTTGAGCAAAGGGTTCCTCAGTTTTAAGAAGTAAATGTATATGTTTTGACAGTTGTGTCCTGATTGATATTCTCTGTGAGAGGAAGTGTTGATCTCCTCACTCCATCATGCCATAAATGAATGTCCCATTTTGTTCTTCTTAGTAGTTTCTACCTTCTCTATCAATGCTCTGTATATATTCAGTCTTTGTCATCACAGTTTCCATTAATTCTTTGAATATATTTATAATAGCTGCTTGGAAGTCTTTGTTTAATCTAATTTCTGGGCCCAAGCAGAGTCCATGAGTTCTGCTGGTCACTCAACTCTGAATGTCACATCTCAATATTCACTCGGCACATTCACTTCCTATGGTCAAAACTTCATGGAAAACCATGAGAAGTCCTGTCCAATGATAGAAACCTCTTGGGCTATGGACTTGTTATCAGCTCCTACTCTCTCTGTGCTTGGAACAGCTAAGCAGAAGGCTCTATGGTGAGAAAGAAGTATGAACTATGACTGAGTGGCCTACCTCAGAGGTCATGGGCTTCTGGAAGAACTGCAGTGACAGGCTTCATTGAAGAGAGTGTCCTTCAGCTGGCATGTCGTTCTCTTGTAGGCAACCCGTGAGAGAGGGCATAGTGAGCCTGGACACGGAAACTGGGGAGCTGGACGATCAGAAGTTTCTCTGGCTCTAAGCTTAAGATGCTGATTAATATGATCCATTTATACTCAAAACACTTGGGACACCAAAAGTGGGGGTTTTCCACACCAAAAAAATTCTTCAGTTTCTCTATAGACACCAACTGGGTGTCAAATGTAATTCAATTCTGATACTAATTTCCTGGATTTAGTGAAGACTCCACAGTTTAAGGGCTCAGTTCCACAAGACTGCTACCCTTCAGAGACAGTCATGTGTCTGGGCCTTTTAAACTTCTGGCTGACTAGCCATAAATTAGGGATTCCTACAACCCCTCCTCAGGTTCAGTAATCTGCCAGGAACCTCACTGAACTCAGAAAGGTAGTTTGCTTACTATTACCAGTTTACTATAATGGATATAACTCAAGAACAGCCAAACAAAATAATGCATAGGACAAGGTATGGTGGAGAGTGGGGGCCATGGAGCTTCCTTGCCCTTCTTGAACACATCACCTTCCCAAATGTGTTCCACATTCTGAAAGTTCTCTCGACCCCACTGTTCAAAGTTTTTATGGAGATTCCATTATGTAGGCACGATTGATTAAATCAACAGCTGCTGGTGATTAATTCAATCTCTCCTCTCCTTGGAGCTTGGGGAGTGGGGCTGATACCCGGCCTTTGTCTTTCTGGTGACCAGCCTCCCATCCTAAAGCTATCTAAGAGCCTAGCCACAAATCATCTCATTAGCATATGAAAAGACACTCTTATTACTGTGGAGATTGCAAGGGTCGTAGAAGGTTTTGTGTCCGGAACCAGAGGCTAAGACAAAATATGATAACAGAAGATGCTTCTATTACCCCTATCATTCAGAAAATTACAAGCCGTTTAGGAGCTCTGTGGTAGGAACTGAGAACAAAGACCAAATATATATTTCTTATGACATCACAGTATCACACTGATGTATTCATCTTGCAGTTGGATGCCCTGGAAGGCTATGTTATGGGCTAGAAATACACAGCTCCTCTGCCAGATTCCGGTCCCCTGACTGTGATTACGTCTGCTCCATCTTTATCGGCCTCAGCCTTTCTTTTCCTGTTCTTTTATGGCTGACCTACCCATAGTTCCATCTGGTGCTAGCAGAAGCTTCTGGAAACTACTTGTGAATATCTCTTTGATCCAATGACAGTTTAACCCTCAGAGTAATATTATTTCTCTCATTTCCAGTTCCCAGAGGAGCTCACGGGAGCCCGCAGGTGCAGGCAGCACCCCCCATCTGGACGATGAGCCCTAGAGGAGCACAACATAGCTCTGGGTCTGGCAGACCTGGTCTCAGCTCCTCCTGACCAGTACTGTGTGTGTTCCTGGGTGAGCTATTTCTCTTTCAGAGCCTAGTGTACTAAACTGCTAAATGAAGATCATAACACTTACTTCACAGAGCTAACATGATGATAAAATACGACGAGGTATGGGTAGCATCTGGCTAAGATATTATTGATAAGCATTATTGTCTTTTCCTGTCTCTTCATGGCAGGGGCCATATTTCCTGTGTAACTCCTGTAATATCTAGCCTAGTGTCTAGTTCCCAGCTGCTGCTCAGTAAATACTTGTTAGGGGAATTACCTGCCTCTGCTCTATTGTCCTGCATTTTTTTGTTGGTGATTGTCACACTATGCTCTGTGCAGTCTTAGGGCTTCTGAGGAGGTGCCCAAGGACCCGGGTGGATCAGGCAGGTGAGACTAGATAAGGGTGGAAAGCAGAGGAGGGAGCAGCTGGGTTCCATGCCCACCCTCATGTAAGCTCTGCTGGTTTGTGTTTTATTAGTTTGGGAACAATATTTTCTTTTTTTAAAAGAATGGATTCCGGGATTTAAAGTTTGAAAATAACCGCCTTATGCTTTGAATAACAGAAAAGGAATTAAATTTTATGAGTGACACAAATGTTTACATCTTCATTCTCCAAAACATTAGCCCCTGTAAGTTAAATAAAGAATTCAATTCAGTTCCTCAATTTCACTAGGCATATTTCAAATACCCAATAGTAGGGGCGCCTGGGTGGCTCAGTCGGTTAAGCGTCCGACTTCAGCTCAGGTCAGGATCTCGCGGTCCGTGAGTTCGAGCCCCGCGTCGGGCTCTGGGCTGATGGCTCAGAGCCTGGAGCCTGCTTCCGATTCTGTGTCTCCCTCTCTCTCTGCCCCTCCCCCGTTCATGTTCTGTCTCTCTCTATCTCAAAAATAAATAAAACGTTAAAAAAAAATTTTTTTAAACAAATACCCAATAGCCACATGTGGCTAGTGGCTACCATTTTGGACAGTACAAATGGGAACATTTCCATTGTTGCAGAAAGTTCTGTTAGACAGCAATGATCTATAACTTATATTATTTAAATCATAGGGCTTAATTGATACTGGCTGTGTACTCTGTGCTATAATATGTTTATAAGCTTAAAGGGAAAGTTGAGTTGCCCATAGATGTAGGTTTGGGTCCTGCTACTTAAAAAAAAAAAAATTTTTTTTAATGCTTATTTACTTTTGAGAGAGAGAGACAAAGCATGAGCAGGGGAGGGGCAGAGAGAGAGGGAGACACAGAATCTGAAGCAGGCCCCAGGCTCTGAGCTGTCAGCCCAGAGCCCTGCATGAGGCTCAAACCCAGGAACTGTGAGATCGTGATCTGAGCCGAAGTTGGACGCTTAACTGAGGGAGCCACACTGGCGCCCTGGTTTGGGTTCTGCTATTCACTTGCCATGTGGCCTACTGTCTTGGCTTCCTGTTTCCTTATCTGTACCAGGGAGGTGTGGGCCATATTGGAGGCTTCTATCTATTTTATCTCCAAGGGTCCCTTTGTTATTTTGTTCCCTTGGACCCACACCCATATTTAAAATAAACTGCTTTATTAGGTAATAATTGGCTTACACTCCCACTTTTGTTAACTGGCACTATTTATATCTACCAACAAAAGCCTCTGATCAGCATAAGATTACCAGAATTCCTATATTGAGCTGAAGTAATTCCAGCCCAAAACTTAGAAATGAGACATTGTGTTTAGCTTTGCATTGTCTCTGATAATTGTACAATGTTCATGTGGTGTTTTTCAAATATTGAAAGTATCTTGTTAATTGCCCTTCCCTGTCCCTGTCCCTAATTTCTCCAACTCCTAAGGCTTAAGGGGTCCAAGTTAGGAGTCTCCTAATACATGATCATTTAAAACTTTTTGAATTTTTAAATGGATTCTAGGTCAAAGTAAATAATGATCCCCAAAGTTCAATTTTGGAATTCAGAAAATCAACTAAAAGAAGCCAAGTACCTAATGCACAAATGAAATGGAAAATCTAGAATGGACTTTTCAGTGTAGAAAACAAAATGTGTAGTGTGATTGTATTTTTAAATTATTTTAGGGGGTGGGGGACTTCTGGCTATGGCAGAATGAAAAGGTTGACGAATTCTCACCCCCCAAAATAAAGTATAAAACTGAGCAAAATGGTAAAACAAAACAAAACAATTTCAGGACTTGGGAAATCAAGGAAAGGGCAAGAACAAATTGAGAAGCATTTAGTCCTGAAAAGCTGCTAAAATTAAAATGATGAGAATCTGTGGCGTTTATGCCTGGAGCTGCTCCCTTCCCCGTGCCCCCAGCACAGGTAGCCTGGTAATTTTACCAGCACAATTCTGGCTGTGAAAACCAGCAGCATCACTGTCAGAGGGGGGTGGATTGGATTTGGAATGAAAGTTGAAAACCCACACCCAACAATGTTGTCAGTAAAAGCAGCAAACTCAGTAGGATTTAAAAAGGAAACTGTAGCACTGCTAGCCTGAGACTGCAGTCCTGGTTGGAGTGAATGGCTGACCAGCCAGAAATTTAATGGGGAAATCTTAGAAATAAGAGAGCCATAAAAAAGCTATATGAGTTTTCCACACACCCCTCGTTGACCAGGGAACTATGCATCTGTACAAGGGAGAGCCAAGAGAATCTGGAAGAAAGTGCAAGTCAGGCAGACTTGCAAACAGACTGAATTTTGAATGCATTCTTCAACCCACACACAGATCCATCAGCAGAGGATGGATCTTATAAGCTTAAGATGTTTGAGCATAACCTCTGCCCAATCATCAGCTGGCCATAAACTGTGCAGACACAGGGACAAATGCTTAGGGAACCAAGGTCAAAATTAAAACATAAGAATTACAAACAAAAAAACTGAGCAGGAACATCCATGGCCACACACTGCAGGAGACACAGATTCTGCAGATTAAGTCCAGGCTACTTAATAAAAACAAAATAACCGCCTCAGAAAAAGAAGTCAGAGTCTACAGTTGCTACAGTATATTTTCCAAAATGTCAAATTTTCAAGAAAAATTGTGAGACCTGAAAAGAAACAGGAAATCTGATTCATACTCAAAAAAAAAAAAAAAAATGGAACCATACTCAAGGAAAAAAACAAACAAAACAATAGAAACTATCTCTGAGTAGGCCCAGAAACTAGATTTAGCAGGAAAAAAAATTCAAAACAGCTATTATAAATATGTTTAAAGAAACATAAGTGTGGTCTAAAGGAAACCACACTTAAGAATTAAAGAACAGTTTAGTGACAATGACTTGACAAATAGAGAATCTCAACAAAGAAGTAGACATTATAGAAAAGAACTTAATGGGAATTTTGAATTGAAATATATAACAGAAATTTAAAAATCTACTAGAAGAGGTCACTGAAGAAAAACTCAGTGAACTTGAATACAGATCATTAGAAGTCATTCAATCTGAGCAACAGAGAGGAAAAATATTACAGAAAAATAAACAGAGCCCCAGAAACTGGTGGGAAAACACCAAGCATATCAATATACATGTAACTGGTGTCTCAGAAGGCTAAAAGAGGAAGTTGCAGAAAAATATTTCATGACATAATGCTGAAAATTTGTCAAATTTGATGAAAATAGTCATCTACAAACCCAGGAGCTCAACAAACTCCAATAAAAAGAGATTCACACCTAGACATAGTCAAACTATAAGAAGCCAAATACAAAAGAAAATCTTGAAACTAGTGAGAGAAAATGTCTCATCATGTGCAAAGGAACAATATAATTAATGGTCAACTTCTTGTCAGAAACCATGGAGGCCAAAAGACAATAGAATTAGATATCCAGATTGCTCAAGGAAAAAAGAAAAACTCTCAACCAAGAATTTTATATCTAGTAAAACTATCCTTCAACAATGAAAACAAAAAAAAAGCTGTTCCCAGATAAAGGGTGAGAGAATTTTATTGCTAGCTGACAAGCTTTATAAAAAAATACTAAAGGAAGTTCTTCAAGCTGAAAGGAAGTGACACCAGATGGTAACTTGAATCCAAAGAAGAGATGAAGATTTTTTACAAGGATAGTGCCAAAAGCAAAGAAGGAAGCTCCTGTCCCTGCTCCAAAGCCAAAGTAAAGGCTTTGAAGGCCAAAAAAAAGTGATGTTGAAAGATGTCCACAGCCACAGAAAAAAAAATTCACATATCACCTGCTTTCTGATGTTTCAAGACACTGCAGCTGCAAAGACATCCCAAATATCTTTGGAAGAGTGCCCTGGGAAAAACAAGCGTGACCACTATGCCATCATCAAGTCCCTCTAACCACTGAGTAAACCATGAAGATAATAGAAGACAATAACACACTTGTGTTCACTGTGGATGTCAAGGCCAACAAGTACCAGATCAATCAGGCTGTGAGGAAGTTCTATGACATTGACATGGCTGGGATCAACACCCTAATCAGGCTGATGGACAGAAGAAGGCATATGTTTGTTTCCTGGATGTTGCCAACAAAGTTTGGATCATTTAAACTGAGTCCAGTTGGCTAATTCTTTTTTTTTTTTTTTAATTTTTTTTTTTTTTAATGTTTATTTATTCTTGAGACAGAGAGAGACAGAGCATGAACAGGGGAGGAGCAGAGAGAGAGGGAGACACAGAATCTGAAACAGGCTCCAGGCTCTGAGCTGTCAGCACAGAGCCCGACGCGGGGCTTGAACTCACGGACTGTGAGATCATGACCTGAGCCTAATTTGGACGCTTAACGGACCAAGCCACCCAGGCGCCCCCAGTTGGCTAATTCTAAGTGTAAAGTTTTCACCATTAAAAAGAGAAAGAAAGAAAGAAAGGAAGGAAGGAAGGAAGGAAGGAAGGAAGGAAGGAAGGAAGAAAAAAGAAAAAAATGAAGAACATAGGAGTTCAGAAGACATGAACTGACACTTTTCCAAAGAAGACATCCAGATGGATAACAGACACATGAGACACGTTCAACATCATTCATAATCAGAGAAATACAAATCAAAACCATGATGAGATATCACCTCACACCTGTCAGAATGGCTAAAACTAACAACACAAGAAACAACAGATGTTCACAAGGATGTGGAGAAAGGGGAACCCTCTTGCACTGTTGGTGGAAATGTACACTGGTGCAGCCACTCTGGAGAACAGTACGGGGGTTCCTCAAAAAATGAGAAATAGAGCTACTCTATGATCCAGAAATTGTACTATCAGGTATTTATCCAAAGGATACAAAAATACTGATTCAAAGGGACACATGCACCCCAATATTTATAGCAGCACTATCAACAATAGGCAAAGTATGGAAAGAGCCCAAATGGCCATTGACTGATAAATAGATAAAGAAGATGTGGTATACACACACACACACACACACACACACACACACACACACACAATAGAATATTACTCAGCCATCAAAAAGAATGAAATCTTGCCATTTGCAATGATGTGGATGGAGCTAGAATGTATTATGCTAAGTGAAATAATCAATCAGAGAAAGACAAATACCATAGGATTACACTCATGTGGAATTTAAGAAACAAAGCAAATGGGCAGATAGGGAGGGTTGGGTGGGGGAAGAGGAAAGAGGGAAATAGATCACATTAGACTCTTAACAATAGAGAACAGACTGAGGGTTGATGGAGGGAGACAGGTGGAAGATGGGCTAGATGAGTGAAGGGCATTTGGGGAGTGCCTGGGTGGCTCAGTCAGTTAAGCACCGACTTCAGCTCAGGTCATGATCTCACGGTTCATGAGTTTGAGCTCCATGTCAGGCTCTGTGCTGACAGCTCAGAGCTCAGTGCCTGGAGCCTGCTTCAGATTCTGTGTCTCCCTCTCTCTCTGCCCCTCCCCCACTTGCACTCTGTCTCTCTCTCTGAAAAATAAATAAACATTAAAAACAAAAAAGGGCACTTGTGATGAGCACTGGGTATTGTATGTAAGTGATGAATCACTGAATTCTACTCCTGAAACCAATATTGCATGGTATGTTAACTAAAATTTAAATTTAAAAAAAGATAAACTTTTAGCTAGAGTGAAGAATTCAAAAAAAGAGAGAAGACACAAATTATCAAAATCACCAAAGAAAGAGGGGGTGTCATTACTAATCTGATAAAAGTATTTTTTTTATATTTTAAAATATTTTATTTAAGAAAAAACTTTTAAGTTTATTTATTTTAAGTAATCTCTACACTCGATGTGGGGCTTGAACTCAAAACCCTCCGAATAAGATTTGCGTGCTCTTGGGGCGCCTGGGTGGCTCAGTCGGTTGGGCGCCTGACTTTGGCTCAGGTCATGATCTCACAGTTCGTGGGTTCGAGCCCCACATCGGGCTCTGGGCTGACAGCTGAGAGCCTGGAGCCTGCTTCAGATTCTTGTGTCTCCCTCTGTTTCTGCCCCTCCCCTGCTCACACTCTGTCTCTCCTTCAAAAATAAACATTAAAAAAAAAAAATGGCATGGCCCTTGCAGGAAAGAGAAATTCCTAAGTATTAATTCATTCTTTGTTCTTACCTGGGACCTTGAGCATTATTATAAATAAACAGTTGCTCTCGCACCAAAAACCGAATGTAGTTATTGTGCATTTGAGAAGGGTAGTGCCTGCTGGGGAGAGGCCAGAACTGGTCTATCTCTGAAAGCACTGGTAGGGATTTTTAAATTTTACTTTATTTGATATCTTACTTGATGCTTTGTTTTACAATTTGGAGAAGGAAATGATGGTTGGTAAATAGAAAAGTTTCTCTCCTTACCAACCTCCTACCTTCCCTGAAACTCTGGCTCCCAGCTCTGGTGACATGACTTCCCGCTTCTCACTTTGGACCAGAGGGGGCTCGTCTGGACACTAAATCCTGAGACTGCTGAGGCAGACCCACAGAGCTGGTGCTGATGCCGAGAGGAGCGGGGTTCCGGCCTGGGCATGCCAGGGCCTGCGATGTGTGGGGTCCCTCTCTCCCTGAGCCCCAAAGTCTTTTACCAAAAATGCATTTATTTATGCGTCTAGCATGCTAATAATAACTGTCGAAGAGGTCAATTCTGCACCAGTGTTCAAACAAACATGCTAAGTGATACAGAGCCCTTTCAGAGAACCAACTGCGGAGGGTTCTAGGTCCCTGAAAGGAAGCTTGGAAGCCATCTCTCCACCAGACCTGTGTCATTCAGGGCACACGACAAACAAAATGACAAGCAGCAGCACACGCACAGCACATCCCTGACTGAAAGTGAGGAGATACTGGGCCTGACTGATGGGGGTGGGGGGGGGGGAGGTGCAGAAATAGGAGGACTGCTGCTGCTGGCCTAGGAGCTTCTGGGGAGCACAGCGGGAGGCTGGAGGGTGGCTGATGGGGAAGAGGCCGCGAGGCAGAAACTGAGAGTGAGAACAGTGCGTTAGCAGGATGAGCCTCAGAGGTATGAGAGGCCTGAGGCTGGGGGAGGGTGTGCGGGCTCCTACAGAGGCCCGGGACAGGCAGAGGAGGCCCAGACCTCAAGCAGGCTGCAGAGGCCCACCGAGGGCACCACCAGGGATCGCTGTTATGCCTGGGTGTCCACAGTTTCCCCTGAGGCTATGTTGATGAGGTCTCGACTCCCTTGCGGCAGCCCATCCTTTCCTCTGTCCTTGCCTGCGGACCCTAAATACCACCTCCACTCTGCTTCAACTCAGAATCTGCTCTGCTTGCATTCGGCCGTGGCCAGGACACATGGGAGGAATTGAGCAGAAGCCCCTCAGGCTTGAAGTTCAAGCCTTTCTAGTCCCGCCTGTGATGCGCAGCACCAGAGTCACTGACGGGCTACGGCTCTCCTCTCCTTCCCATGTTCCCTGGTCTTGCACACACGGCTGTCTTCTGGGCTCCGCAAGCTCTTGTTGCTTTACTTGGCATCTGAGCCTCACTCGTTGGGCACCTGCCCCAAATTTTATCGAAAGGCAATTCATGTGGTGGTTAAGCAGGTAGGCGCTGGGCCAGACTGCCATTCACTGTGCAATCGTGGGCAAATACTCAAACTCTTTCTGCCTTAGTTTCCCTCTATGTAAAGGGGGATGATAATACAGCCTGTTTTCATACGGTTGGTAGGCGCTGGGCCAGACTGCCATTCACTGTGCAATCGTGGGCAAATACTCAAGCACTTTCTGCCTTAGTTTCCCTCTATGTAAAGGGGGATGATAATACAGGCTGTTTTCATACGGTTGTTGCAGGAATTGAAAGAGTTAAGTGCGTACTGAGCACTCGTTAATGCCTGGCGTTTGGCCCGAAGGCTGGCTCTTGCTCATTTCTTTATTCATTCGACACATTTGTATTGTGCATCCGCTTGCCATGAACTGCGTTAGGTGGTGGAGATACAATTGTGAATGCAGAGAAGCGCTGTCCTTGCCCTCGGGAAGCCTCCAGTCTCAGTGAAGTGTTCTTAGACTTTAATCAAATAATTATGCTGTATTTATTTGTAATTGTTGCAAACATTTCATCTAATCCTATTGTATGTGCATTGACGAGAAACCTTGCTGCAAGAGAGCAGTGGGTACAGTACTAAGAGAGTGTAATAAGGAATATCACCCAGGCTGGGGTGAAATGTCTGAGGAAGGGCGACAGGCGTTATAGTTCTTCGCTCCCACTTTCTCTCTTGGCATCTTGAGATAATCACTGGCCACCCATGACTGTGTGGTTCATGAAAAAGAGCCAGTTCTCTTCTTGAACTAAACCAGTGTCCAGTCGTTAAAGCAGGATGTTGTATATGCATCCGCCTCCATGCAGTGTGTGGGGAAGGCACCACTGAGATCTTCATGTCTCTTCCACCAGCTATGGGACATGGGACGCAGTGTCAGATTTGCCTGGGCCTCAAATAGTCAGCCCTGGAGCAGAGTAACCACCATAAGCCCTATTCCCACAGGTCTGTGTGAGCCCTGGCACCTGAGAAGACCCCTGACTTTTGCCTCCGGCCTCTGAAAGGGCTCTGTATCACTTAGCATGTTTGTTTGAACACTGGTGCAGTGAGGGTGAGCCTCACTTGGACGGGTCTTGTCCAGTTACAGGGAGTAGCTCAGACCTTTTCAGAGCCAAAGTGACAAATTACAACAGAGGTTTGAGACTGTAAAAATCCAATGATTACATTAGACATACTTAAAACTGTTCAGACTCAGATCTCAAAGATATGGCTTGGTATCTTTGGGAGAATGCACAAGGAAGTGGTAATTGGTTACATGTGGAGACTGGGATGAAATTAAGATTTATTTTTCATTGTATTCTTTCATGCTTTTTATTTTATTTTTTATTTTTTTTAACATTTATTTATTTTTGAGACAGAGAGAGACACAGCACGAACGGGGGAGGGTCAGAGAGAGAGAGGGAGACACAGAATCTGAAACAGGCTCCAGGCTCTGAGCTGTCAGCACAGAGCCCGACGCAGGGCTCGAACTGACGGACTACGAGATCATGACCTGAGCCGAAGTCGGACAGGTAACCGACTGAGCCACCCAGGCGCCCCTTTCGTACTTTTTAAATTGTGTACCATGTACCTATATAGGAAGATATAATTTTATGGGGCACCTGGGTGTCTCAGTCAGTTAATGTCTGATTCTTGATTTTGGTTCAGGTCGTGATCTCATGAGTTGTGGGATCCAGCCCCGTATTGGGCTCTGTGCTGATAGTGTGGAGCCTGCTTGGGATTCTCTCTCTCTCCCTCTCTCTCTGTCCCTCCCCTGCTTGCACATGCTCTCTCTCTCTCTCTCATATATATATATATATATATATATATATATATAAAATTTATGATTAAAATTAAGGAGATAGTGAGACTTAGAACATTTTTCAAAGCTACATAATATGATGTAAAACATAAGATGTGATAGAGATTTTTTTGTCTTTCACAGAGCTATGGTTTTTGTCCTTTGGTAACTTTACTGGAGCAAGTGACTATATGTAAGAATTAATTTTATTCTTTCATCCACCATGTGCCAGGCACTGTTGCAGACACTGGGTATAGAATGGTGAACAAAACAGAACTCCGCCTTGTCTCCCAAATTTTGTTTCCTCAAGGAGTTTATTTTTTAAGAGTTTTTTAAAAAACGTTTTTCATTTTATTTATTTTGAGATAGAGAACACGAGCGGGGAAGGGGCAGAGAGAGAGGAAGAGAGAGAATCCCAAGCAGGCTCTGTGCTGTCAGCACATGGAACCCAATGTGGGGCTCGATCTCATGAGCCGTGAGATCATGACCTGAGCCCAAACCAAGGGCTTAACTGACTGAGCCCCTTTCCTCAAGGAGTTTAAATTTGAGAGGACCTAAGTTCTAGTCCTGGCTATGTTACAGATTAGCTAGGAGTCCTTAGAATCTTCAGGTTTATATACTCCCATCTTTAAAATAGGGACTCTATTGTGTGTTTGCTTGTTTATTTTATTTTTTTAATATAATTTATTTTCGAGTTGGCTAACATACAGTGTGTACAGGTTGCTCTTGGTTTTGGGGGTAGATTCCTGTGGGTCGTCGCTTACATACAACACCCAGTGCTCATCCCAACAAGTGCCCTCCTCAATGCCCACCACCCATTTTCCCCTCTGGGACTCTATTTTAAAGTACAAGATCTTTCGGGGCACCTGGGTGGCTCAGTTGGTTAGGCATCCAACTTCATAAGCTCAGGTCATGATCTCATGGTTTGTGAATTCCAGTCCCTGCTTCGGAGCCTGCTTCGGATTCTGTGTTTTCCTCTCTCTCTGCCCCTCCCCCATTTGTGCAAGCTCTCTCTCTTTCTCTCTCAAAAATAAACAAACGTTAAAAAAAGTTAATGCACAAGATTTTTAAATTCTAAAGGACAAGATCTTAAAGCTGATTTAACCACCTATTCTAACTCTAAGAGGTCAGTAGTACATATAGCACAGGCTAGGCACTGTATTCATTCTTTATGGTTTTGTAGCAAATTGCAACTAATTTAGTGCCTTACAACAACAGATTTATGTTCTTACAGTCTGGAGGTCAGAAGTCTGGCGTGGGACCTCACTGGGCTAAAATCAATGGGTTGGCAGGTCTGTGTTCCTTTCTGGATGTTTTATGGGAGAATCTGTTTTCTTGCCTCTACCAGCTTAAGAGGGCATCCACATTCCTTGGCTAGGGGCCCCCTTCTACCATCTTCAAAGCCAGCAGCAGTAGGTCAAGTTCTTCTTACCCTACATCATTCTGACCTCCTCTTCTTCCTTCTTCCACATTGAAGGACCCTTGTGGTTATATTGAGTCCACCAAATAATCCAGAACAGTTTCTCCATTTTAAGGTCAGCTGATTGGCAATCTTAATTCTATCTGTAATCTTCATTCCCTTTTGCCATGTAAGAGAATGTATCCACAGATGCTGCAGATTAGGTCCTGGACGTCTTTGGTGGGGGCATTATTCAGCCTACTATAGATGTTTTTATTTTTATGTTTTAATTTTTTTTTTTAACGTTTATTTATTTTTGAGACAGAGAGAGACAGAGCATGAATAGGGGAGGGTCAGAGAGAGGGAGACACAGAATCGGAAACAGGCTCCAGGCTCCGAGCTGTCAGCACAGAGCCCGACGCGGGGCTCGAACTCACGGACCGCGAGATCGTGACCTGAGCCGAAGTCGGACGCTTAACCGACCGAGCCACCCAGGTGCCCCTAAGCCTACTATAGATGTTTAATGAAAACATGAACCAGCATTTCTCTGACTTTTGAATTTCCTAAACTGTTTAGATAAATAGGCTGTTTTTAGTATGTATTTCTGTATTCTCAAACTTAGTGGTTTAAAGCAACAAAAATCATTTATTTTCCTCACCTATGTGCAATTTGGGCAGCATCTGTGGGATTCATCTCTGATCCATGTAGTATTAGTTGTGGAAGTGGGACTGGAGCTGAAGGATCCACTTCCAGAAGGACTCACTCAGTGACTGACCAGATGGTGCTGGCTATCAATTAGGAGCTCATCCAGTGTATTGACCAGGGGCCTTGCTTCCTTCCTATATGGGCCTCTCCTCGTGGCTCCTTGGGCTTTCTAACAGCATGACAGTTGGGTTCCAGGAGTAAGTGCTCCCGAGGTCCTAGGAGGAAGCTGAAAGGCTTTCTATGACCTAGTTTCAGAAATTCTAGACTATTGGGGTACCTGGGTGCCTCAGTCGGTTGAGCGTCCGACTTCGCTTCAGGTCATGATCTCGAGGTTCGCGAGTTTGAGCCCCGTGTTGGGCTGTGTGCTGACAGCATGGAACCTGGTGCCTGCTTCAGATTCTGAGTCTCCCTCTCTCTCTGCCCTTCCCCCCGCCCCCCATGGTCTATCTCTCTCTCTCAAAAATAAATACACATTAAAGAAAATTTAAACAAAGAGTTCTAAGCTGTTATGTCCACTACATTTTATTAGCCATGTAAGTCAACAAGGCCAGCCCAGATTCAAGGGGAGACAAATTAGATCGACCTCTCAATGGGAGAAGTGCCAAAGAATTTGTGACCATCTTTAAGCTACTACACACACGAATAAAAACAAAATCGCAGACAAAAGGGAAGGCTAACATAGCACTGCCATATTTTATTTTGATGGAGAGGAATATTAAACAGCAAAGCCAAAAATGTTATCATCTATTACATTATCCCATCTGTTTCTTAAAAGCAAGTCCTTTTTTTTCCACGAAAAAAGTAGAAAGGACATAGTCCCAGAACAAATGGTAGTTCTCCAAAATTAAGCAAATTTAGCTTCATTAAAAATACACTATGCTATACTTGTTTTTCTCATTTCAAGCCAGGTTAAAAAAAACTCGGTTATGGAGAAGGGCATCCAGACAACCCACCAGGCATTAGGCACGAATGCCTCTGGGGTTCAGAGCAGCAGTCTAGTGCCACCCCTTTGGCCTGGTTTGCAGCTAGACTATCCAGAATCCCATGTCCTGCTGGCTCTGGAGGTTCACCGCCCTACTCGGTTCCTGGGCCCCAGGGAGCTGCCAATGGGCTCATAGGCAGGAGGATCTCCCTGTTGTCTAGGGTTCGGTTGGGGTGGCAATGTTGGGGCTTTTCTTCTAGCAACGTCAGGCTCTCCGGCCACAGCTTGAACTTCTTTCAATGTGGCTTGGGTTTGGTGGGCCGGGCTCTTCCGACCCTGCAGGCCTAGACAAGGCACTGATACGACTGGCCTGGGGCAATGTGAAACTTGCCCAAGACCATCACCATCTCGCCATCTGAGCTTATCAGAATCCCTGCGGGAGGCTTTTCAGTGCCAGCTTCCACCCACCTTACAATTCTGGCACCTCTTGGGTACTGTGGAGCCTCCCGTCCTGCAACGGAAGTGTTTTTGCTAGATCAACAAGGGACCTTTACTTGGTCTTCTGCGACCAAGAATGCAGAGACCTCTAAGCCAAGCCAACCCTGTGCTTCTAGGCCTTGGCCACCTCAACCAGACCTGGGAGGTATTAGTTAATAAGATGGTTCTTAAAAGGATGACCGAGGTTTTTACCTGTAGAAGGCAATTACCTGCTGTTAGCTACTCAGGTGGTTGGGGATTGATTTCTTAAGTGTTTCTGACCTACACAGAGAAGTGGGGAACCTTAGGGTCCGAGTCAGGAAGATTCATACCTTCTGGATTACCTCCTCGCTCCAAGGCCTTGGCGGTTCAGGGAAGCGGAAGCCTTCTCTATTTTCATTTCACAAATGTCAGAGTGGGATATTTCTAGAATTCTTGATGCGGAGGGAGGAGCCAGTGTATATTATCCACCCTACTCCTTTTAGGTAAATTGTTCCCTCTTAGAAAAACGGCCTCAACCTGGATTTCTGTAAATGAGAGGTGTATGGAGTAAAAGGACCAACTAGAAACTGGAGTCATGATGCTATTCATGAGGCCTTATTTTTAATGACAAGTGAGATGAGGGGGAGAGAGCACGTCCCCTCCGTGTTTCTCCTGATACAGGAGAGCAGGGCTCGGGGTTGGAGAGGTCACCCATCTAGTGATGCATCGAAGAAGCAGGTCAGCCAAGTACAGGCCGGCACAGAGCCCTCTGTTTGCAATTAGCACAAAGAGCCAATTCAACAGCCCACAAAGCCCGTCCTCCATAATAGTTCTAATTAGAAACATTATACATAGGAGGGAAACAATTCACACCAACTCCAGCATGAGCTCATGGCAATAGAGTTGTCTGTCAGCCCTGAGGCTATAGACACACACGGCCCCCAAAATAATGCATATGTATTTTAAAGACTGATATTTTCACTCTACAAAACGATGGCAGCAGCTATATGCTGTGCCAAAGCAGCCTCAGTCACGACTGGCCCCCGCCCCCCATTTTCCTTCCTCTGCTGTCTGTCTTGGTGAGTGTGAGGGTTTTGTTAGTAGCTTAATATTTCAAAAAATAATTTACAACCTGTTCTCTCTTCTCTGTTCTCGTATAACCTTGAAATTGAAACATCTTTCCATCTGCTTTCAGTCCTTTTCCACCAGGCAGACCCTGATGATGTTTCCCTTGCTTAACGGAGCAGAAATCAGCGTGCATTTCTGTTTAGCAGTCATGCTGCCCGGAGCGACAGTCAAGTAAGCGTGCTGTGTGTTAGCACTGATGTTACTGAACTGTTGCTAGGGGAGCCAGAGAGGGAAGACAAAGAGCTTAAAACACAGCGTCTCCCCGATACTTTGCCATCAACACTCCTCTTTCTGGCTCCTCATTTGGACCGGGGATGTTGGGGTTTGTTTTTTTGTGTGTTTTTTTTTCTTTCTCTCTACAGTCTCTCCATCTGGTGCAGTGGAGAGGAATTCTCCATCCGGGCTCTGGGAGATTCACAGGGGATGTCACCTGAGCCACACCTTCGTTAGAACCCCACCTTCCTGCCCCTTTTTTTCTGCCTCCTGCTCCTGTTCGCCGGCTCCAACAATAGCTGGTGGGTAAGTGCATGGTCTGTGTGTAGTGCGGGTCCACTCGCTGGCTCTAGCTGTATGATCTTGGGTCACTTAAACTCTCTGAGCCTGTCTCCTCCTCTGTGAGACAGGATAGGCTGGTCCCTCCTCTTGGTACTGTTTCGAGCATTAAATGAGATACTGCACGGAAGAGCCTAGCATAAAGTACTGCAGGGTTCAATAAACATCATTTATCTTGTCATTAATATTCTTGTGGCTTTCTAGATTTTCTTGGCGACTGGTCCTCAGTGAAACTGTGATAATGGAGGATAACAGCGTGTTCAGAGTACACATCATAGATGCTCAATAAATTCCATATGATGAGTACCAATTTCAGTTAATCCCCAAAACTGTGCTGGACAGAATGCCACTCCAGCCCAGTTGTCCCTGCCCCCTCCTCCTCGCCCAAATTAAGGCCTTTTCCCGTGGTTGAGATAAATAGTCCCCCCACTTCATGCTGTAGGGGCACTGTGGGGGAGTATTAAGTAACACCCATTAAATTGCCTTAAAGACAATGTTTGAAATCATTCTTCCCTCAGTTGGATAGAAGATGTATTTTGCCACGAGGATCTTCCTGATGACCCAATTTTATTTTCCCACTTTTTTCAGTGTGAAAATTCTCCACTTTCAGACTTGCATAATTTAACTCTCTGAAAATTTACACATTCACAAAAGTTAAAATAATCACCACCGTGTGTACAGAGGGGTGGTTTCTGACCACTACAAAATTTCTTTATACACACCTCTGTGTGTTTCCCTAGGTGGACTTTGACCTGGCCCCACCTCCTCCTCTGGGAGCCTGGCCTGGTTCTGGCCACCCATCAACCCCAGAGGTGTCAGGGAAGGGGTAAAAAAGTGCAACTGAGTGGCTCAGGCCATTGCCCGAGCCCTGAACTGAGGAGCAATTGCAAGTAACTCCAAACACTAACACTGCACTCCCAGCACAAAGACAAGTTCCGTTCCTTTGTGCTGCCCAGAGCCTTTGCCAACTCTTAGGTCACGTTGCCCGGAACCATGTGCTTCTGCAATGAAAGGCCCCATTGTGATGACTAGTCAACAAGGCAAAGCAAAGTTTGCCCCATGCCTCAAAACCTGGACTGTCCTGACTTTTTACGTGCTGAGAAGTGTGTGCCTGGTATCGTACTAACGTAAACGGGGAGGGGACAGTTCCTAAAGCAAAGAAAACTAGACACCTATCTGCTCAGTATCTCAAATTAGAGGCTTTTAAAATGACCTGAGAAATGGGTTTATTGCTTTCATTGTTTCCTTCCTTCTTCCTCCTCCTTCCCTCTGACATTTGCCCTCCTCTCCACAACTTCCTTTCACAATGAGCCCAGGTTTCTGTCGGGAATGTTCACCCTGCTGCATGGATAAACAAGCAAAACAGACTGTTATACGTGCACTGAAAACACGGACAAAAAGACGTGGGAAAGTTTCTGATACAGAAACCCAGCTGGGTGTGAAGTGGTTCTTGTCGGTAAACAATGTAGTGAGCTGAACATGTATTGAAACTACAGCCTCATTAAGAGCTGACTGTTTAACACTTAAACACATCGTTTCTCAGACACGGGCATCTGAGTGCAAAACCAAGATCTTTGTCCTGCTTGGGTGCACCAGTGAGCCTTCTGGTCCCAGTTTTCTTGTCTATACAATGATGCATTTGCTCAGATGATCAGATGATCAAAGGCTCCCTTGGAAAGTCTTTGGGGTGTGAGCTGAAATTCCAGTTCTACTATCTGCCTTTTCTTGGTTCTGAGATGCCACAATATCCTTCTAGAAGACTGAGTTGGTAGGGGATGTTGGTAAGGAATGAGAACCTCTTCATTAATGAGAAACTGAGGGAAGGGGCCAACATCAATGAAGGCATTAAACATGGTAAATGTTGAAATGAGGACAGCGAGAGCAATTGACTCTACTTTTTGACACAAAAGGAGCCTTGATTTAAATTCCTCGAGCCCCCTCTTTTCTTCTGGGAGCTCATTTCTTTCAAAACAACTTTCATCTGAAGTCAGAAGAACTGGCCCAGCTCGGGGTCTGCCACAAATTCAGGCAGGTCCTTTCCCACCTCAGTTTCTTCACTGGTGAATGGGAAGTATGGAATTAACTGATTTCTAAAGCCCATTTAAGAGCTAACATTCAGATTCTGAGAATTTCAGGAAATGCACATTCAAACCAACATTCTGAAACAAGTGAAAAAACAGATCAAATAATTGAACCAATGATTTTCAGACATTGGACCACTGGCAGTGTGTGACGGTGATTCCTGGGAGAGAGGAAACAAATGAGGAAAATCCTGATTGCCCCCAGCTGACTACCTAGAGAGAATTTCCAGACCACAGTGCAAGGAAAGGGAATATAAGTGGGGCCCAGTGGTATCCCTGAGTAGAGGGAATGGAGCTGGGATCCCAGGGAGACCAATGAAGCTAGAATTCACAGAACAGAATACTGGAGAGGAGGGAGCTACACACAGAGAACACTGTGGAGTTCTACAGAGCATCCCCTTCAAGTCTTCAGCTGAGTACTGATCAGCAAGTGCATGTTAGGGAACTCCATAAAGCCAGGGAAAGAACCCCCCACAAGGATTATGGGGAACAATCCAGAGAGCTCACCCAACACAGGGAATAGTCCCCATTCCCACCAGCCAGAGTTGAAAACCTTGTAATTCACAGGGAATTTAGTACTCAGAAGTCTCAGGAATGAGGCCTAATTAGCCTAAGATTAAAGGCTGCTCTGGGCATTTCTAACGAGGCTTAAAAGCAAGCCTTTAAAGGACCCAACTATTTCCAAGTAACCATGTCCTAGAACGACACCCAATAATATCTTAAAAACAAAAGAATATCCAGCACTCAGTAGAGTGAAGTTCAAGCAAAAGAAACATGAAAGAAATTATACCAAGGCACAGCATAATCAAATTGCTCAAAACTAGTGAAAAAGAATCTTAAAAGTAGTCAGAGGGAAAAAAAATTATGTTATGGACAGAGGAACACAGGTAAGGATAAAAGCAGAATTCTTGTCAGAAATAAAGCAAGTCACATGACAAAGGAACAATGATCTTTGAAGAGCTGAAAGGAAAATATTGTCAATCTGAAATTCTATACCCAGCAAAAATATCTTTCAAAAATGAATGCAAAAGGAAGACTTTTTTAGACACACAAAAGCTGAAAAAATTTATTCCTAGCAAACCTGTATTATAAGAAATGTTAAAAAAAGTCCTCTAGGCAGAAGTAAAATAATACCAGATAAAATTCTGCCTCTGCACAAAGGAATGGAGAAATCTGGAAATGGAACTTCATTTACTTCAAACATTAAAATAGCAAGCTATTAGGTGGGACTCTTTCTGTTGCCCTGGCCCTGGGTACCAGCATCAAAGAGTAAGAAAAGAGAATTACTCAATACTTGAGCCAACATCCATAGGAGCCAGAGAACCAGGGATTCCTAAGAGGAGACAGATGTGGCCCTGTTACCACCAATCACCACCTTCTATGTAATGAGATGAGGAAGGAGAGAGAGAAGTTGATCTAAGAGTCATTGAAGTACAGTGGGTATGAGGAGAGGCAATTCCTCCCCTTCCCATGGGGATGAGAAATAGGGGTAGCTGTATTTTTTCTCCATTGAGGGGGTTCTAAGAAAATCATTAATAAAGATTGGGGTAGAATGCAGTTCTCCAGTGGGACAATTTACTAACAAAAGGATTTTCTGATTTACCAGTACATCATTAGGACCCTCAGAGGCATCTTAAAGAAAGAAGAGAAGGCACAAAGGTTGTGGGGAGAAGTTGGAATGCACCCAGTTTGTCAAGGCTAGGGAATGAGTTCTCTGTGGTTTATGTGCATGTTACTTAGCAAGTAGTTGGATTTGTTACATTTCCATCCTAAGTCAGTTCTCTCCTACTCCCCAGGGAGGTTGAACTCAGAGCCTTTAAGGTGCTGAAGAGCATGGAAGGGTTGAACATGGATTTACCATATCCCTGCCTTACAAGTCCCTGTGAAAAACTCACATGTATCCCCCAGGGGAAGCCAGGGTTTGGGTGTCCACCTCCCAGAGGGGATCATCAGTCAGTTTAGGTCTGTCAGAGAAGCAGCTGCCACAACTAGGCTATAGCAGTGGTCTGTTTATATAAGACCCTTGCTCCCTTCCCTGTCCTATGTCTTAGCTCAACACACTAGAGGAACCAGTCCTGGAAGGGGAAAGGAGAAGCAGCAGTATCCCAGAATGAGACCTCCAATCAATCAGGGTCCAAGTTGCACAGGGTGGGAGAAGTGAGAACATGAGAATAGAACCGAGTTTGGAATGGATGTTTTCAATTCTACTAAGGCTTAATATCTGAAAACAACTGGAAAATTATGAATTTGCCTAAGAGGCCATTAAGAGATCTGCTACCTACTGGAGAAGCTAGACTTGGTGTAGTACATTTGGAGAGAGTGTTTGAGAAAAGTAAAGAGCTTTAATGTCTTGAAAAAACAAACAAACAAACAAACAAACAAGCAAAAACTGTCTTCCCCTAAAGGCACAATTACCTTTGTGAAGACTTTTCATCTTAGTGCTCTGGTTCCCAGCAGTGAGTGAGTGCTAATGAGGCCGGGGAGGGACTCATGAAACCATTCACCTTCTTTACCCTGCTCCTGTGGAACTCTCATCATGCCTGGTCCTCAGGCTGGTGACTTTTCTCTGCAGCTAGCTGTTCTTTTTTTTTTTTTTCTTAATTAAAAAAAAAAAGTTTATTTATTTGGGGGGAGGGGATAGGGACAGAGAGAGGGAGAGAGAGAATCCCAAGCAGGCTCTGTGCTGTCAGCACAGAGCCCAACATGGGACTTGAACTCATGAAATGTGAAATTATGACTTGAGCTGAAATCAAGAGTCAGACACCTAACCAACTGAGCCACCCAGGTGCCCCTGAAGCTGGCTGTTCTTTAGTGCATGGTCTGTCTGGCTGGAAGGAAAACGTGAGAGAGTGATCTGGTCCAGCAATCTCTGCCTGAGGGTAGAGTGGGGTATGTCTCTCTCCTGGGAAGACCCCTTCACAGCAGGTCAATAGCAGCTGAGCTCTACCCCAGTTGAAGCCTTTATACTTGGTTATTTTATTTCCTTTTTACACTGCAAATAATACACATTCTTAGTTGAATAAATTAGAACATACAGGTATGTGAATGGATAAATAAATAATAAATACATACCTCTTATAATCTCACCATCGAACAGCCACTGTTAATAACATTTTTGTGTATTTTCTCCCAGATTGGATGAGTGTATGAATTATATATAGACACACACAAACACAAAATGGATTGATATTGTGGGCACATATTATAAGACATTTATATTGTTCACAACTTACTGTTCTCCTAAATAAAGTGCAATGAATGAACACTCTTCCACATAAATCCTTGTGCATATTCTTTATAATTTCCTTTGCATAAATTCCAAGAAGGAAGCTGAGGCAGGGAGGTTGCACATTTTTTTTTCTTTCTTTTTTTCTTTTTTTAATATATGAAATTTATTGTCAAATTGGTTTCCATACAACACCCAGTGCTCATCCCAAAAGGTGCCCTCCTCAATACCCATCACCCAGCCTCCCCTCCCTCCCACCCCCCATCAACCCTCAGTTTGTTCTCAGTTTTTAACAGTCTCTTATGCTTTGGCTTTCTCCCACTCTAACCTCTTTTTTTTTTTTTTTCCTTCCCCTCCCCCATGGGTTTCTGTTAAGTTTCTCAGGATCCACATAAGAGTGAAACCATATGGTATCTGTCTTTCTCTGTATGGCTTATTTCACTTAGCATCACACTCTCCAGTTCCATCCACGTTGCTACAAAAGGCCATATTTCATTCTTTCTCATTGCCACGTAGTATTCCATTGTGTATATAAACCACAATTTCTTTATCCATTCATCAGTTGATGGACATTTAGGCTCTTTCCATAATTTGGCTATTGTTGAGAGTGCTGCTATAAACATTGGGGTACAAGTGCCCCTATGCATCAGTACTCCTGTATCCCTTGGATAAATTCCTAGCAGTGCTATTGCTGGGTCATAGGGTAGGTCTATTTTTAATTTTCTGAGGAACCTCCACACTGCTTTCCAGAGCGGCTGCACCAATTTGCATTCCCACCAACAGTGCAAGAGGGTTCCCGTTTCTCCACATCCTCTCCAGCATCTATAGTCTCCTGATTTGTTCATTTTGGCCACTCTGACTGGCGTGAGGTGATATCGGAGTGTGGTTTTGATTTGTATTTCCCTGATAAGGAGCGACGTTGAACATCTTTTCATGTGCCTGTTGGCCATCCGGATGTCTTCTTTAGAGAAGTGTCTATTCATGTTTTCTGCCCATTTCTTCACTGGGTTATTTGTTTTTCGGGTGTGGAGTTTGGTGAGCTCTTTATAGATTTTGGATACTAGCCCTTTGTCCGATATGTCATTTGCAAATATCTTTGCCCATTCCGTTGGTTGCCTTTTAGTTTTGCTGGTTGTTTCCTTTGCTGTGCAGAAGCTTTTTATCTTCATAAGGTCCCAGTAATTCACTTTTGCTTTTAATTCCCTTGCTTTTGGGGATGTGTCGAGTAAGAGATTGCTACGGCTGAGGTCAGAGAGGTCTTTTCCTGCTTTCTCCTCTAAGGTTTTGATGGTTTCCTGTCTCACATTCAGGTCCTTTATCCATTTTGAGTTTATTTTTGTGAATGGTGTGAGAAAGTGGTCTAGTTTCAACCTTCTACATGTTGCTGTCCAGTTCTCCCAGCACCATTTGTTAAAGAGACTGTCTTTTTTCCATTGGATGTTCTTTCCTGCTTTGTCAAAGATGAGTTGGCCATACGTTTGTGGGTCTAGTTCTGGGGTTTCTATTCTATTCCATTGGTCTATGTGTCTGTTTTTGTGCCAGGGAGGTTGCACATTTTTATGGCTAGTCACTGAATTTCTGTGATGGTGGAGGACCAGAAGAGGTCGGGGGAACAAAAAGGGCAGGACCTCTGAGGCTGGAGAAGCTGCTTTGTCCTTTTCTTCCTTCTGTTCTCCTATTTAATCTACCCCTTCTTTCTCTAGTCTCCTCTTTTCTCTTTCACCCTTTAATTTCTTCATCCTTTGCCCCTTCTGCCATTTCAACTCTGGATTATTCCCACCATTCCCAACCAGTGCTCAAATCCCATTCCGCCTTGGGGCTTTGAACCTTCTCTCCATTTCTCAGCCCGCCTTTGCGCTAGTTTCCTAAGGGCCATGTGATGATAACACGCCTGCACTGGCCTCAGCTTCACACCATCTCAGATTTGTCTATGGCAGAGACGAGTATCTTTTCTAGTGGTTCCCACAATTCCCTAGTGACTCTTTCACTGGATTCAAGGTCACGTGCTCATCTCTGAACCAATGACTGTGGCCAGAGAATACGGCGTTTTAATTGGCCACATCTGGGCCACTTCTCCGAGCCCTGGAGTTGGGGCGAGGGGTCACCCAGCACACAGGAGGTAAAACTAGAAGAGAGGTGGATCTAAGGATGAAAATTAATGAAAATCGAGCTCTGTGCTGGGAATAGTGGGAATGTCCTGGGAATGTAGTGGAATGCTTGTATATAGCAGGAGAAACTATGACAAAATAAATTATGTGAGAGCATTTTGTTTTGAGTGTGGAGTCCTACCTGAGGAGTGACTGGAAATAAATTAAATATTAAATCTGAGGGCATACATTAGCTTAGTTAACACTACAAGGTTTTTGTTTTTGTTTTCTTCTCTTTTAAGAAAAAAAAACCCTCATGTGCTTCTAAACAAAAGAAGATTTTGAATGAAGGATAACCTAGTCTTTTTCAACCAAATTTATAGTGTTAAAAATAATTTCACTATTAATGAGAACTTTTTCAGTGCCAGGTTGTGCACTAGGCTCTTTACATGTTTTGTTTTTTTTTTAATTTTTTTTTTCAACGTTTATTTATTTTGGGGACAGAGAGAGACAGAGCATGAATGGGGGAGGGGCAGAGAGAGAGGGAGACACAGAATCTGAAACAGCCTCCAGGCTCCGAGCCGTCAGCACAGAGCCATCAGCACAGAGCCCGACGCAGGGCTCAAACTCACGGGCCGTGAGATCATGACCTGAGCCGAAGTCGGACGCTCAACCGACCAAGCCACCCAGGCGCCCCTTTACATGTTATTTTTTAATCCTACTACAACTCTGCAAATAATAATCCCATTTTAAAGATGAGGCAACTGAGGCTGAGGGAGGGTAAATAATTTTCCCAGAGTGACCCAACTAGTAGCTCCCCCTAAATGATTCAAGTATTCAGGTTGTATACGCCAGGGTGTCTTTCTCTGCCAAGGAAACGTCGAATTCCCTAAACCTATGTGTGGCTGAATTTCTGAGGGATTTTAGTGCTCAGAATGCTTTTGCAGCTTCAGAAGCCACAGCTTCAGTTGCTTTTGAACATCTCAATGGCCACAGGGATGGAAATAATGCTGAATGGACAAGGGATTTAAAAGAAGAGTCTAAACTTTCAGATATTGTGTAGACCAAAAGGTGCACTACTTGGGTCTTTTCAAATGGATTAAAGGATGCCACACCTAGGTTTTCCAAAAGAACTTTCCTTTCGGTGTGCCTGGACGGTGAGGTGTGTGTGGGCTTTGTAAAAGCATTCTGATGCCATCTCTTGGTAAGGCCAAGGGCTTCGGAACTGAAATGCACAAGAAGGGAGCACTCAATGGAGCAAGTTACAGTCTGTTCTCTTTGGCCCTCCACGTATATCTGCGGGCTGGTTTTCTTTTCATTTTTGCGTCGCATCACCAATGTTTTTGGTTTCCCGAACCTCTTACTCACGAGATTTCAGGTTGGAAGTGATAGTTTTTGTTACCATCTTATCTGCTCCCAGAGTCCCCTTTCTGTGACAGAAATTTGGAGCAGGAAAATTGATGCTTTCCCCAACAGGTGAGTCACCAAGAAAATGTCTGAGCCCTCAAAAGGGGACGGATCCACTCCAAGCTGGTGAATTCCATGAGCAAACAAAGCTCTGTTTGTAACCCTGTCAGATAAGAATAATCTGGAGTGTGTTTTCTGTTTGGTACAGGAAATAGGAGGTGGGTGATTCCACTTTGTGGAATTTGGCAGTCTTCTCTTTAGTCAGTATCTCTTATTTTGTTACTCATATTTTAAAAGAGAGAAAAGAGGTCTTTTAGAAAACTATGAAACCCATATTTTGAATGGGGTAAGGTAAGGAAGGAAGTGTGGGATGTGTCCAGAGGACAGACAGCTCATCTGCTTGGCTGGAGCAAAGGGGATGTGGCGGTCAGGAGGAGGTCAATGTCAGTTCAGGGAGGGCATTGAAGGTTCAGCTGAGGAGTTTAGGCTTTATTTTCAAAGTAGCAGGAGCTCCCAAGGGCTTTTGGTGAGGTGGATCAGAACTGTGTTTGAAGCTGAGCAATTTATTCACAGTATATGAAACAGAATGGAAAGTAGAGAGAGTGGAGTCAGGGAAACCTGTGAGGGGTCCCCCAGGGTCTGCCAGGCTGACGTGGGAAGGCGGGAATTAGCATCTGGAGAGGGTGAGAATGGAAAAGATGTCACAGGAGCGGGGGACAGCTACTGTAGAGACAAAAGTTACAGGATCAGGGTGCATATGGAAGGCAAAGATCGTGCCAACACTTCTGCACAGGGTGAGTGGGAGGATGGTAGTGCCATGTACAGATATGGGGAGGACACCAGGAAGCACAAGCTTAAAAGAAGAGACCACGAGACCCCTTTGGGACATGCTGAGTTTGGGGTTGTCAATGGGACATGTAGGTGGGGTTGCTTAGAAGGTGACTGGATGTGTGCACCTATGACTCAGAGGCTTAAACTATTAGCCAAGCTTTTAGACCATGCCACCTGCATTGAGGGGTTGGTTGGAGCCATGACGCTGGATAAGAATATGAGAGATTTCCAGGAGAGCAATCAAAACTAAGGGGAACAGAGCAGGCCCTTAAAGAATCTTGATTTAGGGAATGGGAAGAAGGGGTTAGAGAAACAGACCAACCAGAAAAGAACAGGGGTCCGGGAAGCCGAGGGAAGAGTTTTAAGAAGGGGGTGGTCAGTAGCACCCAAGTTGGTGAAGGGACAGAGAAGGTTGACGTCGGAAGCTGCCGATCTTTGAGAGAACGCATACAGGACAGGGGAGAGAGGGTGGAAACCAAATGACAAAACATTGAAAAGTAAGTGGCTGTAATTAACACCGCTGAAACATACATTTAAAGAGGGTTAAAATAGCAAACTTTATGTCCCAAAGAAGTCCTTTCCTCAAACTTTGAAAGCTCCCAATGAAAAACTGTTCTTGGAGGTGGGGGCAGCGATCCTCCCTGGGAGCATGCACCTTGTGCTAATCCACACGGGCCAGGTGATAGGGGAGCCTGGGACCGAGGGGGGCAGCAAGTGGCAAAGGGAAGGGCTCCGGGGAGGCCCGGAGGTGGGCCTGCCCCTCACAACTGTGATGCACATTAGTTGCTGATTTCAACCATCCCAATCCTTCTGAATTCCAGTGACGGGTGGGCCTTACTGCGGGCCAGGCTCACCGGGGGACAGAGATATCTGTCTTCCCAACCCTGGCAGAGATGGATGTGGGCCAGGATCCTCGTCCCGGCCAGAGCTGAGGTACTATTTTGAGGCCTGAAGGAGGGGAGTGGGGCTGGCATGCTGGGGAGGCCGTGTCCTCTGAAAGTCCACACTCCACCCAGTTTTCCTGTGGCCACAGACATGACTGCTGAGTAGGGTGGCCCTCGGGGAGAGCACAGCTCTGACAGGGTCCTCCACCGCCAACGCTGTAATTCCCCGGCCTCTGAGCCTCTCTCGGTCACGGTCTATTCGCCCCCCACCCCCATCCCCACAGCAATGCACCAAGTCTTTTTGCTTCTCTCTCACTTGGTGCACCTCTCTCCTTTCCTTCTCATTCCCGCTACAGGTGTCCCTATCGGGAACCTTTGGTCTTTGTCTCTCTTGGTCTGCCCACTGCCTGCTCCGCTGTCCAGGTCTTAGTGCCTGCTCACTGCATGCAAAACGCATTCCAGGCTCCTTGCCCCCCCCCCCTCCCCCGTGCCCTCTGTAACTTGGTCCCCATTGACAGCTCCTGGTCTCTGCATAAACCTCCCCCTTTGGCCACACAGGGCTATTGTTTCCTTAACACGTGGCTCTGGGTTCTTGCTCGTCCTGTTTCCTCCACCTGGAATGGTGTCCCCACGGATCTAGCCATGCATTTCCTTTAAGACCCAGCTTTCCTACTTTCTCCATGAAGCCATTTCTACTTATCGTAGTCCACAGAGCCTTCTCTGTCCTGTGAAAGTTTCTGGTTCGGTGCTATCGTCCCGGGCCCTGACTCACTTTTCATCTGCCTCTGATAATTTTCATGGATGCAGGTGCACTCTCATTCACTCTTTCCTACATTTGTTCAGAAAAAGAAATGCACCATGTGCCAGGCATTTGAATATAGGTGAGTAAAACCTAGTGCCTGCCTTCTGGGAGCTTCGGGTGTGGTGTATGCACTGGGTGTCGCCCACTGGCTCTCCCACATCCGTTCTCTGCCCTGCTCATGCCTGAGAGGCTGACCTGTACAGGGCCATCTAGAGGCACCGTTGCCCACCCTCCCCCCCCCCCCCCCCAGCTTCTGTAGGGGAGCAAGTCTCTGTGTGGTAGCGGTCCCGCTTCTCCGGCTCCTCGCTGTAGAATTGCCCTGGTTGGTCTGTGTCACTGCTTTTTCTCTCTGGGACTAGTAACTGTTGGTTGCCTTCAATCTTCAGGCAAAGGGTGGCAACTGTGCCCACTGTCGCTAGCCCCATGCCGTCGCACCACCCATCCCTGTGGCTTTCCCACACCTGCTCACACCTTTGTGGGTGGTTCCTCTAGTCCATGTCCCCAAGGTGTGTGAGTGAGCCATTCATCCCCTTGACCTGCATGGGTGGAAAGCCTTTCCCAGGGGAAACCTGGAAGACGGAAGCTCCTAGCCTGAGGACAGAAGACGCTGCCACACGGTGTAACCTCTGCATATCAGAGTCTTGTGCCACAGAGTGGATGTCCAACCTTTTTTGCTTTCATGTCTATTAAAAGAAATTTACTCTAACCTAACCCATACCCCACTCTACTTCCCGTATGGAGCATTTCATCATTGCAAGACTATGAAAATAATTACAAAGTTTAAACAGCATGCTTTACTGAGGAGCTTCTGGCTAAGAACTTTGTATCTGTGCCCCTAAGGCTGTGGGGCAGGACTCTAGCTGGGTGGCGTAAGACTTGCTGTCCTCACGTGGGTGGGAGTTGCTCGAACAGGGACTGTTCCGTTTCATTAACAGAGCAAAGCCTGCTGTCACCAGGCATCAATGGCCATAGGACAAGATGCAACCAAATCTGACTCTGAAACATCCAGTCCTAGCCTCGAGCAAACTTCCCCTGTAGGGGTTTTCCGGGAGAAGAATGGTAATCAGTCAAGGAGAGTCCCCTTGAAGGGGAATTATGTTGAAGTCGATCTAATGTGTTCTGAACATTCAGCTACCCTAAAACTGCCCCAAACACTGTTTGCTACAAAGTGGAATTCAGTATCCAGAGGGACGCCTTGGACTTCACCCACGAGTTTAGTTTTTGAAACACCTAGAGGATTGCCAATATATCTCTGGGGTGAGTGTGGGAGCCAGATTCCAGAGCGTTATATCGTCCGTGGATGCTTTAACACCCCGCGGAAAGAGAATTTAACAGAAAGAAAAGATTGTTCAGCTGGAGTAGATGTATCTAAGAAGTAAACCTTTCTTAAGCCCCACTAATGTACGCCCTCAACCCACAACTGGATTCAATTACTGCGGGGAAAGAAAGGCATTTTCTCATAAAGCTGCTCTGTTTCCACGCCTGGCTGTGAGCTGGGGCGGTCATGACAAAGACAGGCCTGTGCGTTGTTTTTGGTTGTTTTTCCTTTCAGGCTCTTCCACTGTCAGTGCCAGGCCCCAGGCCGTTTGGATCAGTTATGTGGGGGCCAGTTTACTCGTTTTGGCTTTCAGCCTTTCTGTCCAGCATTGATGACAGAAGAGTGAGCCTGTGTCCTGAGTGACCAGTGGAACTGATGGGCCACGCAGCACGATTCAGTGGTTGCGCTGTGTCTGTGTGCCTCTTAGGAACAGTATTTGTGAGGAACATCTTATGGAAGGAGAGTGGGACAAAGTGTAGGGGACTGGAGAGGAGTCTGGCCTAAATCAGTCTGGGTGTACCTGTTCTCAGATATTAATAATTATAGCTGACAGATACAGTGCTTACTAGGTGCGATGTGCTACCTTGTCCAAAGAGCTTTGCCATTAACTCACTTAATCCTCCCAGCAATCCTCTGAAGTAGGTATTATCATTATGTCTGCTTTCAGATGGGAAAACTGAGGCACAGAGAGGTGATGTAGTTTGCCCCAGGTTGCACAGTTAGTAAGCAGCTCAGAGCCCAGGCTCTTGTTCACTACATTGTCAGGGAGTATGTTGCAGAAATTTTACAACCACGATTGGCATTTATTTAACTACGAAACATATCCATTGTTCATGATTCTTAATTCATCCTTACAGTATTCTTAATTCATTATTTTTCTTGATGCCACTAACAGACATATTAGTATTGTCAAATATATATTTTAAATCCTAAGACTGGGAGATCCATTTGGTCCAGCCTGCCTTGGGTAGAGTAGGAATGATTCATATGGAAAGGCAGTGGACTTTCATAAAAGCTATTGCACAGAAGGAGGCTAAGAACCTGTTCGCTCAGCAGCTGAAGCTTCCTGCATGGGCTTGGCTCTCTAATAGGAAAATCCAGGGCAAACCAATGAACATAGGTGTAGCCATCAGCTTAATTCCCTGTGACAGTTGCCAGTTTATTGTCTCTCAGGTCCCATTTCACCCTTTATTACCTGCTCTGCAATAATGGACCTGGACATTATTAGCAGTTCTCCTTTGCCGGCTAGTGTGGTGGTAAGTTTTGTCAGCAGAGGGTCCTAAAGGGAAACTGTGAAAGGTTCTGGTTCCAGGGGGCTTGCTTTGTCAGGATCCTGTAGCATGCATAGCTCTTTCCTTCCTGTAGGCAGTTACCCTGGGCATCTCCCTTTGAATGATGTCTGCTGGAACCCTCACAGGAGGTTCACAAGAGAGTAGCCAAAGGTAGGATGTCTCTCCTTGGATGACTTCCCTGGCACCCCATTGGATTGTTTTGTAGTGATTTCTGGGGCATGGTATCTCGCTCAATGGATGGCTTCCTCAACATGGGGCGCCTGGGTGGCTCAGTCGGTTGAGTGGCCGACTTCGGCTCAGGTCATGATCTCGCGGTTCGTGAGTTCGAGCCCCGCGTCGGGCTCTGTGCTGACCGCTCAGAGCCTGGAGCGTGTTTCTGATTCTGTGTCTCCCTCTCTCTGACCCTCCCCTGTTCATGCTCTGTCTCTCCCTGTCTCAAAAATAAATAAAACGTTAAAAAAAAAAAATTGAAAGTCCCACCAGTGCAGCCCCTTCTGAACTTTTCCAACATTCAGAGAACCACAACTGTACCCTCTCCAATAAGGTCTAGATCTCAGCCCTGGGAGGTGGTGGCCTCTTCCTCAATGTTCTATCTCAGCCATAAGGGTGATAGCTGTTCTTTGTGTCTGCTACTACTGTTTTCTTTCGAGCTCTCTTTACTTCTTACTAGCCAATCTCTTGTTACTCCAATTCCCTATTAATAATTCTTTATAGTTAACTTTCCTTGTAGAAATTACTGTGTGGTTTCTGTCTCCTATTTGTTCTCTAATATATTTACCTTATTTTTTTAGTCTGCCATTTTAAATAAAGATGTATCTTTTCTATGGAAAAACATGTAAGAATTCATGGAGGCAATGAAAACAACATAAAAACTTTCACCATAAATTTACTAATACATTCTAATAAATAATAAATTTAGTAATTAGTTAGAAAACTATTCTTTTAAAATTCTTAGCTGTGTATCTGCATGTCTTTTACATAATTGTAACCCTTGTACATAATTGAGTCTGTAATTTATGCTTATCAGTCTGACATTAGTTTATAGAGTAGTTTGATGCAATCTCATAATCCACATGGAGCCACAGTCCACACAGGCTTGCATTTATCATCAGTCATGGCAAGATCATATTCCATCTTTTTTTTTCAGATGCTGAAGTTTGCTTAACTGGTTCCTAATTGGTGGATGCTTGGGTCGGTTGCTGCTTTTCCCTATTACAAAAACGACATCTTAAAATATCTTCGTTCAAGTTGTGTTAACCCCACCTAATTTTTTCTCTTGTCTCCCCCTTTCTTTTCTCTAATAGCTGGGCTCACACATTAGACAAGAGATTATAGGGAAAGGAAGGAGAAATACAGGGAGAATGTCTGCCCAAAAAGGATGATGGAGCTTTTTACTGGAGTAAAAGCTTCAAGGAGCAGCAGGTTATACTCTGGAATAGAGTATTCTGCCCAGAATAGAGCCAGTCTCAGAGGGAACAATAATTCTTTGGATGGGGAGCAGGAAGACTAAGTATTGGGAAGAAAGTCATTCCAGAGACCAAGACTGTCTTTTCTTGAGTCTCTCATACTGTAACTTGTGACTAATGCATTAGTCATACTGAGCACGTGGAAACTGCACAATATATACTAGAAAAACATTTTAGTTCTCAAGAATAGCCTCAAAATCAGACAATGCTTGAAGTAATTGAGAGTGGGAAGCACATTGTGATTACTGCTCTCTGACATTTTAAACCACCAATAACTCAATTGTTTCCTGAATTCCCATGGAGTCAGGAACACCAAAAACCTTCTTTGTCACTCAACTAAGTAAATGTTAAACTCCTGCTTAATTTTTTTTTTCCACAAAAAAGCATTCCTGGTATGATGCCCAGAAAGAAGCTTAAGCATAGCACCCTTCATATTGTTCATTTTTTGGTTCACATATCATGTTTATCTAAAAATTATTTATTCCACACTGATTCTTTTTTTTTTTTTCAATGTTTATTTATCTTTGAGAGAGAGAGAGAGAGAGAGACAGAGGATACAGGGGAGGGGCAGAGAGAGAGGGAGATACAGAATCTGAAGCAGGCTCCAGGCTCCGAGCTGTCATCACAGAGCCCGCTGTGGGGGAGAACTCACGAACCCGGGAGATCATGACCTGAGCCGAAGTCGGATGCTTAACCGACTGAGCCACCCAGGTGCCCCTATTCCACACTCATTCTTAAAAGGAGTTTTGTGGCACATGTAATTCTGGGTTATTTTCTCTTATCACCTTGAAGGTATTATTTTACCATTTTCTGGTTTCTGTTTCTGTTGACACCTTTATAGGTATCTGCTGACAACCTGATTGTTTCTTTGTAGGTGATCTGCCTTTTTTCTGCTTGTTGCCTTCAAGATCCTCTTTTTTGAGTTTAGCATTCTGCAGTTTTATGACAATGTGTCTGAGTATAGATTAAAAAATTTTGTTCAATCCTGCATGGTCTATGTTGTGCTCCTCTGTCTGTGGATTCATATCACTTTTCATTTTGGACATTCTAATTCATTATCTCTTTGAATAATGCCTTTCACCTATCCTCTCTGGTCTTTCTGGGACTCTTCTGATCAGCATATTAAAGTTTCTCATTCCATCTTCTTTCATATTTTCTATCTTCCTGTATCTCTGTGCTGTATTCTGGGTAATTTTTTCAGACACGTTAGTTAACTCTCTTTTCAACTCTGTCTTATTTACTGTTTAATCCAGCCACTGAGTTGTTCATTTCAACAATTATATGTTTTACTCATAAATGTTTTACTTGTCTCTTTTTCAAATCTGCCTGGTCATATTTCTTGGTCTCTTGGTACTTTCACAACTATGATTCCGTCTTGGAATATTTCATATATGGTATTAAAAAATTTGCATTTGATAATTCCAGTACTAAAGCCCTGGAAATAAAAATGTATTGTCTGTTCTTCCTGCTTTCTCTTACATGTTGTGGCTTATTTTCTTGCTGTTTGGTAATGTTTGATTTTGAACTCATTTTGCTTCATCTGTGGGTGTGCTGAGGGCCTAAATTAGAATTATTTACTCTAAAAGAGGTTTTCATTTGCTTCCTCCAGGACCTGAGGGCTGATTTAGCTCCCTTCAAGGGTTAGAGTTGAAAGCAGGACTTGAATTTGGCTTTGGCATCTTGCAAAGGGCCCAGGACTCAGTGTTCAATTTGGTCCTGTGCTTGCCACCCTTACTTGGATTTCAGCTCACTGCTCATTTCTTTGGACTCTGGAGGATTCCTTTTCTATCTGCAAGCCCAGTAGTGCACATTAAAAATGACACTGTCTTGGGGCGCCTGGGTGGCTCAGTCGGTTTGGTGTCTGACTTCAGCTCGGGTCATGATCTCGCGGTTCGTGGGTTCAAGCCCTGCCTTGGGCTCTGTGCTGATGGCTCAGAGCCTGGAGCCTGCTTTGAATTCTGTGTCTCCTTCCCTCTCTGCCCCTAACCCATTCACGTTCTGTCTCTCTGTCTCTCTCAAAAATAAACATTAAAAAAAATTTTAAATGACACTGGGTTTAGGATCTAATAGAATTGTAGCAGGAGAGCCTTTGGATGATCGGCTCTGCCATGATACTGGGAATGGATATCATGTGTTCATAATATTCAGGGCATATGGACATAGCAGCAAGATATACACATGCAGAAGCAAACATAGCCTGCATGTCAACATTTTAAGATAAAATAAAGATATGAGAAAGAAAATTTCAAGGCTCTTTCTGTCATTCTTCATAGGTGTGTGTGTGTGTGTGTGTGTGTGTGTGTATACATACATTACATATATATAATAAAACAGTTAGTGATGAGTGAAGAGCTCATACCCGGAGTATCAGCTGTAAGGGACTGAAGCTGGTATTCAGGGTGGAGTAAACAGCATTAACAGAGGCACCAAGAAGGAATAAATAAGGGCTTATCTTTGAGTCTGTTTATAAACCAGGCCTCGCCTCACTGTGATTTTATTCCTCTGGCTTCATAATTATAAGACTTAGCTAGTAATTTTTCATATGAATATCCCTTTTAAAGTCCCCTGTAATTTCCTTATTTACAAGAAGGGTGCTTATTAGAGTCCTCCTGGTCTTATCAGGTGGCTTACATACGTGTATACTGAATGAATGAACCATGCCATTTACCCTCCTTGATGACTTTGTAGTTAAGGGTGCTGAAATCAAACAACAATACCTCAAAGACACACACCTTGTTTCCTACCTCTGTGTGCAAAATGAATGCTTTTTTCTTACAATATCCACTTACTGAGGAGAATTTTTAGAATACTGGTTTCTGTTTTTTAACACTAAAATTCCCTCTGACACAAATATGCCTCCCCCTTGGTATGGAAAGTCTGTTTGGCTCAGCCTCCATCCAGATCTTTGGTGCCATCTAAACTTTGTCGTTTCTCTAGTCTTCAAAACAAGACGATCCAAAACAGGACCTACTTCTGGGTTGGAAATTAGTTGTAGAAAATCTGGGCTCTGAACAAAAACCACATTTGAAAGAGTATGTCTTTTCTTTTATTGGCTTTTGCTCTAAAAAGCAAAGGCTGAAAAACAGCTGTTAGCTGTTTATACAGTATTTTTTATTTAAGTGTTAGACAATAGCTGTTTTCTTCTCCACTTAGAATGGCACATTTTTTCTTGGGCCATTTAAGTCCTCTCTCCGTGTGGCCACAAGTATTGGTATGCACCCCCTCCCTCTCCCTAGGTTTCAGGAGGAGATTAAGGAGTCTTTCTTTCCTTCCTTCTTTTCTTTTCTTTTCTTTTCTCTTCTTTCTTTCTTTCCTGTTTTTTTGGTCTTGAAGTCAGACTTTGGTTTTGCAGAATAGATGGCTGAGTTTCTTACTCGGTCAGAGCTCTGCAGGTTACCTTTGGGTCAGTTTGACACAGGTACTCACACAAGACACTCTAGATGCAAAGTGTCTATAGGTTTGGGGCTAGATAACATAAACCCAATTCGATATGGACTGAGTTATTGCCATTTATTCTTGAGCCCTGAACACTGATAGTTGGTTTCCTCCATTTGGAATTCGGAAGATAATTCTTGGCAATTCTCCCTTCCTCAGACATGCTCTAAGGACACCATCCGTTATCATCACCCTCATGGTGCAGAGCAAAGCAGTATTAGCAGGACTCAAGGAAGCCTTGTAGATGAGTAGAGAGCCCTCCCTAACCTGCAGAAGGACTCAGCCAAATAATTTCCTTGCTTCCTCCTCTCGTGCTACCATAGCAATTCTGTAAGACAATGGTTACAACACCAAGTTTCATGTTATTTCAGATCTTCCTGGGATTTTATTTGCCTGCAATCTGCTTCCTTTTAATAAATTTAGCTTCATTCAGGTCATCAACCTGCATTGATTTACATATGAGGGAATAGTCTAGTCTATGACTTTTAGCAAGGGCAGCATCTTATACCTCGCTAAGAATAGACAGTTGCTGGGTGTCTCTCCCTGAGATATCAGGCATTTAGAACCTGCCTAAAGAACATCGAGCCTCTTCATTTATCAATCCATCACATCATGAGCCAGGCTACCTCTAAACCAGTTTTTAGAACTTGGAGATTTCCTACAAGGTGACATCTGAGAAGCGTTGTTGAAATAAAGGTGCGGCTGGATGAGAAACAAGTTTTGTACCTTTCACTAGGACCCTAGGTATTTGCAAAACTATAGTGACAATGCCACCTCCAACTCTCTAGTAACACTCTAGAGGTATCCCTCAATCTTATTTTTTTGTCACACATGAAAAACCATTTTTGCTCTTATTTAATAAGGAACAACACATTATCATTTTTAAATTAAACTTATTTATTTTTACTGTAATTCCAATATAATTAACTTAGCGTATTATATTAGCTTCAGGTGTACAATATAGGGATTCAACAATTCTATAGATTATTCAGTGCTCATCCCGGTAAGTATACTTTTAATCCCCTTCACCTATTTATTGCATCCAGCCCTGCACCCACCTGCCCTCTGGCAACCACCAGTTTATTCCCTGTATTATCTGGTTTTTGATTGTCTTTTTTCATTTGTTTTGTTTCTTAAATTCCACATGTGAGTGAAATCATACAGTATTTGTCTTTCTCGGACTGACTTATTTCACTTAGCATAATACCCTCTAGATCCATCCCTATCATTGCAAATGGCAAGATTTCATGCTTTTCTATGGCGGAAAAATATTCCATTGTATGTATATACCACATCTTCTTTATTCATTCATCTATCATCGGACACTTGGACTGTTTCCGTAATTTGGCTATTGTAAACAATGCTGCAATAAACATAGGGGTGCGTGTATCTTTTTGAATTAGGACTTTCATAGTCTTTGGGTAAATACCCAGTAGTGGAATTCCTGGATCATATGGTAATTCTATTTTTAACTTTTTGAGGAACCTCCATACTGTTTTCCACAGTGGCTGCACCAGTTTGCATTCCTACCAGCAGTTCATGAGGGTTCCTTTTTCTCCACATCCTTGCCAACACGGTTGTTTCTCGTGTTTTTGATTTTAGGCGTTCTGACAGGTGTGAGGTGACATCTTATTGTCCTGTTTTGATTGTATTGTATCATTTTGATTTGCATTTCCCTGATGATGTGTGATGTTGAGCATCTTTTCATTTGTCTGTTGGCCATCTGGATGTCTTTGGAGAAATGTCTGTTCATGCGTCTGCCTATTTTTAATTGGATGATGTGTTTTTTTTGGTGTTGAGCTGTAGAAGTTCTTTACAAATTTTGGATACTAGTCCTTTATTGGATATATCATCTGCAAATATCTTCTATTCAGTAGGTTGTCTTTTCATTTTCACTGTTGACAGTGGACAATCAAGTAGACAGTGACTTGGGCCACGGCACCACACCACCTGGATGCCAGCTTCCTGAGTGCGGAAGCATCGATCTCAGTCCAGAGATCAGGAATTTACCTTTGAGATCAAATATTTACCTTTGTAAGATAGTGTGCCTATGTTCTACCCTCTCTCCCTCTGGCATCTGGGTGCAGAGTAGGGGGAGCAGAGGGGCAAGGAGGAGGTGGAAGGAACTGACATGTTCTGGCCCGTAATTCTCTTGAGCAGAGAGAGGCCAGTGAGACTTTTCAAAGGAGGCTGATTTCCATTTGCCAGTGAAATCCATGTGTGTGTATCACTTTTGCCATGCATGCCACAGATTGCACACGGGCTGCGGGTTTACTTGGTTACATTCATGCCCACGTCCACTGCACATTCACACCCTTTGCAGGGATGAAGTAAAACGTTAAGAATGGTTGCATAACAGTCATTAGTTTCATAGCTGGGAAAGTTATGCATAACAGTGTTTTCAGCTGTTAGGTTACCAATCCGCCCCCAGGAGCAAGATGAGGCTGATAAAATGTTTATGGGCTAGTAAATTTTTTCTACTAATTTGCAAGGCTATAATAAAACCCATGAACTTGATGGCCTACAGGAAACATAACAAGAACTGGCAATGTACAGTGATGTGGAGGTAGAAGGCCTCTTAAGGCCCTACAGGAAATGTCTGCCGGAAAGGAGATGAATCGCTATTTTAAACAGAAAAGAATGATGCTACATTTGTACTTACCAGTTATAGCCTGAGAGAAGATTTTCCAGAAGGATATGGTGGAAATATTCTGCTTTCAATTATTCTTGCTTCAAAGAGTAGAATTAATTCAAGTATATAAGAACAATGTTCAAATGAAAACAGTTACTGAAGCACAGTGTATCCTGTTGTGTAATACTAACTTTTAGGATTGTCCATTGTTTCGTGCAATATACACAGTCCCACTGTGCCCTCTTGTGGTAGAAACATTATTATAATTAGAATTTAGAAGATGTCCTGGCCTATTTTATAGTTATTCATGAGATTTGTTTTGTGAAAAGCTTATTCAAGGGCAAAGATGATTTGCAGAAAAGGGTCATTGCTGGGGCACTGACCGCATGTACATTTGGGTGGGGTTATCCTTCGGGGAGCAGGAATGGAAAGAAATCATGACATTGTCACCGATGCATAGAAATACCCATTACAGAGAGCTGGCATTTAAATTTTCTGCTTAATGTTAAAACTCACTCACGTTAAATGTTTTATAGTTATCCAAGTACTTTATATACATTATCCCATTTTATCTCAGAACTATGGGGTTATATAGGGAAACTGAGGCTCTGAGCTATCAAGTATGTTTGAGTTTCCCCAACTAGTGAATGGCAGAGCTGGGATGTGAATTAGTCTTTCCCTGATTCCATAAACCTGCATACTTTCCATCGTGCAGAGTTGACTCTCTAGCCAAATATGTCTCTTCTTAAATGTTTATTAATTTTGATCGAGAAAGAGAGTGAGAGAGAGAGAGAGTGGGAAGGATGGGCAGACAGAGAGAGGGAGAGAAAAAATCCCAAGTAGACCCAACATGGCGCTCGATCTCACGACTCCAGGATCATGACCTGTGCAGAAATCAAGAGTCTGACACTCAACTGACTGAGCCATCCAGGCGCCTTGCTAGCCAAATATTTCTTGAGTGTTTGACACATGTGAGACACTGCTGCTGGGTGCCTTAAGACTTATAAAGTGTAAGATAGTCCCTATTCTTCAGGAACTTATAGCCTAAATATGGAAATAAAAACATACATGGATGCTTAACAGTGAAAACATTAAAGCTTTACCTTTAAGATCAGGAACGAGACAAAGATGCCCAACTCTCACCACATTTATTCGTATGATATTAGGAGTCCTAGCTGGAGTAATTAGGCCAGAAAAAGAAATAAAAGGCATCCAAATTTGAAAGGAAGAAGTAAAACTGTCACTATCTGCAGATGACATATTATATACAGAAAACCCCAAAGACCCTACCAAAAAAACTGTTAAGAGAATGAATTCAGTAAAGTTGCAGGAAACAAAAAATTAATATACAGAAATCTGTTGCATTTGTTTTTTTTAAAGATCTTATTTTTAAGGAATCTCTACATCCAGTGTGGGACCTGAACTTACAACCTCAAGATCAAGACTCACATGTGCTATCAACTGATCCAGCCAGCACCCCAAAGAAATCTGTTGCATTTCTATACACTAATAATGAACTACAGAAAGAGAAATTAAAGGGGCACCTGGGTAGTGCAGTTTGTTAAACATCCGACTCTTGATTTCAGCTCAGGTCATGATTTCACGGTTGTGAGACTGAGTCCCACGACAGTCTCTGTGCTGGGTGTGGAGCCTGGTTGAGATTCTCTTTCTCCCACTCCCTCTGCTCCTCCCCCACTTGCACCAGTGCTCTCTCTCTCTCTCTCTCTTAAAAAAAAAAAGAGAGGGGGCGCCTGGGTGGCTCAGTCAGTTGAGTGTCCGACTTCGGCTCAGGTCATGATCTCACGGTTTGTGAGTTCTAGCCCCACGTCAGGCTCTGTGCTGACAGCTCAGAGCCTGGAGTCTGCTCCAGATTCTATGCCTCTCTCTCTCTCTCTCCCTCTCTGCCCCTCCCCCACTCCTCTCTGTGTCTCTCTCTCCTTCAAAAATAAATAAACATTAAAAAAATTTTTTTAAATAAAAAAAAGAGATTAAGGAAATAATTCCATTTACAATTGCATAAAAAATAATAAAATACCTAGGAATAAATTTAACCAAGGAGATGAAAAACCTGTACTCTAAAAACTATAAGACATCGATAAAAGAAATTGAAGACAACACAAATAAATGGAAGGATATGCATATTCATGGATTGGAAGAATATTGTCAAAATATCTATACTATCCAAAGCAATCTACAGTCAATGCAATCTCTGTCAAAATTCCAATGACATTTTTTCAGACAAATAGAACAATCTTAACATTTGTATAGAACCACAAAAAACCCTAAGCTATAGCAGTCTGAGAAGAACAAAGCTTCAGGCATCACTCTCCCTGGTTTTCAAACTATATTACAAAGGAATAGTAATCAAAACAGGAGGATACTGGCATGAAAAGAGACACATAGATCAATGGAACAGAACAGAAACCCAAGAAATAAACCTATGCGTCTATGGAACATTAATTTCTGACAAAGGATGCAAGAATATACAATGTAGAAAGAACAATCTCTTCAATAAATGGTGTTGGGAAAACTGGACGGCCACATGCAAAAGAATGAAACTGGATCACTGCCTTACACCGTCCACAAAAATTAACTCAAAATGGATTAAAGACTTGAATGCAAGACTTGAAACCTGAAAACTCCTAGAAGAAAACATAAACGGTAAACTCCTTGACTTTGATCTTGGATGATTTTTTGGATTTGACACCAAAAGCAAAGACAACAAAAGCAAAGATAAACTATATCAAACTAAAAAGCATCTGCACAGCAAAGGAAACCAAAAACAAAATGAAAAGGCAACATACTGGATGGGAGAAAATATTTGCAAATAACATATCCAATAAGGGGTTAATATCCAAAATATATGAAGAACTCCTATAACTCAATAGCAAAAAACTAAACTATCCAATTAAAAAGTGGGCAGAGGATCTGAATAGACATTTGTCTAAATATCCTATACAGACAGCTAACGAGTACATGAAAAGATGCTCAAATCACTAATCATGAGGGCAATGCAAATCAAAATCATGATGAGATATTACCTTATACCTGTTAGAATAGCTATTACAAAAAGACAAGAGATAACAAATGCTGGTAAAATTGTGGGGAAAAGGGAACCCTTGTGCAATGTTGGTGGAAATGTAAATTGGTGCAGACATTATGGAAAACAACACTGAGGTTCCCGAAAAAGTTAAAAATCGAGCTATGCCATCTAATGCAGCAATTTCACTTCTGGATATCTATCCAAAGAAAACAAAAACACTAACTCAAGAAGATATGTACCATCACATTCATTGCAGCATTATTTACAATAGTCAAATATGGAAACAACCTAAGTGTCCATTGATCAATGAAATGGGTTTAAAAAACTGTAAAGGGGCACCTGGTGGGCTCAGTCAGTAGAATATGCTACTCTTTGATCTTGGGGTCATGAGTTCAAACCCCCCATTGGGTGCGGAGCCTACCTTAAAAAATGTGTGTATATATATATACATATATATACACACACACATACATATATATATATACACACACACATATATATAATAGAATATTATTCAATCATAAAAATAATGAAATCTAACCATTTGTGACAACATGGATGGACCTTGAAGGCACTATGCTAAGTGAGGTAAATCACACAGTGAAAGACTAATACTGTATGATCTCACTTATATATGGAATCTAAAAAAAAAAAACAAACTAAAACATAGATAGAGTGAACAAGTTCATGCCAGAGGTGGGGGGTGGGGGGAGTGGGCGAAATGGGTGAAAGGAGTCAAAGGCACAAACTTCCAGTTATCAAATAAGTCAGCATGAGGACTATAGTTGATAACACTGTATTGTGTATTTGAAAGTTGCTAAGACAGTAAATCTTGAACATTCTCATCACAAGAAAAAATAATTCTGTAACTATGTGTGGTGACAGATGTTAACTAGAATTATTGTGGTGATCATTTCATAGTATATACAAATATCAAATCATTATGTTGTACACCTGAAACAATATAATATTGTATGGTAACTATTCCTCAATAAATTAAAAAAAAAACATACATGGAAAAGATACCACCATGCAAATCAACATACAAGAAATAACTTTGTAGAACTTTTTAGAAAAAATTTATTTTGAGAGAAAGAGAGGGAGAGCAAGTATGTGGGAGCAGGGGAGGGGCAGAGAGAGAGGGAGAGAGAGAATCCCAAATAGGCTTCATGCTGTCAGCTCAAGGCCAGATGTGGAGCTCAATCCCATAACCATGAGATCATGACCCAAGTTGAAATCCAGAGTGGATACTCAACTAACTGAGCCACCCAGGCGCCCTTGTAGAACTATTTTTTTATTTTAAACAGACAAACAAATAAACAAAGGATTTCTATGGTCATGTACATTTTTCCCCCATCAGTGCAGAAAAGCTATATGCTTTCTTTAAAAATTTCTTTTTCTTGGGGCGCCTGGATGGCTCAGTCGGTTGAGCAACCGACTTTGGCTCAGGTCATGATCTCACGGTCTGTGAGTTCGAGCCCCGCGTTGGGCTCTGTGCTGACAGCTCAGAGCCTGGAGCCTGCTTCGGATTCTGTGTCTCCCTCTTTCTCTGCCCCTCCCCCACTCATGCTCTGTCTCTATCTCAGAAATAAACATAAAAAAAATTTTTTTTAATTTCTTTTTCTTTTATTTTCAAATTTTTATTTAAATTCTAGTTAGTTAACATACAGTGTGATACTGGTTTCAGGAGTAGAATTTAGTAATTCATCACTTACAGGTAATACTCAATGTGCATCACAAGTACCCTCCTTGATAACCCATCACTTATTTAGCCCATCCCTCCCCCCTCCTCTCCTTCAACCCTGTTTGTTCTCTGTAATTAAGAGTTTTTTATGATTTGCCTCCCTCTCCTTTTCCCCCTTCCCTATGTTCATGTGTCTGGTTTCTTAAATTCTACAGTGGAGTGAAATCATGTGGTATTTCTCTTCCTCTGACTGACTTGTTTCACTTAGCATAATACACTCTAGCTCCACCCACATCATTGCAAACAGCAAGATTTCTATATATTTTCTTTCATTGTTCTATTGCTTTTGGCCTTGAGTGTGGGCAAGACCTGTGGCTTGTTTCTGATCAACAGAATATGGCAAAATGGATGATATATATACGACTACGTGTGATTACGTGGTTACGTGACTTAAGATTTTAAGTTCCACTTTGCTGGGGTCTCTTTCTCTCTGGTTTCGAGGAAGCAAGTATTCACGTGGGGAACCCCTCATTGTAAGGAACTGCGTGTGGCATCTAGGAGCTAAGAGCAGCCTCTGGCCTGTGGCCAGCAAGATACTGAAGTCCTCAGTCCTACAGCTGTAAGAAACTGACTTCTGCCAGTAACTGTCTCTAGTAGAGTCTTGAGTGAGACTATCATCTGGCTGACATTTTGACTGCAGTCTTGTGAGACCCTGAGCAGAAGATTCACCTACCCATGCCTGGACTCCTGACCTGCAGAAATTGTGAGATAACAACTGTGTGTTGTTTTAAGCCACCAAATCGGTGGTAATATGGTTACTTAGCAATAGATAACTAGTACAGTTATCTTTTTGAAGTTATATAATTTTAACTCCTTTGTGTATACCTTTGATCTATTTCAAGTTAATTTTTTATAGTCAGATCATCTTTTTCTCTTTTTTTCCTTTTCTCTTTCTTTCCTTCTTTCTTTCTTTCTTTCTTTCTTTCTTTCTTTCTTTCTTCTTTCTTTCACCATCCAATTATTCAAGCACCAGTTGTTGAAAATATTATCCTTTTCCCATTGAATTGCCTTGGGGTCTTTGTCAAAATATGATTGACTGTATAAATGTAAATCTATTTCTGGACTTTCTGTTCAATTGCTCTATATGTCTATCTTTATGCCAACACACACTGTCCTAATTACTGTAGCTTTATAATAAATCTTGAGGGGTGCCTGGGTGGCTCAGTCGGTTGAGTGTGTGACTTCAGCTCAGGTCATGATCTCACAGTTCATGAGTTCAAGCCCCACGTCGGGCTCTGTGCTGACAGCTCAGAGCCTGGATCCTGCTTCAGATTCTGTGTCTCCCTCTCTCTCTGCCCCTTCCCCACTCATGCTCTATCTCTGTCTCTCAAAAATGAATGAATGTTAACAAAATGTTTTATAATAAATCTTGAAATCAGATAATACAAAGTCCTCCTTTGTTGTTTTTTCTTCTAAGGATTTTTGGCCATTCTGGTGCTTTGCATTTCCACATAAATTTTAGAATGCAGATTCATCACAATTCAAAAGTACCCCCCCTGCCTCTTGCCCTGCTGCCCCTGGCTTCTGCCTTTAAAGCTTCCTCACCCCTGAGTCACCTGCGCCCTGTGTCTCACAATTTCCAGGAACACATATCAAGCTCTCTAAGGGGTTTTCTGGAAGCTCTTCTTACTAGATTTGAGAGAGGCATCATCACACTTCATAGCATAGCACAGCTCCCACCAGGGAAGTCTTCCCACAGGCCCCACCGCAGCAGGGTTCCAGGTAGAAAGTCACTGTGCTGTTTTGTGTCTTCAGTGTATTGTATTCTTGGCCACCTGTGATGGGCATCTTTATCTTGGTCTGTCTCATAACTCGCTTTGCATCTGATATTTATTGCATTTTGGGGTCTCACTCAAAACTCCTAATTTAACATTTTGTTATCTATTTAAATTTAGATAAATGAAAACACTTAAATAATTTCATCTGGCATCTTTAGTTGTTTCACAGGGGGAAGGTTGTCCAGAGAACTGAATCTGTAATACAGAAGGTCTGCAACTGTATTTCACCCCATGATTGCTACTATTTTTCAGCTGCCATTATAGTCACATATTAATTGTGTGGAAGGTACAGATTATTTCTCTGCGGTGCAATCACATTATGAACACAGATAGAACTTACCTGTTTGGAGGGGCAGAAGAAATAGAGCGAGACGCTGCCTTTTGAATATATTGGGAAGAAAAGAAGTGACCAGAAGCCAGTAAAACCTGAAATTTTCTGAGTCTTTTTCAGCATTTAAATCAGCTCCTGTGAGCCCTTGAGCCCACCGGCCAGCCGGGAGGGTTATGCAGCAGCATTTAAATGGGAGACGAACAGTCTGAACCACATGCTGGCTCTGTGGCAGTTTCCTGCAAAACGACTATGTAAATCCAGGTGAATACTTGTTAAACACACAATTATACACCCAGAGAGCTGGACTGAAAGCACCTAAGCAGATGAGAAGCATTGTGGGCACAGTTTCTCAGGATTAATAATATGGCTATAAAAGAACACACACACTCATGATAAAAATTGTGCAGCACCCGAGTGTAAAGTAAAAAGTAAATGTCCTCTCCTTCATCCAACCCCTATGTTCTATTCCCCAGAAGAAATCAATTTATCCATTCCTTTCAGAGATATTCTGTATATATTTAAGCACATATATGTATTCCTTTTATTAAAACACATTTCCGTTAGGCAAAAAGGATCCCTCTGTTTCCCTTTTCACAGAACATCATGAACATCTTAACATTTGGTACATATTGTTCTACCTACTCATTATCATTGTATGGATGCACCATGATGTATTTAACTACTTTCTTAAATTGCTTTTTTCATCAACAATATGTTTTCAAGATCTTCCTGTATCTCCTGTACGGATCTCCCTCATTTCCCCCGTGGCTTGGTATTCTGCTGTAGGAATATACCTCAGTGTATTTATCCACTGACAGGTTGTTCCCAATCTTCCTCTATCACAAACAGTAACATTTCTTCCTCTTCTTCTTTCTTTCTTTATTATTTAAAAAAAGTTTTAACGTTTATTCATTTTTGAGAGACAGAGCGCAAACAGGGGTGGGGCCGAGAGAGGGAGACACAGAATCCGAAGCAGACTCCAACCTCTGAGCTGTCAGCACAGAGCCCAATGCGCAGCTTGAACCCACAAGCTGTGAGGTCATGACGTGAGCCGAAGTCGGACGCTTAACTGACTGAGCCACCCAGTTGCCCCTAATTTTTTAAAAAAGCCTATTTCTTCCTTTTGAGAGGGAGAGATACAGAGAACAAGCAAGAGAGGGGCAGAGAGAGAGAGAGAATCCGACGTGGGCTTCTGTGCTGACAGCAGAGAGCCCGACGTGGGGCTCAAACTCATGAACCGTGAGATCATGAACTGAGCCAAAGTTGGACACTGAGCTGCCCGGGCACCCCAACAATAACCCTTCTCGTACATGTTCTCTTGTGAGAGTCACTCTAAGAGTTCTGCAACGGTTCCCGTATTTCCAAAGGATCACTCTGGCTGTTGTGTTGCGAATAGGCTGGGGTCAGCCAACAAGAAGGAGAGCAGGGAAATGGGTTGAGAGGCCACTGCAATAGCCCAGAGAAGTGGCAAGGATAGTGGCAAAGAAGTCAGCGGCTGGAATGGGGTACATTTTGGAGGTAGAGGTAACATGATTTGCTGATGCTTACAGGTAGCCTGTGAGAGAAGAGTCAAAGAGATTCCAGAGTTTGGGGCTAAGAGATTGAAGGTACCACTCACTACGATATAGGACCCTGGTGGATGAGCGGTCTTGGGGAGAAGCTCAATTATCACAAATTCTGTTTTGGAAAACATCAAGGTTGAATGCCCATCCGACTTCCCAGTGGAGATGCCAAGAAACTGGAGTTCGGGGCAAAGCTCAGGGCCAGAGATCCTGATTTGGGAGTCAGGGCTGCGCGGATGGTATTTAAAACCACGAGACCCATGAGAGAGTGCAGGCGCAGTGAGAAGAGGTCCATGGGCTCTCAGAGCATTCCAACGTTTAGAAATTGGAGAAAGGAAAAAGACCCGGTAAAGGACACGGAGAAGGACTCGCCATCGACAGAGGAGGAAGCCAGGGGAGAGAGAATGCTAAGGTCAAGATACGGAGACATTCTTGTATGCAGAGGAGAGATCCCAAGCTGAGAGGGGAGTGCGGGAGGAGAGAGGAGGTAGCTGCATGATTGATGACCTGGAGTAGGAGAGAGGAGATAGGGACGCAGCTCACAAGTTGCAGGGCTGGCCTGAGTTAGAACAGAGTCCGCCCTTCACAGCAGTGAGAGAACAGAGTATGTAGGCATGCGGCAGGAGCATGGGTAGTTGTGGTGCTGGGAGTGTGTACATGTCCTCGACTGGTTTTTTCTCTACTGTGTCCTTAGTGCAGTAAGAAATAAGAATCAGCCAAGACTGAGGGGCTGGGTGTTGAAGGCAGTCCCACCACGGGTGAGTGAGAAGTTTTGCCTATGATGGAGGACAGCTGGTTAAAGCTGTGTCATAAAACATAAGTGAATTGGCAAGGAAAGACTGTTGTGCCTACTGGCAAGGCAGGGCGGTGAGCTGTTCTAGAAAACCAAAGAAATCGAAAGCCAGCTGAACGGGGGGAGCCTTTACTGAGCAATTCAGTTACCTTTTGTGGCATTGCGTTCATGGTACAAACATTGGCTGAGAGCCACCACCAGGCTAGGAGGTCAAGATGTGATAATGGATGAGATTCCTCCCAGAACATAAAACCTATGGAGGTGTATTTTTCTGTAAGAATAAATCTCAATTTATAACTGAAGTAAGTGGGGAGAAAAGGGAGGATATTCTCAGGTATCTGCTGAGAGCAGGTGGAGAGAAGGAAGCTTGTGAAAACTGAGGAATAAATTTGCAGGGGGGTGGGAGGCACGCATTTCACAACTTGGAACAAACGTTCCTCCTTAAGCTCAACTATCCTTTCAACCTAAGTTACACAGAGTTACTTACGACCCACTGTGCTACTAGCTGACTGAGGCCTTTGAGAAGTCCCTTAATTTATGTGCCAAGTACATTCTAGATGAGGTGCTCTCTGCGGCCCCACCCCACGGTACTGTGATTCTGCCACGGAACCTACTTTTCCATTACGAGCAGTAACTGCGTAGGTTGTTTTGTCAAATTGCTGTAAGAAAATCCATCCCGAACATGAACTGTTTTTGCAGACCTCTCAAATTATGCTGCCCTTTTCTCCTTTCACGGGTTCCAGGTAAATCCAGGAAGGTCATCATCACAGAAGCCATAGTTGTAAAGGACACACATGCTAGGACTTAGTGTGCTTTGCAGGCAGTCATCACACCATGAGCCCCACAGGGTTCCATTCCATCATATTCTGCGATTCTTGTTTTGGTTCCTTTCTTTCATTATTCCAAGCAGACCCATGCTGAGCTCCCACACGTTCAAAAGGACCACTTGTTTCCCATACTGCTAAAAGTTGTATAGAGTTTTCTACTCAGGGCTGTTGCTGTTTTCTCACAGCACACTTCTGTCTCAAAGCTACATTATCCAATGCTTGTCTACATGTTATGATTTCCGCTTGCTTCTTTCCAATGCTCTTAATGGATTTTAAGTAAATACAGTTCTTAGCCAATTAAACTTTTCCCCACTTGTTTTTCATCTCTACGCAGATTGACTATTTCCTTATTCCATTGGGGAAAAAAAACAGTACTAGGCAATGATTAATTCTAGGCAACCACACCAAAGGAGCCATTTAACCATTTCCCATTAAGAGCTAATTAATAAATACTTGGTAAAGGCAATAATAATCTTTTCATTTTATTGTTCTGACCTAACAAATGTGTTCATTCCTGCACATATCCTTGTGTGGTTTGATCATATTGATCACACAGTGCTAAAAATTAAGTGATTCTAAGTTGCTTCTGCTCTTGGAGGAAATTGCTGTGTGATTGCACAAATCATTCTATATTTTGCAAGCTGGGATAAATCCTAAAATACTTTTCTTTGTGGATGGAGATCTATGTATAATTGAAGTTTATTATGAGTTTTTCGTAATCTTTGTATCAATTAGTATTCTGTATTGTAAATAACTCAAAGTAGCTTAGACAATAAAGAGAAATAATGGCTTATCTAACAGAAAAGTCCACAGGTAGTTAGCTTCAGGTAAGGTTTGATCCAGCAAACAATGTCATGGAGGAGAAAAGGATTATAAAGAGTCTCAGAGCATTCAGTAATAACACTATTAGGTAAGTTTTTGAGATTTTGTGATTTTTTTTTTTGTATTTGTCAGCTTTTTGAAATTTGTAATGCATTGTGATTTTTTTCCTATTCTAAATATATTTTTTTATCCTTTAGAGTGGTTTCTGCAATTGCATAAACTGTGGACTTCACAAAACCTGGATTTGTTCCTGCAGAAGAGAGGGGGAGAAGGTTGCTCCCAGAAGAAAATATTTTATAAAAATGAGGGTGAAAGGACATCTAGTGACACAAACAAGACATGACCACTAGGTTTTAAACTTGTTTTGAGATTTCTTAGCTTTCAGTTCTGCCTATACGGGTCTAATGAATGGTTTTGTTGGTAATGAAGCTATTTAAGGCAGAGACTATGTGTTAAACTTTTCTGGTTGATCCCCCCAGTGATCAGCAAAGTAGTTTGTGTATAAAAGCATATTGATTTATTAATGCTTTTTTCCAGGAATGTGATTCCAAAATGATTATACTTTCTTTTTATTTGACCATACACAAAAATCTCATGGAGGAGTCCAAGTTCCAGAGGAGTTCAATCATAAACTCAAAGAATCCTATACAGAAATACTATTACAACAATAGCAAAACATGGATAGAGAACAAAACAATGACCTAAGCCTTGGCCACTGACTCTCTTATTTCAAGTAATTATCTATTGGCTATGTCCCTGATATTTGTTGAAACAGAACTTTCAAGTAAAAAATCTTGCCTGATATAAGATTGTTATTATGTTAGGAAATTACTAAAAGTTGACTCAATGTCTTCTCACATCCTTGAAGAGCATGAGTTTAGGGGCACCTGGGTGGCTCAGTCGGTTAAGCATCTGACTTTGGCTCAGGTCATGATCTCACGGTCCATGAGTTCGAGCCCCGTGTTGGGCTCTGCACTGACAGCTCAGAGCCTCGAGCCTGTTTCACGTTCTGTGTCTCCCTCTCTCTGACCCTCCCCTGTTCATGCTCTGTCTCTCCCTGTCTCAAAAATAAATAAAACGTTAAAAAAATAAAAAAAAAAAGAAAAGAAAAGAGCATGAGTTTAAGGGTTGACAAAGAAAATGCATTTCCATAAAGAGTTAATGTGAAATTATTTGGGAGGAAAATAATTGAATTAGACTGCTAACCCTGGCCTTTATGGGAAAGGTCTGGGATTCATGTTCAGTTTTGTCATGAGCTAAAATTCATTCTCAGTAAGAAAGCTTGTGAGAATGAACTTGGTTAGGTTTGTCTAGAGATTGTTGTCATTGGTCTGGAAAGGTGAAGATCTTACCCTCAAAGAATCTTTGGCTTCTACTAGAAAGACTTCATTTGGCAGTTATGGGTGACCCTTTGGTACATTATTAAGTAACCACAGCTTGGGTCTCTTTGGGCCTATTGGGAACAACTCCAAACAATCGAGGATGCACCTTGTTTGTACTTTGCTGTTTGCCTAGTGGACTCTCTCAGCACAGCGTCTTTATCTGTAAAAACCAGAGGCTGTTCCAGAATGATCTCCAAGGTTCAAGCAGCTGTGACAGTCTGTCATTCTAGGATCCTATGATAAGATATATATATTCTATATACTATATTCTATAGTACTCTATAGATTTTGATATACAGATAGTCTCAGACAAATGTTAAAGACTTAACATGAGAAATAGTTCCCTGAAACTCAGGAATCTTCTTCAGCTTATTGTGAATGTACTGACTTTAATTCTTTCTGTGTTTTCTGAGATTTCCTAGAAGGAAGGAGACTTTTCTTCCCCCTCAGCTGTTAAACCAGCCTGCCTCAGACAGTCCTCTTGGATTGGGAATATTGATGTAAGTGGGATCGTAGGCCTCAGAATGGGCGTATCAAACAGATTGCTGGGTCCCACTCCCAAAGCTCCTGGCTCAGCTAGTCTAGGGTGGGGCTTGAGAACCTGTCTTTGTAACAAGTTCCTAGGTGATGCTCCTGCTGCTGTGGGACCATGCTTAGAAAACCACTAATTTATTGAATTAACTCATTTAGTGGATTCTTCCCTTGAAAGGTGGAGAACATTTAAGGTCTGTGGCAATTATGTAGGATTAGGTCTATATATTCTTGTCTCTTCTCCTTCCTCCTTTCACTTCCTTCCCCAGTCCTGAAAATTCAGAGCTACTGTAGGAGACAGTATAGCTGGGTGGTGGGTGCTCAATTTCCAATTTGTGGCATGAAAGATGGGGGATGAGACTAGAAAATACGATCTTCTTTCACCAGTGGTTTGTACTGGGAGACTTATTTAAGTCGACTGGAGCCAATTAGCATGCCTGACCTTTCATCCAGTTAATTCTATAATGGTTCTTGTTTAATCCTGAAATTCTGCATTTCATCCATCTTTTTATGTATCTGCCCATCCATCCATCTAATTTATAATCACCCTAAGAAAATGGAAAATGCATATAAGTAAAAAATAAAAATATCCAAAACTCATTTAGCTCAAGAAAATCACCTCCAAGCTTTTTCTATAACTAAAGAAACACACATTAAAAAACGGGATCATATTGCTCTGAAACATGCATTACCATCTGTTGTGAACATCCTTCCATGTTAACAAATATACAACTACACCATCATTTAGTTTTTATTTTAAAATTATATATTATTTACTATAAAAGTAACAATTTCCTAGTGCAAAAACTTCAGACGGTTTAGGAATGTATAGTAACTGAAAGTCCTGGGGCACCTGGGTGGCTCAGTCCGTTGAGTGGCTGACTCTTGATTTCAGCTTAGGTTGTGGTCCCAGGGTGGTGGCATTAAGCCCAGTGTTGGGCTCCGTGCTGAGCATGGACTGCGATTCTCTCTCTCTCCCCCTCTGCCCCTCTCGCCTGCTAGCATGCGTGCTCTCTCTCTACAACAAAACAAAACAAACCCTGGAAGCCCTATTTTCCCATATCAAAACATCATTTTTAATAGCTGCACAGTATTTTATTATATAGAAAACACCATAATTTAACCAGTCCTCTATGAATAGTTAGCTCTTAAGTTGTTTCCTTTTTTGCTTTCGTTATAAATAATACTGTATTGAAATATTTTGCATATAGACATTTGCACATTTCTCTGATTATTTCCTCATTTTAATGATATTTTAATATCCTTATGGTTATAAGGATGATGAATGTTACCATATTTGGAAATAATAACAATATTTTTACCTAAGGCAGTTAGGACAAGTAGGTGGTTAACTGAAAAAGTTGGTAAAGCGGGACGCCTGTGTGGCTCACTCAGTTGAGCGTCCAACTTTGGCTCAAGTCATGATCTCACAGTTCTTGGGTTCAAGCCCCTCATCAGGCTTGCTGCTGTCAGTGCAGAGCCCATTTCAAATCCTCTGTCTCCTCTCTGCTTCTGCCCCTCCCCCACTCGTGCTCTCTCTCAAAAATTAAAAAAAAAGTTAACATTAAAAACATTTTTAAGAAGTTGGTAAACATTAAAAAAAGTTGGTAGAGCAAGGAATCATTAAAAAAGAAGAATTTTATGAACGATGTAGATGACTCTAATGCTATTTAAACTGTTCCAGAGCCTAGAAAGAGAAATAAAGTATCCAAATTATTTTATATGAAGCCAACATAACACTGATAATATGCAATAATGATTACACAAGAAAACTGTAGAAAAATCTCACTTATGAATGTCAATCCAACAATCCAGCATAAATATTAGCAATCAAACTTCAGTAGCACATTAAAAGAACACTAACATTAACAATTAGGAATTCTAGGAATGTAAGGACTCTTCAATTTTAGGAAATCTAATTTTGTGATAGGAAAACATTAATATTATCTTTCCAACAGGTATGAGGAAGCATTTGATCAAATTCAATATCTATGCCGGGTAAAGATGCAGTAAACTTAGCAATAGTCGGACACTTTCTTAACACGATTCAATAGATCTATCTTAGTCTAAAAGCCAGCATTTAGTGTAATGGTGAAATAATGTATGTTTCCATTAAAGTCAGAAATGAGGCAAGGATGTCTAGTAACACTACGATTATTTAACATCATTCTGCAGGTATTAGCTAATTCAGTTAGGTAAAAGAAAGAAATTAGAGGAATACTGAAAGAAAGAAGGGGTTAACATAACCACTATTACAAATGAGGTAATGTTATAGGGCACCTGGGTGGTTCAGTCGGTTGGGCGTCTGACTTCAGCTCAGGTCTGATCTCACCATTTGTGAGTTTGAGCCCTGTGTCGTGATCCGTGCTGACAGCTCAGAGTCTGGAGCCTGCTTCGGATTCTGTGTCTCCCTCTCTCTCTGACCCTCCTCCACTCACTCTGTGTGTGTGTCTCTCTCTCTCAAAAATAAATAAACATTAATTTTTTTTAAATGAGGTAATGTTATATTTAGAAAGTTTAAGAGAGATTCATCTGACAAATGATGTTAAACAATATGGGAAGTAATTTGGCTTGGTTAAAACACACACACGCAGACACACACAGAATAAACAGCCTTTGAAACATAAAAATAATAAAAAATAATCAATTCGAAGATGTAATGGAAGGCTTTATTTACATTGTAACTGAAAAAACAAATGAAAAGCAATATGGAAGTTCTGGTTAAAGAAAAACTTCAGAACTACATGAAAAGATGTTCGACACCACTAATCATCAGGGAGATGCAAATTAAAACCATAATGAGATGTCACCTCATACTTGTTAGAATGGCTGGTATGAAAAAGATAATAACAGGTGTTGGTGAGGATGTGGAGAAAAGGTAATCTTCATGCCCGGTTGGTGGGAATGTAAATTGGTGCAGCCATTGTGGAAAACAGTATGGAGGTTCCTCCAAAAATTAAAAATAGAACTGCCATATGACCCAGCAGTTCCACTAACTGGGAAACATTAACTTGAAAAGCTGTATGGACCCCTATGTTCATTGTAGCATGACGTTCAACAATAGAAGTTTAGATAAATGGACTATGGTATATTTATAGAATAGAAAAATATCATGCAGCTATTTAAGAAGGAAATGTAGTCTGGGTCCCTAAGTGACTTAGTTCAGCCTGTGACTCTTGATTTCAGCTCAGGTCATGACCCAGGGTTGTGGGATCGAGCCTGAGGTGGGGCTTCCTGCTCAGTGTGGAGTCTGCTTGGGATTCTCTCTCTCCGTCTCTCTCTCTCTTTCTCTGCCCTGCCCCACTCTCTCTCTCTCTCTCAAAATAAATAAATAGACATTTTTTTAAAAAGAGAAATATTTGCCCAGAGAGTCCAGTTTGCACAATGGAAAGTGTGCAGGCTTATGGAATCAGGGGAAAACTAATTCAAGTCCCAGCTCTGCCTTTCACTAGTTGGGTAAATTCAAACATACTTAATAGCTCTGAGCCTCAGTTCCCCTATATAACTCCATAGTTTTGAGATAAAATGGGATAATGTATATAAAATACTGTTATTTATAGATATGTGTGACTATAAAATGTTTAAAATGAGAACCAAACATGTGATGTAGGCCAGCCAATCAGATCATTCCCTGCCCTGCCTTTGATGAGAGGCTTTCGCTCATCTGGGATTGAAATCTACACAGAAAAGCAGAGAAGAGAAGAGATGGAGAATAAGAGAAAGGGAAACCCAAGGCACTGTTTGTCCCTCTGGATCACATCACACGTCCTGCTAGCTCTACCTTTGGACTTCTCCCACAGTGAGTCAAAAAAGTCCCTTTCTGGCTTTAGTTTGAGCATGGTTTGCTGCTATTTGCAACTGAAAAAGTATCAAGAGCACTTTACAGGGCTTAGCTAATTGACCTCACCACTGTGCCGTAAGGTAGGACTGTTACTTGAATTCAATCATTTTGACCACGTAGTGACATCAGAGAGATGTTACTTGGCCTGCATGTCAAAGTTTTTAAGTGATGGAGGTGGAATTTACAACCAGGTTGTCAATTGCAGAGCGTGAGCTCTTAACAGTGCATTCCAAGGCCGTTCGGGTCAATGTACCCATTATTTTCTGTGTGTCAGGCACAAGACTGAGCTCAAAACATGCCTGCTCTCATCCCATCAGCTTCTTTGACTGTCCACATTGACATAATTTTACTATTTTTCTGTCTTCATTAACATGACTTTACTGTTCTAGAAAACTCTTGCCAAGGAAGATAAAAGTTACAAATACCTTATTGTTCATTTCAGGAATTTCCCCAAAGCATTTAAATGATCATCATACTCTTCAAATTCTCAATAAAAAGCCTGAGACGACTGTTTACTTCCCAAGACTCTTTATATTTTTAATTCATTTTTAAAAGTTTATTTATTTGAGAGAGAGTAAGTGGCAGACAGAAGGAGAGAGAATCCAGTGCAGGCTCCATGCTGTCAGCACAGAGTCCAATGTGGGGCTCAATCCCACAAATCATGAGATCATGACCTGAGCTGAATGAACCAAGAGTCGGTTGTTTAACTGACTGAGCCACCCAGGTGCCCCTACTTCCCAGGACTCTTAATGCCTTGCTTCAAAATCCTTACCTTTCTGTGCTCTCCAATTCTAAACTCATATATTAAGATCCTTTTCCAAGCCCAGTCAACCCCATGGAAAGACCTTCCTGAAACTAGACTCCAAGACCTCACCTGCGTTTGCCCTTCCCCCTTTGAATGCTACGGGACGCTGGCAAGTCCATGCTTTCCCTTACCGCAGCTTTGCTTGACTTTATCAAGTAGTTTTGGTGGTGTTTTCTGGGTTCCAATACTGGTGAGTCTGCTCAATCAAGAGAGAATATAGGGCAAGAAAAGAAAAAGGCCAAAGATAAGAAATGCCAGAGACATCATCATTCACAGGCAGTGGAGGAGCCGAGATATTTTTTTTCCTACAAGAGGACCCAATATTAATATAAATTCCATCTAGAATCACTGGCTTTGGGAAGCAGGGCTTTGACAGAGGAGGAGGAGGTAATTTTAGCTGGGAGCCTTCAGGCGGGTGGGATAGAGTGAGGGGGCAGTGGGAGTGGAAGTGGTATTTAGAGATCAGCCCCAGCCTGGAGCCCCGGGACAGAGGTGATGGGGTCCCTGGAGTGGGAGGGAGGTGTGGTCGGGGAAGTGAGAGGATGCCAAGACAAGCTCTACTCCAGAAACTCCCCTCAGGCAGGCTCTGCCTGGGCTCTGCTGAAGAAGGACTTTGGTTTGATAGCATGTGGCTGTCTGTCTAGACCATGGGGAGGACAAGGTGCGACAGAGCCTTTGAGAAATGGTTTGCAGACCTGCACTGGCAGCAATTTTGTGGGCTTCTGCCTGTCTCCCACCACATCAAACAAATCCCCTTCCTGCTCATGTTGGTGATTTCTTAGCCATGGGCAGAAAATCTGTTTCCACACATTTATTACTAACTTGATAATCTGATGTGTACTTAGCATTTTATAAATAAAGCTCCAGGTCACTCTTTGCCCATCAATGAACCTAATCACCATTTGCTCTTTGGTTTCTCTCCGATTTGTGGATACCTCTTAGATACCTAGATATAGTTCCAAAGAGACTTTGAACAGAAACTCCAGGCTGGTGGGTAGCTCAGTCAGTTAAGCGTCTGACTTTGGCTCAGGTCATGATCTCGTGGTTTGTGAGTTCGAGCCCCATGTCTGGCTCTGTGCTGACAGCTCAGAGCCTGGAGCCTGCTTCAGATTCTGTGTCTCTCTCTTCCTCTCTGCCCCTCCCCCGCTCATACTCTGTCTGTCTGTCTGTCTCTCTCTCTCTCTCAAAAATAAATAAACATTAAAAAAAAAAAGAAAGAAAGAAAGAAAGAAAGTCCAGGCTGGGAAACCATGAGGCCACAGGACATTGGAATATTTACTCATGTGCCAAGGAGTTCAAGTCACCCAATTAAACAACTAACCATTTAGATTTAGAAGGATACAAAAACGTTGTTTTTTCTTGGGTTCCTGCCTTTCTCCCTTTTCTGTTCCCCTCTACCCCTTCTACTCGCTGGAAGAAATACATCTGCCCTGTATTTGTGTTAAAACGATCTCACTGGATTTCTAAGAAGGCAAGTGCATTGTTAGGGGGCTCCTCTTTAGGAAATCTCAAGATTTGCCTGAGTTGTGTGTAGGGTTTGAGCCAGGACCTTAGCCTTCTTCCATTCATGTGTGGATACACTGGGGCTCTTAGAAAATTGTGTGCATTTTATTTCATTATTCCTGATGTTTGGATTATGTTCATTCATTCATTCAACATATACTTGCTGAGCATCTACTGTATGTCAAAGTCCCTGCCCTCATGGAGTTTATATTCTATAGCAGTGATATCAAATTATATATACACATGCCAGGTTGAAGAAAAATAAAGCAGGATAGCACAGTAAGGGGCTAGAGAGTGGTGAAGACTGATATTGTAGGAGCAGCAGAGAAATCTTCTCAGAAGAGGAAACATTTGAACTGACTGAAGTAAGGAAATGAGTTGTGTGATTCCTTGGAGACAGAAGTCTCAGGTAGAAGAAACTGAGCTCATAGAAACAGAAAAGAGATTGGTGGTTTCCAGAGGTGGGGGGGGGGGCGGTTTGGGAGAAATGGGTAAAGGTGGCCAAAGGGTATAGACTTGCAGCATTAAGATGAATAAGTCCTAGGGATGTAATATATAGTATGGTGACTGTAGTTAACAACACTGTATAATACTGTATACTGGAAAGTTGCTGAGAGAGTAGATCTTAGAATTTCTCACCACATGCACACACACACACACGATAACTATATGAGATGATAGGTGTGTTAACTAATTTTACTGTAGTAACAATTTTGTAATTTATACCTGTATCAGATCATCACATTGTACACCTTAAACTGACATACTGTTATGTGTCAATTATATCTCAGTAAAGTCCCAGACTCTTGGTGGGGGTGATTTATTTGGGTTTATTTCCCATCTCAGTAAATGGCACCTCACCAGTTGCTTAGGCCAAAACCCCTGGTATCTTCTTTCATTGCTCTCTTGTTTTCACGCTCCATATCCTTTTCCAGCAGAAAATTCTGGTTGCTCTGCCTTTATGATAGAGCCTGATTCTGTGCACTTCTCTCTACCCCTACTACTAACCTTCCTGTCCAAACCATCATCTCCAGCCTGGATTGTGCAACCCCCTCCTAATTGGTCTCCACGCTTTCTCCCTTGTCCCACACATCTCCCTAAAATATAGTTGTGGCTGTTTTATCTGGGAAGGGGTGCATATTTTTAAACTGAAAAATAAATAGAAAGTCAAAGTGGAAAAAAAAGTTTCAAGCAGAGGGAAAAGCAAGTGTAAAAGTGTGGGGACTGGAGTGTGGTTTACAATGGGCAAGGAGGCTGGAGTAGAAGAGTGGTTGAGAAAAAGGTGGGAGATGAATCAGAGAAGCAGACCGCACCATGCTAGGACTCTGATTTTATTCTAATAGTGAGAGAAAGCTGCCAAGCAGAGGAGTGTCTTACTCTGAATTATATTTTGGGGAGATGTGGGGGGCAAGGGAGGAAGCATGGAGACCAATTAGGAGGATGTTGCCTAATCCAGACTGGAGATGATGGCTTGGACAGGAAGGGTAGCGGTTGGGGTAGAGACAAGGGTTCAGAATCAGGCTCTATCATAAAGGCAGAACAACCAGAATTTTCCATTGGAAAAATATGTGGATTGTGAAAACAAGAGAGGGATACAAGAAGATACCCAGGGTTTGGCCTAAGCAACTGGTGAGGTGCCATTTACTGAGACAGGAAATGCTGGAGAGGAGTGGGATTGAAGGTGGCCATGGTAATTTTGAGGTGGCTTTTAGACATGTGGACAAGGGGTGGAGAAGGTAGTGGTATTAACAAGTCTGGAGTGCTGGGCTGAGGTCAGCTTGGACACATAGATCTGGGAGTCATTCATACATGTTTTGAAAGCCTTGGGAGTAGATCATGGGTTGACAAGCTTTATCTATAAAGGGCCAGATAGTAAATATTTTAGACTTAGTGGGCCATACACTCTGTCACAGCTACTCAAGTCTGGCATTGTGGTATGAAAGCAGCCATAGACAATATATGAATGAATGAACATGATTGTGTTCCAAAAAAACTTTATTTGCTAGAGCAGGTGGCAGACCAGACTTGACCTGGCCTCTGTGGTTTGCCAACTCTTGAACTACGTCCTGCTACTGAGGGAGAATGTAAAAAGTGAAGAGCTCAGAGCCTTGGGGCACTCCAACATTTAGAGAAACCGGGAAAGGGAGGAGGAGCTAAGAGACTGAGATAACAACAAGTGGAAAGGTGAGAGGAAAATCAGGAGACTGGGGTAGCCCAGAAGCCAAGGAGGATGTTTTAAGACAAACCAATATTGTGGTACCAGTAAGTATTGTCAGACACTTTGAGATGGGAACATTCTTTTGGAATACTGTTCACGGTTATCTTCATCTTTCATTATTTTTGAACCATTTTACAACTTTGTAAGTTGTACAAAACTGATAATAATGCAAATTGTTCTTGTCCATAGAAATGAATTGTGTTTAGTGGAATGCAATTGATACATTGGTGGAATTGGTGAAATGCCATTGCCTGGTGGACAGATCAGTTCTGCATCTATTTGTAACTTCGTACTAGCATTCCTTATTATTTTTATATGTGGGGTTCACTGAATTCTTCTTTGAACAGATTGTAGCATCTTATTGGTTCCTTCATTAATTAATGAGTGAAATAAAATTACTGATTTGTTCATTTTATATTTCTATGCGAGTCATGATCATACCTTGTAAAATAATTTTTCTTTAACAGTGGACATTAAGTAAGATAAGAATTGAAAATTGACCATTGGATTTGGCAACATGGGGACCATGGTGTCTTTGATAAGAGCTATTTTGGAAGAGTAGTAAAAGTTTGATTGGAGCATATTGTATGAAACTATAATAATAAAGACACATGGGTATAGGGAAAAATAAATAGGTCACTGGAGCAGATTTAGAGAGCCCAGAACAAACCCACCCATAAATTGAAACTTCATAGATGACAGAGGTGGCAATGCAGAGATAGAAAATGCCATAAATGGTGCTGGACAATTTTTTATTGTATGACAAAAGCCCCAGACTGGATCTCTATCTTAAACTAAATGATCTTTCAGTGGATTTAAGACCTAAATGAGAAAAGCCAAAAGCTATAACTTTGAGAAGAAAATAGAATATTTTGTGACCTCATGGTAAAGCAGAATTTAAAAAAATTTTTTTTAATGTTTATTCATTTCGGGGGGGGGGGGTGGGTAGGGGCAGAGAGAGAGGGAGAGAGAGGGAGACACAGAATCTGAAGCAGACTCCAGGTTCTGAGCTGTCTGCATAGAGCCTGTTGAGGGGCTGGAGCCCATGAATCATGATCTGAGGCCAGGTGGGATACTTAACCAACTGAGCCACCCAGGTGCCCCCGGTAAAGCAGAATTTTTTAAACAAGATACAAAACCACAAATTATAAAGGAACATATGTATGAATTTGACTTCATTAAGATAAAAAATACCACTTCTGATCATCGAAAACACCATAAATGGATTGAAAGTACAATTTCTCATAACACTTAACTGACAAAGGATAGGTATCCAGAATATACCAACCAGTAGGTGAGGGAAGTATTTTGGGAGTGAGCTTTTCTCTCTTTTTCAAATCCTGCTCAAGTACAAGTTTCTTGTTGCCACTGTTCTGCTCGAGCCTCTGCCCAGAACGTTCTTTAGCCCTTTGGGTGACATAAAAGCTTTAACACAGCCCTGCCAGATCCTGTCACTTTTCGGGGCCATCAGAATCCGTTCTTTATGCTCTGCTCTTGGAGACTCTGTCCTGGCCCTCAAACTGTCGGCCTCGTCTGAGAGAGCGGTTTTTGTCCCAGGCGAGAGTGGAGTCCAGAAACGTTACACAGAAAAATCAAGTACCTGCAGTAGCCCCTTCCCGCAAGTCTGAGTGCCACGCTTGTGAGGCGTGTCTTTCCAAAGATGCTAGGTTCTTGCGGCCCCCAAACCTAACCCCGGTCTCTGCATTGCCTCCTCGGGCAGTCCCGAGGCACCGGCACGACCGAGAGAGACAGAGAGACAGAGAGAGAGGCGACCACGACGACGCGGTGAGTGTCCCACAGGAGGGAGGGAGGGCGCGGGCGCGACGGCGGGCCCCGGGACCACGGCGGCGGGGAGAAGCCGGAGGCTGCGCGGGCGGGGAGGGGGGAAGCGAGCCCGGCCCCGCGAGCCGCCCGCTGGCGCGCGGGGGACTGCCGGCGGGGCTGGCCCCCTGGGGCGCGGCGGGCCGGGGCGGAGCCGGGCGGGGCGGGGCGCGGTGCCCGCCGTCCCGGGCGCTCGGCGCGCTCGGAGTGTCCAGCTGGGGAGCGCAGCGCACGGCGGCACCATGAAGCCCCACAATTTGGAGTTGATTTTTGACCACGTGGGGCACTTCGGCAGGTAGGGAGTTGGGGGTGGGCAGGGGGGAGGGCGGCGGAGGGGAGCGGGAGCCACGTGGAGGGGGCGCCGGTGGGGTCTGTTTCTTTCCGTTGCGGTGGGGGGGTTCTCGCGCGGCGCTCCCGATACGGAAACCTCTCCCGCTCTTTTCGTGGGGTAGTCGGGAGACCCGCGTCCGGACTCCGGGCCCAGGGCTGGGCTTGTCCTCTCGGACTCCGGCGCCGGGGTCTCCCCGACAGCGAGCAGCGGGGCGCTGGGACTGGCCTCCGGAGTGGTGGCTGCTGCGAGCAGGTGGGACCCGGGGCGCGCCCTCTGCGGGAGCCCAAGTCCGAGGTCGGGCCGGAGCGGCCGGCTCACACGAGTGGAGGAGTGCCTGCTCCTGGCGGCCCGTTTCTCCAGTCCGCCAAACCGCCTCCTCTTTCACTTCCCCGGACGACTGCTGACCAGCTCTGCCCCGTAGGGTCTCCCTCTGTGCCTGGCAGGCAGGTATTGCCCCAGGAAAACCCGTTAGTCAGATTTTGTTGCCATTTATAGAAGCCTAAAGATGTGCCAGGTACATTGTGTCGGCTTGTTACACACAGAGTTTCATTTGATGCCTTTGCAAAGGAGGTGTTTGCATCCTTACTTTAATGATTGGGAAACTGAGGCTGGTAGGGCCAGGGTCCCACAGACGCCACACGCTGGGGCCCAGATTTAGCCACGTTGCACCCCCCTTTCATTCGTCAAATTAATTAAGACATTAAAATATTGCATTCATTCATTCATTCATTCATTCATAGAGAAACGCTCCTCTCTGACCTAGAGGCTTTTGGGAGGAGAGGCTGCTGGGTGAGGGGCTATACAGTAAGTATGACGATCAGAGGTTTGGAGCTAAGTCCTAGCCTGCTTCTTACCTCTAATATTCTGGTAATATTGTGCCTCAGTTTCCTATCCACAAAACAGGAATCACAATAATTCCTGCCTTACCTCCCAGGCTTGTAGTGAGGAGATGGTGTGGTGCTGTTTTCCAAGTCGGAAAGTTGCATAAATGTTGGTTATGATCCTGCGTGGCGGGAGGGAGAAGGTGGTTGAGCAGTCCTAGGAGGGGCAGGAGGTCCCAGCTCTCTCCTGCTTCCTCCTAATACCTGTGTTTCTTGAACACTGATCTGTGCCTGGCTCTGTCAGAAGCTTTTGGTACGGGCTACCTTCTTTCGTCTTCTCTACAGCTCCGTGAGATTGGTAGTATCACTCTCATTTTACACCTGAGAAAACTGGGGCTTGTGCGTACGTCACAGATCTGGTAATGGCAGGGCAGAATTGGATGTCGTTGGAAGTCATCAGTGCCCATAGCCCACGCTCTCAACCATGATGCTCTCCTGAGCACGGTTAGGTACCATCCCCAGGACTCCATCGGGCTCTTTATATATTACCTTGTTTTATCCTTCTTGAAGCAGAATAGCATGGGGAGTACAAGATCCGCTCTGGGGGTTGGATGTCTGAGTTCCAGTCCTGGCTCTACCACATACTGTGTGGTCTTCAACATTTCACTTACTACTTCCTCATCTGTGAAATGAGGGTAATTGTTACCCTCCAAATGCTTATTGTAAGGACTCCACATGCAGCCTCTCATTACATCCTTACAGTAACCCTATGAGGTAGGAGGTGCTAATACCATTCTTTCCCATTGTATTTTAGAGATTAACAAGGTCATTGTATCAGTTGGTGTTTGGCTAACAGAGATCCCTCAGTTGGAAGTTTGTCCCTCTCCAGTAACTATTCAGGGTAGGTTCTTCCCACGGGGTCATCCAGGGACCCAAGTGGGTGAGGCAGCCCTGTCATCCACAGCATGGGGCTCTCTCTCTCTGTGCTTGGGGCATCTGGTCCCATTGTCCTCACCTGCAGCGGTCAAACGGTCAAACGTAGCTCTCCATGGTGGGAAAAGGAGAGAGTGGATTTGGGGAGACAACTCTTAGCTGGCTACAATGATGTGTGCAAAAGTCTTAACATTCAGTAAGTTCTCAATAAATCGTGGTTATTATTGTTACCCGAGTCCCCATCCTGGTAGGAAGGGTTGGCTTGTGAAAGCAGCATGTAGTGAGGCAAGGGTAACAAGCATGCTTACAAAAGGTGAAAACAGTGTGACCATGGCATGGGATCCCCAATTTTCTCTGATATTTGCTGTAATTGTGCTTTTTTATTGTTTATAAATAGAAAGGGAGGTTATCGTGTTTCGTTATTTAGCCTTCTTTTAGGGAAACCTAGTGAAAGTGTTAAGTAGGGAACGTTAATTATCTTTCATTTAGCATTAATCATTTCTAAGGGGAGGAAGCACTATCCTAGTCACCTTTAAGAGAGGGAAGCAGGACACCTAAGAATTAAAAAGCGGTTCCTGGTCTTGTCCTGAAGCCATAACTTCAGGACATAAGTTTATGTCCTGAAGTTCCATAAACTTCATGGATTAACGCCCATGTGAGAGGGAAATGAGGAAGCATACTCAGGTATCTGTGCTGGGATAATCTCAGAACTGGTTCCCTGAGTTGTCTTGGCTTAAGGGGAAAAATAACTTAAAATACTAGAGTTGGAATGTGGAGGCTGTAGCTGATTTACACCTATGGACATAGGTAGTTTTGTTTTTTCAATGTATGAACCTGCTTTGGCTCATCTTCTCTGACTTCACCTTATGAACATCGTAATAGCCAGCACTTCTGTGCACTAACAGTGTGCCATAGTGCTTTACATTAACTCTTTTCATTCCCTCAACATCCCACTTTTCAGATGAGGAAACTGAGGCACAGAAAGTTTAAGGATCTTGCCCATGGTCCCAGGTGGTAGCAGACACAAGATTCAAACCTTAGTAATCTGGCTCTGGAGGCCATGCTCTTGACCACAGAGGGGTACCACCAGTTACGTTTCTTTATACAGAATGATATAAATCTAGGACTGAAGGTAATTTTCTTCACCTGTCACCCAGATTGCATGGGTCCATTTCTGGTCATCTTTGCTTTTCCTTGCCTCTGGGGTTTCTGCCTACTGTGTCTGTATGATTCTTTTTTTCCATTAGTGTGCCTCTTTAGCTGTGAACAGAGTGCTGTGTTATATCTGTAAGTGTTATCCCAGAGGGTCCTCAGGTTGGGCAGATTGATAACACCTGTTGGACCGTAATCTTTGTAAGGGAGAGAGTGGTATATCAGAAGCTAGATGCCTCGGGAAGTAGGGTCTTGTTTTTTCCAGAAGTTATCCTTGCAACGAGGAAAGGGAAATTTGAGTTGCAAGGATACTCAGGACCTTTCCAGCATGTAGAAAGCATATTTCTGTGAACCAACATGGGTTGTTTGGAAACTGCGAAGAGGCGTATTATTCCTAGAGTATAAAGTATGAGGGCGACAGAAGGGAGGTAAGTTCACAATCATCTCTAAGAATATTTTTGTGTGGCATGCTGAGGAGTTCAGGTATTAGGAAGGTCACTTTGCAGAATGGAAGGTGCATTGGAGGGGCAGGAGTTTGGTAACAGCACAGAGAAGACCTAGGTAAGAGCCCAGGCAAGAGATAAGGAGGGCCTGGACCGAGGCAGGGGGAGTGTGAGCAGGGAGGACTGGACAGTTTTGACAGGAGGGATTGATGGGGCCTTCTGGTTATAAAGGACAAGTGGGCAAGACACCCCCATTCCATGCATCCTATTTCTGGTTTGTGTAGATGATGGTGTCCTAAACTCAGAAACAGTTACACTCCAGGCGGGGCAGGCTTGGGGCTTGCATCAGTTTGAGAGTCTTGTGGGAATTCCAGGTTGAGGCATTTAACAGGCATTTGGATAAATAATGTATTGCTCAGGCAAGACGCCTCCTTGTCAGTATGGGTTGGGTGGCCATTCAGGGCTGAAGGCACAATGTGGACAGACTGGATATGACTTGGTACCCATTCCAGTCAAGCCTCAGCAGGGCATTGCCGAGTACTTTTCCTGCTCTCTGGGTCTTGCAGATATAAAACGTTTAAATTGATATATTACATGTATACAGAAAAGTATGCACCATACTCTACAACCTGATGAATCATCATAAAGTGAACACCGCCAGACCACCCCTTCTCATGCCCTCTCTCAAGCAATATCCTCTCCCCTCCCCCAGCCACCACTGTCCTCATAGCTATGGTCACGGGTTAGTTTTGTCTGATTCTAAACTTAAATAAATGGAGTAGAAAATCATAGACTTTTGGTTGGGCTTCTTTTGTTCAACATCATATATGGGGGGGGTCACCCACATTGAGCGCTATGGTAGTTTGTTGATTTTCACCAGCATACAGGATGTCATGACACGAATATTGCACAGTTCATTCACTCACTGTTAACAGACATTTATATTGTCTCCAGGTTGGGTTTATCACACATAGTTCCTCTTGTCTATGTATTTTAAGGTCCTTGTGTATGCATTTCGTTGGGTACGTACCTGGGAGAGGAATCCCTCTGGCCGAGTGTGCATGTGGTCAGCTGCCAGACAGATGTGCGAAGTGGCTGTGGCAAATTACACCCTCACAAGCTGTTTAGGAGAGTCCCAGTGGCTCCACAACAGCTGTTAAATATTTCCAACGTCAAATCTTGTATCAACAGATAATTCAACCGAAGATTTTGATTTCCCGGGGTGGTGTTTCTCATCCATGTCAGAGTCTCTTAGGAAGCGTTTTAAGCTTGTATAGAGTTCTGGATCCTACCTCAGACCTCCTGAACCACAATCATTAGGGGTGGGATAGAGAAGACAAATCCTAGTCTCAGAGGTTGCTGTGGTGGATGCTCTGTTGGTGTGTGTGTGTGTGTGTGTGTGTGTGTGTGTGTGTGTGTAAGTAGTTCTAGTGTTGACTGTGAGATTCAGGCTGGTTGGGGAAGGAATTGAAGCCAGGAAGGTGGCAATAAACTAAAGAAGCTGGTGGGATCCAAAGACTGGGCACCTGGATGGTGCTGGGGATGGGGTCAATGGGAAGGACTCGGGGATATGGGGGAGAGTGGGAGGTTACGGTCAGCAGAAAGTGAACTTTTCAACGGTGGAGCCATTCCAGGGGAAGAAACTACTTAGGTACCAACCCAGATGCTAACGTGCGTGATCCAACATACAGTGTTAGTAGAATAAGCACAGTAACCCACCCAGACAGTGCCGAATAAGGTGTCCTGTATAGCACAAGCAGCAGGTGTAACCTGGATGAGGGAAATGGGGAGCCTCTGCTGTGCAAGAACAGGCACAGCCGAATCTAGAATCTGCCTGACAGAAGCAGAACCACTCAGATGGAATTGTCTAACAGGATCCTTCTATCCTGTTATCCATCATCCTTGCAGGCTGGAAAGGGCTTCCTGAGAAATTGCCGGGGAAGGAAGAAACACTTCCTGAATTCACAAGCCTGTTCCCTGGGGCAGGTGACCCACCAACCACGCCAGGTGCTCACAAGTAGCATAGTGTGTGCAGGCCAAGGGCAGAGCCTGACCCTGTGGCTCTCCAGTGATATCTAGTAGCCCATGCACGGGGGCTAGTGACCTGCAGGGGTGAGGGTTCAGGCACCACCATTTCAAGCTGTGATCTTAGCTTCTCGGGGTCTATTGAGTCACAGCAACTCAGGCTTGTCTTCCCAGCCTGCTGTTCCTACCCGGCCCCTCTGTATGGAATAGACCGAGGCAGATTTCTGATAGTTTTTCTTCGGGCAGGGGCACCTTTTCTAGAAAAACAGAGCTGGCTCCTTTTAGCTGCAAGGACTCAGGCTTTAGCGCTCTAGGCTCTTTTCTTGGCTGCCCATCCCATACTCTGAGAATAGTATTTGTGTGTTCTCCCTCCCTTTCTGTTGCTAGAAAAAAGCCACTTGTTGCTTGCTTGCCTTTTGCTTTGTGTTTTTCTTTTCTGAACTAGCTGCTGGGGCCAGTGCCAAATACAGAGTTCAGCCTTGAAACCGTGGCCAGCTCCAGCGTGTGGTGTCTTGATGGCCACAATATGTTACATTGATTCCATTTTACTTCTTTATTGACGTGGGTTTCTATGAGAAGTGAGGAACTGTGGCCACGTGCCAGCTTGGCAGTCATCCCCGAGGACTTGGGGACGTTGCCAGCTTGACAGCTTCACGGCACCACTTCTATGACTTTGCTTAGCATTGCCACCTTGTGATAGTCTCCCAAGTGGGGTGTGTTCACCCCTCTGGTGGGCAAAGATGATTCTTTGGAGCACCATGAAAACACCTACTTTATACACGAATGTATACGTGTAAGTAAATATATATGACTTTATATTTCCATATGCATCATATGTATGTCACTGTAATCTGGGAATACGTGTATCCAGATATGCTCATTTTATACATCTGTGCCCACACACACATTCATTTTTTTTGCTGGTGGAGAACCCAGTAAAAATTTTTTATACACTGGCCTCTTTTTTTTTTTTTTTAAGTTTATTTGTTTATTTAGAGAGAGCGTGTGCAGGGGAACGGCAGAGAGAAAGGAAGAGAGAGAATCCCTTGCAGGCTCTGTGCTGTCATCATGGAGCCTGACGCGGGGCTCAAACCCATGAACCATGAGATCATGGCCTGAGCTGAAATCAAGAGTCAGATGCTTAACTGACTGAGCCGCCCGGGCGCCCCCATACACTGGCCTCGTGAACACCTCTCCTTACCAGAGGTACTGAGTATGCATTAACCTCAGCACTGTCCCTTTTACCCGGAGGGATTCTATGACATTCTGTATACATTGCACAGCACACCATTCTGGGCACCACGGGATAGACTAACATGATTGAAGTACCGTTCCTACCTTATGGGACTGTCGTTCAGCCTTTTGTGGGATTTTTTTGGTGGCTGTTGATTTGGTAGAGGACTAGAAAGCATTCACCTGACGTTCGTTAAAAAGTACACGTATTGGGGCGCCTGGGTGGCTCAGTCGGTTAAGTGGCCGACTTCGGCTCAGGTCATGATCTCGCGGTCCGTGAGTTCAAGCCCCGCGTCGGGCTCTGTGCTGACAGCTCAGAGCCTGGAGCCTGTTTCAGATTCTGTGTCTCCCTCTCTCTGACCCTCCCTGTTCATGCTCTGTCTCTCTCTGTCTCAAAAATAAATAAACGTTAAAAAAAAAAATTAAAAAAAAAAAAGTACACGTATATAACAGAAGGTACTTCAGCTGTATACGGTGGTCAGAGAAGGGAAAGAAAGAAATGGGGGAGGAGATGAGCAAATGAGAGGTGGCGGAGCAGGGGAAGCAAATAGAAACGGTGGACCTGAGAGAAGCAGCAGTGGGGGATAAGGAGGGGCCGGATGGAGGCGGTTAGCATGGAGGGAGCAGAGCCGTGGAGAGGAGGTGCTGCAGCAGGAACAGGTGAGGCCAGCAGTTGTCATGGTGTGAGACCTGCACATCTCTGGGTCTGCAAGATCCCAGCTGCTGTCATAGTAACACAGAGACATTAGTTGACTCGTTTAGTCTCACTCTCTCATGAAGGCACAGTGGAGTTTTCCAGAGGCTAGCCGACATGTGAGAATGCATCAGATGGAATGCAGACACTGGTATGAAAAACTAGCTGTCTTCCGTTAATCTAAATTAAAAATTTTTTAATGTTAATTTATTTGAGAGAGAGGGAGAGAGAGAGGAAGAGAGAGAGAGAGACACAGAATCCGAAGCAAGTTCCAGGCTCTGAGCTGTCAGAACAGAGCCCAACATGGGGCTCGAACTCACAAACTGTGAGATCATGACCCGAGCCAAGTCAGACGCTTGCTTAATGGACTGAGCCACCCGGGCACCCCATTAATCTAAATCTTAAATGTAAAACAACACCATGCTGCTCACTAGTTTTGTTTCATTTTGTTTTGAAAACTATGGCTATATGTTCTTTAACGGCTTCTTCCTGTTATGTTTAAGTGGATGAATAAATGTTAAAAATTTTCTCCTTTTTAATTTCTAATACATACTGACGACTCACATAAAGAAAAGACCCTTGGGACCCTCAACACTTTTAAGGACACAAAGGCTCCTGAGAACAAAACATTTGAGAACAAGTGAGCTACAGGAGGGTCAGAAATGCCTTCCAGATAGAAGGCACACCAGGACCAGGGCGGTGGGCAGCTCCGAAAAGCAGGCAGGGAGATAAAGATTGTATGTATCAACAGTGCAGTTTGGCTCAGTGTGATCTGCCAGGACCTATTTTCTACTTCCTGTTATAATGGTTTTACAGTAATGTTCCTCGTTGTCCGAACTGATCATTTTAAAATTGAATATTGAAACCACCTGCCCAAAGGGGGCTGTTCTATCTTGATTCCAGGGGTCTGAAATTAATGGGGAAATCCACATTTTATACATTTTACCCTGCCGTCCTATGGGCACAGTTGTCCTTGTGAGACAATTTTTACTTCGGAGAATATGTCACTGCTTGTTGGTTTGAGTCTGTAAATTTGGAGACTTTACAGTTACTTTTAAATTTTGAATAAATAATTTTTGGATCATTTTAGATTTACAGAAGAGTTGCAAAGATAGTTCCTGTATGTCCCTCACCCAGTTTTCCCCATTGTTAACGTCTTACATCACCACGGCATATTTGGCAAAGTAGGAAGCTGACATTAGTATATTACTATCAACTAAACTCCAGGCTTTCACCAGTTTTCCCACTCACATTCTCTTCCTGTTGCAGGATCTAATCCAGGGTATGACACTGCATTTAGTTGATAAGTTATTCCAGTCTCCTCTGGTCTGTGGTAGTTTCTCAGTCTCTCCTTGTTTTGTTTTTAATGACCTTGGTGGTCTTTAGGCATATTGGCCTGGAAACCTGTAGAATGTCCTACAATCTGGGATTTTTTACTGTTTTTCTCCTGGATAGACTGGGATTATGGCTTTTGGGAGATGTCGCCGAGGTGTGAAGTGCTTGATGATCACATCATATGATCATTGGGAGTATTAACCTTCAACATTTGGTTAAGATAGGATTTACCTGATTTCTCCCACTGTAAAGTTACTATTCTTTCCTTTTTCCTTCTTTGTTTTTTTTGTTTTGAGAGAGAGAGTGTGTGTGCATGAGAGGAGGAGAGGGGAAAGAAAGAGAGAGAGAGAGAGAGAGAGAGAGAGAGAGAATCCTAAGCAGGCTCCACACTCAGCTCAGAGCTCCACACAGGGCTCAATCCTATGACCCCAGGATCATGACCTGAGCTGAAATCGAGAGTCCCATGCTCAACTGACTGAGCCATCAAGACACTCCCCCTTTTTTTCCTATCATATTCTTTGGAAAGGAGTCACTGTGTCTTAGACTGCCCTTCAGGAGTAAAGGGTAGGAATGAAACTCCATCTCCCATAGAGGGGGAATATCTGCAGATAGTACTTGGAATTCTACTAGAAGAAAGATTAGTTTCATCTCTCGTTTGTACTTGTTTGTTCAACCATTTATTTATACCAAGTGGTATATTTATCAGGATTCTCCAGAAAAACACAATTGATAGGATATATAAATAGAGACACACAGATGTAGATAAGAGGAGATCTATTACAGGAATTGGCTCACACAATTATAGAAGTGAGAAGTCCCACAGTGTGCTGTGTGCAAGCCAGAGACCTGGGAAAACCAATGGTGCAATTCAGTCCCAGTCCCAAGGTCTGAGAACCACAGGGTTGATGGTGTAAGCCCCAGGCAGAGTCTGAACCAGGAGCACGGGGGCACGAGATGTCTGAGGGCATGATAACATGGAGGTCTCAGTCCACGCAAAGAAAGTGAATTAGTACTTCCTTGGCTTTTTTGTTCTCTTCAGGTTCTCAACAGGTTGGATGATGCCCACCCACATTGGTGAAGATGATGTTTACTCAGTTTACAGGTTCAAATGCCAGTCTCGTCTGGAGATCCCTCACAGACGCACGCAGATATAATGTTTTACCAACTGTCTGGGCATCCCCTTGGTCCAGTCAAGTTGATTCATAAAATTAACCATCATAGGTTCCCCCTTGTCAACTTGCAACCCATATGGATCTCTTTACACCAAACTTGATCTCTAAATAAAGACAATAACAAGGTCCTAATTCCACCCAACATGATACAACTATCCAACATACAACTAAATACACTAATCCCTTTCCCAGAAGGGGACATAAAGTCCTTGGATGATGCTTACTCTTTTTTTGATATCCCGTAACTTAAATATTATGGTGTAAAACTATTTAAATACTTATATGTCAATACATCTTATGTTATATGAGGAGACAATAAGGAAGAAAACAAAGATATTTGCTTAATATGTGTCTATATATACACAAGCATTCATAACAAAATAAAGAAGAAATACTCGCAGTGCCTGGTGGCTCAGTTGGTTAAGTGTCAGACTCTTGATATCAGCTTGGGTCGTGATCTTGCGGTCATGGGTTTGAGCCCCACACTGGGCTCTGTGCTGATAGTGCAGAGCCTGCTTGAGATTCTCTTTCTCCCTCTCTGTCCTCCCCTCCCCCACTGACACACACACACTGTCTCTCTTTCAAAAAATAAACTTTTTTTTTTTTAGAGAAGAAATACTCATGATAATTACAGCCCTTGTTTCTATAACTGGTCATGTGGTTGTAGGTGGTATTTAGTATAACTACCTTCTTTTCAGGACCCATTCTCTATTCCCTTTGCCTTAAGCAAGAACCTCAGTTGCCTGTGGACCTTTACCTGATAAAGTGACCCACCCTTTAATCCTTGAAGAGTCTGGGCCATTAATATTCCTGCCTGGATTGGGTTGTTGTAATTTCCCATTGACCTAATTCACAGGGCATGGTAATGCTAAGGAGATACCCTAAGGAATCTCCTGTATTGCAGACATACTCTTTCTTACCTCCATCGTGGAGTCAATTTCCCCTTGATATTCAGGATCCTTCACCCCAGCCAACACTGTAACTCCCTGCTTTGCCTTTTGATTCAGACGCCTGAGGAACCCAAAGTGGTCAGGCAACAGTCTTTATTTCCAGGTCAGTGGAATCGCTGTTGTGTCCCCTGGTGGCAGTATTCTTCCCTCTGGAACTAAGATCTTGAGGCTAGCAGAGCGTAAGATTATGGGAACAGGAAGCGAAAATTTTGTTAGGGGATCGCTAGGTGTAAAAGTGAGTGCTACAGCCCTCATTTCCACGCCTCGATTCCTGGACCCGTGAGTGCTGACTATTTGAGAAATAGCACCATATATTGGACACTGATTTGGGGCATATGCAAAGAGGCCAATTAGGCATTGTCATTCAGCTGCTCACAGGATGAGGTTCTGTGTTTGATTTTCGGGCCTGTGGCTACAGGAGATAAGGATCTCTTTCAAGACACACCTTAGAAATTCTTAGGTTGTTTAGGCATTGCTTGAGCTGGGGATTCAAATTCGTTGAGCTCATCTGTTTTCTTTCGTTAATTTATCCAACGACAATAGGAGCAACCAACCAATGCCATTACATTTCTTTAGTTTTCAAAAAATGGTTGAAATTTTCAAATACAGAGTCACTTAGCCCCTTGCTTCTTCTAAGTGGTTGATTATGAGCGTCCAACACAGATATTTTGTGTATTTCTCTAAACAGTGCACACCACGGATTATCAGTGTTCTCTACTGCTGGAAATAGCCATTAGTGCTTTTCAATCTAATCAGATTAGACAACCAATTCCAGAAACCCCAGTACCAATTCAGAAAGCTCATTCTTAAAATTCTGTTCCTTTAGAACTACTTTCAGTACCAAAACCTGTAGTCATCAAGATCTCCTAGAAAAACAGAACAAATAGGACATATATAGAGATGTAGATAAGAGATTTATTGTAAGAATTTGTTCACACAGTTATGGAGACAGTCAAGTCCCACAATGTGCTGTCTGTTGGCTGGAGATCCAGGAAAGCTGGTGGCGTATTTGTGAGGTCTAAGTCTGAAGGCCTGAAAATTGGGGGGCTGATGATGTAAGTCCTGGTTCAGATGCTGGCAGGCTGGGTTCGAGGACCCAGAAGGGGTCCCACAGGATCAGCCAGGAAGGTCCTTGTCTGTGCACAGGATAGAAATCAAACTCGAGCCAGCAGGAGGTGAAAGCAGAGTTTATTCAAAGTATAGAGAGACTGCTGGTACAGACAGAGCTTCTGGAAGACTCAGAAAGGAAAGGAGGAAGTCTTGTATTTGTTCGGGGTCTGGGGGGTTTTATTGAGGATCGTGACCTGGTGTATGTGTCCTCTCAGGCATCCAGGACTCAGAACAAAGATGAGGGCCCAAGTGCTATTGCTTGGAGCCAGGGGGCCTTGGCGTCGAGATGTCTAGTGCTGGTGGTCTGGAATATGTATATGACAGCTTCATTGGTCATTCTCACCTGGTCCTTCCTTAGATGTTATCCATTCTGAAGAAATCATTAACTCCTCGTACCTTACAAGGAGGACATACACTGTTTGCATTCTGAGGCATGTGTAAAGTGGGGGGTGCAGGTGCTAGCAAGAATAGAAGCAGGAAAAGGAGCAAAAGACAGGTTTTTATGGAGTCTTCAATTTCCCTGTATCAGCCTGAGTCCAAAAGCCTGAGAACCAGGGATGCCAATGTCTAAGAGTAGGAGTAGATGGATCAAATTTGCCCTGCCTCCACCTTTTGTTCTTATTCAGGTCTTCCCTGGATTGGATGATGCCCGCCCACTGATGAGGGCCCTCTTCTTCACTCAGTCTACCGATTCAAATGCTAATCCATCCAGAGACAACCTCATAGACAGATCCAGAAATCATGTTTACCAGCCCAGTCATGTTGACATAAAATTAAACATCACAGTATAGACTTGTATATTTATTTTATACGTTGGGATATACCATGCTATTTATTTTGTTGCTCAAATTGTTTCAACCTTGCCCATTGGGAGGTTTTTCAGATTGGTTCCTGTGTCCCTTTAACATGCCCCCATCATTTTGTATTTTGAGCGCTTCCTTACTTTCTGATACCGCAAGCATACCTAAAGCATTAGGCATGTTTTTCATTTTCTCTGACTTGGTCTTAAATGAGCCATTTTTTCCTGGTTTCTTTTATTGAAGGATGGTATTTAGAAAACAAGATCTGGGCACTGGGTGTGCTTGTTGCTGTTGAGATGTTGATGCAGGCTGGCTGGGTTTGAGGACCAGCCAAGAGGGTCCTTGGCTTCGTGGAGAATACAAATCAAATGTGAGCCAAGAGGAAGTGAGGACAGAGTTTATCGAAGACCTAGAGAGAGCAGATATAGACAGAGCATCTGGGAGACTCCGAAAGGAAAGGAGACTGAGTTCCATATTTGCTTGGAGTCTGGGGTTTTTATTGGGGACAGTGGTCTGGTGCACGTGTCTTCTCAAGCATCCAGGACCAAAGACGAGTGTTCAGGTGTTCTCCATAGGTCACTTACGACCTGGAGCCAGGTGTCTTGATGAGTTAGTGGTCTTGGTCCTACCTGGTCACTCCCTCGATGCTATCTCCCATGCTGGAAGACTCCAAAGAAATCATTAACTCCCTGGCCTTTACAAGGAGGACATATATTACCTGTTCTATAAGGCATGTGTAAGGTGGGGGTATAGGTCCTAGCAAGAATAGAAACAGTAAAAGGAGCAAAAAAAGCAGTCCCTTTAGTTTCCCTGTCTCAGTGTCATTGCTTCTAGGCCCTCCTACCAGACAGAGCTATGTGTATATACTAACATGTTATGTATATGTATATATTGCATATCTATAATTATTTCTGTATTTATTCATCTATATATATATTAAGCTAACCATGATGAACACCCTTCATATTTGCTTATAGTCTTTTTTGGCCTGTAGGTTGGATATAATAACTTGCTTTTCTTCTCTTTGCAGATTTCAGATATTCCTCTATTTTATATGTGCTTTCCAGAACATCTCTTGTGGTATCCACTACTTGGCTTCTGTGTTCATGACAGTGTCCCCCTACCATACCTGCAGGCCCCCAGGCAACGTGAGTCGGGTTCTTTTCCACAATATCTCTAGTTGGAGGTTGGAGGACATCTGGATCCTGTTTTTCACAGGCCACGAAGATCACATTATAGTGCAGCTACAGAACGGTGAGGTCTGGGAGCTCACAAGTTGTCACAGATTCCGGAGGGATGACAAATCTGGTTTGAACTATGATTACAGTGGCCGTAAGAGTAGCTTTCCTTGCATGGATGGCTACGTCTATGACAAGAGCAAGTGGGACAGCACCGTGGTGACTCAGTGGGATCTGGTCTGTAACCGAGAATGGTTCGCAAAGGTGATCCAGCCTGTGTTTATGGTGGGAGTCCTGCTGGGAGCGATGATTTTTGGCTACCTTTCTGACAGGTAAAATGAAATATTTAAGTTTGTTGCATCAGGGTTCATTTTCCTATCTGGTTTTCTTAAAGGTCAAGGAATTATGTTCAAAGCTTTAGTCATTTTCATACCTCCTATCTAAATACCTGCCTCTTTGCTGATCTGTTATTTAGAGGCACACAAAAAACCATAGTGTTAGAGGATGGGTTTTGAAGACAGTCTGCCTGGGTTCAGACCCTGGTTCTACCACTTATTAGCCATGAGCCCTAGGCAAATTGCATAACCTGTGTTTCAGAAAGTAGTCTATAAGCTGGTGATGAAAATAATAGCACTCACTTCAAAGGGTTATTGCAAAAATAGTAAAAAAAGTACCTTGGACATATAACCACTCAATAAATACTGGTTACTATTTGAATATCAACATATATATATCTGTATCTATCTATCTATCTATCTATCTATCTATCTAATTTTCTAAAAATAAACTTGTTTTTTAAGAAGTGTAACCTGGTTCTAAGCAGTAATATCTATGAAATTGTGGGTTTGATACACCAGCCATATTTTCTTAAAAAAACACACACACATTAAAATGAATACATAGCCCTTAAATAAGGCAAAGTTCATCTCTGTGTGGACAAGGACTGTACTTAAAGTACCTGTGCTAAAGCACAGAAATGAACTTCTCTGGTCCCCATAGTTGTGAGTTTTACAGCCATATGCTGGGCCCTGGGAACCTGAGGACAACAGCTTAGGTCCACATCCCACCCTTGGGATGTGTTAGTCTAATGGGACTGACAAACATGTCCAAAATAAAATGATAGGGCTTTGTTGTGGCCAGGGCCATAGGAGAAGTGAGAACAAATGGAGGCAAAATCTATGGAAGCCTAAAGGGAGGAGTGCCTAGGTCTTCCCACCCCTAACCCTATCCCAGGAGGTGGCATTTGAATAATGAAATTAAGGCAGAAGTGGAGTCTAGTTATTATTTGGTGGATGAAGTTATGTTACTATGTTTAAGAATCTTCTATTCCAGGGGCACCTGGGTGGCTCAGTCGGTTGAGCATCTGACTTCAGCTCAGGTCATGATCTCGCGGTCTGTGGGTTTGAGCCCTGCGTTAGGCTCTGTGCTGACAGCACAGAGCCTGGAGCCTGCTTCAGATTCTGTCTCCCTCTCTCTCTGCCCCTCCCCCGTTCATGCTCTGTCTTTCTCTCTCTCTGTCAAAAATAAATAAACATTAAAAAAAAAATTTAAAAAAAGAATCTTCTATTCCAGGGCACCTGGGTGGCTCAGTCAGGTAAGTGTCTGACTTCAGCTTAGATCATGATCTTGCAGTTTGCAACTTCGAGCCCCACATTGGGTTCTCTGCTGATAGCACAGAGCCTGCTTCAGATCCTCTGTCCCCTTCTCTCTCTGCCCCTCCCCTGCTGGTTATCTCTCTCTTTCTCTCTCTCTAAATAAATAAATAAATAAATAAACTTAAAAAAAAGCATTAAAAAAGAATCTTCTGTTCCATAACCATCTTCCTGGAATGTGGAAATTAGGTCCGTCAAAGCCAAAAACATGATTAAAAGGTACCATGAGTGAGAGTCAGTAGAAGCAATAGGCCCCCAAAGCAGACCTTCTGCACAAAGAAGAATTGAAATACTGGAATTGTCAGGCACAGATAAAAATTCACTATGCTTACTGCTGTTAAACAAATAGAAGACAAGCCTGAAATTATTAGTAAAAATCTGGAAATTGTATTTTATTTTTGTTTTTTAAATATTTATTTATTTAGAGAGCGAGCATGCACACACGAGTGGGAGAGGGGCAGTGAGCGAGAGGAGAGAGAGAATCCTAAGTAGGCTCTACACTGTCAGCACAGAGCCTGACACGGGCTCTGTATTTTATTTATTTATTTATTTATTTATTTATTTATTTATTTATTTAAGTAAGCTCTTTGCCTAACATGGAGCTCAAACTCATGACCCCAAGATCAAGAGTTGCATGTTCCACTGCCTAAACCAGCCAGGTGTCCCTGCAAATTGTATTTTAAAATGACATAAAATTGAAGAATAACTACCTAGAACATCTAGGAAAAAAAACATAATAAGTGACAAATTCCTGGGCAGTTTTAGCAACCTATTACATATAACTAGAGAAAGAATGAGTAAAATTGATAAGAGCTCAGAAAAAATTATCAACAGTAAACATCAGAGAGACAGTTGGAAAATATGAGAAATTAAAATTCATGAAGGCAGAGGGATAAGGTCTGAAATATACTTAATATTGGAAACTTACCAGGGACGCCTAGGTGGCTTAGTTGGTTAAGCCTCTGACTCTTGATTTCCACTCAGGTCATGATCTCACGGTTTGTGGGATCAAGCTCGGTGTCCTGCTTGGGATTCTCTCTCTCCCTCTCTCTCTGCCCGTCCCCTGCTTGCATGCTCTCTCTCATAAATAAACATTAAAAAAATAATAATTAGTGGAATTTACCACATTAATAGATTAGAAGACAAAATTCCTATTATCCACTTAATGAATACAGGAAAAACATTTGATAAATTTCAAAATCCATTCATGATAAAAACTAAAAGTGGAAGAATGTCCTTAACCCAATTACAAGTGTCTACAAAGAGATCTACCATGAACATCTTAACTGTGAAATATTGAAAGCTTTCCCTTGGAATCAGGAATACATAAGGATGTATGAAACACTGCTTCTGCTTAGTATTATACTGGATATCCTATTACTGTAAAGCAAAACAGAGAAATAAAAGAGAGAGGGAGAAGCAGGGGTGGGGGGAGGGGGAAGGCATAAATGGAAAGAAAGAAGACAAAAAAGTCATTATTTTTAGCCATTACAATTCTGTATGAAGAAAATCCAGCAGAAGAATTATTGGAATTAATGAGCATTTAATGATGTTGCTGGATAGGTTATCAATATATATAAATTAATTATGTTTATATCTACTAGTAACAAATATAAAAACTAAAAAATACCATTACAGAGCCCAGAAATAAAGTCACACTTATATGGTCAATTAATCTATAGCAAAGGAGGCAAGAATCTAAAATAGGTAAAAGACAATCTATTCAATAAATCGTGCTGGGAAAACTGGACAAGAATGGAACTGGACCATTTTCTTACATCGTACACAAAAATAAACTCAAAATGGATTAAAAACCTGAATATGAGACCTAAAACCATAAAACTCCTAGAAGAACACATTGACAGTAATCTCATTGACATTGGCCTAAGCAACATTTTTCTAGAAATGTCTCCTCAGGCAAGGGAAACAAAAGCAAAAATAAACTATGAGGACTACACCAAAATAAAGAGCTTTTGTGCAACAAAGGAAACCATCAACAGAAGGAAGAAGATATTTGCTAATGATATATCCAATGAGGGAATAATATCCAAAGGGTATAAAGAACTTAGGCAACTCAACACCAGAAAAAACCCTCCAATCTGATTAAAAAATGAACAGAAGATATGAATAGATGTTTTCCCAGAGAAGACAGGCAGATGGCCAACAGACACATGGAAAGATGCTCAACAGCACTAAATGTGAATCAAAACCACAAGAGTTGAGCATCTGACTCTTGGTTTGGCTCAGGTCATGATCCTGGGGTGGTGGGGTCGAGCTCCACCTTGGGCTCTGTGCTGCCTGGTTGGGATTCTCTCTGTCTCTCTGCCCTACTTGCTCTCTCTCTCTCTCTAAAATAATGAAAAAAAAAATAGCTCACTTTTATGGACCATTCACTATGAGCTATTTTAAATGTCTTGTGTATTATCTCATGTAATTACTTAAAAAAGTCTGTGAGGTAAACATCATTGGCCCTATTTTAAATACCAGTGCGGAAAAGGAAGGACAGAAGGTCAACTTGGAAAGTAAAGCAGCGGAGCTGGGATTTGAAACCAGGCCGGGGCACCTAACTACTATATTGTATTGTCTCTTCCTTTCTGCCACGAGACCCCAGAGGATGGTCAGAAAAGGCTGCACCTTTGACCTGGCTTTTAAACACACAATGGGGAAGGCTTTCTAAGGGAGAAGGAACAACTTCATGTCTTGAGAGAGCCTGGCACATTCAGGGAATTGTGAGGAGGTCAGTTTGGCAGAAGCATAGGATGGATAAACCAAGTGATGCAAAACCGCATCTGGGATTGTTTTATTTCTAGGCAGTGTGGGGGGTACACTGGTGTGATGTTAGGAGGACTGGGTGGGAGGCCCTGAGGATGAGGGCTGTAGAAAATGGTGAAGGTCTGAATGAAAGCAGGAGGGGCAGAGAGGGAAGGATGGACACATATTGAGGAGGTATGTATGTATGTATGTATTTTGAGAGAGAGAGAGAGAGAGAGCACAAATGAGCAAGGGGCAGAGAGAGAGAAGGAAGCCCAGGAGGGGCAGAGGGGGAGAGAGAGAGAGAGAAGCAGGGCCCATCCGAAGCAGGGTTCACCCGAAGCGGGGCTCGTGCTCACCTGAAGCGGGGCACGAGCTCACCCAATCCAGACTGAATCATGATCTGAGCTGAAGTCAGATGCTTAATGACTGAGCCACCCAGGCGCCTGAGAAGGCATTTCGAAACTGACATAATTTGGTGGACTTTAGGAAATGCCAGCATGGAGACAGGTAGGCCACCAGGGTGATATGAGCCAAACCTGGAGAGTGGGGTTCTACAAGCTGATGGAGAGCAGTCCCTCAGGAGTGGGTGTGGCCAGTGGCACTAGAGAAGGTAAGCAAATAAGGACTGAGAGAGGCAACCTGGAGGTCCCTGGTGACTGGAGAGCTAATCTCAGAAAAGCCAGTTGCAACCTGATGGTCATGGCTAAGGAAATGTAGGAGTTGAGGAAGTAGATATTCCTTTCAGAGATGCCATCAGTGGAGGAAATGCAAGGTGCAATGAGGCCGAAGGAGTGATGGGATCCAGCGGTTCTTGTCTTTGGTTGGAAAAGAGTTAAACTGAAAGGGAAGAGTCAGAGGAGAGAGAAACATAGAGGGAAAAAAAAGTAATTGTTAGAATAAGTTCTCAGAGGAGGTGGGAAGAGGCATGATCCAGTTCAAAGATTGCAAAATGGTATTTGGAGAGAAAAGTGTGTGTGTCCCTGGAGAGGAGAGAAGAAGAGAAAGCTGAACACAGATTCAGGTTGTGTTGACAAGTGGGCAGAATAGGAGGTTGTGGGGCTTTCTCTTTGATGGTCTCTGTTCTCTGCAGGAGATGGGTGGTGGAGACATTGTGGGTGGTCGAGGAAGTTGATTGGGGACGGGTAAAAGGTTTGAAACGGCATTCAGGGCTCAGATGAGATTGAAGCACATGCACGTGTAGGACCAACCATCCCTACTAGTGTGTGGGGGGAGCAGAGAAGGCTGAGCGTGTACAGAGGACAGTGTTTATTTGCTTACATATCCTCTGTTCTACTAGGCAAACGTGTTGGTTGGAATCTCAGGACTATATTCTTTTGCCTTAAAATTATCTGTCAGGGAGAAAATATTTGTAAATCATGTATCTAATAGGAGTCCAGTATTCCAAGTATATAAAGAACTCTTACAACTCAACAATAAAAAGACAAATAACCCAGTTTAAGAATGGGCAAAGGATTTGGATAGATATTTTTTTTTTTTAATTTAATGTTTTTATTTATTTTTGAGACAGAGAGAGACAGAGTATGAGCGGGGGAGGGGCAGAGAGAGAGGGAGACACAGAATCCGAAGCAAGCTCCAGGCTCTGAGCTGTCAGCACAGAACCCGATGCGGGGCTCGAACTCACAGACCGCGAGATCATGACCTGAGCCGAAGTCGAATGCGCAACCGACTGAGCCACCCAGGCGCCCCAACAGATGTTTCTTTAAAGAATATATGCAAATGGCCAATAAGCACATATAAAAATGCTCAACATCATTAATCATTAAGGAAAATGTCAATCAAAACCACGATGCGATATCCTTGCACACGCACTAGGATGGCTGTAATCAAAAAGACAACGGGGCACCTGGGTGTCTCAGTCAGTTGAGTGTCTGACTCTTGATTTCAGCTCAGGTCATGATCCCAGGGTTGTGGGATCAAGTCCCAAATCAGGCTCCACAATGTGGAGCCTGCTTAGGATACTCTCTCTCTCTCTCTCCCTTTCTCCCCACTGCTCCTCTCCCCTGCTCACCCGCATTCTCTCTCTCTCACTTAAAAAAAAAAAAAGACAGACAATAATAGACAAGTGTTGTTGAGGATGTGGGGAAATTGGTCCCCTTATACATTGTTGGTAGGACTGTAAAAATAGGGCCGCCACTTTGGAAAAGTTTGGCACTTCCTCAAATGTTAAACAAAGAGTTGTCATATGATCCAGAAACTCCACTCCTAGGTATACACCCAAGGGAAAACAAGTTCACACAAAATCTTGCTCACAAACGGTCGTGGCAGCATTATGCCCAATTGCCAAAAAGTGGAAACAGTCCCAACTGTCCATCAGCTGATGAATAGATAAACAAAATGTGATACAGCCATAAAGGATTATTTAGACACAAAAAGGAACGAAGTACTGAGACATGCTACATCACAGACGAAACTTGAGGACACAATGCTAAGTAAGAGCAGCTGGACACAGCAGGTCACCTATTGTATGACTCTGTTAATGTAAAATGTCCAGAACAGGCAACTCTGCAGAGAAAGAAAGTAGGTTGGTGGTTGTCAGGGACTGGAGGGAGCAGAGAGGGCAGAATGATGGTTCCTGGGTGCAGAGTTTCTTTTTGGAGTGATGAAAATGTCCTGGAATTAGTAATGAGAGTTGCACAACTTTTTGAACATACTAAAAGCCACTGAATTATATACTTTAAAAGATTGGATTTTATGTGAAGTATATCTCAATTTTTAAAAACCTGTCGGGAATATGATTTGTTTGCTTTTTAGACAAAGAAATGCCCCTCCCAATTATGAAAATAATAGGGCAGGTAAGCACCTTATTCTTAGGAGCAGAATGTGGCAAAAGCTCTGTTTTTAGAGGGGCCTGGCAAGAGCTGACTTACCCCTGTGGGCACAGCCAGCCTGACACGGAAGATGATCCGACAGATCCGAGAGCAGAAGTCCTCTGAGCGAAAGGACACATCCTCCCCACTCTCCCTCGCCAATCCTGGGTTAGGAGGTCCTCTGGGCATCACCCAGGGTGATCATGTATGTATATGAGCGGCTTAGGTAGAGGCCTCCCCACTGAAGACCGGCCTCTTGAAGAAATCCTGCGTTAACTCGTGATTTCCCCCAAATGAATGGATGGATGACAACAATCAATACAGAAGCTATTGAACACATAGATCACGCTCACTTTCATGAACTGGAGTGGATGTTTAAGCTCTGATAACCATACCTTGCTGCTTCTGCTGTGTGCTTCTTATTTTTCAGGATAGGAAGACGATTTGTCTTGTGGGCCACAAGCACTGGCATATTTTTATTTGGCCTTGCAGCGGCGTTCTCATTCGATTATTACAGCTTCATGATCGCACGCTTTCTTCTCGCTATGGTGAGTTGTGGGGGGCTCTTTTCTTAAACCTCTAATTCTACTGCAGTATTTTCATATTAAACCTTACTCTCTCTGAGTGTGGGTCCTTTAGAATGTGGTGAGAGAGATCCGGGCCTGATCTTTGTTCATTCCACTGAGAAGTCTTTCTGCAGAATAGTAGTGCTCTGTGTTTGAATGAAACTCATTAAAATGAAAAATGGTTGCTTACTAGGCAGAACCTTTTTGTTTGACTCCATGCCTGGCACATGACCCACATTCCATGACTACTAAGGCATTATTTTATTTCTGAGCAATTTTATCGGCCTGGTCAGGGCCTGCACACATGGGCCAAACAGACATTTAAGGTGTAAACAAAGTCGTTTGTGTAATGCACAGTAGGAATGAAAACCAGAGGCATTTGGCTTTTCTGTTATGAGGAACAGGGACGTATAGTTTGAATATCCACTTTGTCTTATTTGGGCAAACATGTTGTCCTCTTTGAGCCGTAGTTGCTAATCTATAAACTGTAGAAAATAATACCTGCTTCACTGGTATTGATAACTGGTTGTGATCAGGATTCAACGAGATTAAAGAAAACTTCCACAGTGTGGCAGCTGTCACGAAACAGGCCTTCCTTCTGGTAGCGACTATTGTAGGAAGTGGACCAGCCAGTGAGGAAGCGTCCCCACACTTGGTGAGGCTTCCAGACAGGTTCCCCAGCTGCCAAATGACAGCAGCAGCGACTCTATTTGGAGGTCACTGGTCAAGGATAATGGTGTGAAGTTACCGTCTGTGGGAGGAACATGTGGCCTTGCTGAACACAGAGGTGGGGGTGCATCCCCTCTCACCAGGGTATATGAGCTAAGGGTCCAGCAAGAAGCCAAGGACTTTGGTCTCAGAAGAGGTCACTGCAGCCCCTCATGGAGCAAGGTGCTGTGTTCAGTTTCGGTGTCTTCACTGATGGCTGGAAAGCGTTCCTAGGAAGCCACACAGATGGCCAAGGGTAGGGACGATGCATAAAAAGAGAAACATTTAGGAGAATGGGAGGTGTAGCACCTTTAAAAAAAGTAATTATATATATATTTAGGAACGTAAAGAGTGTTTAATACAAAAGGTAACAACAGCAGTCTGTCTCCACTGAGGGCAGAGTAAGAGGAAATGGCCCTGTAACTGATGAGATTTGATAAGAGGCCTTTTGGTGGGACTGATGGTTCCAGAGGCACAGGTATGGGAGAGGGTGAAGGTCCTCTTTTGGAGGACGTTCTGAAAATAGCTATTTCAGTCTTGCAAATAAAGTGTTTGTTTTCAGAGCTGAGAAAACAAGCCACTCATTGAATGCATTTGTAAAATGTGACCTTAAGTTTCTGCGGCTCTTGTCTTTGATTTTCACACGAAATGTTGTTGTGGTTGAATTCTGAGTAGGGAAGATGCAGACAGACCAATTTACTCACCACATTTATTGATCTGCCCACAGAATGTAATGCTAAGTAAGCAGACCAGGCCATTTCAGTAACCCTACAGTGTGGTGGGAAGGCAAGACACTGAGGGGCCATCTTCAAAAATACAATGTTGACAATGGAGGCTCGACAATGGAGTGGTTTAAGTTGGGGTGGGGCAGGGGGAGCAGTGGAGAGTCTGGAGAGTCAGGGCTTTTTAGTTCTGAGGGACCGGTAAGAGAAGAATGTTCCAGGTAGACGCAGCAAGTGAGAAGGCCCCAAGTTGAGAAGGAATGAAAGGTCCAGACGTCTGGAGAGTAGAGAGGAGGTGAAATACCTTGATGAGGCTGAAGGGGAGGGAGATGGTTAGGCAGAGGCTTAGAAGGTGATCAAGAGTTTGCTTGACTTCTTAAGGGCTGTGAGAATCTCCTGAAGGGGTTCAGGTGTGGTGAAGTGACCATTCTGGCTGCTCTGTGGGGGTAGATGTGAAGAACAGAGTGTTACTAGTGGAGGTGACAGGTGTGAAGGGATCCAAGCAGTCTTTGGGGATAATATAGGCAGTTGTGTACAGATTGTCTGAACCCAATGACAGAAGTAACCAATAGGAAGTGGGAGTGGACTCAAGAATTAATATGGAAAAAAAAAAACTTGTCATGGACTGATGTTACTGCTTAACTTAATGGAGAAATTTATAGTATTTTACAATGATCACAATCTTTGTTTGGGTACCGTAACAGCAACAAACATTTACCAAACAACGAGACTCTTGGATGTGGGAGTCCTCATTATCAGGGTTCATCGTCTGAGTGTTGCAATTATGAGGCTGTATGGAGAAATGAAGGCTGTTGTCACAAAAATATTAAACTGAACTTTAATGCGGAGGCCCCACTAAGCACACCCCTACTTACTACTATTGTCATCCTATCACAGGAAATTGCTTGTAGGTTAGTTAGCCTCTTTGTGACTCTCTGATGCAAGGTGAAATTGCAGGTCTTACAAAGGATGTTTGATTACAAAATGTCTTTGAAAACGATGGGGGAAAACTGAATCCTACCCAAATCCCTTGGCCAGTTGGGATGTGACTGAGATAGACAAGTTAACTTATGAAGAAACTGACGTCCACAGGATAATGACATGATGAGCCTTCAAAAGAGTATGATTTGAATATCAAAGGATTAGGAGATGCCTTTGGCTTTCGAATAATTTTGCAAAAATTAACTTTATGATTTGTGTTATAAAAGTCAAATGTGAAATAATCCTGTAGGAAAAATTCTAATCCTTTCGTCATGCCTCCCACAAAAAAAAATCCATCATTTGATTTGTTCTTTGTTTACTCCAGGAATGACCACATAATATTATTATAGTCTAATTTTTGATAAAGATAGGCTTAATTTCAAAATAATTTTCCCTGATTTTTAAAATTGTAGTTTCCCATTCCCACCAACAGTGCACATAACATAAAATTTCCTATCTTAATCATTTTTAGGTATACATTTAGGGTCATATTAAGTATATTCATGTTGTGGTACAATCAAAACCACTATCCATCTCCAGAACTCTTTTCATTTTGCAAAAATTGAAACTCTTATACCCATTAAACAGTAAGTCATTTCCTCTTCCACCCAGCCCCTGACGACCACCATTCTACATCCATGAAATCTACATGATTTCGACTATACTAGGTACCTTATATAAGTGGAATCATACAGTATTTTATCTTTTTGTGATTGGCTTATTTTACTTAATATAATGTCCTTAAAGTTCATGCATGTTGTAGCCTGTGTCAGAATTTCCTTCCTTTTTGAGGCTGAATGATATTCTATTGTATATACCACATTTTGCTTATCTATTCATCTGTCGATGGATGCTTGGCTTGCTTCTACATTTTAGCCATTGTGAATAATGCTGTTACCAACATGGGTGTGCACATATTTCTTTGAGATCTTGCCTCCAGTTATTTTGGGCATGTATCCAAGGTAGGGCTGCTGGATCATATGGTAATCTATTTTTAGTTTTTGGGGGGGAATCCCCATGCTGTTTCCCACAGCAGCTGTATCATTTTACATTCCCACCAAAAAGTGCACAAGGTTTCTGATTTCTCCATATCTTTGTCAACACTTGTTATTTTCTGTTTTGTTTTTGTCTTTTTTGTTTTTTTTTTTTTTTTTTTTTTTTTTTTTATAGTAACCATCCTGATGGTTACGGGGTGGTATCTCATTGTGATTTTGATTTGCATTTCCCTAATGGTTAGTGATGTTGAGCATCTTTTCATGTGCTTATTGGCCATTCATATATCTTTTTGGAACAATTCATATCCTTTGCTCATTTTGAATCGGATTGTTTGTTTTCCTGTTGAGTTTTGGGAGTCTTCTATATATTCTGGGTATTAATTTCTTATCAGATATATAATTTGCAAATATGTCATTCCATACATTGCCTTTTCACTCTGTCGGTAGCATCCTTTGATGCACAGATGTTTTTAATTTTCATGAAGTCCAATTTGCTTACTCTTCTCTTTTGTTGCCTGTTAAAAAAAAGTTTCAGTCAAATCTTTTTCTTCCCATCAGTTGCCATAATTTTTTGTCCCCATTTAACAATTTTGGATTTAATAATAAGGGCCTCTTGTATATAGGTAAATTGGTATGCACATTCACATTTACATTAACTGGGAAATAAATTCACACTGTAGAGGAATACTTACATGAAACAAGAGGTAGGGTCTAACATGTATTGTACATATCCACTCGTTTATCTCATACTTAACCTCTCAAGTTTGGCCATTTGGGGAAGCAGGGGTGGGGGAAGAATGAAAAAACCCATTTGAAGAAGAAGGATGGATTGGATGAAACACCATTTTATAAATGTGGTATGGCTTTCAGAAAACAATTTTTGTCATTTTCTTTCTTGCCTATGTGTGATTTACAGAGAGATCAGACCCCTTAGCAGTTATAAATATGACCTTAAATCTGGACCACCCTCCCTGCTTTGTTTTTCAGTCTGGAAGTGGCTATCTCGTGGTGGTGTTTGTCTATGTGACGGAATTTATTGGCATGAAGTCTCGGACGTGGGCATGCATCCAGATGCATTCCTTTTTTGCAGTTGGAACAATGGTGGTGGCTTTGACAGGCTACTTTGTCAGGACCTGGTGGATCTATCAGATGGTCCTCTCCACAGTGACTATCCCCTTTGTCCTGTGCTGTTGGATACTCCCAGAGACACCTTTTTGGCTTCTCTCAGAGGGAAGATGTGAAGAAGCACAAAAAGTAGTTGATACAATTGCCAAGTGGAATAGGGCACGCTCCTGTAAGCTGTCAGAACTGTTGTCACTGGATCTAAATGGTCCCATTGGTAATGAACCCCTTGAAGTTAAGAAGCACAACCTGTTAGATCTATTTTATGACTGGAATGTTGGAACAAGGACCCTTACTATTTGGCTGGTTTGGTTCACTGGGTGTTTGGGATTCTACTTCTTCTCCTTGAATTCTGTTAACTTAGGAGGAAATGAATATTTAAACCTCTTCCTCATGGGTAAGTAGTTAAATTATATGTAAGTGTAGCAATGAAGTGACATTTCTACCATGTTTTTAGTGTGTTTTCATTGTCCGTTCTCTACCAAGAACAATACTGCCAACCTTATTACTATGGTCTCTTTTAGGGTTTATATACTGGAACACAAGTGTATATTTTCTTTCAAAATAATGCAAACAGTCAGAAGAATTTAGTCCCTTCTTCTTTCCCTGCTTCTGCTCCTTGCTTGCTTCCTTCCTGGAAGCCCATCCCCTCAGAACTGTCTTTGAGAGGTAACATCTATTACGTCTGGCTTGTACCCTTTTAGATCTCTTTCTGTGCATTTCCAGACATTTGTGCAGATAAAGAGATCATTCACTGCTTATTCTTCTTTGTAATTTGTTTTCCTTTTAAAACTTAATATGGCTTAGAGATCTTCTGCTGTCTTTCTACCTTCAAAAGTCCTTAATTTAGGCATTTCAGGCAGTAAAATCACTTAAATGCAACTATAATTTCGTTGTCATGCTTCTTTCATTTTAGTATAGCGGGTTAAAGTGGATCCAGATTTTGCTGTGACATCTTGAAGCATGACTCCTAGGGTCAACCAAATTCAGACCAAACATGAGAGAAATATGAGAAACCTATATTTGTCTGTCTAGCCTTAACTCCTGGTTATTTTCACATAGGCTGCCTGCATTTGATATTATCCTCAGAAAAGCTTGCTTTTACATTTTCACACATAGATATCATCCCTTCTCATTAAAGTGCTCTGATGACACTTCTGTGTTTGTTTATTAGAGCTCAGCAGGAATTATGAGAGAAGTCGTTTTAAGAAAAGAAAAAAAAAACCTTTTTTTTCTCTTTTTGGGCAAGCCAACAAGTTTGCAGAGTCCGGCTTGATTTCAAACCCATTCTATGTGCCGGTTTGAGAAATGACACAGAATTCCTAGGACAGGGCAGCAAATGGCAGGAGAACCAAGTGGGGCAGGGTGTGACATAGGGACGCTTTTGGCAACCTGGAGTTTTAGAGCGTTACAATATAGTTTCTTAATTGTAATGGAGATGTAAATTCTCAAGAAACTGGGACATCCCCTAAATATAAAAATGTCTCTAAGATAAATATACATGGTTTTATATTCTCTACTGTCTTGGATTTTTCCTGTCATCACCCTTCCCAGAAGTCCTCTTGCTGACAGGTGCTTCTAGTTGAAATTCCTACGCTGGGAAATTTTTGAACGAGTTTTTATCTCCGGAGATGGGCTGGGGCTGGTGGGCATTTCAGCTCAAGTTTTGGGTGATAAATGCTTCAGTAGCTTCAAGACATCCGGGGATAGGAGTGGAATTGGGCCTGAGTGATTAGAGAGATTATATATTATAGAGTGAGGAAAGTAATGGCAGATTGTCCTAATCCCGTGACGCTTGGGCCTCACTGCTTGTGCCATTTATATCCCAGACACTTTCAAAATTAGATGTAGTATCAGTATCCTGAAGTGACAACTCAAGGAAAACCAGTGTAGGGTACTTTAAATGCTCTTCAGCCATTTCACAGTTGCTGCCCAAGTGTTGCTAGACTCCAGGAGTCAGGCAGGGAGGGGGGTAGTGGGGGAGGGAGGCTGCAGGAGAGGAGTCTTGGCTCCTGAAGACCTTGCTTCTAGTCCCTGAGCTGTCACTTACTCATCCCGCTCAAAGCAGTTAATCTCCGTTGTAAAGTGGGGACACTAACCCAGGGCTCCCCCCATGTGGCTCTTTTGTGGATCGTTGTCTCTTATTTGACCTTGAAAAGTGCTTGATAAAGTCTTGAAAAAAAAAAAAAAGAGTAGAGTAACAGATGTACAGACTGATCCGGCCTGAAAGCATGGACTTTATCACAGGGTCCAGAGTCTGTGGCAGGGAGGCATTTCCTCCAGAGGTGTCTGTTTTCCATTTCAGTGAAACAGAGAGACCGGCTGTCAAAGGCGGCTTATTTTTTGCCTTTGCCTGAGCCACTGTTTTTGAGCGGCGGCAACTGAGTTTAGTTTCTAATGTACTACTAAGACCATTCACTCCGAAAATATGTTATCTACCCCTGTGACGTGTTCAGAAGCTGTGGGAGACGTACAGATAGATGCACACCTGCCTCTCCAGGTGTTTGTGGTGTTCTGTAGTTGCAAGGACAAGTGCAGGTCGCTCCTAAGAGGTGGTCGCCCGGTTGTGTCCCGAGCTTAGGTGAGCTGCAGAGGGAGGAAGGAACTTGAAGACTGAATTACATGGACGATCTGAGCTGCGAAAAGATGGCAGTTTCCTAAGGGCGGTTGTGGGGTTTGTGCAGCTGGGTCGAGCTTGCTCCCTGTTTCATTGTGGCGGTAGATACATAGCTTTTTTGCTCTGGATCTTCGATGCAAACTTTGGTTTTGCAAGAGAAGAGCTTTTAAGTCAGTTATGGACTAGATCCAGCTCTTTACTGTTGCTGTGGGGCAGTAAGAAGAGGCCAGAGGAAGTTTTTGTTCTATAGGGGATTTTTTTTCTTCAAGTTAATTTATTTGGTTTGAGAAAGAGTGAGCGCGAACAGGGGAGAGGCAGAGAGAGAATCCCAAACAGGTTGCCCACTGTCAGCACACAGCCCCACATGGGGCTTGATCCCACAAACCCTGAGATCATGACCTGAGCTGAAATCAAGAGTTGGATGCTTAACCGACTCAGCCACCCAGGTGCCCCTAGTGTTAGATTTTTAAATATTTTTTAATGTTTTATTTTATATTTGAGAGAGAGAGACAGAGACAGAGACAGAGCGTGAGCAGGGGAGGGGTGGAGAGAGAAGGAGACACAGAATCTGAAGCAGGCTCCAGGCTCCCAGCGGTCAGCACAAAGCCCGATGCGGAGCTCTATCCCACAAACCCTGAGATCATGATAGGAGCTGAAAGCAAGAGTTAGAGGCTTAACCGACTGAGCCACCCTGACGCCCCTTGTGTTAGAGTTTTAAATGTTTACTTTTGGGTTTGAAACCCATCACACATTTTCATTAGTTTGTGTAGCTAGCCGACACTGAATTTTCTACTTAGTTCCGAAATTTGAAGTTACTAATATAGAAGTTTTCCTAGTTCTGCCAAGCACGAGAAACCAAAGAGCAGAACTTATCAATGTCATCTATGAATTTACTTATTTATTCATCCGACAGGTCTGTCCTCTGGACACCACGCTGTGTACTGGGGAGCTGACAGCCTGGTAGGGGGCAGGATCCCTGGGACAGGTGATAAGTGCCAGGTGGATTGTGTGAGCATCAGTGCCCTTCACAGGAAATATCCTCCTCACTCCAGGGGATTTAAAAGGGTTAGGTCTTGCCACCTTTCAGGCAGTCAGTGGGTGTTCTTGGGGGCTCCTGGAAGTGGGGAGAGGGCTAACCATTCCTTTTGGGTGGTGGGTTAGAAGGAGAGGTCCCCTTGTGCAGTTGGTTGCCATGACTTATAGAGAGCCCTTTTGCTCAATGACAGGTGCAGTGGAAATTCCTGCCTACATCTTCATGTGCTTGGGGATGGACAGTATAGGGAGAAGAAAAGTTCTGGTGTTCTCCCTTATCTCAGGTGCACTGCTCTGTGGTGTCATTATGGTGATCCCCAAGGTGAGTTATTTTTTGTTTTCTTTAGGGCACGGTTAGTTATATTATGACAGGAAGTATGAAGATCCATTCAGACATATGAACAGCATATATACATAACATTTTTAAATGTTTTCTTTAAAAAAACCATTCTTTCTGTGTTATATAAATAATACATGTTCATTGTAAAAAAAAAATTAAGGAAAAATATGTTAAAAAAAAAAAAAAAAGCCTGTAATCTCACTTCCCAGAGATGGCCCGTGTTGCATTTTGTAAACACAATGATCCTGAATGAGGAAAGTAGATCACGCCTTCCAGTGATTATCATTATCTTAAACATTCATTCATTTAACAAATATGTATCTGGCATCTCTTATGTGCCAGGAGTCCTTCTAGTTGCTGGAGACACACAGTGAATCAAGTTTCTAGAAGTATGAAGAAAAACAAAACAAGATAAGGGATAGAGTGTATTTGTGTGTGTGTGTGTGTGTGCGTGCGTGCACGTGTGTGTGACATGTGTACTATTTTATTTTATCCAGGGTGATGGGGGATGGTGTGCTTCTCAGAGAAGGTGACAGCTGATTAGAAACCTGAAGGAGGGAGGAAGCCATAGAGACATCTGAAAGATAAAATGAATTTTATATTCAGGACTATTTTAATTTGAATATCTTGTTTTTCATTGCAGTAGATTAGTCGTTTCCAATTTCTAGTATGCCTAAATCCCACAAGGAGCTTGTTCCTAAAAATGCAGTTTCTTACTGAGAAACTACACAAACAACCTTCCTATTCCTGCATTTGGGCAAACTCTGTCCCCTAGAATAACTCTTGCGTCAAAAAGGGCTCCTTTTCTTCCCTTCCTCCCTGCCCAAATGTTATCAGAATCCATTTTCATTCTTGATTTGGAAAATATAGTCACTATAACAATACTTTAAAATACCTTCTATAATTTTCTGTAATGATTGTATCATTATCTAGCAATAGTATCTCAACATTTAGAGCAAGGCATTTTAAGTTTTGCATATTGTTTGAAATTTACTTTAAGTTACCCAGTGACTTCCTTTTGTAGTAATACTCCATTTAATTATCAAGGTTGGCAAATCAAATTGTTTATGTACCTGAAATTTCCAAGTGATTGATACACAACTAATATGAATGCAGTAAAAAGACTCAGAGGACCGTGAGGGGACTTCATCCATACCGTTTTTGGTTTGTTTAAAAGAAATTTTTTGAAGTGTATTTATTTAATCTCATGAACTGTGAGATCATGACCAAAATCAAGAGTCGACGCTTAACCGACTTAGCCACCCAGGTGCCCCTAGTTTGCTTTTTAAAGTAATTTGCAGCTATACTAGTTGAGTGATGGCAGCTGCTTTTGAGCTGGTGAAGATTTACGGGAGCCCCAGAACCTTTGAGTTACATAGTGGTTAAGCCCCAGTGGTAATGGGGAAGACAGGAAAGTAGATGATGGGGATTTCTAGAAACAGGGCACTAACACTTACCTACAAATTTCTCCCTTCTGATAAAATCTCTCCCCAAATGGCAATGTCAACACACTTCGGTTTTTTCAAGTGACATTAATTCATTCAGCAAATAACTGTCTACAAAAGGGACTGTCAACAAATTCATTCAGCAAACACATAGTTCATAGGGTGACAGTGTGACATTAGTTGCTTTATTAGAGGCATCATCAAATCTCAGTGATTTCCCAAAACAGATATTTATCTCTCGTTCTTAGAAAGTTTGATGTGGATGCACCTGGTTGTTGGCAGAAGTGGAGGGAGAGTATCTGGCTCCATGGAGTTATTCAGGGATTCAGGTAGACCAAGGCGCTGCCATCCTCAACGTAGGGACTCCAGGGTCACCTGAGTCTCAACATCCAGCTGGCAGATAGGGGAGGAGAGAAAAGATGGAAAGTGGGAGGTCTTTGTAAACACAGCGGAAAGTGGAGCACAGCAGGGACAGCAGAAACAGAGTTGGAGGCGCTGAGGGGTTTCACTGTTGAGGAATGTTATCAGTCAAAAGAAGAAAAAAAAATGTTCTAATAGTTCTGTTTATCACCTTCAAATTATCTTCTGAAGATAACTTATAATCTAGAGGATTACTGTCACAAAGGACACAATTTGTTTTTATGGCTCTTTGATTCCTTCTGCTGGATCATTTCCAGAAGGAGTAGGTCAATTACTTGTGGAACCAGGACCATCTGGGCATGTCTCATTCCAAAGCAGCCTCTGCAAATGGCTTTTCTAATTGGGTAATTTGAAATCTCCAAGGCTGGGAGGAGGCACAATTAAACTTTTCCCTAAATTTCAAAAAGATGGAAAGCTTTTCCAGACCAGGAGTAGAGATTACAAAACAAATTCAGAGAAATAAAACTTTTTATTGTTCTGAAAAATCCTGGGTAGTTAGAAAGCTTTAAATAATAATGTTAAAGATTTTATATTTTCTGTTTAAAAGTATTACTTATGATGGTCTATTTTGCTAATCCATGTCTTTTCAGAATTACTTTATTTGGACTGTGGTGGTGACCATGGCTGGAAAATTTGCCATAGGGGCAGCGTTTGGCCTCATTTACCTTTATACAGCAGAGCTGTATCCAACCATGGTAAGGTAAGAACTACTTATTTTTCTTCTGTTTCCTTGTTGTCTTTTACTTACATGTCATTTCAATATATTTGGCCTTTGAGTATAAATGCTTTCTTTCGGTAGCAGTTACTGGAGCGCTGAGATAATGGGAAAGTTACAGGATGACGCTAATTCCGAATCTGAGGCTTTGTCTACACTTCATTAGCAAGGATATTAAAGAAATTGTTTGTGAAATCACACTCTATTATTCTAGAACCATTCTAAATCTCAAGTGCAGTTGACTTACACTGACTCTCCATACGACTCAAGGCTAATCTTCTCAGGATGTGTCTCTTGATGTTCTGATGTCACTTGTCTTAATTTTTAGGGCTGCTGTAACAAAACACCAAAGTTTGGGTCAAACAGCAGAAATATTTTTTCTGGAGGCTAGAAGTCCAAGATCAAGGTGTTTGGCAGATTTGGTTTCTCCTAGAGCCTCTCTCCTTGGTTTAATAAGAGATTCTTATGCACTTAAAAAATACATTTTGTCCTTCTTACTAGATATTCTGTAAGGTTTCCTTACATAACTTTTAACAAAAAGCACATTAAGGTATTGCTTGGGGCTCCTGGGAGGCTCAGTTAGGCCTCCGGCTCTTGGTTTTGGCTCAGGTCATGATCTCACTGTTTCATGAGATGGAGCCCCAAGCACTGGCAGTGCAGAGCCTGCTTGGGATTCTCTCTCTCCCTCTCTCCCTCTGCCCCTGCCCTGCTCGCACTGTCTGTCTCTCTCAAAATAAATAAATAAACCTAAAAAAAGATATTGCTTGGCTTTAAAAAATTGAAATAGAATGTTCCACAGGTATAAATCTTCCGTTCTCCCAAATTCCCATTCCCTACCCCAAAGGAATTCCTGCTCTAGAAGGCTGATGTTATTCTCAATGTTAGACTGAATGAATATACAGAAGGGCCTCATCTGCGTAGCAAAGGAAGAATGGTTTATCTTTTTTTTTGGTCTTGAACTCTCTGTATGCTTGTATACACCACTGTTTCACAGAACGTGGATATAGATCACAAGTGATTCTTGAAACAGTGTGAAATGATTTTCAAGTATATTAGGCCGAGTGTAAGTGTTCTTAGGTTTATTCTGTGCTGGGCGTGCGGACAGGGGCTTCCTCTGTGCTCCGCTGGGCTTCAGTTCTGGCTGCTGTCTTTTTTTTTTTTTTTTAACATTTTATTTATTTGTTTTTTTTTTTTTTTTGAGAGAGAGAGAGAGAGAGACAGACAGAGCACAAGTGGGGGAGAGGCAGAGGGAGAGGGAGACACAGAATCCAAAGCAGAGTCCAGGCTCTGAGCTGTCAGCACAGAGCCCGATGTGGGGCTCGAACTCACAAACCGAGAGATCATGACCTGAGCTGAAGTCGGACGCTTAGCCGACTGAGCCACCCAGGCACCCTGTGGCTGCTGTCGTAACGCTCCTCCCGTTTGCAGGTCGCTGGCCGTGGGAAGCGGCAGCATGGTGAGCCGCGTGGGAAGCATCATGGCCCCGTTCTGCGTTTACCTCTCCAGCATTTGGAACTTCCTACCACAGGTGTCCATCAGTTTATAGGCCCTCACTGAGACAGCAGAGAGGCAGAGCAGCTAACTGCCTTCTATCTCTTTACTCATTGGAAGTCAATTTGTAATTCAATGATGGAGGTTTCTAGAAACGTGATTAACAGCTCACCAGGCGGTAAGTAGAGTGGTGGCCGCTGTTTTCCTGTTGGTCGATCCCTTCCACCACTGGTGAGCTGTTAACCGCAATCGTGCCCACTGTGGAGGGACCCTCTCCCCTCCCATCTCATGCAGCTGCGTGGGGAGAGCTCTGTTGTCCGTCCTCCCTCTGGGTTCCCGCTGCATGCCTGCTGGTCAGGGTCAATTCTGGAGGCTGCCTGCCGCTTGGAGGGTTCTGTGGTGCCTGGTGGAGAGGTTTAGGGTCCTGGTTTTCAGCTTACCTGAAACTTGACAGGCTCTTCATGGTGAGGAGGAAGAAGATGGGAAGCAGGTGGGGTGGGAGGTTAGGGAGGCAGGGAGGGTTTGGGGGCGGCCCGAGGTGCTCTGAGACTAGGGGGAGAGCCCTGGGTCTGTGGCCCTCTCCCCCTTCCTTCAGGTGCCCTCTCCTGAATTTCTTTGCCGTAGCTCAGTCTAGGCTGTCCCCTCTCGTCCTCAAGGTTCCTCATTCTTTTTCTGGGTTCCCCTTAACTAGACTCACTCTCTGGGAGCCGTCCTGGCTATCCTCCCCAGTCCCTGCATGGATAACCTCTTCTCAGTTCTTCCTTCCCTTCCAAGCTGCAAACCCACCCTTCCGCTGGGCTCATGGATATTCTCCCTGGGTGTCTCACAAACGAAGTCAGCTTTTCCCAGACTGAAGGGGTCAGTGCCTTAGAGCCCTTCTCCTCTGCCTCCCGCTTTGGGTTAGGAGTCCGTGGCCTCCAGCCTGACACTTGAGCATCAGCGTTTCATTTACCCTGTGCTTCTGTCCCCCTCTCCTCCCAACCCATGACCCCAAATCCTCCCCTTCTTTCTCAAAACCACCCCAGCTTGCCTGCTTCCAGTTCAGTTGCCCCCACCTTCTGCCTCCCAGATTCTCTCCCTGCGCTCACCCCCACCCCATCAGAAGAGTTTGCCAGACCACAGCTCTGACCCAACTGCCCCGTCACCTTCGGAATGGACTAAACTCCAAGCTCTTCCGGATGTTGAAGTCCTTTCCAGATGGACCCCCCTGCAGATCGCCCCTATCCTGTTTTCTTTCCTCACCCACTTCCCTCCTCTGCACCCTTCTCTCCTCCTATGCCTGCTCCCCTCTGCAGAGAAGCCTCCTCCCATCTCTGCTTGCTAAACTTGCATGTACCCTTTAAGAGGCAGAGCAAACCTGACTTCTCTGAGAAAGACCCGGATCCGTGACCCCACCTCTCCCTTCCTCAGTTTGCGTAGCATTTCATATGTGCCCCTTTCCCAGCCCACAGCCACAGTCTGGCTTTATTATCTTCATGCATGTTTTTGTCCCCCTCCTTAAACTGTTGGCTTCTTGCAAGACAGGGCACTTTGTATCCCCACAACTGTGTCCAGCAAAGGCATTTCCCTCACCCTGTGTGCCACTCACGTTATAATTTATTTGATATTTTAAATCAAATAGACTGGCTTTTTAAAATTAGCTTTGTCTTCAACACTATTGTCAGAGAAGTCATGTGTTTTGCTAGTTATCGGTTTTTCAAAATACAGTAACAAAATCTCACAATAGAACAAAGTGTGTGGTGCTACCTTAAAAAAATCACCTTGCACGCACAGGTACACCTGCTCTTTGGATGTCTTTGGGAATCTCACGTTCCAGCAACAGGCACTCAGTCAAGTTTGCTTAACTGAGGTGTTGGGATGCCAGCATATTTTATGGGCTGACCCTGAGGTTGAGAAACGATATGTGCTGTCTAGCCTGTGCGGGGAGGTGTTTTTGGAGAGCCCACCATCCTTTTTAGGGCATGGGCTTTTCTAGAAGCATCTCCTTTAGGCTAGCACTTTGTGTTCCTCATTAAATAAAAAGAAGATAAAAATGGAGAAGGCGTTTTTGAAACCAATAAGCTGAAACATACAGAAGACACATATATCTATAAAAGCAAGCTACTATAAAAATACTAAAAACTAATAAAGATGAAAAAAAAAAAGACACCCGTAAGAGTCAATTAGGGGCTATGTAGTCAAAAGGGATTTTAAATTTTATACAACAGATACTTAAATGGCACTTGTTATGCAAAACCACAAAAATTGGTCTTCATAGAATGCAGATACTGTTCATTGCTATCCCCATTTTACAGATGAGGCTGATGAATAGAAAGTAGTCATTAACCCGAGGTCACATACCCTAGAGGTGACAGAGCTTGGATTCAAACCAAATACCAGATTTTGTTACTGTATTTTGAAAAACCGATAACTAGCAAAACACCCATGAGGTTAAACAAACAGTACAAAAGGGAATACAAAAAACTGAGCTCCTCCTCTACCCTGATCTGGAACCGCCCTAGTCCCCTTTCCCCAAAATGACCCCTGTCAGGAGGATCTTGTATATATTTGCAGGACTATTCTGTGAATATGGTTCCTTTGGATGCAACAGATGTTGCTTGTTGTTTTAAATGAGTAAAAACAATAAATGATTAAATTTCTCATTCAGCTTATTTACGGGAGTCAAACTGCCTAAGGAGCCAATATTTTCATTTGAAGGAATGGAAATGCTAAACTAAAAGATAAGTTTGTCTTTCTCTTTTGAAAAGAAGCACATGAAAATCACTCATTCTGATGCTTCTCTTATCAACTGTTGTTTTCTGGTAATCTGAAAAAGAGTGGACTCTAATTCATTTCAGTTTTGAATTCACCATTGAGTTTGGCAAAGATTTACTGAGTGTTGATTTTGAACGAATCCCTCTGTTAGGTGCTATGGAGCAGAGATGAGAGAAACAGCCTCTTCTTGAGAGACATCGGTCCAGTGTGGTGGGGAAGGCCGAAGAGCAAACCATCCCGAGCCTCAAAGACAAGGGCTATAGATGAGGGCTGCATGTAGGGAATGCCAGAGTTATGAGTTGTAGGAGAGGGCGACCAACCCAGGCTAAGGCCAGAGGGGAGGCTTCCTGGAGGAGGGGGCCTTTAATCTGTGTCTGGAAGAGCCAGTGAGGGTCAGCCAGGGGACAAGGAGAGAAGGGAATTCTAGGCAGGGGGGATGAAACAGGGTGCTGTTGAAAAAAAAAAAACAAAACAACACCAGACGCCGAATAGAAGCGAGGCAAGATTTTATTCACGGCTGGGCCAAACCTGATCTCCTGATCTTAAGGAGAAAAAAGTGCAGAGAATGGCCCCGAACAAAAGTAGCAGTGAGCTTATGTGGATTTTAGCAAGTCAGAGTACGTCATTATTTAGTTAACCAATTACAATTTATAGCATTTCATGGTAGCCATTCATATTGTGACACAGAGACGTTAGTCTTGGCGAGAACCTATCAATTTGAAGTTCTTTGTCCTAAGAGGGTTTAAAATGACCATAGTTAGACACCTAAGATACCGTGGGGAGTGAGTTCGTGACTTTTTACATGTTGGTCTTGTCTAGGCTAGATCTTGGTAGAAGGGGTGGGGGAATGTTTTGCAACCTAAGTTATCTATTAGCAAGCAGGCGAGGTTACAGAAGCGAGATAGGGTGGTTAGTAATTTCCCATAACCCTAATAGGGAACTACATAAGCTTTTTATCTCAATTATTCATGAAAGGTGAGTTTAAGCCGAACTCATGTACAATAAGCTTTCTGATATCTTATAAGTTGACCTATTACAGGGAACAGGAAGGCAACAGCTTACAAGAAAAAAGGAGGGGCGCCTGGGTGGCTCAGTCGGTTAAGCGTCTGACTTCAGCTCAGGTCACCATCTCACGGTCCGTGAGTTCGAGCCCCGCGTCGGGCTCTGGGCTGATGGCCCAGAGCCTGGAGCCTGCTTCCGATTCTGTGTCCCCTTCTCTCTCTGCTCCTCCCCCATTCATGCTCTGTCTCTCTCTGTCTCAAAAATAAATAAACGTTAAAAAAAAAAAAAAAAAGAAAAGAAAAAAGGAACACGACCAGTTTGGGTTTGGGGGCGAGCTTATTGCTAACAGCTAGGGTGGGTTGTGGGTGTCAGGAGATAAATCTGGAAAAACAGGCAGGGATGTCAAAGGAGGTCAGAAGGGAGGTGCATGCCTACTACAGTCGGCTTAGAGATGACAGGATGGAAAAGTCGCCTCCGCAGGACCTGGTGACCCGTTGGTTGTGCTGGAGGTGGGAAGCAGGAGGGATGCCAGAGCCATTCTTGGGGCTGGAAGGAACCCAGGAGGAGTCACAGGGTTGAAGTGGGGAAGGACAGCGCCCTGGAATTATGTGTGATGAGTGTGAGGCACCTGCAGGACGGCCGGCAGAGGCGTCTGGGAGGCAACGCCTTTCCAGGTCTGGAGCTGGGGGGGTTGGGGGGGGAGTGGGTGTGGGAGTCGTGAGGGAGGGGTGAGCAGACTGAAGAGCAGAGCCCTAGGAACGATGGCATTTAAGGTGTGATGGAAGGAGGGCCGGGGTGCGGCAGCCAGGGAGGTGGGGAGGTGACCAGGACCCCAAAGGAAGAGAGGAGGTGAGGAAGGCAGGAGAGGACAGCGGCCAAGAAGGACCAGGACAGGAAAATGTCTGTTTGGTTGGCAGCTAGGAGTCTGTGGCTTGGGAAGCGCGGCTCCTGTGGGTGGAAGGAGAGGGAGAGAGGACAGCGGGAAGCAGTGGCCTCCGTGCAGGGGATGAGCCAGCAGCCAGAGTGGTGTAGGCCCAGGCTGAGGGCCTCTCTGGCTTCTTTGAATGATAAAATCACATTTATTGACTGCTTACCGTGGTCAGGCACTGTTTAAGTGCCTTAAATGTGTCCTTTAATTAAACCTTTCAACCATCCTCTGAGGGAGGTACTATTGCTCTTTGCATTTTACAGATAAGGAAACCGAGGAGCCGGAAGTTTAGGTAGCTTGCTCAAGTTCACACAGGTAGCAAGAACAAGTTCCCAGGAGGAGTGGGTACAGAGATTATAAGAGGCTCGAGAACTGTTGTTTTTACTGAAGGAAAACAACCAGTGGAAAGGAAAAGGTCAAAAACCTGTGAGAAGGAGGGAGGCCTGTTGATAGAGGAGCCCCCTTCTGAGGCTGAGGCCGGAGGCAGTGGGGTCTGGAGAGGATGAAGGGGGAGTGAGAGGTGGGGCATGAGGGGTAGGGGCTTGTGAGGAGGCTGGAGGGGCTGGAGGGAGCTGAGCAGGAGGCCAGGAGACCAGGTCTTCTGCTGATAGAGAGGAGGGGCTGGAGGGCTATGGGTTTGTGTACTGCGGGACTCTTCTCACTGCCAAGCCAGAAAGAAAACCCCAGTCCTGTCTTGGATCTTCCAGTGATCCTATTTCTCGTTTCGACTTATTCGGTGGGTGTACCTGCTACTTCTCGAGGCACCAAAGATACCTTCAAGCGTCCTTTGGAGGATCGCTTTGAATTCTGCTACTGCTTCTAGGCTTGCTCATGTCTTTCTAAGAATTAGGTTAGCAGCGTTCCACAAAACAAAACCAAACCCTGTCTTCTCAAGGCCACGCGTATTGTTGAGGCGGCCGTGCATCACGTCGTGGTTGCTCTGTGTGCTTTGCGTTTCACATTCTCAGAGGTGGTGAAAGCACCAAGTATGTGGATTTATCGGGAAGACCATCTAATTTACGGGCTCTTCCCAGGCAGTAGTTTTGGCTGGACGAGTTTGAATTACGTAAGGATGGAACACATTTTTACAGACTGTGTGGAGGTTTAGTTCCAGAATCCACCCAGCACCTCATACGGATCAACAGAGAATAGATATATAGATTTGCATTTTAAAAATTGAGGTAAAATTGGTGTAATGTGATTTGCATTTTTTAAAGGCACACACCTTGGTGCTAATCTAAAAGGTTGCCTTTGATGTGTCAAAATTTGGAAAGTAAAGAAATACTGAATTTTTTTTAAGGAAATTAGATGGATCCTTACCCCCCCAAAGTAGCAATTAGTTTTCATTTGCTTTTGTTTGGTTTCTCCCTAAATTCTGTAGGCTTTGGTTCATTGAAACATTCCATTTGTGCGTTCATTCATTCATTCATTCATTCTGTGCCATTTATTGAACACTGACAGTGTACCAGTTTTGGGGGTAAGGACAAGGTTGACCAAGGCAGTCTCTGACCATTAAGTCCCAACCCAAGGCTCAATTGCTGGGTTTCTCTATAAGACTCTGGAATCCGGGAAGATGCAATAAGGACTTTTTTTTCTCCATGCATCTCCTAGGACAATGCCTGCAAGAGTACTACTCTAGGCACAACTGGGATTTATTGAGTAGGTCTCCATAGTGGTCAATGAAGTGATGAGTGACCATTATGCCAGACTGCATAAGTAACCAAAGCCTAGTTCTGTAAAAGTAACCAAAGATTTCACCAGGAAATAAAAATGACAACTGTTACATCAAATTTAATTCTATTGCCTCTGAAAAAGGCTCAGAAATTATTATTCTGAAGGGTACGTTGCTTTCTGGGTGTGTCACTTATTATTGTTTTTTTAAAATTCCTTCTAGTTGCTTGTTGGGATTTTGGCCTTCATCAGTGGAGTGCTGTCACTAATGCTTCCAGAAACCATGGGAAGGCCTCTGGCAACGACTTGGGAGGAAGCTGCTAAACAGGATACAGAAAAAGATAGTTCAGGCAAATTATTTCCCACAACCAATAATACTGCGTTGGAAAAAATAGAAGTGATTGACTCAGGGGTTTCTGGTCTTAGTGAATAAATGTGCTATATGTGCCGTCTAGCACCTGAAATATTGTTTACTTTCATGACTTTGTATTAGAGGAATATTATTCTCATCTCCTGAATGTGATTTGTATGTGTCTTTTAAAAATTTTTTGTAAGAAAGTCTTAAAATGATAATTTTGTAAAAGTAAAAGAAATAAAACCAAGATGAGAATTCTCATTTTTTACGCCGCTTTATTGCCACAAAATATTTCTTCCTATTTGTTCTTATATGTCATTGATTCTCAACCTTCCCCCCTGTCCCCTGCTGTGCCCGCCTGAGGGAAGACCCACACTGTCTTCAGGACGAGGGTCCTTGGGAACTGTGGACCGGGAAAAATGGGCATGGGAGCTTTTGACAAAGCCCTTGGAAGATTCTATTTCTGATATTCCTTTCCCTCTTAGGAGAATCCTAGCTCTAAATGCAGGTTTTATTCAGAAATGCTCTGTCAAAAAATGTTTGTCTTCATAATTTAACCGTGAAAACCATAGCTGCAGAAAAAACGGATCTTGCTTTCCAGCACCCTTGGGACACAAGGCATGAGTTTTCTAGTCTGACATTCTTATCTCTCCTAAATTTGCCGAACGCCCTCCCTAAGTCTCCTTCAAGCTACAGAGAAACTGTGGCATTTTAGTGCACTGCAAAATTTTTGTTTGCAGATCATCCAGGAAATTGACTCTAAGTACCATTTGGATCTGTCACCAGTGTAAAAACAAACAAAAACAAAAACATTAAGTATTCATTTTTGAGAGGTTTTTTTTTACAGGAAGATTTTACTCTTTTTTTTTTTAAGTACTAAGTTTTGTTTCCTCAACTTTATCTAAAACCGTATTTTGCAAATATGTTCAGTTTATATTTTGCAAATATGTTCAGTTTAACATCCTGAACATTTCAACAGCAAAATTTGGGCATAATTTTACCTTTAGGAGAATACATTTCAGACAAGTTTGCTGTAAGTTTTGGACTTTTTCTTTCTTATGGTTTCATCAGAAACTCATTATTTTTTTCTTCTTTGCTCTAGAAATCGAGCTGTCAGATACGCTTTATTGGAATTGGTGAAGTACTGGGGCACCTGGGTGGCTCAGTCAATGAAGTGTCCAGCTCTTGACTTCAGCTCAGGTCATGATCTCACGGTTCATGACTTTGAAACCTGCATCCGGCTCTGTGTTAACAGTGCAGATCCTGCTTGGGATTCTCTCTCTTTCCCTCTCTCTCTCTCTCTCTCTCTGCCCCTCCCCTGCTTCCGTGCGTGGCGCGCTCTCTCTCAAAGGAAAAAAAAAAAGAATTTGGTGAAGTATTAGTGGCAGAGGCAAGTAAAAGGATTAAGACAACTTTATAGATACTGGTTTTTAAAAAGCATTGCTAAGGGGGAAAAAGGGATTTGCCCCGAATTATTCAGACTTTTTAATATTAATTCAGTTCCCTGGATAACCTCAGTTCTTCACTTGGCCTTATCACTTGGAAAATAAAAAACCCCCCAAACCTCTCTCCCTTTGTAAGGAAAAACAAAATAATAGAAGGATATAAGAGGGAGATTTTCTTTCTCTTTTATCTCACCTCTTCTTGTGTCTCTTTCTTTTTTTCCTTTAACCTTAGCTTGTTTTTCTTTTTTTAAAAATTTTTTAAATATTTATTTATTTTTGAGAGATGCAGAGTGTGACTGGGGGAGGGGCAGAGAGAGAAGGAGACACAGAGTCTGGAGCAGTCTCCAGGCTCTGAGCCGTCAGCACAGAGCCCAATGTGGGGCTCGAACTCACAACCTGTGACATCATGACCTGAGCTGAAGTCGGACGCTTAACCAGCTGAGCCACACAGGGGCCCCATTGTTTTTCAACTGTTACTTAGGTTTTTCCCTCTTAGTTAATCTTTGGTGTTTTCTCGACTTTCTTTCTATGGTCTATATTAGTTTGCTAAGGCTGCCATAGCAGAATACAGACTGGGGGGCTTCCACAACAGAAATTTGTTTCTCACAGTTCTGGAGACTGGAAGTTTGGGATCAAGATGCCTGCAATGTAGCTTTCATTTTAAGGCCTCTTCTCTTGGCTTGTGGGCAAGCCAGGGTCTCCCCATGTGCTCACATGACCTCTTCTTTGTGCCTGTGCACAGAGAGAGCGAGTGAGCGAGAGAGACAGAGAGAAAGAGAGCAAGCAAGCTCTCTGGTGTCTCAAAAGGGCACTAATCCCTTCAGGAGAGCCCCCACTGTTTTTACCTCCTCGAACCTCACCAACATTTGGTCTCTAACACCCATGTATGTGTTTCTGTATTTATAAGTGTCCAGAAGCGTTCTGTCCAAAACAGAAACCCTCTGAGCTATTTCAGGCATAGAATTTAATACAAGGAATAAGTTACCAAAGTGTGGGAAGGACTGATGGAACAAAATGGAAGAAGTTACCCAGGGACCAGGAAGCCACTGCCCTCACTGGGCTAGGAGTCCCCATGCCTATACTCTCTGCTTCCACTGCTCATCCAGAAATCACATTTCTGTTACTGACAAGAAACAAAGGAGCCCACACTCCCACTGATGCAACTGAAACTGCCTGGCATGGTTTCAACGTGAGTTGAATTTTTAGATTCATTTAGAAAATTTCCGTTGTTTCTGGTATTGACTCTTCTATCCATTATCATGGGTAATGTCTTCATTTAGCTGGGCTATTTTAATGTCTTTCAACGAAGTATAATTTTCTCCACAAATCATGCACATAGCTTGTTATACTTAGTCCCGGGGATATACATTTATTACTGGAAGTGCTGAGTTTCTAATATATTTTCTATTGCTTCTTGCTGGCATTAAGGAAGGTGGTTGGTTTTTGTGTGTTGTTATAGCCAACAACCTTGATAAAAAGTGGTTTTAAATCAGTAGGAGATGAAAACTTTATTGGGAGAAAAATTGAGCTTTTCATCATGACAATTAAAAATATTAGTCATACAGGAAGCCAAACATGCTTTGTTCCTCCAGCATTTCTTAACATGCACAGTCTTCTGATTTTATCCTTGCAAAATAGTGATATAGATCTTTAACAGTTGGACCCTTGTCATAGCACATCAGATGTGTCTCTCCCTGTAAGTATTTCAAGGAGTACTTTACCATGGCGCCGGAAAGCTCAGAGAACAACCCGTACACAAGTAGGTGAACTTCAGGCAGATGACCTCGTTATCAGTTCTGTTTAACTGAGGTCTATGCATCAACCTGATGATGAAACACTATATCTGCATCAATCACCCTGCACAGCTCTGATGCTGTACAACATTATTTCTCCCTGCTCCGTGTACCATTCCAACACTCGGTCAAGGAGAGTGTGGCAGGTGACCTGTCCAGTCTTGGTCTTGGCCAGTGGGCATGTGGGGCCCATTCTGTCAATACTACAGCATGCTGTCACTGTCCTGAGTTGGTTGTGCCCTCCAACATATGTTGTTTCTCTCTTGAGGACCCTGCTATTCACATTGTTCTGGTGATTAGTCTTGGCCCGTGATAGCTGCAGGGAAGACCTCCCGTGAGGCAAGCCAACAAAGCATGAACTTCGGGATCGAGTCCCACCCTTGCCCAGGCTCTTGTGAGAGGCCTTAATAATGGGCTCGTTGGTCATAAGTTTTTGTAAACTCTTGTAAATTTTGCAAAAGGAAGATATAGTTACTGCAATCAGTTAAGAACGCTGGCTCTTACCACTCTATTTCCCTTCTGTTACATTTCGCCTCTGTCACATGACATCAAAGTGACCACAGGCACTTTTTCTGTTATGATTCTGTATATTTTTTTCTTAAAGGGGGCTTTGAAAACTGTATAAACTTCAGACCCCACAAAATCTGTCCCTCTTCCCAACCGTTGTGTTGTTAAGGAAGTCCATATTGAACTTGAAAATATACTCTGAATGTATACCCTGAATGTATACCCTGAATGAGGGGCTTGATCAGTTCTGTTCTCTTCTCTCACACCTGTCAAATATTTACTGACAACATGCTGAACACAAAGGGTTCATTCTATAATATGACACATCCAAGGGAGTACTTAATAAATTCTTGCAGATGGTGAAGAGGAATCTTTTCTTATTTAAGATCGTTTAAACTGACCAGGAAAGCCAAAGCCCATTGGTAACTTTCCCCAACAGAGATGAATTATCTGAATTTGCCAGAAGTCCGTAACAGCTGCTCACTTTACCTCTAAAGTCCACATTGCACCAGTATTTACTGACAACTGCTAGTTCCCTAAGTAAATTCATTTTTCTCATTTATTCCCTGTCTCTCCCTAGGCTCACCTACTTGGGTTCTTTAATGTCTTTCTAATGTCCATCAGGAGATTTTCATGGATGTTCCAATAAGTAAGTCTTGAAAGTCAGATTATTTTACAAAGAAGAAAGGGTTCCATTACAGAGTTTGCCCTACTTCTGTATCTCAAGTCAGGGCTAGCCCGTGTATCAGAGAGTTACGTCACCCTGAACTCACTCCTCCCCCATTTCCCTGCCCCAACCCGTGGCCTATATGACTGAATCCCTGGCCCCCACAAGCCTCGCTTCCTTAACAGCCTTCAAAAAGATTCAAGTTCTGTTGGTTTGAAGCTCTCCATTTACTGGCAGACTAACATACCAGCAAGGCCAGCACATCATAAGCCATTGACACCCATGGAAGCAGAGCAGGAGGGGCTGGGTGGCCAGGGAGGCCTCCAACACGCTGCATAAGGGCGGCTCTGTGGACCTCCAGAGCCCACAGTAAAATGTCTCTGAAAAATTGTTGAGGAGGAATGTGATGCTGAGCTCACCTGCATTCTCAGGGGGATCACTTCAACTTTTTGGCCCTCAGCCACTTGCCTGTAAAATGATAACACAAGACCCCCCTAGATGGTCCCCACTGCCCCTTTTCAACTCCCACCCTCAGTGACGCCTAAATCAGTTTTCCAAATGACCCCTTTTTTGAGTCACATTGCTACAAGTCTGTAAAGCAAAACTACCTAAGCTAAAAGACCTGTTGACGCACGTAGCTTGCGTTCTTGGTTTCGTTTCTGAATGTTTCCTCTTCTTGCTTTCATAGGAAAGTAGAGTCCTGACCCAGGTGGGAAGAAGGAGCCCTCTCAGGTGTCTTCCATGGTTCCCATTACTTTTCAAACGCTGTCCTTCATCCTGGCCAGATTCCACACTCTGCTCTCACCCAAACCTCCCCATGGAGCCACACCTTGTTTCTTCAGCATTCTTGAAGCTTCCTGCCTCTGTGGCTTTGCTCACACTCTCCTCCCTCCCAATATGTCTCTCCCTCCTCCTCCTTGTCCATCCACATCCCACTGATTCTTTGGAACCTTCCTCATTTCCCATCCTCTCTCCTGGGCTGGCTACGTGGGTCCACCGTGCTGCCTTCTCTCTGAACCCCCACAGCACCTACACTTGGTGCTACATAGTAGAGCACTGTCTATTTTGCCTTCTTTCCTTTCTTGAGGGAGAAAACATCATTCCAGAAATCCTTAAATCTCTGATAGTCCCGGCAGCATGCTTTGGACAGGGCAGGTGCTCCATAAATGTTGGATGATTTTATAGTAGGTGCTCAATAAAATATATATACCACCTCACAGACAGTTTTGCATATTTCAACTCAGCAGATGCTCACCACAACTTGTAAGAGAAATTAGTTCACCCCCTATTTTCAAAAGGGGAAACTGAAAACTCAGAAGTTAAGTGACTTACTCAAGGTAAAACAGACAGGTCTCTTGATGCCATAGTGTGTGCTTTGGTTAAGACCTTGAGCCTTGGAGTCTGACACTCAGACTGGGCATTGCTGCTTAGGAGACCTTGGACTCTTCCTTATTCTCTTGGAGACTCAATTTACCTATCTAAAGAATGGGGATAATAATAGTACCTCACCACTTCAGAGGGTGGTTGTGTTCTATGGTGTCATACATGCATGTAGCACATGGTTAATGCTAACTCCATATTAGTTACAATATTATTTATTATTTTGATTCATCAGACTGCTTCCCCATCGACAACTTGTTGACCACACGGTGGACAATCAGCAAATATTTGAATATGCGGGTTAAAGAATCATTTGGTTTTTATCCTCAATTGTCTCCTGAATAATTTTCCCAACTGCATCAGGTCATCTTCTTAGTGATCAACAACATTATTCTGCCCTCACCCAACCCCCATTCCTGCCCCCGCCTGCTGACCCAGAAGAGCCAAATGAGGAAACCAGTGTTGCTTCTGGCCAGAACTTGTTGGAAATTGGAGGAATTCAACTGTTATTTACTGTGCCTGTAAATCAGCTGGAGAAATCCCAGACTGTTGGAAAGACAGAGGGTTTGTAAACTAGGAAGAGAAGAGCTGCTGAGGGTGTACCGGCTCCCAGGGGCTCGGCAGAGCCACAGCTCCACACGGCTCCACGCTCCATGAAGCTTACAAAACGAAGTTAATCCCTCCTTTTTCCAGGGAAATAAGTTCCAGAGACACGGGGGTATGGGCCAATGGAAAGTGAGTTTAGAGAGAATGTCCTTAATAAATTCCCCAATGGGAAGCAGTTTTACTTTCCCTCTGTCTCTCAGGGCACTAGACCAACCACTCACTGGGAAAACAAGTGTTGGTGCCAGAGCCTTCTGTGGGTTCCAAGACTGCTTTTCCAGACTCAGGTACTTGAATCCTTGTGCTTGCAGCTCAGGGGTCATTCTGTGCATACTCTGGGAGTTTGGGACTGTCTTAATGGGATCAGGTGACAGTGATTCATAGGTCATTGGGCTAGGATGTACCCACCTTCCTGGCTCACTTTTCTCCTCCCTAGGAGCTGGTTATTCTCAGCCACAGATTACTTTCCCCTCTCAATTTATTACAGCTATTTTGAGAAAGTTGGTAGGCAGGGGAGCCTGTGAAGTAGGAAAGCCACCAAGGGACAGGTGAGTGCCTCCTACCTCCAGGGGACATGTGTGGGACTATGCTCTTCCAGCTTGCCCCCTCCACTGGTCTCCTCCTTGCCTTCTCAGTTAGCCAGCCCACTGGGGAGCAAGCAAATTAATGGCCAAATAAATGCATAGATTGCTTGAGAAATAAAAATAACACACATTAAACCTCATTGGAATGACTTCAAATTATCCTAGAGCCAGAGACCTTCAGAGCTGGAAGCTGAGCCCGGCCATGTTTGCCCTGCTCACAGCAGAAATGCCCCACCCGCTCCGGGGGAAGGGTGAATTTTATGGGCAGGTGGCCATGATCTGAACCACAGCCTATTGGTTGCCCTGTGCCAAGATGCCCCGTCTATTGCTGATTGGATGGGAAAGGACAACTGTGCCAAGAGCGCGTTTACAGGCTGGCTTAGCCCAATGAGCTGATCTGGTGCTAGAACTTTGGTAAGGATGATGATGACCAACTGGAATAATTGCATTTTTTTTTTTCTCTCTGGAGACCTGAGACCTACAGAGAGCCTTGGAGAGTGGGAACAGAAATGGAAAGACAAGCAGGAAAGCAACAGGGGTCGGGAAAGCTGACAGCAGAGCAAGGCTCGGTGGGCTCCCACTGCTCAGCGGTGAGGAGGAGAGAGGGTGTTGGGCCCTCACCAACCCCCTAGTTCCCACGCTGGGTGCCAGTCTCAGGCTTCTGGATATCTGCCTCCTGCATTTCCATACCAACCCTCAGAAGGAGCCACCTTTGTGAGACAACCTGAGTGGGTCCTTCTTATTTCCAACCCAAACGAGTTAATAAAGAATTCACATGGCCTGCTTTACAGATGAGGGAATTGAGGCTAGGAGCCCCTGGGTTGCCCCCCAGTTTACAGAATCAGCACCTGAGTCTGCGAAGGAATCCAGTTTCCTTATTTGGGAAGTCTGCTTTCAGAGGGTGCGGTTTCAGGCACAGGAGTGGAGGGGAGGGGCATGGGGTGGGGGCATGGA